>NC_086334.1:30179401-31379401 GCF_032445375.1 Bacillus rossius redtenbacheri
TAAAAAATATATATAATTAGGTACCGATTTTCGTAAGAAATATTATCTCGATAAACGTACCTCATATATGCGGGGGGGGGGGGGGGAAATAAACATAACATTTGTTGTAAAATGTTACGATATCTTTCTTGTGACATTACAACGGGTTTCAAAGTGAGTATTTTGTAAAGGTAGAGAAATGTTCTTCTTCTGTGTTTGCACGCAATGAGCGAAAACTTTATGAAGCCGGGGTGATGAGGACGTAAGTTCCGACAATGTGGGGCGACTGAAATGCTGCCCCTTGGAAGGGCAGCCCTTCAGGATTTTTCTGGCAATGGTTTGTTTGTACAGCGACTGGAAGGTCAGCCCATCCAATTTCTGAAAACATGTTTCTTTAAGTGTTTAAATAATCCTGAAAACTTGCCCCTTGGAAGGGCAGCCCATCAGGATTTTTCTGACAGTAGTGTTTTAGAAAGGTTGTCTGAATTGTTGCCCCTTGGATGGGCAGCCCTTCAGGATTTTTCTGACAGTGGTTAGTTTGTAAAGCGACTGGAAGGGCGGCCCTTCCAGTATCTTAAAATGTGTCTATTTTAGTAATTTTATAATCCTGAATTGTTGCCCCTTGGAAGGGCAGCCCATCAGGATTTTTCTGATAGTGGTGTTTTTGGAAGGTTGTCTGAATTGTTGCCCTTTGGAAGGGCAGCTCTTCAGGATTTTTCTGACAGTAGTGTTTTAGAAAGGTTGTCTGAATTGTTGCCCCTTGGATGGGCAGCCCTTCAGGATTTTTCTGACAGTGGTTAGTTTGTAAAGCGACTGGAAGGGCGGCCCTTCCAGTATCTTAAAATGTGTCTATTTTCGTAATTTTATAATCCTGAATTGTTGCCCCTTGGAAGGGCAGCCCATCAGGATTTTTCTGATAGTGGTGTTTTTGGAAGGTTGTCTGAATTGTTGCCCTTTGGAAGGGCAGCTATTCAGGATTTTTCTGACAGTAGTGTTTTAGAAAGGTTGTCTGAATTGTTGCCCCTTGGAAGGGCAGACCTTCAGGATTTTTCTGACAGTGGTTAGTTTGTAAAGTGACCTAACCTAACCTAACCTAACCTAACCTAACCTAACCTAAACTAAACTAACCACTGTCAGAAAAATCCTGAAGGGCTTCCCTTCCAAGGGGCAACAATTCAGCTCCGCCGACAATGTTACGGCGGAGTTCGTCGTCCCGATGACGGAGCCGGGAGATCGCGTGCTCGCAGGTGTTCGGGCTGCCCGGCAGGGACGCCAGGCCGCACGGGCGCCACGAGGCGCCGCCCCAGTTCATGACGGAGCTGTACGACGCCGTGGCGGGCCCCAGCGGCCTGGCCAGGGGTAGCAGCCCCTACGACGCCGAGGTCGTGCGCAGCTTCATAGAGAGAGGTGAGCGCCGCCCTTCCTCCACTGCCGAGACTCACGCCTGGCTCTCGCCCGCTGGATAGTTAGCTTTTGTCACTAAATTAACATTACAACATACTGTGATGATTAAAGAACATTTTGCTAAGTAACAACAATAAAACTTTGGGTATTTTACGCCTTTGTGATATATTACTAGCATAGCTGCATATATTGTGAGAAGTAAGGTATCAGCTATTATCGGGCAAGCAAACCAGTGAAAATTAATTCCATTTTTTTTGGTAGCCACATATCTTGTGTGATGTGGCATACCAGAAATACTGCATCTCATATATATATATATATATATATATATATATATATATATATATATATATATAATTATAAACAGTATCAATTTTTTTACACAGTTTAAATCTCTTCTAGTAGTAATAGACCCACCCAAAAAGATAGCGTCACATGTCGCGCAAAACATTGTTTCAGTTTCCACTGTAAGCGTCGCACTTCTGTTATCTCCCTCCTTGTTCCATGTTATCCACATTCCATGATCACGAACCAGTGTTCGTGGTGCATTTCGTTATAATCCGTAAGATACGGTGTAAATCAATGACGTCAAAGTGCAAGCAATCGTTGAATAGTTGACGTGGCTGTTTAATAAACTTTTTTTTTCTTCCGTAAAACATGACTGTTTATAGTTTCGCTGATAAGTTGTATATTTATTTTTAGTCTGTTATTTGCTTGTTTAAAGTATATCAAGCTTTCAAAAGATATAATTCTCTGGCGGTATGATTAAAAGTATCAGATTTGTTGTGCCTAACACGCCAGCCTCTTGATTTACTGAAATCTGTAAACCATGTCGTAAGTTTGACAACTGAAATCTGTAGTCTACACTTACCTGAAGAGATCCAAGAAGATCGAAACATGGATGCTTACATTTCTGAACCTTGAGCAGCCTCATGGTATAGGTGCAGAAATCTGGGTTGTGGGAATGTGGTTTTACAACCCAGATTTCTGCACCTATACCGTGAGGCTGCTCAAGGTTCAGAAATGTAAGCATCCATGTTTCGATCTTCTTGTATCTCTTCAGGTAAGTGTAGACTACAGATTTCAGTAGTCAAACTTACGACATGGTTTACATATTTCAGTAAATCAAGAGGCTGGCGTGTTGGGCACAACAAATGTGATAACTCATATCAAGCTTTCACTGATTTTTTTTCTTCATATTTATTAAATTTAAAGATGTGCATAGTACAAACGTTTAAAAATCCCGTGCTTATAAAATATATCTACTTATTATAGATAAATGACATCGCTAACCTTTTATACTTAATATATACACTCATAGTGAGTAAGTGCTGGAGGATGTGTACGCTGGTTTGTTGACGCGCAAGACAACTCGCACGAGCAGTTCTTCTTCTTCAACATCACCGGGCTGGACCCGGGGGAGCGCGTGCTGGAGGCGGAGCTGCACCTGTTCCGCGTGCGCGCGCCGCCCAAGGAGGCGCACCGGGTCTTCCCGTCGTCCCCGGACTGCCTGGTGAGCGCGCCGTCCTCTGCAATTTGTCTTTTTTTTTTTTTTTGCCTAGTCTAAGTTAATTCTAAGTGTGTAGGGGAGGGTCCAGGTTAGGGGAGGACCTAAGTGTGTCTCAGGCCGAAGCCTATACACTCTACCATGCGGGTTTTTAACCATGCAGGACAAGGGCGCGTGCATCGTGTGCTTATTGGGGTTTACTGGCCAGCCATGGCTGCAATTGGCGCCATGACTGACGCCCCATTGGTCGCCTAGCTTAAAAGCTAGCTAATGTGACCCAGGTAAAACCTGCATAGACACAGGGAAATCCTGGGCCGGTTCATGCGGGGATCAAATATCATGCATTAAGCAAGCAGGTAACTACTGGACAAGAGGGAAGAAGGGTCCAGGTAAGAAGAGTTGGAGGGGCTGAAAAATCAACCATGCTGGAGTTGGGTGCTTGGGCCTTGCGGCCCGCATTTAAAGTTTAAAGTTTGGGAACTCCTGGTTAATAAGCCTTTGAATATATATATATATATATATATATATATATATATATATATATATATATATATATATACTGTATAGAAGTCGCCAGCCCAGGTTAAAATTTCTAATACGGTTTTGAGGTAGTTGGTTAATTCACCGCCGCAATCGCCACCATCTCTAGGGCATCGACTCGAGGTGGTCCCTAGCGGACAAGTGTCGAACTCTTCAAACACCCCTTCCCCACCCTCCCTCAAACATGCGTTGTCCTCCACCCACCCTCTACCCCACCTCTCATCCATACAGTTTTGTGACGCACAAACTCCCGTTGAACGACCTTGAGCTGCAGTGAATGTTGGTTGGGGGGGGGGGTGCGGGGAATGACAGCGGGCGACAGTGCTGCGCTCTAACGTGTAAATAACAACCTAAGACGATACAGGGCGTTACGGCAGCGCCCTGCAGCGGTGAAGTTCCCAAGCTGCTCATCATACGCTCCTGAAAAACGTAGAGTAAATCCTATCCTCTAGCGAATTCTATACAGTATATATATTCAAAGGTTCAGCTGACGTGTGCGCGTGCGCCCGCAGCAGCTCAGCTCTCTGCGTGCGGCGTTTGGCACGAGTGCTGCCTTCCGTGGCGGATGGCACGGACCAATGTTCTCAAATACAGAGGGAAACGACGGATTTCACCAGTACGGGCAGTGTTTCAATAAAACTCACTGTCGAAAATCAGGTCCAAAGCAAGGGTTTAGTATTTTTGTTTTGACGTGAATACGTCTTTGAAATTGCTTCCATAGTGGGAGGCAATTTAAAAAAAACGAATGATAACAAAATCGGGGGATACAGTTTGGTGTTTGCAGCTACATATCTATCACATCCATCCAAAATTTAATTGCACCACTGGAATAGCTAAAGGATCAAAGAATTAGTTACGCTAAGTGAGGACTTTGACGCATCGCGCTCGGTGGATGGGAAAGCGCGTCATTTTGAGGTCATTTTTCTGCGTTTAGAGATTTCCATTTAGTACAACTTTTGACTCGGAGAAGCTATGACGTTCGTTTGAGTTTCGATCGTCAGCTCTTGTCAAAATCTATCGATTTCACATATAAAACATTAGTGTAAAATAGTTACAGTGAATGTATATGGTGTTAAATTTTTTAAAAAAAAATTGTTCCTATCATAAACAAAACATGGAAACCCGAAGGACTTCTTAGTGTTCAAACATGATTATAACATACATAAAAGAGCGTATTTTATATTTTGTATTGAAAATATCACCTGCTACGTACACGTATTCACGTACAAAACAAGGCCGTGTCCATGACACAGCCACGCCACATTTTTTCCCCCAAGTCTTTTTTCGCTTTAATCGGAAACCGTTACCTCATATAGTTTAAAATGTCGGTCTGCTAATCAAATGATTCAATAGTCGACGTAGCTATTCCAGCAGCGAATTCTAGCCTAGGGTACGGAAAGCACGTGTGATTCGCGTCCAGAAATGTAGTTGAGAACACAATTTGCGTATATTTATCACGCTCGGCATTATACTTTAAATTTATTGTCCAAGTTTCGTATTTTAAAGGTGTTTTCAAAATAAAAACACATGAATTTACTCGTGTTACAATCTCTGGCGGGTACTGAAAGACTAGCGCTTTTTTTCACCGTTTTTTTAAGTACTTATATACAGCGAGTTAAAAAATTCATGGTTCATAGTTAAGAAGTGATAAAAGCAACTTTACAAGCACAAATATCCCTACACTATGTGCCCGGAACGCAACTGGTCAAGTGCTACAGGGCGCTTTCCAATAAAATATATAAACGCGCGGTTTACAGCATCAGCAGCTGCCATAATTTGTGCTGTGGATCTCCACCGAGAGAAATATTTGTTTTCCTGAACAATAAATTTGTTTTTATATGGAGAATCCAATGCATACAGTTGGTTCAAACAAATATTTTGTAGCAGAAAAGATTTTGTTGATACAACAAAATGGTTTCGTCAACTCTATTGTATAATTTTTTAAGTGTACAAAATTATTTTTGCTATAAGTAAATGTTGTTAGGCCAACAAAATACTTTGTTATATCCAGTAAATATTTGTTTTGACATACAAAAGCAAATATTTTTCTTATAAAAAAAATTGGTTGTCTGTAAAGTCGGTTTACGGACGATAGTTTAACGTGACGTCATAACAAAACATTGATGAAATGATTGATCCAGAAGAAAAGGAAATATCATATTCGGCCTGAGACTGAGCCGTAATAGGTTTTTGCAACCAAACCATTTAGGCATTAAAAATATATTCTTTGAGGAAGAATTTTTTTTTAATTTTTCAATCTTTTGCATGATAAAATCTACCTCTGCATACTTTTATGAATAAAATTGAATCATTTTTATTGAATTATCACTATTTTGTATGGATACAAAGGAGTGAAATGAAATGTGCAATTGAATTAATAAATTTACTTTTATTTGCATTCATTAATTCAAATATATTTATTACTTTTGAAATGTTGCGTGCGCCATATTTATTTTTACAAGTACAAAAAAAATTTTAAGAGTTAGGTACGCTAATCACACGCCCACGAGACAATACTAAGGTAATGTAGTTTCAAATGTTATATATATATATATATTTATAAAAACTTTGTTTACGGTAGGGGTATAATATTAACACGATTTTATAACAAATACGCATCCCAAATACACCAAACTTATTTATAATGTGTTACAATATTTTTTAAAACATTGTGCAAAAGATCCCGGGTGTAATTTGAATTATTATGTGTAACTGTAAAACACCATTGTTGGTTCAAAACGTATTTGAATTTTCAACATTATTTTTAAATAACCGTACCCATGGGCGCAAATCTGCAGGATTTCCAGGGGGGGCCCGTGAATTCTGTGGTTTAAGAATTTTACGCTAGAGGTCAACCGAAACAAGTCTTCTCTGGATGATAAGCTCGTATGTTATACACTTTATTTTTACGTAAGTGATATTAACAATAAAGCAGAGCAAAATGTTTTAGTAATTATTAATTCATGACTATAAGCAGTGATCTCTCAAACATGTTTGAATAATTTGTTAACCTAAGTACATAAAATATCCATGAAAAAAATATATAATAATAATATACGTGAATATAATGCAAATATATAACACCCCACCGATACATTACCATTTTCCAAAAGTGTTTATTCTAATTTCAATTTAAAAATAAATGATTAAATTAAAATAAAACAAATATTTAAGGGGGGCTCCCATACAACAAACGTGAAAACAGAAAAAAAAATTCACAAATGATGTATTTCTGTTGCCGCTATAACAAGAAATACTAAAACAGAATAAAATAAATATTTAAGTGGGGCTCCCATACAACAGACATGATTTTTTTTGCCGTTTTTATAGATAATGGTACGGAACCCTTCGTGCGCGAGTTAGACTCGCACTTTGTCGGTTTTTTTTTATGCCACATCACATAATTACTGCGATTCAAATGCTGTTCGTGAAATTCTTTGTTCACAGTTTTTGATGCGCCCTAAAAACCCAAAGCGCCAAAGCTAATAAACGGATCAACATCAAATGAACGATCGAATCATATTAAAACCCTTAAAGAATATTTTATTTTGTAAAGGCATCAACCAGGTAAAAAAGAAAAAAAAACTTAATGATACAAATGAAAAATCTCGGAGATAGAACTATGAAATTTATCCTTCAGCTAATTAAACTACATACATTTCTCGGCTTATATTTAGTATAATCAGTGTTTTGGAAGTGAATTATTTAGTTAAAATATGCCGCTTGATTAGTTATTAAAGAGACGCGTTTGCTTCCTTATTAACTTAAATACGTATGTGTAACGTTTAAATACTTCTTTCTCACTCTTACTTCTGTTTACTCGTGCAGTGTTGCAGTTATCAAATAACAAATGTTATAAAGTGATTATCGGCCATGAATTGTGAAAATTATCGATTGATAATAAAAGGGGAGTGATTTTAAATTCCATATTGACGAGGAAAAAAATTATTCCCTGTATATTCACATGTAACGTACAGAGCAGCTAGCCTTACAGAATGAAGATGAGCTAAAAAATTCCAGAAAATGGTATATAAGTTTCAGTTCGTAAATAAACTAAATTCTGCTATAATTACTGTTAAAGTATTAAGTTGTTTATTTACTGGAAAAAAATAACGTTACATAATCACTTAAATAAAATATATTACCTAAATAATAGTCACTACTTATAAAACAATCAAGCTTACCAGGTGAGATTCTGTTTTCCGTGTCTTCCGCGTCACGAACTTATCCATGTTGATGTTTGCCAAGAAAGCAGAAGACTGGCGCACACGAGAGCAAAACCACTTTAAAAACAGACTACCTGAAACCTATAATACTGTCGATTCAGAGCACAAGGTAGTGTGGGTAACAATGGGGAGGAAATGCTAACGGAACCTTAACCTAGCTTCGTCCTTTGGAATGAACGGTTTCTATGAATTAAGGGTTTCAAAGTTCTCACTGGAAAACTCCATACCATGGCTTTCGCAGAAGGGGTAAGGGAAAATAACTACGGAACTCGACGGTATGAATGTAAAGCATGTCAAAGTGTCTGTCGTCGTTGTAAATAATAATCTGATATATATGTTGCGTACACCATTAACTTTAAAATCAAGAAGTGGGCCCCCCCAAGGGGGGGCCCATTAATTCCAGGGGGGGCCCGGGCCCCCCTGGCCCCCCCCCGGGATCTACGCCCATGCGTACCGATTGTGCTGAAAATCGGTGGACGATCGTTAAATTACATAATATTAATAATTCAAACGACGAAAATATGATTGAAAAGTCAAATCGATGGTTGTTCCAATCGAGTGGAAGAGAGATGCCACGCATGCGTACAATGAGCATGAAGAGAGATGCCACGCATGCGTACAATGAGCAAACAGAACACATCCGTAGTGGGACATCCGTAGTGGGACACTTTTTCGTGCGTGCAGCCGGCGTTCATCGATTTATTAGACGTTGTCACGTCAAAAAAAAACTTTTTCTCTGTGTCCAACGAGATGAATTCTTACACGAATCAAGAGAAGGCCGACATGCATCATATGTACCTACTCTTGCGGACGTAAATGCGAGGGAAGCTCAAAAATTGCACCGAGAAAGTGTTACAACAAGACGCGTGTTAAGCCTGCGTCACACTTTGCGCTCGAAATTTCAAGCGGTTGTTGTGATGTGGTATTTGTGTGGTTGATCTGCCATTTCATCTCTTTTCTGTCTTATTTCTCATAATTTCATAACAGAGCACATTTCGCCCTCTAGCGCTTCACAATTTGAGTTCCGAGCAAATGTTGCATAGTGATGTATGCTTGTCTGATTACTGTGTTCTTTCGTCCACTAACTTATTTAACAAACATTTGTTAATATGTTAATTTCTATCGAAATGTAAGTTTAGTAACTCAGATATATTTCAAAAAGTAAATAAAAAATTTACGTCAGTATAAAAGTTATAATTTTACCGGGAATATGTATAATAATCGTTTTAATTGTGGTTGTCACTGTCTTTTTCTACACCCTCTAAAGATTTTAAAATATTTATTAATTCTATTTACATAAGTAAAACATATTTGAGTTTCCAGATGGAACATAATTAAAATATTTTAGTAAGCACGTATTTTTCAAAAGGGTTTCATCTGGAAAATCAAAATGCTTGAAATTCATGTGTCATGACAAGGTTGTTTTTACTAATGCCAGTAAATCACACATTTTTTTTTTACTTTTGAGCATACAGACAAACGTCAATGACAACCAGACTAAAAACTATTCATAAACAGAAAATTCAGCAAAGTCATAACGTTTGTATGAACTAAATTGAAATTTTAATTTCTTAAATGGTTATATGATATTAAATATGGCAATGGCAATATGATATTATAAATATTACAATATATAACAACAAGAGATTTAAGAAGTCTTAAGCTAACTGCCAAAAGTAAACCCTTTTTATGTAAAATTAATTTTTTGCCTCTGTTTGAAGTTACTGTACCTCACACTACATTTTAAAAAGTTTGTTTCAAAGAAATTTGGATAACAGAAAACCGATAGCTAGGGGCAGGTATTTTTCGCGAAAAGATCTGAACGCCTATTAGACTGCAACAAGGTATACCCGCAACTGTGGTTTCATCCTTGTGATTAGCTTCCGTCTGCGAGAGAAGTCGTTGCCTTATTTTACCGAGCCACTCAGGACGCTTTTGCTTCCGTACTGAATTATTGTGATTGGTGTTGTAACAATCGACACGTAACTGAAAGAAAATCACCCAATAACGGAACACAGACAATGCTACAGTGTTTTGACTCTCAGCTAGTCTCGAAATATTTTCGCGAAATCTGCATGCCCCTACCGATAGCTCATTGGTGTAAGAAGGAATTGTCGTTTAATGTTGAATAAATTAATATGGGTTCGTTAGTATTTTTGTTTGCTCGCTCCTTCCATGTTAGGCAACGGATAGCGGTAGCAACACGGATAGCGGTTGCAACACTAACGTGGAGACGTGATGTCGCAGCTGCACGTGTACCAAGTGCTGGATAGCAGCGCGCTCTCGCAGCCCGACCTGCAGCGCCTGCTCAGCGTGCACTACATCAGCCGGGGCGGCTCCGGCTGGCTGGTCGTGAACGTGAAGCAGGCCGTGCTGGACTGGGTGGGCGGCCGGCGCCCCAACCTCGGCCTGCTCGTCGTCGCCTCCGACGTGTTCGGCCAGCCGGTGGCGCTCAGCGTGGCGCGGCGCGGCCGCCACTACGGCTCCAAGCAGCCCGTCCTGGTCCTCTTCGACGACTACGGCCGGCGACCTCCGGAGACCAGCGCGTCCGGTTCGGGTACGTAGGCCACAAGGCTTCTCAGTGGCATACACCTGCCGAGCCTGCAAACACGACACCTTGTCTTGAAGTGACGCTGTCGCCAACAACTAAATCGCCTACACACACGTGGCACGTTCGTTTGAGATGGCGCAGTGTCAAACACCTGCCGCGCCTAAAAACACGACACATTGACTTGAAGTGACGCTGTCGCCAACAACTACATCGCCTACACACACGTGGCACTTTCGTTTGAGATGGCGCAGTGTCAAACACCTGCAGCGCCTACAAACACGACACCTTGGCTTGAAGTGATGCTGTCGCCAACAACTACATTGCCTACACACACGTGGCACGTTCGTTTGAGAACGCGCAGTGTCAAAACACCTGCCGCGCCTACAAACACGACACGGCTTGAAGTGAAGCTAACGCCAACAATTACAGTGCCTACACACACGTGGCACGTTCGCTCGATTACTGCACTTGCATTACAGAGGACCCTGGTTGGAATTTCATGGTTGACGGAAAATTCATAGTGGAACTTCCATTGGATATTGTTTGTCATAATACATCCAATCATCAACTAAATTAAATTAAAAGGACTGATCTTCAGGGGCGTAGGGAAGGGGGGGAGATCATAGGGATCCATCCCCCCCCCCCCCGAAATGTGTGGAAGGTTTTTTTTTTATTACCTGAGTTGAGTTTGTAATTTTTTTGTATCTTAAAAGAAATATTGTAATAATTCAATTGCCACACATAATTGTTACTGAGCCATTGTAACCATAAAAAGTATTCAAGTAGTTTCATCTTTCTCCGATAGATGATAAACAATGCCAAACGATACAGAACAGTGTAGGGAATTAAAATCCGCGTGAAAGTATTTAAGCATTTAACAATTGCATTTTTACGAACTGATGTTTGCCATACTGTTTGTTGTTGTTGGTGATGATGATACTGTTCTTTGTTGACACTGGCGTTTTATTTATATTTTATTAAAGCTTAGTGTGTCGGTGATATTTTGTGATGAAAAAATGAGTAATCTAAAAAGAAAACATTCACAAGCATTTGAAGCTACTCATAATACAAAGAAAACTATCAGTCATATTTTAAAAGTGAACAACATGTGGATCGTGATGATTCTCAAAGCACCTCTTCGCCTGCTTCATCATTGGACTCTCAGTTACAACAACATAATTTACCAGCACAAGGCCAGCCACAAGTACCTACCACCGAACCTGATTTTATCAACGTAACTAGTAATATATCCGTTGATACTTGTGACGATGTTTTAAATAATCAGTTTGATGTTGGTTTGTATGTAAATAACAAAAGACTTGATGATACTCTGAAATACAACATAGTAAAGATGCTATGGACTCCACCAGAGAATTATAAGTTTCCAGCTGGTAACAGAAATTTAAAATTTCAAAGGCATTGGCTAAGTGAGTTTACCTGGTTAGCCTACTCAGAACACTTACAAGGAGCACTTTGCCGTGTTTGTTGTGTGTTTGGAAGTGAACAAGTGGGTAAAGGAGAACATCAGCCTGTAGGGGCTTTAGTAGGTCAAGCATTTACTCGTTGGAAAAATGCAAAAAGTGACTTTAGACAGCATGAATCCACATCTTACCACAAGAGATGCCATGTTTTTGCAGATAATTTTGTTTCTGTATTTGAAAGGAAGCGGGATGATATAATTCTCGCACTTGATTCGGCAAAAAAACTGAAAATTCAGGAAAATAGAGAAATACTTATGCCTATCATTAAAACAGTTATATTTTGTGGTAGGCAGGAGATTGCATTACGTGGCCATCATGACTCTGGGCCATTGTTGACTGAATCGTTAGAAAATGATGGTAATTTTCGCAGCCTTTTAAGATTTCGCTTAGAAAGTGGAGATGAAATCCTAAGAAAACACATTGACACCTGTTCAGGTAATTCTTCATATATAAGCCCTGATATTCAGAACCAGATTATTGATGCCTGCGAGGAACTTATTTCACACAAAATAGTAAGCAGAGTTAATGCTTCAGAGTGCTTTAGTATTTTAGCTGACGAAACAGCTGATACAAGGGGAACTGAACAGTTATCGCTTTGTGTCAGGTATGTTAACAATACAGATTCTGGCTATATAATTAGAGAAGACTTTTTGAAATTTGTGCCAGTATATGACCTTCGTGGGTCAGCTCTTGCATCGACGATACTTACAACTCTGAAAAATAGTGGTTTCAATTTAGATAATTTGTGTGGCCAAGGATATGATGGCGCAGCAAGTATGAGTGGACGATTACAGGGTTGCCAGTCTGCTATTCGCCAGTCATACCCAGCAGCTGTGTATGTTCATTGTGCAAGCCATTCTCTTAATTTAGCTTTGACTCATGCTTGTAGCCTGCCATAAATTAGAAACTGCATAGGGACAGTAAAAGAAGTAGTTTCATTTTTTAGAAGTTCGCCCAGAAGACAAGATGTTCTAAGAAATTGTATACTGCAAAAAGACCCTAGTATGCAGAGAACAAGACTTTTGAAACTTTGTGAAACTCGATGGGTTGAGCACCAAGAGTCATTGTTTTTGTTTCATGAACTTTACGATTATATATGTGAATCACTGTTAGAGCTTCAAAATATTAGTCATGCAGACACTTCTACATAGGCATTCAACTTTCATTGTGCTTTACAGCAGAGTAAATTTATCATTTCACTTGAAATATGTTGCGAAATATTTGGCATCACAGTCAATTTGTCAAATATTTTACAAGGTAAGAAGTGCGACATTTCCGCTTGTGTTAAGTATGCAGAATCGCTAAAATTAGAAATTCAAGGTCTGCGCAGTAACGCCACCACTAAATTCAATACTATTTATTCCTCTGCAGTAAAACTGGCGAAAGACAATGATTTTGAAATCACTATACCGAGGAAATGTGGAAAACAAGTTCAGCGTTCAAATTATGCTACAAGCAATGCAGAAGAATATTACAGGCAGTCAATTTACATACCTTTCCTAGACTATTCTATTAATCAAATTTATCAAAGGTTCTTGCTTCACAAAAATGTTTTGTGCTCATTATAATTTCTTCTGCCAAGGAAATGTGTTCACCTTTCAGACATTGACATTCGAAGCAACATTCAAACTCTACTTGAGCAGTATCCTCAAGATATATCTCAAACGGTGGCTGTTAGTGAAGTCCAGATGTGGCGACGAAAGTGGCTACATGAAAAGAACACTGTTCAGTTGCAGAGTGATTTTATTGAATCACTGAATATGTGTGACAGTAATTTCTTCCCATTCACTCACAAAATGCTAAAATTGTCGGCTAATTTGCCAGTGTCCATAGCATCAAGTGAGAGGTCATTTTCTACACTCCGTAGACTTAAATCATATCTGCGCAACAGTATGTCAGAAAACCGTTTGAATGGATTAGCATTGCTTACAGTTCACCGAGATACAGAAGTTGATCCTGAAAGTGTTTTGGACATATTTGCAAGAAAAAATCGCCGTATACTATTTTAATGAAAAATTAGAAGTGACTTAAAAAACAGATCTGTGTACAAAATTTAGAGTGCAGCTAAAGTTTTTACTAAATTGCAAAAATTGTGCAAATCACAAATGTACTTTATATCATAACGCACACCTAAAACAAGACTGCCACATCTCAAAAAATACAGTTTTGAGATAATCACATTTGAAAATTTTAATTTGCTCTATTAAGTTCATTTTTGTATGTAATTGCTCAATATTTTCGCCACATATATAATATTGCAATGGCTATAAGTACAATAAAAATGGTTTGTGGTGCATTATTGAGAGGATTTATTTTATTGTTGTGGCAGTTAAAGGTATCACAATATAAGTGCTAAACTACCACATTTCTGATCATGGCACTATTACATTAACATTTTCAAATTAAGTGTGCCACAATTATAAATATGGCTTTATTGCATTAACTCTACATGTCAAGTTTTAATGAAAAGGCGCCACAATTCAAAATATGGCTCATTTTTTTGGCACTATTGAGGGTGGAGAAGTGACACAATTTAAAATACAGCCATACGGCCATACTGCTGTAGTGTAACATTAAATTTAGTTCTAACTTCTAAACAATTAAAAATATTGATGTATTGTCTTTGTATTTTTCAAAATTGAAAAAGCTATGTCCAATTAACATAATGGAAGTATTACTGCAACAATAAGAACCAGTAATTGGAACTAAAAACAGCAACAAATTAAATGAACGAGACAAAAAACATTAACACCAGACAAATTAAAACTACATCATGAATTATGAAAACGAATTAACAATATTAATGCATATCAAATGTTTTGAAGTATGGAGTCCAACTTTCACTGGTACACAACCAAATTAATCAGTTTATGCTATTAAAGAAAAATAAAAGTCCAAAATAACATTTGAAGAATAAGTTTTAAAAAAATATATAAAACTCATCAGTAACAATTTACTGACATCACAAAGCATATTATAGTCACACGCAAATACATAAAACATTCTCATATTGTATAACTGTTCAGAGTTTAACAAGATACAATAATAAATTACTCAGAATCATAAGGCACAGTAGCATTCTTCCTGGTTTTCAGATGTTCGTAAAACATGTGATAACTCTTTGGAATGAGGTTTGATTTGCACAGTTGCACCAGGTCCTTTTTTTTAGCTTCCAGTATCCCTGGACTTTCTGAGAAAGCTTTTTCCAATGTGAGTGTTGATCATTGCTTGTTCTTGCTCCTTGTTTTTGATGACAGGTTTATTTCCAAGAAATGTTCTTGTTCAAAGGAAGTTTTGTACTGTAGCAAATTGGGTAAGTGTTTAGTCACTTTAATTATTTTAATGTCATGCCACAAAACTTTGCAGCCATCAGTGTTTACTGTGAAGTTGTCTCCCATATTTAAGGCAAGCTTCTTCACATCTTTGAAATCCTCTGATACAAGCTCATTAACCACAAAAGATTTTCCATTCTTTTTGGCATTCTGAATTACTGTCACCCATTGTTGCGGACAGTAAATAGAACCACCCTTCAAAATTCTTTTTTTTCTATTAGAGAATGCATGGCATCGCCTTTATTCTGTGTATGGCCTACAATTAAGAATTTATGTGTGAATCTTTGTTATTCTTAGCAATGTCTTTATCATGCTGCTTTTCTTGCCTGGAAAGTTCACTTTCACGTTTATGAGAATTAAAGTCATTTTGCATTGCCAATTTCTCGTCATTGCAGTTTTTATATATTTCGCACAATGTGCACTGGTCCTTCTTCGGAACAAAGAAGCCAATATTAAACTTTTGATTTAAAATGTTTCTGTATGTGCTTAGTTTGCATGGCTTGGTATTGTGGTCTGAACAAGCTTTCAGAAACATTCTGTACATTTATGCAGTGGTGAGTTCTCCAGATATGAATTCCCTTTGGGTATTCTTTCTCAATTAGTGGGACTCTACCTTTGGGAATGAGTTAATATGATCGCACACTCGTTGAACTAAATCTGGATCCAAACATTTATGTTTTCCATGATTTCCCCTTAGATCTCCCTCAACAGACGGAAGATCTCTGTTTCCTTTTAACAAAGCAGTTCTGATCGTCCGGTCACCAATGTTTAGTGTTGCCATGAAGAATTTTTCACATACTCTCTTCCTATCCCCACGAATAATGAGGTAATAGGCATTATTGTCTTTTCGAGATGAACCTTCCCGAACATATTTATACCTGGGTGTGATAGCAGTAGTACAATTTACTATGAAACATGCTATAGAGTAATGTCACTCATTTTCCAGTAGCTCTGAAGTGATTCTTTACGTTCTTCTTCGGATATATCTGAAGAGCAATGCTGCTTACATTTGGGACCACATGCTGGCTGTAATTTCTACTCTTGGACTTCATTTCCTTTAGGAGTGATGTATGCTTCTACAGTATTGTGTTTTCTTTTTAGTATGTTTCTCTTCCAGGAATCGTAACATATTTTCCTTTTTCTAGACATTCGTTTGACTTCTCCTTCTCGTGTGTGCCAGCCTCTGTATTTTGTGTTTCTTCTGAATGTTCCTTAGTTGTACGTGCCTTTGCTTTCAAGACATTATGTCTTTTTATAACCGTGTTCTCTTCGCTGTCACAGTCCTCAGGTTCTGGGATCCAGTCCTTGTCTGCATCCGAATCATCAAAATCACTTTCACAGAAATCAATTACTTTCTTGAAAACATTTATTCCAGCTACTGAAGTGCTTGGCCCATCATCTATAACTCCAGAGTGTATGTTGAGAGTTGTCACCATGTTGTCTTCTTTCACTGCGTCCGTGTTCTGGATATGATCTTGCTGTACTACATTGGAATTGTCAGTCTGAATCATCCCCTGTTCTTTTCTAACATTACAGTTTATTACATTTGTACCTAAACCCAAAAGGGAAGGATTGCAATTAATTAAGTAAGATAGGTGAACAAAATATAGTGTGCACAATTAAACCAGACAGAGCACAACCATAATAAAACCAAGAAATAGTAAGTGGAAAAAGTAAAAGTAATGAGGTAACATTTTGACAAGTCCTCTAACTAAAAATGAATTTGGATTTAAAAACTTTATAGAAAACATTAAACAATGATAATGTTATTATTTACTTCAAATTAACCTGAGCGGTTATTGTATATTCCAAAGTGAAGGTAAAACAATTTTTTATGACTTTTTCTTTACCATTGTGTTTAAATATTGTGGAAAATGTCCTATCTATAATTATTTTTTCTTTTAAAATTAGTATTTAAATGTGGACTTTTTTATTTACTTACTAAATCGATGTAACCACAAAAATCAAATTTATTTTACATAGTACATTCGTTAGGTACCACATTTGTTTATTTGTGGACACAAAGAGTTTGATCTTTAAATGCATGTTGCAATGGGTTTGTTTGATTAATACAAAAAATAATTTTGGATTTTCGCCATTGTTTGGAACAACTTGTCTTAGGTTTTCTTGTGTATGTTCTTTGAAGCAATGGCGAGTCCAAAATGATTTTTTTTTATTAATTAAACAAGACATGATATTTGATGTTCATGCTTTTCACACTTTTTGTCATGAGCCAAGCTTTACAAAAAGCAAAATACAAAATTAAATTGATACAGGCAGTGTCAGAAACTGCAGAATTTGTTGAAAAAAATTGCCTATTGACAACATTTTGTATACAAAAAATAACTACGGTCTTCAGGATTCATAATTTAAGTAGGTACCTAACGAAACTTGTGAAATATAATTAAATTACCAAATTACGAAACGCTGTATTGTTATAACCATCAAAGAAGAATGAATGGACGGTAAATTATACACAAGTCACAAATGAATAAATTCATATTGAGCCGGGGAAAGAAAAAAATTTAAATTTTTCAACCGAGATCGCCTTACTCTTGAGATTTTAATTTATTTTCTTCTAAAAATAATTACAGAATAATATAAAAAAACAAGGTTTGCCATTTTTTCATATTGCATTATAGTAAAAAATAAAAATGTTTGCCAACTGTTACCTATTTAATTTAGAATTTATACACAGATGAGGTCTGATCATTTTACTGTATTACATTTTCACAAGTAGGCTCCTATGTAAAAAATTAGTAATCTAATAACAATGTTCAATTCAGACACAGCCTCACATTAAAACAACATGGTATGTGCTTCTCTCCGCAGTCGTTATGCTAATTGGGGTAGTAGCAATATTGTAATAAAACAAGTTACCTGCATTTTCACAGTTGTTAACATGGGTAATATCAAGCTCACGAGGTATCTGCCCCGAAACGTCATAATATTCCTATTATTACGTGAAAAAATCTATTTTCATAACATTCACAACAATACAACGATTTACCAAAATAATATACATACCATAACAACATAATAAACAGAAGCAGATAACTCATGTTATTAATTCAGAATACCAACTCCTGAAAAAAGTCATTCTGAGTATGAAAACACTGATTCAAACAATTGAGTGCTATCTAGCTACTGTGGTACTAACTACTACAAAACGTACTATAAATATCTCAACTGTTTTGCCAAAGATAAGTAAATAATTGAATTTAAAATGACATGACATCCAGTCAGCAATATTATCTGCAACAATGCGAAACTGCCACAAGTAGATATGAAGCTTATGATAAAATGTGCACTACAGTGTTAAACTGACGTAACTTCAAATGTGGCATGTAGTGAAATTCTCTTCACAGATTAAAACTGCCATATTTAGACATATGGCACACATTTCAATATTTCCACATTGTTAAACTGCCACATCACTAGTTGAGGCATGCTACGATTATAGGGGAAAAAAATTAAAACTGCCACATTTCAAAATGTGGCGGTATTGAAGTGTTGGCAACCTTACTATTACAAATAGTGTATGTGCAATATAACCATAAAACAAAATGTGGCAGTGTTGGTTAGCAGAACCTACAAAATCACAAGAATTCTAAACTGACACATCTCATCAAACAATGGAATTTGAGCAGATACAGATGTGGCAGTTTTTCACCGGGAAACAGGCCACGTTTCGACACGGAAAATTGGTATAACTCGAAATTGACCATTTTTGAGTTGTGGCGGTATTGTTTTGGGTGTGCGATAACACAGTTATTAATGATGTTGCTAATGTTTTTACATACATGTAAGTGTAAGATTATATATTTTTTTCAGCCAAATACATGTCTGGAGGCATAGAGAAGTAGGGGGAAGGGAGGAGTGGCAAAGCAATTTTTGTGACTTCTGAGAAAACCAAATATTCTCGGAGTTGAATGTTATAGGTTGAATGTGCATACAGTACATATTTTGTGTTCAAAAGAAGGCCAGATTTTCTGGAGTTATTGTTACCTTCGTTATATTAAGGGTGTTGTAATTTTTTGTGAACTTTTTAAATTATAGTAAACAGCCTGCATCTGTTCCCGTTCCTCATCCTTTAGACATAAGGAAATTTGAATGTTTTGTGATGCCTGAAGAGGACATGTTTCTGAATTTGTTTTTTTTTTATTTTGGAAAAGTTAATTTGTTTCATTTTAATATTCAAAATAAATAATATTTACAGCAGTACAATATTCAATGTTATATTATGAAAACTGCTAAAATAGCACCATTTTGCATGTAAAAATCCAAATTTTTCCGGGGGAGGTCCCCCGGACCACCACGCTTCGTAAAGGGGGGTGGGTGAATAGCCAAATGTGTAATCTCCCCCCCCCCCCAAAAAAAAAATAAAATCCTGGCTACGCCCCTGCTGATCTTGTGTTTTCAGTTACAGTAGTTGGAAAATAAGAGGCGCCAAATAAAGTTTATTTTGTGTAATTATTTTGAAAGTTGTCTTCCGTTATCGTTGATGTGTGTTGCTCGACAAATGGACTGGCGTCCGAGAACCTCTCCTTGGATGTCCCAGTCTGCGATCGACGGTCGTTCCAGCGGGCTCACGTCTCGGGGATGTCCTGCAGGGCCGGGCCCGGCGGACAAGGAGCGAGCCGCGGGGTGGAGGGCGAGGCGGTCCTTGTCCGTCAGCACCGAGGAGAGTCCCCGCGGAGAGTCGCCCCGCGCCCCGGACAACATCAACTCCAGCGTGCCCGAGTGCTCCAGGTACCCGCTCTACGTCAACTTCTCCGAGATCGGCTGGGACTCCTGGATCGTGGCTCCTGAAGGTGAGTCGCCAATCAGGATGTTTCGAACACGCTTTATGCCACTGTGAATATCATTTTCTTTGCACAGATTTCGGAAATTTGATTTAATTATTTTCATGAATGTTGATGGAATTTAATCGTAATGCTTAGTTTAGGTGCAGTTATGAATTTTTATCTCCTTCTGTAGTCTGTCTGGTATAAAGTTCTGTACAGTACTGAATATAAAGATGATATCATGTAGTTCTCTGACTAGTAGTTAGGAACACGATAAAAGGAAACCACGCGGTGCTCGACGGAGAGAGTTGGACCCGGAGCGAGACCCGTGATGGCCGCGCTGTGATTGTCGCAGGCTACATGGCGCACCAGTGCAAGGGCCCCTGCGACTTCCCCCTGGGGCAAGGCCAGGCGCCCACCAACCACGCCACGGTGCAGAGCATCATGCACGAGCTGAAGGAGGGCGTGGCCAAGCCGTGCTGCGTGCCCACGTCCCTCGCCTCCTTCGCCGTGCTCTACCTGGACGACCAGATGAACGTGGTGCTCAAGAAGTACGAGGACATGGTGGCCGAGGGCTGCGGCTGCCAGTAGTGGGGGGAGGTCCCGCTGGGCTCCACGACGCATCCGCGCACTGCGTCCGCCCAATCCGCCGGTGAAGTGACGTCCCTTCCGGATCGGTGGGATCTGACTCGCGGCCTCAGCGGGGAACCCCCCTGTCTCAACTTTGTCTTCACCGCAAGAGACATTCGAACATCGTGCTCTTTGATCTCTCACCTCGAGGAAAAGCTGTTATCGCTTATGTCCCGCTAAACTGTGTGCGATTACTAATGTCTGATCGCGACGCAGGAAACGCTTGCTAACCTTTTGTCGCTCGAACAAAATCTCCAAAAGCAAAAATATTATCTAATAGTCACGATTTTAACTATTGATGTATCACTTGGCGTTCATATACTCAAGAAAGTTGTGTGAATTTGCCTCGACCGTACAAAATAATCGGTAACAGGCAAAAAAAGATGTATCTACAACACAGTGTTGGAAAGTAGGCAGTGCCTGCTTGTCGACCATTTCGTATTTCGTCGTCAGTTCTCATGCTTACTAAACTCGGGTGGCGCTCATCTTGGCCTTGGCATCATCTTTATCATGACAATGATCCTTAATTTTTCTAAGATGTTTGTTAAATATAGCATTAAACTACAAAATAATTTGGCTTCATGTGAATGCCAAAAGGCGCCTCATCTCTAATGATGCCCAAACTTATATAATCTTGTTACCTACACTAAATGCTAGGCTTTATTATTTTTCCCTAACCCCGTTCGTAGTTTTTATTGGTCATCTTCCTTTAAGGTATTATTGGACCCCCAATATGTTTAACTCCTATCATCTTATTATTTTTACAGACACAATGAAAAAATGTTGGAGCGTGCAAAATTACCATGAATTTCTCTTTATCAAATTAAAGTTCCCATTAATGTTCTGTGTGATGAATGGTTAAGTTGGTTTAGCAGCTATATATGTACAAGAGGAAAAATGTAACACTTTTCTTTAATTACATAGTCTATGTGATAAGAAATAATATTAGCTTTCACAGACCAGTTGAGAAAATAATTGAGCTATAACGAGTTTAAATTTCGACTTGCGCATGTGACTTCAAGACAATACTTGTCAGTTTTATTAAAGTTTGGTTTATGACAGTAAACTAAACAAATCTCTTCTTCTAATATTAATAGCACAATATATTTTTATTCCCCCATCTATTCATATAAACCAAATATGTTTTTAGAATGTTTATATTGGGTATATTTCTGCCTACAGATATTTTTTAACACTTAGACCATAGGAAAATTTTCACTGTATAGATAAATATATGCTGGCGAATGATTAAAATTGAAACTTTGAGAAAGTTAGAAAAATATTGCTGAATTCTTGCAGGTAATAAATTTATCAGTATATTTGTGAAAGATGAGATTAAATCAATCTGTTTTTTAATAAAAAATAAATGTTTACTGCCATGTACATTTCAAGGTGTTACACAACTACGCCGGTATGCGTAAATGTATACGTGGAGCTCAAAAAAATCAATTAAGAAATCATTTATGGCTAGTTAACAACTTGATAGCTAAATAAATTTAATGTTTGACAGTCTAGCCACTCACTTGAAGCCTTTGCATTGTAGAACTTCAGGAATTATTTTCGTCAATGGAGTCATATTTCATTCCCACGTGACACATTGACATCGAAATCCACGAATGATTTGTAATTTCACGTGTGAATTGCGACAGTATTTCAGAATTACGGTTTGTTGTGCTAGTGGTCTTTCAAGGTGGGACGCTTCCTTCATGATATGACCATGTTTAAGTACTCTTTGGTTCTGAGTAAAAAGGTCAAGAGAACCGAAAACTGGTCAGTGCTCTCCACCTAATACAAAAATAATAATAATAAAATCGTGCTTCAATATATTGTGTGGTCACCTGTCGATGTTTTGATATACGGAGATGCCCCCGTTGCTGTAGCAAATTAATATTTGACGTAACTTTCTGCTGGTGCCCCTAATTTTCGTAGCGATTAGGTTAGGTGAAATATAAAAATAATGCTTGTTTTATTTATATCTAGAAATATTGATCTCTTGGGGGCAATGTGCTCCGATATCTCAGCAACTAATCTAATAGCGAAAATATCGGGCTTCTGATGTACAGCTTGTTAATTATAGCATTTTCCTGGTTATAAATACATGAAGCAAGTTGCTCCGGTGGAAGCTAGTCGACACGAGGAAAAAGAAATATGACTGTTGATTTATGATAATTTGATGAGGAATATTAAACGTGCCAGAGAGATACAAGACTACGAGTGGAAATGAAATTGCCTTCACAACTTCTTAATATTCATCGATAAACATCTTGCGTTGCTTCTTAACAGTTAGACTTAAAGCAAGTTAATTAAGAAATAATTTACTGTGATTTTATTAAGATTTATAGTAGCGCATGTGCATGGTTTGGTTTTGTGCAAAAGTGTTAAAAGAGGGATTTTTTTTCTTTATGGCAGTATTCCAAGAGCTTTGTAATAACGTTGTAAAGAAAAGCATTTGATCAATTACAAATGTCCTTAGCCAAATAAGTAATAGAAAAATGTCCAGTGTTTTGACTAAGTGTACACGCAATCGCAATTCAATTGTTATATTCCATACTTTATTAAAAATACAACCCTCTGAGAAATAATTATATTTTTATATAATACATGTAATGCATTTTATTTATTGCCACCATGCCCTTTCTGTCTAAATACATTCAATTGTCATTCGTTAAGATTCTTATGTAATGAAAACAATGACTCCGCTTATTTTTTACGTAAAGAATCATCTCACGACGATTTTTGGTAGATTTCAAAGAATCATGTACACATAATAGCAAGGTGATTCTTCTGAAATATATGCAACCAACCTTACTCCAGGCGTGCTAGACAAAGCTGTCTTGTTTAGGATCAAAATAATATTCACTAGTTGGGAAAGAGCGTGTGTAATAACATTCAACTACCAATACTAAAATAAAAAATACAAAACTAATACAACAATAGCATGAATTACATAAAACTACATATTATTTTGTGTAGAAATACATATATGTACCTACAATTAATAAAATTCAGGTAATTATCGGATTAATGCACATGTTTCTAAAATGTTAAAAATTTATTAAACCTGTTTATTTAAATTATTTATGTTAAAATTTATTAGTTAATTTTAAAATATAATGTTCATGACAATATTGGTTTTGATTTGTATCAATCAGAGAGAGAAAAAATAAAAACTATGGCGTCACGCATCATTTTTTTATTCCACCAGGTTCACCAACTTACTGAACCTACCCTTCCTCCACCTAGCAGAATCAAAAACTGTAAATAATTTTCTCCAATTACAACTTTCCACGCGTTTAAACAATGATACTATTCACTATCCAATAGTCACTAAGGCTTTCATCACAAAGTCTTAGTACCAGCAGCGTAGATGATTAAAATTCCACGTAATTAACCTTAGTCTTTCTAGATTTTGTCCCGTAGGCATGTTTATAAATAATTCACAGCTCTCTGTGAATTTTCCATAACACCATCACTTCAATATATATATATATATATATATATATATATATATATATAATACCTTATAACCTATAACCCGCGGCTACGTTCACGCAAACTCAGGGATTACTAATATTTTACCATTGTAAGAAAATAATGTGATTAATTCGAGAAATGTTTACTAAAGAAATAGACACAAAAATGGTCAAGTGTATAAGAGATTTAATTCACAAAAAAAAATCGTTCAAGAATGATACTTTATTAAGCTGTTATGCGTAAGCATTTTTGAAAATTTTAGTATAGATCATTTTATAATTCCCGTTCAAGTGTGTTCGAGTATTTATTTTACCTTGAAATCACACCTCTTTCTCATTTCAAAAGGTAACCAATTCAAAACAATGTAAAAACACATGCCTGTTTCATTTTAATTAAGATAAAGCCATCGTTTACATTTTATTTTTTCTTATAGCTATTCTTAAAATAATGAAATAATTTTATATTATTACAGACACCTACATTATTTTAATTATTTTTTAAAATATTAGCATCTTTAAAATGCAGAGTAAAGGTATCAGATTTATTTTTGAACTTATTTGTTGATTCTTAGTTATTACTACTTAAACAGAAATCCAAAATGTTCATCCCTCTCCCCTTGTTCACAGGGATGCCTATGTGAAAATTCAGAACGACAGTTTTAATAAATATGGCACTATCCCTTAACCAAATAAAACCAAACACATGCCGTTATTTTCTGCTCTAGATGTGAAATCAAAAATATATTTAGTAACTTACATATTGAATTAAAATTTATCTTCCCAAAACTAATTTAATGGATCGATAAAGTTTTTTTAAATAAAAATATTTAACTGTTACAACTTAAGATGTGATATTTCAGAAAACGTTGACTAAGAGAAAGTAGTTTAAGGTATTCTTATTATTCATTGCCATCATCTTAAATTTTTATTTCATCAGAAGTTACTATTTTATAATTTTAAAGCCATAATTACAAACCCTCGTCCATTAAACAATAGAATTTAAGCAAGTAGTATAAATGAGTTATTGGTTTGCATGTGTATAAATAATACCGCGTAACTTACATTCCGTTTGATTAGCTTCAGATATTACTTTTATAATAAAACATAATTGACTGCCTTTTCACCTCTTTTGAGGTCGAATCTAGAAAAATGCTAAAGAAAAAAGAAATCATTCTATGGAATTATATAATGTACGTTATTCTTGTTCGTTTCTTAACTCCAGGTTAATTTGTTTGGCTATATGATTTATTACTATTAAAACCAATGTATGCCTTTGTTGTCGAATTACATAAAATTATACATTCACATTTTGTATCCAATATATTTTCTTATGCTTGATTTAGCTTTGGAGATATAATTAACTATTTTAAAACCATATTTACCCCTTCTTACCAATGAGGTGTTGAATTTCACAGAATTTTAAATTGTGGTTTGTTGTTTTGGTTTGCTTATTATTGGTACTCAATACATGTTTGGTTAGCTTCGGAAAAATAACTAATTTTCTAAAACCACATTTACCTCTTTTTCAACCCCCCTTAAGGGTTGAATTTAGAAAAGAAAAAAAAACAAGTAAATTCGTGGTTGGTTGTTTTTGTATGTTTATTATTGGTACCCACTAACATTTTTATTGCTGGGTTGCATTCGCAGATAAATTAATTATCATAAAACCAAATCTACATCTTTTTCACCCTTTAAAGTTTGAATTTCGCAAAATGGTAAAATTGTGGTGGAATTTATTATTTGTGCCCAGTATCTTTTCCTTTGTTTGATTAGCTGCGGAGATATAATTAATTCTCTTAAAAATAATTTATCCCATTTTCACCACCTTAGGGGTTGAATTTATAAAAATGGTTAAACTCTTGGTAGGTTGTTTTGTATTTATTTTAGTGGTAACCAAATCATTATCGTTTGTCTTATTAGCTTCGTAGATATAATAAATTATCTTAAAACCATATTTACACCCTTTTCACCCCATTATGTGTGGAATTTTTTAATTCTTATATAGCCTAGTGTTCTAAGTTAGACAAAAACTTCTAATAAAAAAATTAATAAAAATCTGTCAAGTTAGTTTTCGATTGATTTCGGAACAAACAAACAAACAAACTGACAAAAATTCTAAAAATTATATTTTTGATTTTAGAATAATGTTAGTAGCCATTTTCATATTTTTTTTAATTTTATAAAATGTACAGTTTTTTTTACCTCTAATAGTTTTATTATGTCTGTACACACACACGCACAAATACCAAATTCCAATTCAGCAAAATATTTTTCACACTCTATCTTCTCTCTCTCTCTCTCTCTCTCTCTCTCTCTCTCTCTCTCTCTCGCGCTCTCTCTATTTCTCTCTCTAAAATAAAATTTTTGAGTTCTCCTAGTACCTTAACTTTAGCTCAGTTAACTATAAATTATTTTAGCTTTAAAGTACTGATAATTACTTCTATATTACTGTATCTAGAAACGATAACTATACAAATCAATTAAAATGTTTCCAATCATCAAGTTTTAGTATTTATGTGTATACGTTTCAAGTCATTACTTGTCGTTCAGTGAATTTTTATGGTGCTATTTCCCTCAAAAGCAATATGAATAATACGCCATTTTTTTAATCATACTATCTTTGCGCAAATCGAAAAAAAAAGCATTTTGTGCTCTATCCTGATTATTAAGAAAAAAATTCGCTTCCTATAATGCATGTTTAAACTGAGTAGTCAAATTCATATACATATCCATACAATTATTAAAAACGGTTTATTTGCTGTTTTAAAATTTTATATTGCTTCTTATGCTGTTATTTATTTGAAACAGGTTAGTATCGGTACTATTAGCTATAAAAAACACTAAATGTATTTATAACACGAAACTAATTAAACCAGTTATCATACCGATTTTTTTTCTTTTGGCACGTGTTAGGCATTATCGGGGATATTAAGTTGCTCCTTGGCAGTTTGACATGACTTTCATGAATTTATAAAAGCTCCCAGAAAGCATGCACGATACAATAATTATTTTAATGAGTTTCAGTTTCCTTCGCAATGATTTACTGTCGTATTTTAACACTCGTTTTATAACCACGTTATATATTCATACCTATCAAGAAAATTATTTTTAGTCTTTTTTAGGGTCCTTGGTGGTCACTTTTACGTGATGAATAAAGGGGTAATGGATCTATTCCAAACCCTGACATGACTCATAATAATTTATGAGCATAAAGTCGCTATCAAGGGGTCAATATACCTCTTAAAGACTTGGCTTAACCCCCCTATATCGAGTTATTGCCTTTCTCATATCATAATTTTTGTTTCGGAGCAAATTTAACGGATTATTTATCATGTGAGCTTTTAATATCATACTTTCTTCAAATTTGGCGCAGATATATGCTACACCCCTTTTACTATTTGTAAATCGTCAGGCTAGTATCCATGATGAACACTTATTGTTCAACTTATTGTGTTATGATCACTCACTAGAAGTTGATGTATTGCATTTTACAGTAGAGTAATACATACAATCAACTTTTATAGTAGCTTTTTATTATATATTCATGAAAATCCGATGTTATATAAAAAAACTCCAACATAACTGGTGAGGTCTAGCCTTAATCGATGTACCAGACCCAACTAAGCGTTTTCGTAAATGGTGCCGTATTTAATAGCCCAGGGAAAATTAGAGAATTACGTGATTATATTTAAAGTCTAAATTATTGAACCACTCATTTTTATATGCCACGATAATGGAGTCTTAAAATGATGGCGAAACTTTGCGACGTCAGAAAAGTGTTGTCGTGAGACGTCCCCTGTGACTTTCAACCATTCACAGGAAATGATTTTTAAAAATTAATAAAATGTGAATTTATAAACTTAAGGGTTTGGACAGTTATATTATAATTCCCAACGTGCATCACTTCCCGTGTGTCTTGATGTTCCAAGTATTGTAACAGCCACCTTGCATTCATATATTTTTTTAATATCTTCAAGGGGGGGGGGGGGATGTATACCCCACTTAACCTACCTTGCGTCCGCCATTGCTTTCGACGTTTCATGCCGACAGCAGAAACTGTGCCCGTGACCGGAGCTGCTACGGAACCTTCAAAGATGTTCGTGACGCCTTGAAGTAGTTTGTGTGGTTAATATATTTTTAGGTTGGTACACCGTAAAATACAGCTTCATATTAGTGCTTTGGATAAAAGAGAAAGCACGGCGTCGCTTGAGAATACTTAGCTACGTGTAAAGTCATAACCATGAAACCTTTACAAAGGCTCTGGCAAAACTTGATGGTGGATGGTGTATCACATAACATCTCATAAATTTTTGAAGCCAATGCCAACGTTCCCGGAAGGAATGGAGACTGTTCAGTTCAGATTAAAGAATAAATAATTACATGTAACATAATATTCCTCGTATTGTTAGAAATGCGATATATATAATTTAGGCTGTATAGATTATTTCTTACAGCCGGGATCAGTTTCTTTAAAACTTAAAGAACGTTACAGTGTTACACTGATAAAACGTAAAGTGGGTCCTTTTTCACAGGATTTTTTCTTGGCAACAAAGTATTAATTTGCTCATCTGAAGAAATAGTTAATTCGTCACAGAAAAGCATGGAATTTCAGTTTTCAGCATTGCTAGCAACAGAGGTGACAGCAGTTGACTTAAAAATGGTTGCAGAAAACCGCTATGGCATGTTACAACGAGTTTGGCACTTGGTAATTTTCATTTTGGTTTTCATATTTTGTAAACTTCCAATCGGAACGCTTCGATTGTCGCTTGTTTGCATGTTGCACTGTAAACACAAAGTACAGCACGAGTTAAACAGAAATCTAAAATCAAATTATTAACTATAAACACATTATTTCAAAAATAATTATTTATTTTTAGTCACTCTTTCATATAAAAATAGGTTTAGTGATGAAAATAATACTTTATAATAAAAAAAAAACCTTTCGGCACAGTTTACAGGCGTAGGTAGATTTCTAAGTATCTGGAAATATTTGTAAAAACTTCTGCAAACTCCTGAAACATTTTAAGAACTTAATGTAGCCTACATAACATCCTATATGTTCGCCAATATTCAAAACAGATCGATTTAACATGCCATGCAGTGAAAATACTTTGAATGTTTTTTAACTTTATGCATCCAGCATTAAATGGCTTAACAGATTTCATATTATGCCTACTAAGGTAATTGTGCAATTATTATTTTTCGTCAGACACTATTATCATCCAATTAACTAATTTTTGGCCGTACAAATTTTATTTGGGCAAAGGTTTTCGTTGAATTTGAAACTAAAAAGATTTTTTTTTTAATTTCAACCCCCTTTTTACAGTAATAGTTCATTTCGACGAAAAAATTTTCAGCCAAAAGTTTTAGACAAAGTTTAGACGTTTTCCAATAAATTGTAATGGATTTGTAAGTATATATATTTAAAAAAAAAGTAATGACAGTTTGTCTTTCTACCCTTGTTATTTCTACCCCTTGCAATAATGGTTCATATTATCCAAAACTGTTTCAGACAAGAGTTTTAGATAAAAATTATAATATTTGCAAAAACTTTGAATGGATTGCATAGTGTACCTTATAAGGGCGTTATATATTTTTTGAATTCTACCCCTCATTTTTCAACCCCTTGCAGCAATGGTTCATCTAATCAAAAATTGTTTCAATAAAAGTATGAGATAAAAATTATAAATTTAATACAAAATTCGTACGAATTCGATATTGCGCCTACGAAGGGAGTTGTGATTTTTTGTCCGCTAACCCTTGTTTTTCCAACCCCTTGCATTTATGGTTGGTCGTATCAAAAATTTATTCACACAAAAGATTTTGCTATTTCTCCTACGAGTTATAATTCGTTCAAACTGATGTGATATTTTCCATATTATGGGAGTTACAGCGAATTTTCTGTTTCTTTAAAAACCTTCCCCATTTCCACCCCTTTGGTCGGATATTGCTCATTAACGAACTGAACCGAGATTTTCCACTACTAGATTTTGTGTATCAGTTTGGAAGTTATTTGTGTGAAATTGCGACAGTTATCGCGCCCACAAGAAGTTATAGATATATATAACTTTTGAGTTTATTATAGTTTTGGGATGTATGAACCATCAAACGAAAAACTATATAAAAATTTTCCTACAGTCGCACCATGGTAACGGCTAAAATACGTAGTATTTCTTTGAAATCTACCTAATAAAGTAATAGTAACATTACACACATTTATCACATTATTATGGTACTTAATGACGACAATAAAAGTTCATTATACCATCAACTTCATTTATTCCTGTATTTAGTAGTCGTGCGTGGTTAAGCTAACATGGCGGTGGTTTGTTTTTAACCTGTAATTTGCAAGCGTGCGTTATTTTGTTCTTACTTATTTTTGTGCATCGATGACCAAAATTTAAATGTACAGAAGCCAGTATATATTTTTTTCTCACGCATGGACGTGGAAGGGCACTGTACGTAACTTATCGTCCCAGACTAATGTACTGTTACAAATAATAATAAAAAAAGATGCTCCGACAGCTATCTCGAACTTGTTGCGTCGAGCAGTTTGCCAGCCTGTCCTCGAGTAGCGCTTCTTGCGCGAATATCGAGCAGATCACGGCTCTTCGGGAAAACCAGTAGCAAGTGGGCATGACAGGCGAGCGTGATAAAATGTCAATTTACATAAACAAGCCGCGATCGATCTCCCTTAGCTACCACTGAGCTCTATTATAAAAATTTAAAAAAAAAATGGAGAATAAATAACATCTGGACTGCTTGTAAAATTCTTCAGGGAATTAATAATGGCAAGACTGGCCCGGCGCCTTCCTGGCGCTGCCGAATTGCCCCTCCTTCCCCCTCCTTTTATTTTCACACCTTCGTTTTTCCTCTTCGGACGATAAGACTTCACGGTAGCACTTATTGAGCACGGTACAAGCTTGAAGCCTCGCAAAGCAAAACAGGCTTAAGGGACTGTGGCAATTCGCCATTTATTTCTGCCTCGCAACACTGATCAGGTCTGGTAAGGCTCTGTACACTCATGTGGTTAAGTGTTTTACGTGCATTCTTGTTTCACAAAGATAATTGAATTAATATGTTTGTGCGGATAACAAATAAAATTCTGTGGAACTTAGTTGTAGGTTTAAAGTTGTCGTGTACAATTTTCAATGTATAAAGTACTAACAACTGTATGACTGTATTTTTATTTTACAAAAGGCGAATTTGATGATGAATAAATTATGAATATCTTACACAATGTTACATAACTGTTATCACGTTGCAATTACTATCGTTAGACATTAATGTAAAAAGCTTTTTAGACCATGAGAAATATCTTTACTTGACGCTTTGACTGTCGAATTTCTAGTAAAATAAATATTTTGGTATCCATGACTTGAATCAATATTAATTTACCTGTAAATATTATATTTTATATATAAAAGTAAGCATCCTTATTGATTTTAAGGGTTGAGCAGGAATAGTTTGTTAGTTACAAATTATAGTATATACAATATTTTTGTCATCCCTCATAAATTGCAAATTACTTCGAGACATTAATATCCAAGAGTTTAGCCAACACCAACCCACTTGATAGGTACAAATAGAGTGCTCACAAATTCGGGTCATTTCAGAAGTTGGGATTGAAATTTTAACCATCATCCCATAATGACCACATAAAATGACTTCAAACTTAGCAGATAAAATAAGTTATAAAAAATTATGGACATACGCTATCGATCAGTCTGCTTTGTGCCGGTTGATCGCAGTTGAAGAAATGTCTCAATTTTTTCGTCGAAGGAATCCTACTGTGTTCACTTCAGCTGTTTTCGTTGTGTCGTCCAGAAATGTTTGCCTCGTGTCAGTGGTTTTGCACTCATTTCAATCATCATATTAATCGTTCAGTGGTTTTCCGCGTTTGTTTTGTTTTATTTATTTTGTTCCTTCTTACGTGTTCGATAATTTATTTTGGCTTGTTTTATTTTTTTTTATACGTATTCACATTTTCTCGGCAACAGATATTTTCTCTAAATTGGCGAATGGTTATAATTATTTACTTGATTTAACCTCTTAAACCTGTATTGAATTGTCGTTACAGTGCGCTAAAAGGAAATTGTAAGTAGATTCAATCATTTTTATGACAAAATTCAGAAATAAATTTAATGTTCTTCACTTGGAAAGTTAACGGAAATCAAGCGTAAGAACAATTTTATCAACGAGTAGCGAAGAAAGAGTGAAGAGCTTAAAAAAAAATATTACTTTAAATGTGAATCACTTAAACCTAAACTTTTAACTATGGGAATTGACTGTAAAAAACTGTTAGGCCCTGTCTTGAAACCCCGAATATGACAGTACTATTTACTTGGTATCTCCTTTGGTCTGAAAACTGTATTCATGGGTTTTACTTAAAAAAAAAAAAAAATTAATGCAAATATGGGATAAACATTATATTAAGCTTCCTTGTGTGGATCCTGGAAATTTTGCTAGGCGATCCGTGCTTTGGTTTTACTGTAAAGTATAGTCTAAAACATTTTCCATGAAGCTAGTTGATTATTGCTCTCGAAGGAATATTGAACGTCACAGATATTCTCGTTCAAACAAAATATGTGTCAATAAGTTTTTGAAAAATGTAGTAAAAATAAATTGTTTTTATTTCATGATATTCTAAGTCAAGTTGTACAAGCATTAAAATATATGGAAGGAGAAATCACCTCAAAAGTGAAAGAATTTAAAGAAAAATAGTGAAAATGCATTCAACAATTATAAACTAGTTGCTGACAAGTATTGAACAGTTGATTTGAAACTTTTTTTCGACGTATACTATTGTTGGTTTGCGTTTTATGTCGTAAATAAATCTCAAGAACGGACAAAGAGGTAAATACACAAACACTCAGAAAATAAATCAAAATCTGCCAATGCCAAAAAAATTAATCCGTGGACGGTATAAGTCAGAAAAATATCACAGCACAGACGAACGCAGTGAGCTGAGAATGACGAGGCAGTTGCAACAAGAACAGTAAATAATGACAAAACAAAAGACTTTGGACAACACAGCGGAAGACAGACGAACCCAACGAGGTGACTAAATAAATAATTTGTACAACACAGCGACGCACATGTGAACCCAGCGATGTGACTATGCTGATAATCTGCACAACACAACGACGACAGCACAGACTAACACAATATGCATCCTTAGACAAAACAGTTGCGACGTTTCAGTCTGTTTGTGCCTGATGACAGGAGCATATGCACTACATCATTCTTCCCCATGACACAATTCATTCAAAGAACGTATAACCGTGTTCGCGATATGTGTTGTAGCACCATTACCCGAACAACGAAACTGTTAACAATTGATTGTGTTACGGGCCAAGATGCTGCTAAAACTTCAAAATAGTTTTCATTATTACGGACATCGGTCTAAAACGCTTGAAACATCCAAACAAAAGCTTTAAGAATTTCTGGCCTGATGTTATAAAACAGTTTCATACTTCTTTTTAAAGTTACATAACATATAATTTATATTAAGGTTGAGCGATTTATAAGAGGGGTTGTCCTTTTCGTGTCTGATCTCTCTCGTTGCACTTGTTCCCGACTTCTTATCATTCTTTGTGTCCATTATTAGCTACTTTCGGGATTGTTTAAAAGCTATCACTCTTTTAAACCCACCGCAGGGGTAAATTCCGATTTGCAATTACGAGGTCCGGAGCGCATCCCTCCAAGTTACGCGATCAGATGAAACATTCTTGAACGACGACGGGCTATCCGAGGCGGATGCCTGGTGCTGGCCGTCACGTCCTGTCCTGTTAGAGCTGATGCTTGTTCCAGATAGCGCGCGGTTGTCCGCGACCACGCCTGTGGTGGCGGGTTGTCCGCTATCTCACCTCGCGTGCAGTCAACCCGGATCGGGCGGGAGCACCACGACTCAACCCTTCAGTATATGCTGACGGTTCTTCTATATTCTAACTAGTATTATCCCAGCAGTAATTATAGTAGCGCAAATTAGTAACTAAGCTCTAATTATTAAGTTATAGTCTTAATAAAACAAAAAATATATACATACAAAAATAATAATTTTAATATTAAGGTTTTTTTTTTACCATTGTGTACCCACGTCATGGTAGGGTGCACTGTGCTACATAAACATATCAATTTTTAGGATGAATTTATTTATACTCTTCCCTAGTATTAAGGTGCTGACTGGCGGTGGAGTTAGTGGTCAGTGTAGCCACTCACTACTGGTCATAAAGCCAGCAATGGACAAAACAAGAGCCTAACGGCCCCCGCATGGTAAGCTATTTTCTCCTCAGACAAACTATTCATCTGTGCCATCATCTGTATCCTGTATAGGATAAAATGGTCTGAATCGGGTCAGGGGCCGAATCGGGTAATTCTTGTTCTAGGCGTCAGTACTGATAAATAAAAAAGAGATAGGCCACTGCTGCTATCTACTGTTGAAAAGCATAACTAAACCGCTGCCGTGAATATGCGTGTAACATTACCAGCGCGTTTGCTGTTCCATTTTCCGCAGTTTTGTAAAGGTAAGAATTCACGAGTGTCTGTTTTTAAACGTTTTCTTATTTTCGTTGGTTTTATTTCACAGATAAATAATAAATATCATTATTCAGCACAGCGGGTCATGCATGCAACTAATACACAAAGTAACGATGTTTTCGTTTATTTTTTAGCTTCAGTCAGTTTAGCCAACTTAATTTTTTGAACTTTTCGCGTCAGTCGAGCGAATCGGGTAGTTCTTAGGGCAAATAAGGTCATCATTCGTTTAAATGTTGTTAATTAGGCGATTTCCTTACTGGGATTTTTTTCTTTGACAGATAGGGCAAGAACAATCGGAAAACGACGCAAGCATTGGATAAGGAGAATATGAGAGAAGCAATGGATGATGTAAATAACATATATCTTAGTAAACGCGCAGCAGCTAAGACATGTGGCGTGCCATATTTGTGTCTTCAGCGCCGTTATGTCGTGGCGTAATAGTGCAGTTGAAAAAAAAAAGTTAAACAACTTTTACAGAGGGACAGGATTAGCATTAAAAGGGAGAATTGTTCGACTCTTTAAAGGTGGTTTTGGTGTGAACAAGTCAAGATATAAGAAAAGTCGCGTTTTCGTTTGCTCGATAAAATAACACAATAAATAAATTTTCGAAAATATATATATATACACATATATATAAAATGTCAGGATCATTGATACTTTATGACTGGATTTTTAGGAAGGCACCCTGACATTAGCTTGCGTAAACCAAAAGTTCGCTCTTTCTCTCACTGTCAAGGCCTTAACAAATTTTAAGTAAACGAAACTTTTAACTTTCTGGAAAAGGAGTATAACAAAGAACAATTAATGACAAGTCACAGCAATTTATAATTGCGATTAGTCTGGTTTTCCTCTTGATAATAAACCAGCCAGCAAAATTCTTGCAGAGAAGAGTTCGTCAACTGTTGGCAGCCAAACATGTGTTGAAAGAGGCGAGAACGTTACAGTTGTGGCTTGTACCGATACAGTTATATTATTCCTTCCTTTGTAATTTTAAAAGGGAAGCGATATCAAAAGGAGTAGGTACCTATAAAGATGGTTTCCCAAGTGGAACAGAAGTATCATGAATGAAAGTGGTTGGATTAATGAGGATGCTTTTGTGAAATGTTGCATCATTTTCTGAAATTTAGGGTTGCTGGCAGATGTTTGTAAGTTCAAGTTGGTCAATCTTCTAACAAATCGAATACATTGCAGTTCACGTTATGTACTTTGATGCCGGTCATCCCCGTTGCCTGTCCTGGAAATTATGCTAATTAAATACGTGAAAGGAGATTTGGTCTCAAGGGTGGGGTTCTTTGCCTCGTGGCTGCAGGCAGGGACGCGTCTACAAAGGACCCCCCAGGCTGTTATGGCCACCCAGGACGCCGTACTTATGAAAATAACACACGTGAATTTAACTGATTTATTACTGAAGCACACGTTACAAAATTTCACTTCACTTAAGGCACTTTCACGTGACTGGCCATATCATCGTCGACCTCCACTCTGCCCACACGGCCCTCGAATGGCGGTATTGTATAACGTCTCACGGGGTTCCGAAGACTACTCCAACGAGGGGTGCAGGCTACCCTGAGCTACGGTGACGATGATTCGTGACGCGGCAAGACTAGTACCTAGCAAGAGGTAGCCCGTACGGTAGGTAATACGAAAGTATGCTAGTGGCTGTGGGAGAGATTACAAATAACACTCAAATAGACATAGACGTGATGATGAAGGCAAACACTAACATTAACATGGAAATCAAACACTAAAGTCATTACGAGCGAGTCCCGGGCTCGGGATGGTTTCGGTACCTTTGCTCATGGAAGTTACGTAAATCGAGGCTCGTCCTCGTGGTGGCGTGGGCCACGTTAAACTGGGAACGGGCATGACGGAACCAGGTGTTGTATCTCGTCCGCGACCGTTGCACATCCCAGGAGATGATGCGTTCACAAGTTCAGTTACGCGTTCGGCACAATGCCGCCCTGCGTGGGCAATGTACTAGCTCTCCGAAGTGAGATATAAAAGCGTGAAGCGCAGGCACCTCGGCGGGCTGCCTAAAGCATTATCAATTACGTAGCACATGTGAAAGACTCGAAGTCGAGTCGCACATTTTAATTAAGGACCGTACGAAATATCGTACGGCCGGTTAGGGCCGACCGTGGAGCTGTAGAAAGAAGATTCAGAAATATTACCTATGGACGTTACATGTGGATTCTGGCGCGAAAGTTGGATGCTCCCCGTGCGCGGGGCTGCCGGCCCTGATGAGTGCTGGAAGGCTACTGACGACTCTCCCTGGCAACCGGGCCAGGGAGGGGAGGAAAACCCGGAAAAAGACGGAGCGCGGGAAGATGATGCCGGCCAGTTTTGTGAACAGAAATAATATACAACATCATTAATTAATTATCAAGAATTATTAGGCTCATTAAAAGTTGTAGTTTGTGTTAGTTAATTTAATTACATATGCACTGGATAACATATGCACATTTCCACACGCAGCCGGGCGCTTTGTACACTTAGCTGGCCGTGACTGACATCATGCCGTTCGAGGCACTGCACTAAGCTAAACGCGCGGGCGTGTTCGGCGCACTGACACTGGTTCAGGTGTTGAGGACACATAACGGCCTGTGCTCTCAGAGGGAGCACCGACGGCGGCGTCAACTTGCATTATGCTGTAAAGTTTTTGACTAGCGAATTTGCAAATACACATAACAAGAAAGAAAATTATACATTAATATTTACGAAACACAGCTGAAAATTAAATTATACCTGTTGTACTTCACATTACATGAGATGAGATTTTGTGACAGTCTTGCACAGGTTTTACTAAAGTTGGCCAGTAGGGCAATTGATTTAATAACTGTAGCTTCTAGCCGGCTCTGGTGAGCCACGAATTTGCTCTAGTATATTTACATTAGCGAATTAATGACAAAAGTATGCTCTACTTTTAATTAAAACGATGGACTGGAATCGGCCAGCATCATACGTTCTGGACCCTGCAGTGGAAAGATTACATGGCGGGTGAAGTTAGTGTCAGCCGGGTTAAGCCCTGCACCGTAAATGGTCCAGGGATCCATGGAGGGGGAAAATCGAAAATATTTACCCTGAAAAAACTATAATTATCGGAAGTACTGTAGTCAGTGAGAACAACGGTTATGGTGCCCCATGGGACGATGCGTCCGCCCGGACTGTGGCCTGTTGAGGACTGAAGACTGCCGCGAGGTGGTGGTGGCGAGAGTGGGGTACAGAATCATCTGCACACAAATCACATAAAAGGAACTAAAATTAATGTTATGTAAAACTTAATAACTAGACATTTTATGAAGCCCTTGAATAAAAATCTAATGACAAATTAAGTGGCTAAAGGCCTGAAAATGTTGTATTAATATTATGTTAAGATTAAAGTTTCAATTGCTAGTCAAGTTGTAAAAAGTCAGTGACCGCTTTGACCTGCTCAATAACTATATTTAAGATGGGTGATAAAACATAACTATAAATTTATAATTTAAGATAAGTCCCAGGCCTTAAGATAAACCACTGGCATTCCAGAATAGGGTGCCCTTAAGTGGCTAACATGCTTGTATGATGCATTTTCCCATGTGAACACTAAAGAAGTTGATTCATATTGAACAGGCACACACACAAATACTATAATATTTAACACAACTGGCTGCTTACCACAATACTGAATATCCTCCTTCCATGTCGGCATTGAATCTTTGACGTGGATGAGGGCTAGAGGTGTATTCCACCTGTGGGGGTCTGGTACTGGCCAGATGGGAACCAGGCTTTTCTGCCTCAGGAGGTACGACATCATTTTAATCCAAATAAATGTTTTTTTACGGTCTCATGACCATTCCACAGGGTTTGTTACATATGACAGTTGTTTATCTAATCAATATAGTGGATTAATGCACTTTTAATAATGAATACGTACGTAAAACCTGCCTGGACACAGGACACATTTCAGGTCTCACTTTAACTACTCTTTGTCGCCAGGGCTTTTTACTGTCGCCCAACAGAGTTCACTGACTTCAGTTCACGATTAGGGACCAGGGACAAACGGCATACCTTTATAATGGCCCATGTGGAGCCAGTCAGCTCGGCTTATAGCAAAACTCTGTGCTTTATCATGTTTCATTATGAAGAGCAATCTGCTAGCGAATGACTTCATTCAAGCAATTAGCATCCAGCTTTATCATTGTATCTTTGTTCTGTGCCCATGTGGAATGTGGCATTATTTCTGCCCTAAAATATCTAGGGTTCTTTATGTATTCAAATAACCACCACATCTAAGATCCTACACTGAATTCAAGGATCTGCTGCCTTCCACCTCACATACGCGTTTGAACAGCTAGCACATATACAAACCGTTGGGATGTGTCTACCAATAGACTCTAATCTACCACTAAGGACAGGCCACATCCTTGTTGCAGCCATGTATAAGTGTATTAAATAGTATTCAGTTTGCAACATGTTTACTTTTCACACCCCGTGGTAGGCTGTTCGTCGACACCATAATTTCTAATCAAAATAAACAGAATTTTACATTTCAATCTTAAAATTAACCATTTAACAGATTTGCAGAGATATCACTTTTGATTTGGAAAACTGCCGAAAATATCGGCCAGAAAATGCAACAAAATACCATTTAACATTCATTGCATAATGCAGTACTTGTCTCAGGGTTCTAAATGAACGCGTAAATTTTAACTTACCTTCCTTGTAAAAACAATTTATATTTTTGCTAATACACCTTATTTTACTACTATTCTTACATATAATTTTATTTTATTGCTTTGATGGAAACCATCATTCACCGATTAAACATAGCGATTGCAAAAATTGTATTGAATATAACTTAATAAAACATTCTGGCACAATTAAACAATTATACATCAAACAAAATAATAGTAAATTTAATACACTATCAGCGAATACGCTATACAGTATACCCTTCATTCATCTGTTTATAGGCAAAGTAGATATTCGTAGACTATTGTACATACACAAATTCTTTCATGTTCTACCTATATAGTCACTCTACGCTTGAAAGTGTGATGTAAACGTCACTATAGCAACCAGTATACACATTTGTAAATGTTGGGCTTGTTCTGATTTTTGTTGTGCGGATTTCCCGTGTTATTTGTACTAAGTAGCTACAGATATGTATGGTGCTATTGGAAATGGAATAACCAGTAGCAGTATCACACCTCCACTTCGTGCAAAACAACTGATTAAAAATATCAAAGGTACGATGCATGGTAATTATCAGCAAATATCTAGTTTAAGGGTCACCCACAATCAACATAGTATCAACACATTGATCGTTATAGCGAGAAGCATTATCTCAACACAAAAGTAGTTACACAGTGGCTTGACAACAACAAACGTAAACTTTACCTCATTCTTGTGTTTATTTTAGTTTACTTTTTGAAAAATGAATATTGCTGTAGTTGGTAGTGTGTAATTATAAGAAAAAAAATTAGTATTAACGGAATAAAATCCACAAAAGCACAGAAATTTCTGGGACTAGTTGTATTTTACGATTCCATGAACAATACTAATGACGTCAACAATATGGCGTCGCTTACATAATTGCCACCCATACGTTCCTATGGGACAAGCGCAGGAATAGGGTTTTGGGCGGAGAATTATAAACACACTATTTCTATTATCTGTGAAAGATTTGTGCAATGGGAGTGCATGACTTGATGTAAGTTTTTTGACATACACCATTGCTAAGAACTTTTTCTGTTGAAGAAAAACTGAAAAATAGGTAAATATTTACTTGGGCGGTATTTCCGAAAAAAAATGTTAAAAATCCGAAAATACCTTTATTTTATGCTCTTCAACTTCCTCTTTTCATTAAAAGTGGCGGAGGTAAGAAATTCCAAATACTTTAGGAGATATCGAATTTTTAAATTTCATCATATGTAGTTGAGCGGTATTTGCGAAAATAAATGTTAAAAATCCGAAAATACCTTTATCATATGCTCTTCAAATTCCTCTTTTCATTAAAAGCGGCGGAGATAAGAAATTCCAAATACTTTAGGAGATATCGAATTTTTTAATTTTGCAATACAAGACCTGTGGAACCATTCGAGCGGCGCCATTTTTGTTATTTTGCAGTGTGTTCGTGAATCGTGAATGCGTAATTAATAATTAAAATATTTATAATGTAACTGACCTGACCAAACAAACCCGGACAGACGGTGAACAGTAAACTAAAATGGTCGATTAGGTCAGGTCAGTTACATTATAAATACTTTCAAACTAAGGTGATATTAAAAATAATGTGAATTAATTTTAATTATTCTTTAGTTTTAAATTATTTATAATGTAACTGACCTTACCTAACAAACCCGTAACAAAGGATGTACAGTAACAACTCACGTAAATTTTTTTGTTACTTATTACTTGCGCAACAATATCAAAATAACAAATAAGACTTTAAAATTAGAAACGTTAAAAACTCATCTAAGTTGGAGGCGGTAATTAAACACCGTTTTAAACAATAATTGAACTAAATAATCACGTATTAGTTCATTTGAATTCTGGCCTATCACGAACAATCACGTGACATCATTATCCAATAAAAAAATAGATACTCGTACGTAAACAAGAAACAATGGTCCACGCACGCCACAGGAATGCGCTGGTTTTGTGCTGAAATTTAAAAATTCGATATCTCCTAAAGTATTTGGAATTTCTAATCTCCGCCGCTTTTAATGAAAAGAGGAATTTGAAGAGCATATAATAAAGGTATTTTCGGATTTTTAACATTTTTTTCCGCAAATACCGCTCAACTACATATGAAGAAATTTAAAAATTCAATATCTCCTAAAGTATTTGGAATTTCTAATCTCCGCCGATTTTAATGAAAAGAGGAAGTTGAAGAGCATAAAATAAAGGTATTTTCGGATTTTTAACATTTCTTTTCGGAAATACCGCCCAAGTAAATATTTACCCAAGGATATAAACATCCAATCCAAGCTTGTTTCTGTTTTGGTAAAACTATTGTGTTTGTTTCGTCTTTTCGTTTTTTGTTTTTGTCTTGTTTAAACTGTTGTGCTGATTTATTTTGGGTTCAATATATTTTTGTGCTGTCATCATTTGTGGGGTTCTTTTATCGTTCTATTCTTTTTTGGAAAACTATTGTGTTTGATTCGTCTTTTCATTTTGTCGTGTTTTTGTTTCGTTTCCACCACTGTGCTGAATTTTTTTGGGTTCAATATTTCTGTGTCATCATTTGTGGTTTTTTTTTTGTTCTCTTAGTACATTTTTCTTTGTTTTTCTTTGTTTTGTTAACCATATTCCTGTTACGGAATATTTTGTGGTGTTTATATCCTTGTTGACAACAGCAATTTTTTGCTAATTTTGTGTTTTTTGTCTTTTCGGTGTTTTTTTTTTCTTCAACAGAAAAAGTTCTTAGCAATGGCGTATGTCCAAAAACTTACAACACTATTTCTAATGAATGCATTTTTGAATAATATATTTTAGCTGTATCGTAAACTACTCACCCCCCCCCCCTCCCTTGCCATAGTATTTTGTGATACCAAAATTTCTTTATCAAAGACACTATTTGTGTGCATGATATAAATTACATTGATATCTTGAATTCTAACAAAGTGCCCTATTTATTAGAGGACTTCATGATTTTGAAAAAATGAAAGTTGCGGGAGATATGAATTATAAAGAATTAAAACCGGTATCGCAAAATAAAATAGAACGGGTGTGACCGTAATCTTTCATGATATCGATAAATTATTAAATTATTTTTAATAAAAGTCTTACTTTCATTTCATTAATCACTGGTATCACAAAATACGCTAGATACGCACAATTATGTATAAAATACAAATTTTTTTTAGCCAATTGGTTAAGCATATTAATTTTTTTTGCATTATCATGTAGGTTTAAGCATGGATGTAATCTAAATTACAGTGTACCCACTGCAGTAACATTATGAAATATAATTCGATTATTGACCTCTGGCTAAGACAGTGGTTTGTACCCTTCATGTTTCATATCTAACGAGATACAGTGGAGTCCCGATAATCTGAATTTTGGTAATCCGAAAGTCCACTTAATCCGAAAGTGAAAGTCCATGCCAAAAATAAACTTGTTCTGTTAGTTGTACCCCGTTTCTCCTTTCGGTCGTTAGAACAAATAGGCAGCATTCCGCTCTTATCACCTATTTCGTCCCGAGATTTTGTTGTGTTTATATAGACCTTATAAAATAACCTGTGTAATCATGTGGTATCATTAAATTTAAGTTTATTTTAAGAATGATTTCTCTTAATCCACAATATTTGTTTCTCCGAAAAGGGTCTATTCCCAATAATTTTGGATTTTCGGGACTTTACTGTACTTTAAATTTTAAGTAGTATTATTTTAGCTTTGCATTTTGCCAACAAGGTCATTATAGATGATGTAGCACCCAACAAAAATAAAGGATGATGTGAAAGAAACCAGCAGTGTTTTCTGGTATTTGCCTGAAGTGATTTCCAGGACACCACAGAAAATTAAAATATTAATGGCCAACTGGGATTAAAGCCTATGGATTTTCTCCGGAGTGTGAGTTCATTGTCTAAACGACTGGGCCGCCCAACTCCGTAACGGTTATGTACGTGGTAGGCTAGAAAAGTTTTTTTATTTGTGTGTTGGTGTAGATATGTCCTTCTCTATGCCTGACATGAGCTACATTGAATGTCCTGTGTTGTGTTGTTATATTATAAAATATTTTGTAGTTCCAGAATGCCCAATTGTGGAGAGCAGAAATTGGCTTATAAACATGCATTACGTGAGAAATGAATTTGACATTTGCAAAATATTTATCCACGAGGAGCTGGAGAAGAGCTGTGGCATGAACGAATATGCAAATTATGTTTTAGTGAGTATATAAATGCACTGGTATTTTATATATACTGAAGTAGTACATTAGCAGTACTTATATATGGCAAATGTTTTTTTTGCAGAGTAGGCCTAATTGTTTTTGTATTTGTACTTTAAGTAATACTGGTTGTATGTATTTTTTCTGCAAATGGAATTTTTAATCATCCACTTTTCTCCGCAGGGCGTGATACTCCGCCATGAAGGGAAAATTCAAGAATCCCTTGAATACTTTCAGAAGTGCCACAGTCTGAATCCTGGGAACTCAGATAACATCAAGCAAGTTGCACGCTCGCTGTGAGTATGTAGACAGTAGGATACGAAGTGTTGTTTAAGAAAACTTACTATTTTTTTTTACCCCATTTCTGCTTATTTATTGTGGTAACAGCCAAGCCAGAATAGCCAAAGAAACTGCATTTACAAGTGATGAGTTGTACATTGTGAGGCAGCAAAATTAGCAACAACTTTGTCTCCTTTTTTTTATTGTGATGCAGAACTGTAGAGTAGCCAGAATTTTTTTTCTTCATTTTTTTAAATTTTTGTTATACCTAATTGTTTTATTTTACCCGAGCCAAATTGTTTGACCGTATGGATGAGTTGTCTGTGCAGAACAGACAGGTAATCATGGTTGGATGATATTTATTGTACAAGCTGTGTCAGCAACAATGGTAACAGTGAATGCCCACTTAACATGTTCTGTCTGGAGACTAGCATCTTTTGTTGCCTCTTTCGTGTAGTTTATTGTTTGTTGGTGGATAATGTTATCAACTAGGGGTGCTTTCCTGATAGGCAGCACCTCTACACTGTTTTATTCAACTTTCAGAAGGTGTATGATGCAGGTACAGTACGTACAGTCTCGATTATCCGCGAAATCAAGTGGCAAGGCCACCACGGATAGTGAAAATCGCGGATAATCCGCAAAAGAGCCGAAAATTTGGTAACAAAAAAGGAAACATTAATTTCAACTTAAAAATCTAAAAATTTATGTACACTAAAAGATACAATTAACAGTAAAAATTTTTAAATGATGCTAAAATACTGATTAATTAACATACAATACATTTCAGTAATGTAAACATAAAAGTGCTCGGTACTTGCTTCGTAACAAGGATACACTCTGTACGTACTCAGAGGCTTCATTAGACACTGCGTGAGTTCCGAGAAGGCATGTGGCGTTTTACTGTATACTGCACACAATACACTCGTCAGTAGAGTTCCAATTTGCTCACTTGTAATAAAATACAGATTTACATATGTGCTGTTTTTTTTCGTAGCATTTGCGAATAATAGGGAGTATACTGTAGTTTTAAATTAGAATTTTATGAATTCCATGAATTACAGCATATGTTTTAGAGCATGTTAATGAGCTAATAAACAGTCATCCACATATATTTTTATAATTTTTTTTGGCCATCACTTAATGACGTACTTACATGGATTATGTCAGGTTTTTTATTTTGTGTAGTGAACTTGTTAAAAAATATAAGCACATAATCTTGCTTTGGAGATACAAGTTTTATAAATTAAAGTACCTACACAGTATTATTACCTACTGAATTATTTTCCAGAATAAAACAATTTTTTTGTTAATACGTATTTGAATAATATTTATACATACTTAAGGTGAGTTAAATGTGCTCTTTGGGTTGCCTGTGTGCTGATTCGCAATTCACTATTTTTTTCACTTACAGTTTCCTTTTAGGAAGACACACACTTGCCATGGAAGCATATTTGGAAGCAGAAAGTGCTTCAACTAGTCCAGACTGGGTCATCTACCATAACTTAGGTACAATATGTTCTCATTCTCACAAGAGAACTGATATGTAAATTTAGTAACTTAAGCACTTTATTGGTCTGCACAATTTCTAAAAAAACAAAGAATTTAATTTGTTGATTTTAAAATGCACAAATGAGAAGGAAGAGCAAGCATGTGACTTAAGCACTTTCTATCACTGTGATTGGCATCTTTTAAAAAATATTTTGTGTGAATATATATATAACATAATAGCTATCAAAGTGTGGATCATAATGATAAAAAAATATTTAAATATTTGAAAGACACAATGGTCCCATTTTATTTGGAAAATTCACCATGCAACTAAAGTTACAAGACTCACTGGAGAAAAAATTATATATTTTTGGCCTTAGTAAGTTTTTTCCTTCTATCCAGACTTTTAGTCCAGCATGACCAGTGTTAGGTAATCATAATAAGACATAGTTTGCACATGTGCTAGTTGCGGATGGGGGAAGTAATATTTTCTGTTTATAAACTACAGTGGTTCATTCAGTATTACCTGTTTATTCTTTGTATTCTTTGTTGGTGTGTAAATATAAATGCAGCTCTTTCATTTGTCCTTGTATATTTACAGCCTTATATGTAAAACTATATTTTACTTTATATTTTATTTTCTCAACTATCATTATTGTACAAAGATTTTAATTCTTACCTACTTAATTTAAGTTTCTTCAAATTTTACAGTGTTAAAACTTGAAATTTTACGGTTTAAAATGCTAATGAATGTCTCTGTAAACTTAGTAGATAGTTGTATATCCAAGGGCTTCAGTAATATTTCATGTACATTAGAGTTTAGTAGTTATTCATAGCTTGCTACAAACACTTAGCTGGAAAAATATTATAAAAATAAATTTTCTTTGTAATTTTTATTTTTATTTGGAATTACTATGATAATTAGTGTTAGTTAACATCCGACTATGAAAAAAACATTGTTCAGGGTATTCGGAACAGTACCACACCTGTGGCTAACTCAAAAAAACTGTTTTCTGCTTGTCGCCTGCCTCCTGTGATTTTCTTTTGAGCGCAAAATTTAAATCTGCACATTATTGACTGTGCCTGTAACTTTGCAGGGATGCGTTTCTGATTATAATGTTCCTTAACAAAATTGCTGGTTTTGCCGTTTCTTGCCACCCATTATATTCATACCCAACAATTTTATAATTTCCTGTTTGTTAATCATTGAACATACTGAAGGAAAATAATTCTTTCTCCTCAGAAGTTGTGTTATAAGAAGTTGTTTATTTTGTGAAGATTTTGTTGGTAAATGTGGCCTCTTTTTAAAGCTATGAAAAAATAAGTTTGGTTTAGATACTGCAACTCATAATACATGTGGAACAGAAGGCGGCATATTACACACACCTACAGGCACGCGCCCCCACACACCTTCACACCTATCTACCTCTGTTGCAGTTTGTACTCTTCTTTCATGATCTGTCAAACTGACATATTGTATTTTTTTGTATCATTGTTATTACTGTTATTTGATTTCATTTAAATAGCTCCTACTCACATACACTACTGTTTCTTGAATAAATCATCATCATCTTATACTTCGGCTGCTTGAATGAAATAATTAGGAGCATTTAAAGAAAACTCCACGTATATCTGATTCAGAGTGTTGACGTCGACCCAAGTGCCTACCTAGCTCCCTACAGGCCGTTATGACGAGGCAACGCCTCTCCTGCCAGTTAGGCATAATGATATACCAGTGTGTGTTGTTTTTTTTTCAGCGGACTGTAATCTTTTATATTTTTGAAGGGTATTGTTGTGTTTGTACACCGGGCGACTGAGGTCCCGCCCTGCCTGCGAAACGTCATGTGCTCCGTGGGAGACGTCGAGGGGAGGGAGAGACGCGCCGGGAGGGGAAGCGTCGCGCGCGGAGCGCTCAGTCGAGTGAGTCGCGAGGGAGACACGGTCGCGAGTAGTCGCACAGTCGCTGGGCAGACGGCCCCGAGGAGTAGTCGCGGAGTAGTCGCTGGGCAGACGGCCCCGAGGAGTAGTCGCGGAGTAGTCGCTGGGCAGGCGGCCCCGAGGAGTAGTCGCGTGAATCGCGGGAGATTCTCGTGGCGCGGTTGCCTAACAAGCGGTCACGATTGAGACGCGGGAGAAGGCTTGCAACCTACAGAGACTTAAAACCTATCCTGAACATCGGGAAGTTAATAGTTATCGTGTCAGTGCCAGCGTCGCACGGACTTTCGGTGCGGTACGGAACGGCGTGGCACAGCCCACGGAGCCGGGCTTCACCCCAGACGGACGCAGGCAGGAACGGAGCCAGCCCCAAGTATTCCGTGTTAGTGGGCTAATAAATCATGAGTCGATCGTTGAATTTGGTATTAGTCATTTCGGGCACCAGGTTGATGTTCCCCGGAGGCCACGAGGCCTGAACCCCCTCTACCACGAGCAGCCGGGCAGCTGCACTGTTCCTGGGGAAAAACCTGGGCGACGACAAGTGGCGCTCAACTTGTGTGGCTACGAACTTTACACAGGGCAACGAACAGTAGTGAGTAATTTCAGTGACGTGCAGAGTCGTAGGACGGGCCGTGAAAGTACGCAGGGAAGCAAGAGGCACGGGGAGCGGAAGCAGGCGCGCCAGTGCGGCGCGACAGCGGGCGAAAGCACGTCGCGTCTCACGCCGGGATCAGATCGCGCGGCGAGATAGCGAGCTGCGGACGATAGCACGTCGCGTCTCACGCAGGGATCAGATCGCGCGGCGAGATAGCGAGCTGCGAGTGAAGTGTCGCACGGCGGTGTTGAGTGTCGGCGCGTATTCGCTTACAAAGCTTATCGCGCGAGCGATAATGGACGGGCCTGCCAGTTCAGCCGGGTCGGAGGGACGCAGTGGCGGCATGGACTCCGACGCAACAAAGATGGAAGGGGGAGATAGGTGCGCGTGGTGCGGGCTAGTTTTTACCGCGAAACTGGGCGGCGTAAAAACGGAGGACAGTGAAGTGTGCACCTGTCCGTGGAACAAGACAGGGAATCCGGGAGTGACGCGGGAGAGTGACGGACAGAATCACGGACATTCACCTATAGTGATGCGAGTGACAGAGGTCGCCGTCGTGTTGCCGGAGTTTTCGGGAGAATTACACGAATGTCCGCGGGCCTTCCTAGCCGCATGCCGGGACAGATTGGCGAGTGTGCCGAGGGACAGTTGGGTACCCAAGGTCAGCGGGCAGCTACGGGGCCGTGCACGAACCTGGTGGACGGACACCGGCGATTACCTCACAGGATGGGAGGAGTTTGTGCGGACATTCGAGAGACGCTTCAACGGGCCACAGGCGCGGGCCAGCTGTCATCGGCAGCTGTACTGCACGACGCAGGCGGACAGTGAAAGCGTCGAGGCATTTGTGCACATGAAAATGCGACTCTATCGCCGTTTGGACACTGGGAGGCCGACGAGCGAGATCCTCCCACTCATCTGCGAGCAGCTGTCACCGGACTTGAGACCATTTATGCGGGGCGCGACCGATTTGGAGCTGTCCGAGTTTGTCGAGCGGGCAAGGGAGGTGGAAGGCGACTTGCGTGCCAACCGGGAGGAGAGGACGCCGTTGCGCCCGAGGCGCGAGACTCGTGTTCAGGGACAGGTGGCGCCAGGGGACGCTATGGCCTTGGTGCCCTATGGGGCCCAGTCTCCCCCACGTCACTCAAGACCGCAACTCGAGGCTAGACCGGAACAAGCAGCCAGGCGGGACGGGCGGTATGCGGACAGAAGGGCGAGTGGCAGCAGGCCACCGCGGTGTCAATATTGCACCTCTGAGCAATACCACTGGCACGTGGACTGTCCGACACGGGAACAAGTGTGGCGGAAGATGGAGGCCGAGGGACGCCGGCCGGGAAACTTCCAGTAGGGGGCAGCGATTTAGTCGGCCACTGTCCCCAACGCACCCGCCCGACGATCACGAATCAGTCACTGTCGGCGGACAGAGAGAGGGGTCGCCGACAGGAATCTTCAGCCAGATTCACGGGGAACAGGACGAACGGGCAAACGTCATCAGAGGTCGCGACGTCATCCGCAGCACATCAGGGTGTACCAACACAGCTGGCACCACCAGACGTCAGCGGCGGGCCGATACCAGCAGTCGCCGGCATCACGTCATCGGCCGGCGCGGCCGAACCCACCCGGCCGCCAGTCGCCCCGGCAGCCCCCACAGCGAACTGGGCCGCACCTGTCTGCCTGGGACGGCTGGGGGAAGACGAGGCTGCTCTGCTCCGAGTCCCGGTGCTCCTGAACGGGCACCCCGTCCATGCTCTGGTGGACACGGCGGCGAGCCACTCGTACGTCGCTGCCCACCTGGTGCCGGAGGGGGAACTGGAGCAGTACGAGGGGACCGTCCTACTGGCCACCGAGGGGACCAGCGCGCCCACCTCTGGACGCGCCCAGGTAACCATCGGCATACGTGACCAGTCTAGTCAGACGAGCGCCCTGGTCGTCCAAGGACTCCGAGATGACCTGATCCTGGGCCTACCCTGGTTGGTCCAGGAGGACGCCACCATCGACATCAGACAAGGTAGGCTGCACGTGGGTCGACGGGGCCGTCGCACGGTGTACGGCGTGGGTCGAGCAGTTCCCGCCCCGCCAGCCAACCTAGTCCGACTGGCGGACATTGCCAATGACGTGCCCCCTGAGTACGTCACCTTGTTCGAGGACATGTTGTCACAGCACCCCCAAGTCTTCGCAGCCACGGACATGCTAAGGCGCACGACAATGGCAGAACATTCTATACCTACCAGGCCTCACCAACCTATTTTTGTAAAGCCCCGCGGTTTTGGACCAGTCGAGCGGGGAGCCATACAGAAACAGATTACAGAAATGCTCAGGGACGGGGTGATCGAGCCGAGCGAGTCCCCATACAATAGTCAAGTGGTTATGGCAAGCAAGAAGGATGGGTCTCTTCGTTTTTGTGTGAACTTTAAGCCAGTGAACTCAGTAACAATCCCTGCACCCTCACCCCTCATAAACATTGCAGATTCCCTAGCGGGATTGGGGGACGCCACTATTTTCACATCACTAGACTTAAAGAGCGGGTACTGGCAGGTCCCTGTCAAACCCGAGGACCGCCCCAAAACAGCCTTTACCGCCCCGGATGGTCGCCGATTCCAGTTCTGCGCCATGCCGTTCGGGCTGATGGACGCCCCCACGACGTTTCAGACCATGATGGTCCGCGTCCTGGATGGGTTCGTGGGCGAATTCGTCACGGCCTACCTGGACGACGTGATCGTCTGGTCCAGATCGTGGGAGGACCATGCACGACATCTTGCTTTGGTCCTCGAACGGTTGGCCAGGCACGGCCTCACCTGCGCACCACATAAGTGTCACATCGGGGCGGCGGAGCTCGAATACCTGGGGCATATTGTGGATGCCGCAGGTTGCCGACCTCTACCGAAGCACTTAGACCTCATAGAAACTAAGTCAGCACCACGCACGAGGAAGGAGTTGCAGCGCTTAATGGGCCTCTTAAATTGGCTACGCTCCTTCGTTCCGGATTTCGCGACGGTGACTGCTCCTATCACCGACTTGCTCTCGCCCAAGACAAAGTACAGGTGGACAGCCGAGGCAGACTGCGCCCTGGAGGCCGTCAAGCGCCTGTTCCGGGGAAGTCATGTCCTCGCCCGTATGGCACCAGGGGAGCCCCTCTACCTGCAGACGGATGCCAGCAAGGTGGGTATGGGGGCGGTGCTATACCAGGTCGGCCCCGACGGCGAGCGGAGAGTGTTGGAATATGCCAGCTCCAAATTCGGGCCGGCCGCGAGGAACTATGACGTAAATGAGCAGGAATGCTTGGCGGTAGTGTGGGCGGTTAGTCGCTACCGGCACTACCTCGAGGGCAAAGAGTTCACCCTTAGGACAGACAGTCAATGCCTCAAATGGCTAAACACGATGCAGGGCCGCAAGTCTAAATTTACCAGGTGGGCCATGACGCTACAGAACTATGCCTTCCAAGTCGAGCATGTGCCGGGGAAAGCGAACCAGCTCGCGGACGAGCTTTCCCGGCACCCTGACCCGGCAAACGTCTACGAGGACGGAGGATCCTGGGAGGACCTGCTTCCTCCACAGGGTCACTCCTCAGCTATAGGGGAGTCGTCCGGGCGTGCCGCCCTGTACGCTGTGACTCACCAGCCCCAGAGACTCGGTCGCGAGTCTGTAGACACACTAGCCGACCTCATCAATGCTGTCCAGCAGGTACAGCTGGGAGACGCCGCCGCCAGGGCTGCTGTCAAGGCGTGTGGCGCCCAGGTGACACCGTATCGGAGGGTGGTAGACGGGGTCCTGCAGAGTAGGGCACCTGGGGATATGGAGTCATGGCGAATTTACGCCCCGGAGGGAGCCCGATCCGCCATCCTCGCCTACTTCCATGACCACCGGCTCGCGGGTCACCCCGGCGCAGAGCAGACGGCGGAGGCGCTGCGCACCACGTTTCACTGGCCGGGGGTGGCCCGGGACGTCCGGGAGTATGTGAGGAATTGTCTCCGCTGTCAACACTGCAAGGCAAGGAGGACAGATGGTGAGGAGCAGCAGCGACCGAGGCGGCCCCAACACCCCTTCCACACCATAGCGCTAGACATCATGGGTCCTTATCCTCGGAGCAGCAAGGGAAGGAGGTTCCTCGTGGTAGTCACAGACTTTTTCACCAGGTGGGTGGAGGCCTACCCTGTCTCCAACGTCCGTTCGGGTACACTAATCGCCCTGTTGGACGGGGAGGTTTTTCCCCGGTTTGGATACCCGGCAGTAGTTTTGAGTGATAATGGATGCCAGTTCACGGGTGCCAGATGGAAGCAGGCATGTCGAAGATGGGGGGTGGACCATCATACTACCCCCACATACCACCCAAGGGCCAACCCAACCGAGAGACGGAACCAGGAAATTAAGGCGCAGCTCCGTCTCCGGTTGGGCGAGGACCACAGCAAGTGGGACTTGCATATTCCGGCTCTCCTGTACAGTCTGAGACGAAGGACGAATGCGGTTACGGGGTACACACCGGCAGAACTAGTCCAGGGGCAGAACTTGGCGCTGCCAGGCGAGTGCCGCGTGGCGGCGGCCGCTACAGCAGGGGAGTGGGGCGAGTCGCTGCGGGCAGAGCTGTCGGAGAAACGGGAGCAGGCAAGGCAACATCAGGAAACCTACCTCCGCAAGCACACGCCACAGACGGATAGGCCACCGCCCGTGCTAGCGCCGGGGGAGCAGGTGTTTGTGCGCCAACACCACCTGTCATCCGGAGTCAAAAAGTTCTGCGCTGGGTTAGCGCCAAAATGGGCGGGGCCCCGGCCCATTCTACGTCAGGCAGGACCAACGTCGTACATAGTACGGACGCCCAATGGAGGGCGTACCAAAATTCATAGGGACGACCTCAGACGTGCAACGGACCTGGAAACGGACACAGAGCAGCCCGGGAGTCCGGATTGGCCGCCAGCATTGCCGGCGAACACGCCCCAGGGAGCGTCCCGGACGTCAGAGCCACGTGGTCCGATAGGCCCCCAGGCCCCGGGGGAGGCAAGGGAAAATGTGCCAGACGTTACTCCCACAGACATCACTCCAGCACCAACGTCCACGGACATACTGGAGACAAGGCCAACAGACGCGACAGAGGACGTGATCCCGGATGACGAGACACGAGACGTGACTTCCGCGGCTGCGGGAGACAGGACACCAGGCAGGGCTGAAGGGGAGGAGGCAGAGCAGTGGCCTTATAGCCGGGAGCTGTGGCAGTACCTGGATACAACGTTGGACTCTCTGGAGAGGGGTTGGAAGGGGTGGCCCGCCCTTGACACGGGGCGGCAGGCGTACCGGGACGGGTCACGGGAAATTGTCACGGAACCAGAGTCGGATGATGAAGGGGAGGGGGTCAGTGAGGAGCAGGGCCTTCCCCGCCAAATCTCTGGGGGCGGTTGCGACATTTCTGAGTGTCTGGGAACAGATGTTGAGGCGAACACAGGGGACGAGGAGGAGCGCCGCCTGCGCCAACAGATGCAGTGGACCGGGGATGAGTGCCGTTCGGATGACCCGACCCCCACCCTGTTCGACCTGTTTCCACAGGCTGCATCCACACCTAAGGCGAGTCCGCACGCAGATTTTCCCCCTCAGGCAGGCCCCGCCGCGCTCGTAGTAAGCAAACCCGCTACACCATCTCGTCCCTCCAGGACCCGCAGGGCCCCTGAATATCTGAAAGATTACGTGTGCCCCACTCTGACCATGCCAGTGCGCCGTGACGTACCCATACCCAGGTGCAGCGTGATGAGCCTGTTACCCTCCTGGGAGCAGTGCGAAGTTGACCCCCAGTGTGACCACACAGTGTTTGAATTATCCCCAAGTGCGTCGAGTGATACCTAACTGAGAGACGTTGCCGCGCATAGCGGCCTCGTGGGAGGGGGGGGGCATTTGACGTCGACCCAAGTGCCTACCTAGCTCCCTACAGGCCGTTATGACGAGGCAACGCCTCTCCTGCCAGTTAGGCATAATGATATACCAGTGTGTGTTGTTTTTTTTTCAGCGGACTGTAATCTTTTATATTTTTGAAGGGTATTGTTGTGTTTGTACACCGGGCGACTGAGGTCCCGCCCTGCCTGCGAAACGTCATGTGCTCCGTGGGAGACGTCGAGGGGAGGGAGAGACGCGCCGGGAGGGGAAGCGCCGCGCGCGGAGCGCTCAGTCGAGTGAGTCGCGAGGGAGACACGGTCGCGAGTAGTCGCACAGTCGCTGGGCAGACGGCCCCGAGGAGTAGTCGCGGAGTAGTCGCTGGGCAGACGGCCCCGAGGAGTAGTCGCGGAGTAGTCGCTGGGCAGGCGGCCCCGAGGAGTAGTCGCGTGAATCGCGGGAGATTCTCGTGGCGCGGTTGCCTAACAAGCGGTCACGATTGAGACGCGGGAGAAGGCTTGCAACCTACAGAGACTTAAAACCTATCCTGAACATCGGGAAGTTAATAGTTATCGTGTCAGTGCCAGCGTCGCACGGACTTTCGGTGCGGTACGGAACGGCGTGGCACAGCCCACGGAGCCGGGCTTCACCCCAGACGGACGCAGGCAGGAACGGGGCCAGCCCCAAGTATTCCGTGTTAGTGGGCTAATAAATCATGAGTCGATCGTTGAATTTGGTATTAGTCATTTCGGGCACCAGGTTGATGTTCCCCGGAGGCCACGAGGCCTGAACCCCCTCTACCACGAGCAGCCGGGCAGCTGCACTGTTCCTGGGGAAAAACCTGGGCGACGACAGTGTAAATAGCTATGTATGCACATTTTGCATATAGTGGAAAACCCAAGGGTGAAGGGGGCATGAGAGACTAAAGGTTTCCTTCCTCCTCCTCCTCCCCCCCCCCCCCTTCTTCATCTGTCCATTACACTGGATAAAATTTCATTCAACACTAACCCACCTGCCCCCTCTTTCAAGATGTTCTGGCTCCACCACTGCTTGCATGGTAAACATGACAACACATGATCACACATATGAACATATTTACGTGTGACTGGATATGATTTTTTGCACCTATGTATTATTTTAATGCACAATTACAGGAGTACACATTTGTGCATGTTAATACACGTTCACCATTAGACTGTTCAGTTCAGATTTTTAAATAAACATTGTGTATGTCATTTGTGACACTGTTAAAGCACATTTTGTCTCGCATGAATTTATATAGTCAGAAACATCATCGTTGAAGTTGTGACTTGGTATCTTCTCATTGTATACAAAATACCAAACACATTTTTTAAGATAATTTTTTAGTTGTAAAATAATTGTTTTTTGATAATTTTGAATTTCCTTTTTTTATTATTATTCCTCAGAAATCATGCAATAGTTTATGCCAATTTTTTATGTATTTATGTCATTTATGTGTGGAATCACTACAATGCTTGAATGATGCTTTAGTTTTCTTCATTTCACCAGTGGCAGCCATTGTCTTTACAATCAAATATGTGTAAATATTAAAATTTTCTGTCAGTCTATTAAAACTCTGTGGCTGTATGTGCTGGGCTACAGATGCTTTAAAGTTCTATGTGTCAACGAGCTATCAGGATTTCAAATACCGGTTAAATGTTACTGTGCTGCTTTCTTGCAAACAGTAAGACTACAGGGCTGTCCAACATAAGTAGAGTTCTTTTGATAGCAGTCATGTAAATATTTATTCAACCAGAAGAGGCATGTCCATCCCTTCCCTTTTCTTTTTTATGATCCTCTGGCTCCACCACTTGATACAGTAAAAGACTTTAATCCGGCATGTCTGTATCATGGTCGTGCCCTATTAGCGATATTGCGGAATTACTGTACGTCAATACAGTTCAAACAAAATATGGCAGATAATCAAAGATTAACTAACAACCTGTCCTGGCTTCGCATGATGCGAACTACTAATGTGGCGTTTTTCTATTTAATAATTAAGTAGGTACTTATAACTACCAAATTTTTGTAAGTATCTGGTGTTTGCAAAAATTATATACCTACTTTGTAAACAATGTTTATGCCTTTTTTTTTACTCATGAGACAACACAAACAGATTTTGATCAGAAGTCAACATACAAAAGGGCTATAAATAATGGTGAAAATCGCATCAAAGTAAGAATTAGAATAAGTACCTAAGCGAACGAACAGACATACACAGATAGAGACTTTTTTTATACCATGTCTCCTGAATAACTTACCATGTAAGAGCAAAAATTATTTTAATTGTAACCATAAGAAAAACTATAAAATGTCTAACTTTAAGTAAGCGGTGAGTGTGAAGTCCTCTTTCAGTGGTTCATTGCTAGAAAATAAGAAGTGTTACTATCAGAACATGAGTAATTTTTCCTAGCAAACAAAATTTCACCATGGACAGAAATAGTCACAATATTCTAGTGTTTAGTCATTGAGACTGATTTCTTTGATGCACATGCAAAGTTTATTTTTCTTCTTACAATAAAGAATAATTCATAAAGGTTATAATTTGTTTCAGTAGTTAGAAGTCTTAGAAATAAAGTCACATAAGAGAGCTAATACAAAACCTCTCAGGCATAAAAAAAACACGTGAACCAAACTGTGCCTGGCCAACTTCATGTGTGTTGCAATGTAATTTACCTGCAATCAGTTTAGCATTACGTGTGGGAACGGAGGGCTAACTGAGACATAACCTTACTGCCAAAAGCCAGGTCATCTCTACTAGCAATCTATGTGGCGTGTAAACTTGTGGCAAGCGTGTCATTGACTTTAATTTAATTAGGCTTGCAGTGCAAGTCTAACACAACAGGCATGATTCAAACTTAGATTTCAGGCTGATACTTATGCATACTTGCCAAAGGCTTGGATATTTTTTAAAATATTTTTTATCTGAAACTAACCACACCTTAACCCAACCTAACCGAACCTAACCTGACCTAACGTAACCTACTTTAGGAAGCGTAAACTTTCTTCCAAACCTATATATTTATTTAGGTATTTCCTTTTGTGGAGCTATAATAATAATAATAGCTATGTGTGTGCTTTCAAATAAATTCCTACTTGGGCTTGAAGGAAATGGCCACACTTGGAGTACCAAATTAATATGTGCAGAGAACTATAGGAGTTTAAGGTCACACTAGGGTAGCCAAATAAGTATGTAGAGTTATTTCCTACTTAGGCTCCATACACACACTAAAACGTTGGGCTGAATAAAAACTGTGTAATAAATTTTATTTCTTAAATAGTGTGACTCTCCATTGGTAGTGTTGATATAAGGTAAGTCACAGTTAGGTGTTACTTGATTGATTAGGAACATACATAAATACACACTGGAGTAGGTGAAATAGCAAATGACATAACACAACACTTTGAATATATAAAATATATGATTATTTTATTCCAATGTAAAAACCGATTTAAAAGATTTCAATCTTATTAATATATTTAATTATTATTCATATTCGAAACAACAACCTAACTTAACAGTGACATCATAGGAATTCAATAAAAGTTCAATTACCAGGAGTTATGTTGCGCACATTTAAATATTTTCAAAAGTCTTAATTCGGGTTCGTTGACACTACACAGTTTTTAATTAATGTTTTTAGGGAACTTAAAATCAATTTACCTCGGCTAGTTAGGTTCAGATAGTTCATCGGCAGAGCTCAGAGCCTCTCATCTATAGGACCACTGAGTCTGTTAAATAGTGTGTAAATCGTAAAATTTATGTCCAATTATTATTTAAATCATCTATAAAGTCAATTTAATTCATGAAATCAATATTTATAATAAGTTTCGGCGGCGATGTGACGTAAAAACGGGAGTTGCGTGATTCGTGCATAAGATTAGGGCACAAAATCTGGGCACTTTTATTACTCACGTTATTCACTCCTATGTTATTTATCTTTTTAGATAAATCCTATTTAAATATTCTGAACTCCTTAATGGTTCATAATTATCATCCTCTATCCGGGATGCCTGATGCTAAATAGCTAATTTTCAGGATTTAAAATCGCCGACGTCACGAAGTTGCCGCTCATTCCGCTGGCCATTAAGAACTCTCCTTCTTACTAGTTTCTCAAATAAACCAGTAAGACTCAACTTTTAAATGGTGACCCGTGATTGGCCAAAAGAACCAATTCTGTTACTTAATTTCTTACCGAAAACGTGAACTCCGAACGCAACAATTGCGCGGATAACAAAATTTCACTTACATTTTAAATAAACAAATACCAAAATAATAATTTACATTATAAATAAACAGCGTTAATTTTACCGTTTACAGTTTCCAAGTCCATTAGTCCTTAGAGGGGTATCAACAATACATCGTTCAAATAGTCCGGTAAAAATCCAAAGAATCAATTTTCCATAGACATACATAACAAAATATTGCCGTTTCTGAAAATAAATAATATTATACATAGAGCAAACAAAATAAAATAAATCGTAAATAATAATAAATAATTAAACTGTCAAAACAAACATGTTGCAGTACAGATTTTGCCGCCCTTGTCAATTACATTGAACAGTGCTCTTTGACCTGTTCAAAACGATGCAATGTGATTGGCACTTCCCTTTCTCCGTCGCACAATACACAACACTCTTCGTTGCCTAGCAACGTGCGCACAAAACGACAAACAAAAAAAACAACTTGAGAGAGACTACCTCTCCTCCTGGATTCGTTTTTTTACCGTTGCGCAACTGAAAATCGCGCCTTTTTAAACACTTTCCGTCGGGTCGTCGCTGCTAACAGACCTGCGCGAAGAAGTTCACGGATTTTGCAGTGCAAAATCTTCGAAGGCGGGAACTGCTGCTGCTCTCCGATTGCTTCTGCCTTGAGCCGCTCCTGTTGAGAGGGACTCGGGAGGACTTACTTACTGTGAGTATGATTCACTAAAAGGATTAGAAGGGGTGCAATGTACAAGTGGATCAACAATAGGACGTTCTCCAGGTCACGTCACGGCAGTGGGTCAACGTCCACCTGCGGTGATGACTGCATCCTTGCTGCGACTCCTCCTTCCTGCAGCGGACAGCGGCGTCGAGACGGCGCCTGTCCTCAAAACGACCAACAAACCTGGCCTGGTTCACCACGCGTCGACAGGGTCTGGCGTGGGGCGATGATGCTGTACCAGACAGCACGGCATCTGGCACTGCAGCTGACGTCATCAACTGCTGATGTGGCGGCATACAGCCGCCCTGCCTCACGACTACGCGCGAGACGGCGTCGTGGCGTCTGCGGTGCTGATTGCGTGGGGCGAGGTCACCACTTCCCACAAGGAAGCACTCGTCTATTCCCATCACTGTTAGGTACACAATCGTTGCGAACCGCACTATGTCTAGCTCACTCTGGTGTAACCTCCGCACCTGACTTAAGTATAGGTGTCCGGGTCTTAATCAATAACTTAATCACTATGTGCGTACTTGTACTCTTGCAAATACAAGTGTCTGCAGGCAATACAACTTGTGTACTTGCCGCGGAACCCTATGATGTCAGTGTTAAAACAAAAATATCTTAAATTAACCTTAAAATTCCTAACTTAACATATAACCTTCACATTATTAACATCATTGTTAGAACAAAAAATAAATAAATACAATTAATTATTAAACCTCAATCCTTGCATTACAATGCATGGTTATCAATAACCAATAAATTCAATATTAGGACTTTGCTTGCCACTAACATATCACATTGTTAGTTCGTACTTGATTAATATGCATCACAGTGCATTTGCTTGCTTGTGTTCTCATTTCATGAGATTTCATACATTTCACAAAACATTTCATTATACATATCATTATTGGATATTAAACATCACATGTTTTGCTTTTCATAATAATATATTGATAGCTAACATACTTGCTATTCATTACCTAATGTTTGTAACTTACATGTTTACATTTCATTATTAAAAATATTTGCATTTAACTGTAGCATATTTAGCTTGCAATTTACATTTGCATTTCATAACACTCGTTAACATTCCATCAAAGAATTAATATCATATCATGTACATACTGACAATTAATAGTTCATTATTATGTTTACATAGCCCATATTAGCAATTGATCATAAAATATAACATTTACTTATAATTATATATATTATAACATTTACATAGCATAACATTTACATTTCATTATGTTTACAAGTTATACAATTCAAATTTCACAATGTCTTTACACATTGTTTACATTATCATCTCACATACAGAGAAATCGTTGGTTTACACAATTACCAACTTAGTGATTTTTCCAACTTCAGTTTGCTGTGTTCAGCTCAACAGCTGTAGAAGCTTTATCTTCCTCTTCTCATCTTTCATTACTGTTGTTTTTCATCCCGTAGCGGTCTCGCTGGGTTGAATAATGTTCACATTTCATCTCATCTTGGTTACTATCAGTAACATGAGTCTTGTAATCTACTGAGGCTCCTGGCTTCAGTGTAGCTAAGGTTCCTTTACAAATCAGCTGTTTCACAAACATGCTGTATCAGGATAGCTTTCAACATATGGTATCACATGTTCAATATTTTTTTTTATTTCTTTTTAATGAAAAAAATTCTTGTTTTTTTTTTTTCAATTTTATAACTTCTGTTAGGCGAAGTTGCTTGTGGACACTTGTTTGCCAGAGTACCTTCACTTCTCGCGACAAAGGGCTTAGATCATGAGTTTTTCAGATCCACATTCTTCGCTATTCTTCACATCATTCGAAGAATACTATTCAAATAACTATAACAGTGCTGCGAGTGAATAGTGTTGAAATGACGTAATTTTCTTGTATAAGGGCTTCTCCCAATAAATCCTCAAAAATCATCGATTTCAAAATTTCGTGTTTTCATTTCATAAAATTTCAATACCTTGACATCCAAAGTTTAATAAACTAAATATGATTGGATTTGTATGCGAAGTGAGTGCATACTTTTCTAATCTGCATTCTGGGTAGAATGCAATCCTAGAGATCATTCTTTTCCCTAAATTCATCCCAGAAATGGTGATAAAATAGTGAAGTTTTAAAAATCTTAGTGAGTTCTTCTATAAATATTAGAAAATTTAGTGATTTTCTATTTTTCATCATCAACATAACTACGCCTATTGGATTACTCAGCATCATCAATAAATCAAGGTAACCTGCATAATATTATTCTGCTTGTAGTTGCGAAGTGTTATGTGCTTTTAGAGATGCTTTGCATGCCAGGGTTTACATATGTTTACACAGCAGGATGGGGTATCATACCACATAGTTACATCGACACTAAATAAGCTTAATTTCTTCTCGTTTGTTAGTACACAGTACATACAGCTTCACATAGGTATAGGCTAGTCTAGCGTTAAATATATGTCTCCATGACATTTGAGTTCATACTCATACGAAGAATTGTGCAAGCCAACTGATACATAAATACAATACACATTGTACACTGGTAGCTTCGCAGGCTACAATAACATCTGTATGGGTGGCATTTCACTTCACCTCAAATACAGCAATATAGCGGGAATTACACTTCCGCATAACCACAGGGTAAACATCTGCATAGGTGGCATTTCACTTCACCTTTACACAGAAACAAGCGGGAATTACACCTCCGCTTAACATTACAAATTACAGTGGCTGCACTACGCCTCACATGGTGTACTAGATCACATAATCACAGTGACATACACTTACTCCTCTGTACAGTTCAGATCCTTGGTCTGAAACTTACACTTAGACTGCTCTCAGCTGTTTATGGTACTAAACCTTGTACCATCACGAGGCATTCACAGCTTAGGTCGGTACTGCTTACATAGTAGTAGGGCTCTTGTATTCCCTTAACTGCGTTATATTATAACGGCCTACTGGTCGGCCTGTTGCTGGCTCTGCTAGTGCATAGCAATTCTCTTGCACTATGTCTGTGATGACATAAGGACCTTCAAATAACAAAAACAATTTCTTGGTTACATGTTCCCAGGCCTTGCTTACTGGAGTTGTTTTCTTCAGTACCTGGTCTCCAATTTTAAATTTTGCTAATTTTGATGCTGGTTTCCTCTTGCGTCTGATGTCAGCTTCTGCTGTCAACTTCCTCTTCACTAGAGCTTCTACCTCTTCTCCTGTAGGTAGTTTTTCCTCTTCATTAGGGGTGTGTTCACATCGGGGTAAATACTTCGGGTTGATCGCCACCGATCTATTCAGGCTCATGGCTTCTCCAGGGGTAACTCCAATAGAACCATGTACAGAATGGTTAATAACGCACTCTACATATGGCAACTTATCTCGCCATGATTGCTGCGAGTTATGGCATAGCGTACGTAAAAGACTCCCTATCGACCTCATGAGTCTCTCCACAGGGTTACTTTGTGGATGTCGTACACTGATAGTTGTAGGTATTGCACCTAATTTCCTGACTCCTGTTTGCCACAAATCACTGGTTAACTGGGTACCTCTGTCTGACAATACCACTTTAGGTAAACCAATTTCTTCAACGAAAGTTTTTAATTTTTGCATAACTGCTTTTGCAGTTGGGTTCACAATTGCATACAATTTTGTGAATTTTGTGAAAACATCTTGCATCACAAAAACATACTTAGCACCTCCCTTTGACTGTGGTAGGGGGCCAAATAAATCAACTGATAATAATTCCAATGGTGCTGTTGGAATGATGGGCTGCAACTCTCCATGCAGGTGTTGTCCAGGTGGTTTCACCTTCTGACATAGGTCACAGGCGCTTGTGACCTTACTTACATAGCGTGACATGTTAGGCCAATACACTTGCCTGTGCATTGTATATGTGCCTGAGCATAGGTTCACTGTACAATATTCCTACAAAATTTTCCCTCACATGCCACTTGCCTGTGAGTGTGACTGGGGTTTCACAGTCATTTGAATGAATTTCACATAGTTTAAAATCTATCACCACTCCAAATTGTGATAGAAAGTCAGTACCTATTATTAGCGGTTTTGCTAGGCCTTTCACAACTAGTGCAGTCATGTCTTTTGGTCTGCCTAGGCCGTGTACTGTTATCAGTACCTGTCTGTTTACAATAGGGCTTGCCCTTGATGTCACTCCAATTATCTTGAGTGCTGGTACTGGTATCTTGGGTAGTATTATGCCTTGGTGTTCGAGGTAGTTCACCAACTCCTCACTGATACACGTGACTTCAGCGCCACTGTCAATTAATGCATCCACATTGCATTCTTCAATTTTTAATGTCACATGTGGACAAACTACAAACTTGATGAACCCTATTTTCATCATTTTCATTGCATAGAAAGTCTCTTTCACTTTCTCTTAGCATAACAATGCATATAAATTTATCGTAGCTGATGCAGCTGTAAATTGGAGTTTTATCGTTTTGTACCCCTGAGCCTGAATAGTGGGTTTCTGTTCGGGGCGATCCAACTGAAACCCGTTCTAGTTTAACGTGCCCTGGTTGGCACGTCCACCTGGAACACGTTGTTGTTGTTCGTTGTGGTTCCAATTACTGGGTCCTGCGACGCTGGACACTGCAGCCTTGAACTCGGCTGCTACCGGGTTCACTTCCCCTCGTTGGTAGTATGCAGCCTGATGTCCTGAATGCTGCGCCTGGAATGGTGGCGGAAACGTCGCGTTCTGGTAGCGTTGCTTGTTTCCAGAGAACTGGCTATTATGGGCTTGGCCGCCATGATTCTCTGTCGTCTGGGGGGAATAATGGTGGGGTGGCATTCGGGTTTCTTCGGGCCGGCCCTGGTATCGAGGTTCTTCCGTCTTGCTGTACTTCCTCGCGTACTCTCTCTCGTCTTCAGACGAGGATCTTGGGCGTCGGTCACGGGACTCCCTGGGAGGCCGTACTTCAGGCGAGTAGGAGCGGCGGCGGTTGTCGTTGCGGTCGTCCTTTCTCTTGCGCTGGTACATCTCTTCGTCGCTATGATAATTCCTCGCATTTGACCACCATGTCTTTTTCTTGTTATACGGACCTTTGCGTTGGCTCGTAGCGTACCGGCCATATGAGCTTTGCTCTCTGCCCTTGGGTTGCCAGCTCATAGTGTGGACAGCTGCTTGCCGGTTGTCCCTTGGCTTGTTGTCCCTGTTTTGCCAGTAGTTATTCAGGGGTGGCTGGCGGTTTTGCTGAGGCACCCTCTCGTGGTCCTCCTTAGGTGCTGGCGTCCTGTCCATTTTCTCCAGCTTGTCGTAGTTCAGGAGCCTCTCCCTGAACTCTGTGATGTCTCGGTACGTTAGGCCGGACAACTGCTTTTGGTAGCGCAGCGGCAGCTGAGTCAGTATTGCCGCTACGAACTCCTCGTCCGTCATGGGCAAATCGAGATACCTAGTTTTTTCAAACATTGTGGACAGGTGGGCCTCCAGCGTTGTGCCTTTCCTGGGGTCATACCTCTCAGTATGGAGCTGGGCACGCAGATTACTCTGAATCCGCAGACTCCAATACTGCTGGCGGAACATGGCCTGGAAGTGGTTGTAGCTACTGGTGGTTGCACTCAGTATTTCCCACCAGTAGAAAGCCTGCCCTTTCAACGCGCTGTTGAGGCACTTCAGTACCTCAGTCTCGCTGAGATTGAATGTGGCCGCATATTCCTCAAAGCGCTTCAGGAACCGTATAGGGTTCTCGGTAACCCTTCCTGAAAACGTGGGCATGGCCTCTGCCCAATGCTTGGCCGGGTGGTGGATCAGAGTAGCGGGGTCCATACTAGACGTGTTTACAAACGTCCTGCTACTTGGCCGATGAGTGATGGGGGTGACACGTGACGGTTCCTGGGGCAGGTGCTCAGTGTAGCACTCGGTGCCGCCCTGTTGCTTGCTTGTGGTGGGCAGTGTTGGAACAGTAGGTCCATGGCACTCGCTTGCCTGGGCCTGGCCTATACTACCAGCTGATGCAGCTGTAGGGCTCGGTTGGACAGACAGATTTTCAAACCTGTCCCTCAGCGTAGCTGTGGCCACCTCGATGTCACCAAGCCTACTCTCTAGGTGCTGGATGTGCTCACGCACCTCTTCCCTGGCATTGGCCTGCCCTCGGTGCTCGTTAGCCATCATGTTCCTTAGGGACGTGACGTGGGATTCCAACCCATCTACCCTGCTGTTGTACTGGGAGACCTGTTCTGCTATCTGTTGAATCTCCTCGTGTTGTTGTGAGAGCCTAATCTCGATGCTGTGCTCGAGGTTCCTTATGCTGGCATTGTTCTGTTCCATGGCAGCATTGGTCTGTTCCAATCCAGCCCTCAACTCAGCTGTGAGATTGGTGTTGTTTTGTTCTAGTTTCTCATGAAGGGTAGTGTTGCTCTGCAGTAATGCCTGCATCAATGTTTCAAGTGTCACTGGCGGTGGAGTAGGAGTACTGTCCAGGGGTGCAGCTGTGTGGATGACAGTGTCACTTAGGTTTTCCTGCTCCATGATTAGGGGAGATGTGGGCCGCCCTAACCTCTCCTCACAGGTGACTACAGGTGAATTCCCTGCAGATGATGTATGATGCGACTCACTGCTTGAAGTCTGTGCAGTAGCATACTCCTCTCCTACACTTCGTGATCTTTCTCTAAGAAAGTATTTGTTTTGTTCGTCGGCCATAATGGTGTGCAATGAAATAATCAACAATATAATATGTTACACAAATAGTGCACTCGCACACAGTACTTGGATGGTACAGAATTTACACACAAAAAAATGTTGAGGTGTCCCTTAACCTCAAAATCGGCCCCACCGTATGGGCTCCAAATTAATCTGTGGAGCTATAATAATAATAATAGCTATGTGTGTGCTTTCAAATAAATTCCTACTTGGGCTTGAAGGAAATGGCCGCACTTGGAGTACCAAATTAATATGTGCAGAGAACTATAGGAGTTTAAGGTCACACTAGGGTAGCCAAATAAGTATGTAGAGTTATTTCCTACTTAGGCTCCATACACACACTAAAACGTTGGGCTGAATAAAAACTGTGTAATAAATTTTATTTCTTAAATAGTGTGACTCTCCATTGGTAGTGTTGATATAAGGTAAGTCACAGTTAGGTGTTACTTGATTGATTAGGAACATACATAAATACACACTGGAGTAGGTGAAATAGCAAATGACATAACACAACACTTTGAATATATAAAATATATGATTATTTTATTCCAATGTAAAAACCGATTTAAAAGATTTCAATCTTATTAATATATTTAATTATTATTCATATTCGAAACAACAACCTAACTTAACAGTGACATCATAGGAATTCAATAAAAGTTCAATTACCAGGAGTTATGTTGCGCACATTTAAATATTTTCAAAAGTCTTAATTCGGGTTCGTTGACACTACACAGTTTTTAATTAATGTTTTTAGGGAACTTAAAATCAATTTACCTCGGCTAGTTAGGTTCAGATAGTTCATCGGCAGAGCTCAGAGCCTCTCATCTATAGGACCACTGAGTCTGTTAAATAGTGTGTAAATCGTAAAATTTATGTCCAATTATTATTTAAATCATCTATAAAGTCAATTTAATTCATGAAATCAATATTTATAATAAGTTTCGGCGGCGATGTGACGTAAAAACGGGAGTTGCGTGATTCGTGCATAAGATTAGGGCACAAAATCTGGGCACTTTTATTACTCACGTTATTCACTCCTATGTTATTTATCTTTTTAGATAAATCCTATTTAAATATTCTGAACTCCCTAATGGTTCATAATTATCATCCTCTATCCGGGATGCCTGATGCTAAATAGCTAATTTTCAGGATTTAAAATCGCCGACGTCACGAAGTTGCCGCTCATTCCGCTGGCCATTAAGAACTCTCCTTCTTACTAGTTTCTCAAATAAACCAGTAAGACTCAACTTTTAAATGGTGACCCGTGATTGGCCAAAAGAACCAATTCTGTTACTTAATTTCTTACCGAAAACGTGAACTCCGAACGCAACAATTGCGCGGATAACAAAATTTCACTTACATTTTAAATAAACAAATACCAAAATAATAATTTACATTATAAATAAACAGCGTTAATTTTACCGTTTACAGTTTCCAAGTCCATTAGTCCTTAGAGGGGTATCAACAATACATCGTTCAAATAGTCCGGTAAAAATCCAAAGAATCAATTTTCCATAGACATACATAACAAAATATTGCCGTTTCTGAAAATAAATAATATTATACATAGAGCAAACAAAATAAAATAAATCGTAAATAATAATAAATAATTAAACTGTCAAAACAAACATGTTGCAGTACACTTTTTATATTCCTTTTTAAATTTCTAGCTTTTTATATTTTTAAGATTTCTTTGCTTTTCCTTGGCACCGACTCTAACCGATCACTAGGTACCACATTGCAATAATAATATTATATTAAAATTATAGGTTATAGTTTTGGACAAGAATTGTCACATTGTAATTGTATAAATAAATCTTAAATGTAGATAGATTGATTAATAAGTAAATATATTGCTGTGTACTAAAGGAAGGAAGATAAAAATAAATATTATTATTTACATATGTTGTATTTTGGATTAAATCTGTTTCATTTTAAATTCTTTTTTTTTCTCCAAATATTTCCTTGTATACAAATAACTGGTAGCAAAAAAAATAAATAGTTGGCTATAAAAAATATTTTCAATCAATTATCATTCTGTTTTGTTCTTTTATAGTAGGAATTCAAACTTCAGAAAAGAAAAAAAAACATGATTGTCTTGACCAAGGTTGGGTTACAGATGTGCCAAACAATAGGATTTAAGACCTCCCACTGTACCATCATGTAACCATCTATAATTCTTAGTGGATAAAATGTTTATCTCACAAATTTAAATTTTAAAAATTACAATGGTTTTTCCATTATAGGAGTCAGATTTATCACTTCTCAGTCCTGAAACTTTAATGTAGGTATAAGTTACCTTTAGCATAGGTTTATTGCAATGTTTTTAGTTTCTGAGAATATTTTACAAGGCTTTTTTTCCTTATGAATTAAGTTTGTTTGCATATTTTGTAATAAACAGTATTTTCCTAAAGTTTGCTGTTTGATAAAAAAAAACTTTATTTTTTTTATTTTTAAAGATTATAATTATATACTATTTTTAATAGTACAAAGTTAAAGATTTTTTTAATTTTATATTTTATTGGCTGCTTAAAACTTTTTCTTGTAATTAAATAACTCCAGAAGTTTACTTAACTGTAAGTTATTATTTTTTCCAGCTCGCAACACCTGTTCTTGTCCATAATTTTCAGGTCTTTGCTTGTTGCAACTTGGTATGCTAACCAAAGCTAAGGAATATTTACTCCAAGCAATTCAAATCAGCAGACAGGAAGATTCGTACATTGCTCTTGCAAAAATTCATTTGCTAGAGAATGACATTGAAGGTGCAATCTGGGTTTACAAAGCAGCCCTTGAGTAAGCATTTTTTGTATTTTTTTTTTTAATATTATTTTCCATGTTTGTGTGACATTTTGCTGTGTGTTTTAATTTAGTGAATTTAAGGGTAGGGGAAAAATTAAGCATATTTAGGATAAAAACTTATTACTGTATCACAGACTTGCAAAATGTTTGTGATATGCTTTATAAAGTACACCTCGTTGGCTATTTACCATGGTCGATAAAGTTATCACACAAGGCTACTAGTAGATGACATCATGTTTATGTTCTCATATGGAGTGCATTGTGTAAAATATTACATCACTCAGTCTGCACTTTGCAGAACTATAGTTGATGGCAGTTGTACAAGTAAACTAAAATATTAGTGGATATTACTGTTAGCTACAGTTGTAGAACTAGACATGCGTGCTGATTGGCTGATTTGGCCTACCAGTCAAGGGCGACTCCAGGACTGGTACCCTGCCCAGGAGAGCACCATGCCAGCTGTTTTTTATTTTTATTTTCCTTGTTTTTCTTGTTTTCTGTGAAATATTTAAGGGGAAAAGTAAGAATTAAATTGTTTTCATTATTTAATATGAGGAAAAAATTCAAATATTTGTATTGCCTTGTGTAATGACGCAATTTCACTGAACTTTGATCATTATCATCAACCCGAACATAATTTATCAGGAAAGAATATCAGAATTTCTTTTAAAAATTTTAGCAAATCTATCATTTTAATTTAAGGCTCAGGTTGGCAAAAAAAGTTTTAGAGTTTATTGTTTAAATGGTTTTGGGGGAGGACCCCAGAACATTTCTTTTCTCTGGGGCTCCAGACCCCCCAGCAGGGTTGTAAAAAAAACCAAACAATCTGTTTTTTTTTTTTCAACTAGGTTTTTATGTCTAAACCAGCCTTTTTTATTGCGTTAATTACTTTGGTTCGCAGCATGCTCAAATGAAAGCTGTACAACATCCCGCTTTCTGCCACTTATGTTGAACCAGAAAAGTTATAACATCAAAGAACTGAAGTCCAGGAAATCTGCACATCTGACTGGGACTTAACCACAAAAAGGGTATTTGCCCATCAGAAAAAGATTCTCCATAGAATGGGTGTCTCCCACAAAATGGGGTATTACAGTCATTCGGGAATTTCTCACAGAATATGTTTTAACTATTTAATATTTTTAATTTTAGAGGACTATTTAGCTGGATATAATTTACAACTTATTCAGATAATGTAAATGATAATATCTTGATTAGTATATAATTATTTTTTCTTGTAAATCACAAGCAACATTAATAAGCAAACTTTTCTTGTTATTAAAGTGGAATTAGACCTGTCATTTCAAAAGAAAATTGTTTTTTTAAAAACCACTTGGTTTAAACCATTGTGGTTTAAATCAGCCAACCCTGCCCCCCAAGCCTATCAGTAATGGGCCAGGGACCCGCAGAGTCTAGGGCCTCACTTATACCATTATTTACATTAACATTATTTACTTTACTGTGAGTGCACATTACGTGGCTCGGAGTACTACTGTATGTACACTGAGAGTGTTAAGTAATAGTTTAATCCAATGTTCTGATGTCACAGATACTATGGAGAAAACTGTGAGATGGCCACCGCACTGGGCTTGCTGTACACGAAAATGGGGCAGTTCCAACTGGCATTTGAAAAATTTGGCTCTGCCCTGGCACATGACCCCAACAACCCAAAGGCATTACTTGCAGCTGGTGCTATCATGCAGGTACAGTGCAGTGGTTTTCCTCTGTCGATGTTGTGGGCATTTGCTCTGTTTGTAGTCCATGCACCTTTCTCACCCCCCCCCCCCCCCCCCCCCCCCCCCCCCACTTTCCAAAAACCCTGGTTCGAATCCTGGGCGAGCCATTGAGATTTCGTTTTTCTATTCTTTCCCGAAATTACTCCAAGAAATTATAGATATGAGCGTTTTCAAATCAGGCAAGTATACCTATGAAAAATATGGATTAATTTAAAATAGATGCAGCATCTTTTTAACATGTTAACGTTTTGTACTGAATGGATTTCATGAAAAGTAAACACTGCATCACACCATTAATCAGCCACCAAGCATTCTTCCAGTCACAAGTGTTGCTTTATTCTGTTAGATAGTTAGTAATCCTTTTATTCAGGTTGACAACCAGGTAGCAATGACCATTACATGATTTTTTTTTTCATGTGCATATAAAATGTGTGATTTTTTTTTAATACTGTAATTACTTCAATCCAACTTCCATTTTAAAAATTTTCAATAGCTTCGTTTTTTTTATATAGTTTATAACTACATTTCAACAGCAAAACACTTAAGCTTATCGATAAATTAATATTTACTTTTTTTTTAAGTTCCTTCCATATGGTCTGTTTTACGTTAAGCAAATCTATACTAACCTATTTGTTACAACGTACTGAATAACTTTGTTGTTTCAGGGTCACAGAGACATAGATGTTGCCTTGTCCAAGTACAAAATAGTTGCTCAGTACTTGCCAGAGTCCAGTGCCTTGTGGAACAACATGGGAATGTGCTTCTACGAGAAGAAAAAATATGTTGTTGTAAGTTAGGCAGATTTATTCTGGTGCTTTTATCCATGTGTTGAGTTTTGTAAATATTTGGTTAAGTTTTATATGTTCTGATAATTAAAAAAAAAAAAAAATTGTAAAAATGCAGATGGCCAACAGTCTGGTTTGAGGATTTGAAATAGAATTATATGAACTAGTATGCATTTGTATTATCAGCCAAACAAAGGGAGGAATGCAGTTTCAAGCTCTTTCACAAATAGCATATGCATCATGCTAAGTTGTTTGTTTTTGAAGATCAGAAAGATGCAGAAGAATATTAAACACTAGGAAGCATGCTGCAAAATCAACTCAGAATACACTGAGAGACCTTTGTTCCGGCCTTTTACGGTCCGGCACATTCCGTCATCGGGCACCAACCGAACTTCCTGTCTGTCCTACAATTGATGGCATCTTTTATTCACCGAATTTATTGTATTTTAATAATACAAATTTGTGTATTTATTAAAATTTAGTGTTTAAAAAATGAGGTGTGATTTATAATATTGATGACAACCAACAATTTTGCAGTCAAACTAATCAGTAGTTACGTAAGTATAAACAGGCCAGACAGTTTAGAAAGATGGTTATTCAGGATGTGTCTCAAGAAACAGGGGCAGATGGTCAATTCAACATTAAAGTAAATTCTGATAATCACAGGCACACCATTGAGTGAGGCTTGTGTTTATTTCAGAAAACTCAGAGCACGTTACGATCATCACTCAAGGTTTTTAAGCCACTAAATACCTGAATGAAAGGTTGACCAGCACACCCTGTGCATCGTCGCTTCCTGTCTGTCCTGCGATATTGAAATGGCGGGATGATGCACTTGAAAGGCTGGGCTGGAAGCTTACAGTGAACGAGGGGTCCCTCAATAGGAGGGTTGCGTACAAACTCACAATAGGGGTCCTGACTTGGCCACGTGGCACAAGGACACAGTAAAGACTCAATCTCATCATAAACCACCCGACTCTCTGCCTTGGGGTTGCAATGAAATACATATGTGTGTGTATGTGTGTGTATTTATGTGTGTGTGTGTATATATATACACACACACACACACACATATATATATATATATATATATATATATATATATATATATATATATATATATATATAGACACACACACTAACCAGAGCAGTAATCATGTACAGCTCGTTACTTTGTGACGTAATATTGCACAGTTACACATTGACACAATGGTGACATTAACAAGCTAGCGCTACAAGTTATTTACACTAATCCACTTTGAGTTTTGATGACTTTCTGCAGGCCACAAAAAAAAATCCGTCGCTGGCAAGGAAAATAAAAGACACTAAACAATGACAAAGTGTGGCCAACTGAAAGCTGTTGGATGCATTATGTGTAAATGAAATTAATTTCTAAGGGATGCGCGTTGCTGAGCGTCGTACTCTGCCTCCAGAGCAACCAGTGTGACAAGAAGGTGCATGCACAACATTACTCTCTCACGATGTGATTAGACAGAGGGCTCTCAGCAGTAAAGAAACAGAATGATTTCAAAAGTACATTGGATGTGATTCAAATGTCAGCTGTGGAAAAGGTCAGGCTAAAGAAGCTGAGTTATCACACTTAATGTCGTAGCACACACGCACACTAGTTACACAGTGCACCAAGTATATTACACAGTGTGGAAGGAAGGGGGAAGTGACGTTTCATAACAGCCTAGCCTGCGTCCAAACGTTTTCCAGTGCCGGTCGACGTCAGCATAAAATCTGCAGGACATTGCTTTGTGGTTAGCAAATTACTTAGAAGAACTAATGCACTGTAGTTTACAGTCACTTGCTACAAATAAATGTGTTACGTAAAATGCTTAATAAAGGGAATGCATCTATTTTTAGAATCAGTGGCATTTTGGAATCAATAGGCATCTAAATTTTATTCCAGTAAATATAATATTGTTTGTTTAATTTTTTTTTTGTCACACAAAAAATATGCACAGAGGCTTAAGGAAATAAAACCTTAAAGAGGAGATTAAAAAAAATTAATTCGTAGCTGCTCCCAAATAGACAACTTAAATTAATATCTCATGTGATATGTAATGTTTACAGTTTGAATAAATAGTAAGAAATATTTTTGAAGTTATACTTCTTTAGGCGCGTTATGAAAAAATGATGAGAGTGAAATTTTAAGATGCGCGCGCATCACTGTAAAACAAAGTTAACAGGTTGAAGCTGCCCGCTAAATTGCTCATTAAGTCTCAAAAAAAAACTACCAACAAAATAGAAATAGAACCTCTATTAGTCGCGCATATTGGCACGCTCGTCGCCTCTGATCACTGTTTTCATATTTATAAATTATATTTATCCACATGTTTCTAGTTTCTACATTCAAAACACGTGTTTTAGTTTCATACAAGTGCAAATTATGTACTATGTGCTAATAAATTATATTCAGTAATTTAAATTAAATATTTTGATTAATATTGTTTACTGTTCGTAAATATTAGTAAAAAACTTTGTGCCTTTATACTTTCAAGTGCTCCAATATAATTGAGGTTAACTATCTGTATGTATTATTTATTGATATAAATTAAAATATTATTATTTAATATAACTAGTACTAAATATTATTAAATTATTAATGTTAAATATTTATTATTGGTTATTTAATGTTTACAAAATAAAGAAATAAATTTAATAAAACATTTAATAAAAAAATTGTGATAAAAATTAAAATCAAACATCAAATTAAAATATTAATTTTAATATTTATTGTTAAATTGAATAAATAATAAATATTTATAAAAATAAATGAACAAACTTAATGAAAACTTTTTGATAAAAATGCAAAGTAAATATTAAATTAAGAAAATAATAAATATTTAAAAAATGAATGAACTTAAATTAATTTTTTTAATTTATTATTAATTTTTTTTAAATATTAAATTATCAATAATAAATATTAAAAATTAAGAATCTTATAATATTTAGTACAAATTATGTCATATATATTCATTATTCTCTAAATTTTATTTATTTAATTTTTCAAATTTAAACTGAACTTTATTGACTGTGTTGACTATCTTTTTACAGCCCTTTTATTATTTTATTGTAATTAATTATTTGCATGCAATTAAATACTATTTTTTAATGATGCCAAAGAAGTATAACTTCTCACGTGCGTACATAAGTACACACACCCATTTTTTTTTATCAACTCTCAGTGACTTAAAAAATATACTCAATGAAGTGTTACTCGTGGGAATTCAGCATATTATATCTGGTGAATGCATAGTAGGGTGTTATTTCGCAGGCTATCAGCTGCCTGAAGAAAGCATCATATTTTGCACCCTTCAACTACAAGACATTGTTCAACCTCGGTCTGGTTCATCTCGCCACTCAACAGCTTGCCTCGGCCTTCCACTTCTTGTCTGCAGCCATCAACTTTCGCACCAACTGTGCATCTGCATTCCATCTTCTGGCAAGTGAGTCATTTATTTTGTAAAATTAAGATTGTTAGTCATCATTTGGACCATTTATTGATTGTATTCCTTCATGGAGTGGCATACTCTGGAATATAGCAAAGTCTTATTGATAAAGTATAATACACTAAAAAAAAATATGTGTGTGTGTATGTATATATATTTATCACTATTTACACAAATTGAAGGGAATAAAGTCTCGAAAAACACATCATCCTTAGAGCTAGGTGATCCTATGATCGTATTTAAAAATTATCTCTATAGCTGTGCTTAAAATCTTAGATCTGGGAGATACTGTGATTTAAGTTAAAAGTTATCTTTACATCAGGGCTTAAAATGTTGCACAATTGCAATTTTTTATGTGCACAAATTGAGGTCATTCAAATGGAAGTTTGGGATTCATAATGCTGGCACTGCTGCATGGAAAATATAACTAGTTGCTTTTGGTCAAAACATTGTAATTTTTGCTATACAAATACTGTGAGTATGAGAAAAAGAGGAAATTCCAGTGATGTACATACCTAATATGTGTACAGAAGTTGAACTGTGTATTTCAAAATTATTCTGCCATCCCTGAAGCTGTATGAAGAATTTTAATTTTTGAAATTATTTTAGTGCATTGTTATGGGAACCATGTATACATATCAATTTTTTAAGTTGATAGAATGTGGGGAAGTAAGTGACATTGATGTTATTAAGGAGTTACGGAAGTATAAAAGCTTTACAAATTTATCAGACTGTATCTTTTCCTGATTGTCGAAGTTTTATTTGAAAGGAATTCTCTCTACTGCATTGTTTTTGAAAGGTGCCAACCGTAATCCATGAGTTGATGGTGATAGTTTACTTAATTTTTTCAACCCATTTATGCTCTATGGAAAGTGATAGTTGTAGTATGTATACAACAAATGACGAATGTAATTGCTAAAGGTACTATGTTCCAAAAGTTAAATTCAGCAGGAGATTAAACGTTTACTTGTAATCTAACAGAACTAACCTGTAAAGGTGGTGGTTGTTTTGCTGCAGTTTCCCTCCTGTTCTTCTATGTGAGGTAACTCCACTTAATCTTGCCTTTTGTTGTTTTCTTCTGAACATACGTTTCTCAACACTTCCATCTTTACTAAAGGCATTGGTATTCATAATAATATCATTATCATTCTAAATGGCTAGCAAAAGCTTCAGTAAAAAAATAATAGCCAAGATGAAGGTTATGACTATCTGCTATTTGAGGAGTGTGCTTATACTAACTTCTCTCGTGGCAAACTGACGGCTGTGGCACATAGATCCCGTGCAGTGCAAGTCTGTCTGGACATAGGACTTCCGCATAATGTTGGAGACTGTCACAACTACAAGGATCAATTGGGGCACATACATCTCTTAGCAGGGCACTTAGATCCTTTAGCTTTTCGTCTTCAAATATGATTGAGTTCACGTTGTTTAGTGGAAAAATATCAACCTGACTATAAAAATATGGTTTTGATTTGTTTCAAAATTTCTTCTTAAAATATTACAACTATGTATTTGTGATGTATGTTGCACTGGAAACATAAAATTATTTAATTTTTTTTCAGTATGGCAGCACATGCGGTGATGATGCAATCAATGGTGCTTAGTTAATGTGCTATTACTAAACACATTAAAAATCTAACAAACTAAAAATCTAACAAATTGCTTCCAAAAATCAAAACTTTCTGAACCTATTCGGAGGCAAATTTCCTGGCGCCTTGACTACACTCGTGTAGATGTGTAAAAGATTAACTATGTATTTCTTCTGAGGTTGACTAGTGCAGTATTTCACTGTATTGCAGCTGAAAGGTTTTGTGTTTGCTGTTAACTAATTGATGCAATTACTGTGATTTGTTATTGATTGCAGTATGTTTGAAGAAACTTGGAGATCCAGACAATGCCTTGCAAGCATTCCAAGAGGCAACAAGGTTAGACCCAGCCAACGTCCACACACGCCTCAACTTTGCAGTGTTCATGCACTCTTTGGGCCAGACAAAGTCTGCTTTAGAGCAGCTGAATAAATTTCACGAAATAGCTGTAGGTGTGGAAGATCTGGAGAAAGAGGTGAGACACCCACCATAACTAAAATCAAGGAAGTTGAAGCCGTTTTGCATTTTTTAGTAGACATCATTAAGGCTCAGTCTAACACCACATGTTGGTTATTTTGTTTTCTTGTAATTGCTGTTATACATTATGTCAATAAAAGAATGTTCAAAATTCAATGGTAATCATAAAAATTTTATTTAGACTATTTACAATAAATCATAAATAAGTTGAAGGTAAAATAACCTAGTTTTTCGTGCAAATGTTCAATAATATGGCACACATCCAACCTAAAGTCTAATTATTCCTACACTTTGGTTAAGAAGTCTGTTGTAATGGAAGCAATAGCTTCTTCAAATCTGTGTCTCAACTCTGGCAAATTTTTAGGTAGCAGTGAAACGTAGAAACAATCTTTTATAAAGCCCCAAAGGAAAAAGTGCATGGCATTATGTCAGGTGATTGTGGAGATCAGCGAAAAAGAGCCTATGTATATGGTCGGCGAATGTTTTTGCCACATGGGGGATCACAAACTTTAATCAAAACGTACGATGAACTGAAATTACATATTCACTATTACCAAATTGCAGAACACAAAACTCTTTACGCCCAGTAGTCGCCATTTTGCAAGCGAGAAAACAACAAAGCAGTAATTGTGCTTGCGCTTATCTAAAACTGCTTGAGTTACTCTTTAGTTGTGACCTTGAACCAACACTCTTCAATGCTTACAGTTGATACTAAAATTTATAACTGGGATGTTCTTTTATGGACATACTGTACGATTCCTAAAAATTCACTGCGATAGTTCTTACATTTTTTTTTTATTAATCACAAATTTTATCGTTAGATATTTATAAAAGGTTACCTGTTAGCTGTAAAAAGTGGTGCAGGTGATTTAGTAGATACACTTGCATTACCTTTAACAGCTTACTTCATTCTGGTGATGAAAATTGTAGCAAAATATAAAATGCAAAAGAGCTGTCAAGATAAATACAGTAGTAGCCTTTAAATAACAATTACAAGGAAATAAATGGCACAGTGGTTTGAGTAGTTAGAACACTAGCCTTCCACCAAGGCGACTGAGGTTCAATTCCCGGTGGGGTCAAACCCGCGTTTTTTGCAAGTGGGAAATGTGGGTTTTCTCGGGGTACTTCCGTTTCCTTTATACATTCATTCTGTCGTTGCTCCACATCCATCTCACCTCACGCACTCTTCAGACTGGCTTGAACGACAGGTCTGTCCCTCGGGTAGGGCAGCCCCATTCCATTCATGTAGACTCTGCCTCAGGCTGGAAACTACATGTCAATATTTTCATAAGGAAATGAATAACCAACATGACATGTGAAACTGAGCATTTCAGTATGAATGGTAATCTAGTTAATTTCTTAGCTCAACCTGTCAACTTCATTAAGTGGAAACTTATTTACTCTGTATGGAATATGGAAGAACTGACTTAATTCATCACATCACAATGATTTTGGTGGGTTTCTTTTTATTCACTAATAAAACTCACAGCTTGAATTTTGAGTGCAAAACCTGAGCAGCACAATTATTTGTAATTCAAATTTAAGTATGCTAATATCAGATATGTGTGGCTAATTTATTTTGCATATCAGCTGACATAAAATTCAAATTAAAGTATTTTTGGCATTTTTTTTTTTACTATTAGTTCATTGATAATCATGTAGAGTTATCTGTAGTATTGATGACATCACTAAACATTTCTGATCCACATAAGTTGTGTTAATTTCCAGACACGGCAGCTTGCAAGCACATTGAGATCCACTCTAGCCATCCAAGCATCAAACGATGTCGAAGACCCGAATCTTGAGAATGAGCAGTGTATCTCCTCAGAGTCCGCTGAAGCTGGTGCAATGCAATCACCAAGTGAACAAACCAAGGACATTAAAAATGTAACAGAAGAATATGAAGATGATTTAGTGTAAATAATAAACTCAAAATAGCTTAAAAGAGAGTTTTACTTTATGTAGGTTTACTCATGTTTTCCAATTTCTTTTTAAGCTGGGCTGATTGGAGATTAGGGCAGCATCTTATAGTATTAGCAATCCTTGATTATTTGATATAAAAACAGATTTAGGTTTGCACGCAGTTAGATATTTGTCTTGTTTGAATGTTTATTTAACATACTGTATATACTTTGCTTAACATATGGTTATGCTAGTCAGATTTCACCAGTTACATGACAAATATTAGCAGCAATTGCAATAAAATAAGTCTTCTGATTTTTGCACATAGTGAACCATCTAGTTCTTTTCAATCACATTGAGCGTATGGTGTAGTGATTCAGGTACAGGGGTTGGGCTCACAGATACCATGAATGCTAAAATATCAATAAGTAGCACAGAATCTACTATTCAACTGGTTTTTAGTTCACTGTAATTCTGGAGGCCCTGTCAGCTCAACTGTACCGGCATGATATTGAAACAAAGTACCTAATCTTTTTTTTTTTTTTTTTTTTTTGTGGCTTTTAACACACCTTTAGTAGTGTGTTTGTTTCAAATATTGATATTGTTAAGTTCAGATATTTTACATCAAGTTTAATATTACATCATTTATATCTTTCTTTGTGTTTGTTTGATTGTAAATATTTATTGCATCATGGCATAAGCGAATATCGGGTCTTGAATATTTAATATTTTGCATGTAATGGCATTTTAGAGCTGTCACATTTATAACCATTAGGCATTTGTAATAAAATTTATACTGTGTTATATATACCATTGAGTGACATACTTTGGTGCTTGATCATGGCCCTTGGAAATGTAACACAACTACCAACCCTATGATTTACCCATAAAGGTTTGGTGCAATCCTGAAAATGTGAACACTTGTAATCTATTTCCGACCAGTCACTTTTGTCTCCGCAACGGCACAAAATTTTACTTAAACTTCATCTCGGATCAATTCGCTCAGACATCATATTAGAGGACAAACAGTTTTTTTTTATTTTGATGTCTTATCAAAAAAAACCATTAAGATAAGATTTAACTGCACTCTTTCCTTAAGCCCAATGTGGCATGCCACCTGTCCGGTGCGTCAACCAGTTTGAGTGCACGTGCGTGAATGGCTACTTGAACAACTTGCAGGTTGACTGACACTGTCTCCTTCTCTTTTCGCCTTCTGTCAGCCAGAGGGAGCAGACGTGTTGTTAGACGCTCTCTGGTCCCACTGTTCCTCACTTAGCTGGTCGTGAGCATTGTGAACCTGTGTAACTCAACTACTGGTTCTCTTAACACAGTGGAAGGTCTTTCATCAGGCACGTTCGGGACCACGGCTGTGTCAGAGTAGCGATCTTGCCAGATGATTGAATGCCAATACAGTTGCAACATGAATACCAAGTGTGAAAATGTAAAAAAAAAAAAAAAAAAAAAAAAAAAAAAAAAAAAAAAAACAACACTATAAAACAGGAAAAACTGAAATGAAAACTACAAATAAATATAAACTCTGAGAGAACTAAAAGTACCGGCACCGCAGTGATCCATCCGAAAAGATTTAAACGCGGGCAGCTCAATTGGTGCCGAACCACAGAATGCCGGATTACAGACCTTTCACTAAAATTACTTAATCAAATGCAACCAGCATTAACTATGTAGCATTGAACATGGTGGCACAGTGATAACTGATGATTTGCATTCCAGAGAACCTGGTTTTAAATCTCACCTGGCTACCGGGATAATGGTTTTTCATGATAATTGATGGGAAGGTTCCTTCCAAATATTCAGGGTCTGTATAATTATGTGTTACAGTCTCTTAATGACCTATTGTCTACAAGACAGTAAGAAAAAACAATTGTTTAGTTTTTTCACAGCATTTTTATCATTGCAGGTGGTCCTTGGAACCTATCAATGCGTTATTTATTTGTAATATCAAGGTCTATTCTAACATTGAAAAAAGTATAATTTTAAGCACCTAACTGATTATATTGATGTGAGTTAACGATTGCATCACAAAATTTCAGTTTAAATTGGTAACATTAAATCAACATTGTTTCAAAAATATTTTTAAAAAAAAGCTCTATTTTAGACATTGCTGAGAAAGTTTGTGAAAGCTATGAACTCCAGTAGCTAATGTATAATTTCTCTTGATACAACAAAAGTCATATGAGGGCATTTCAAGTCTTGAAACCACATGCTGGAATATCAAGAATTTTCAAGGAACATAACCCTGGAAACTTCATCAGCCTTATGGGTGACAAATTGGAAAACATCTGAAATTTTTCATTATAAAAGTCAGTTTTACTGGCTATTATTTCATGACATATGTGATAATATCTATCTCAGATAAATTCAAGTTATAACAATCTTTTAGAGAAACTCTAATGGCATTAATCAGCCAGTAACACTGACTTGTGACCTGGAAAGTTTCAGTTCTGCAATCCATTTTATACTTCTTTTTATGGGTGCACAGCCAGAATGTTAACTATGGTACCCTTGCAGGTAATTATGATAGATTAATGTGTGATTTAACTTATATAAATATATTTTTTATCTACTTATGAAAATATTTTCTAAAAAGTTCACAAGTAGAGCAATGTTTCATGTAAATATTCAATAATAGGCTGCTAGGTGCTAGATGCATTAATGTATACAATTGTATATTGTAACAACTTAAGGCCCTGCCACAATCAAAATAGTATTAACACAGTAATAGTTATAGCAATAAGCGCTTTCTTAACAAAAAAAAACTAGTACAGCAGCCTGGCTACAACCAACATAACCTTAACCTCAGTCTTTTGTTTATTTGGTTGTTTAAGCCTCCAAAAATTAATGATCCTGTAGTTGGTAGTGAATTATATATTTTAAAAAAAAAGTATTAAAAACAGAATTCAAGGCAGCACAGAAATTGCAAAATTAAGTGCAGATATAAATTTTTTCTCTGCAGGAATTGGACCAATTGGACCATGATTTTTATAGCTTAACTTCATCCTGCAAACATAACAAAATTAAATGTTTGGCACAATTTAGTAGACATATTTTATTTATTAGTAAAGTTCTCAAATTACAACATAATAGGGCATTCAGGGCTTCTGATTGGCCAAAAAAATCAGTTTTAGAAATAACAGTGTATTAAGCAATAGTTAAACCAAAGCAAACTCTAATTATTATTAATACGAAGCTTGTTTCAAGCTTATCAATGTAGCTAGTTAAGAGTGAAATACGTGGTGTTTTGTGAACAGTTTATGTTGATTGTTGCTGGACCTTTAATGTTATTTAACAATATATTTAATAGTATTAAATTAAAATGTTTGTTCCATTGGTAGTTCTGCCTTAACTTTGTTTCAAGCATGCATTCAATAAACTCACTAGTATAAAGTTTTATTTTGGATTATTGAAGTTTGCAAGTAAAATACAATGCTACAAAATCAATATGTATGATACATGCTATATTATGTTCCATGCCATTACATAAACACTATAACAATTGCAGCTATTCATCTTCACGGTTCTGTTTCATCGGAAACCCGCCAGTTTCCAGGACGCTGCTGCCTCAGGGTCCAATCCAGCCGAAGTCGTTGTCTGTACTGAACTTCTGGGAAAAATTGCCAACCGTCTTCGATAGATGCTTTCTTTGTTATTGCAACTGCACTGAAAGCAATTGATGCAAGAAAACCGGCCAATATACTCTTGCGCCATGTACCAAAAATACTTCCAGCTGCAACGGCTCCAAGTACATAGTTAATCTTATCATCCTTGTGTCGGAAATTGGTCGCCAGACAGGTGGTTGCAGTAAATGCAGCAGCCATCCCCACAAATGGAAAGGTAAAATGTCCAACTCTTCCCAAGATCTGTACAGTACCTTTTGGGTGAGAGATTAGCATGCAATCTAAGAAGGATGTAGCCAAGCCTGCGATTCCTGCTACTTTAGTAGTATATAATAACTTTTTATCACAATCTTCACCTTCTGGTGTGTCGTAGTATTCGTAATTCATTTTTATCAAATGTAACCTTATGTTGTTAATTCAATCGACAATCTTCATAAGGGTTTCCCAAAGAAATACACCTAGATAAAAAACAGAACAATAATGGGTGCCTTTAAGAGAACACAGAAATACGAGGAGTAGGGAAAGCCAACCTTTGAAAAATAAATAAAACTTTACATGCCGCTCTATGATATATTTTGAAATGAAATATTTTATTCTATTTATTTTCAATTTTATGGAACTCTCAAATTGTTATTTCTTTTAAATATTAGAACGAGAATTAACTTTTTTGTGAAATATTTTGACGCCGACCGCCAATGCTCCTCTATGTCGCATAGACCGCTATGCCTCATCAACGTCTCCTAGAAGCGTGTGCACCGAACGCGCCCGTGCGCGCAGCTAAGTGTAGTGCGTGCGACGAGGCGAACGCCGTGCAACGAGTGCTGCGCCGGCGGAAGGATCCGGCCGGGTGTGGCATATCCTTCCGCCGCACTACAACAAATTATTTTGATTATGTTTTCCACAGGGTTTTATTAAACATTATTTTTCAGTAATTAATAATTAAGTCTTTGCTAAATCATGTTTCACTGTGCGATTTGTCCCGAACCTGGCCGGTTCAGTTTCCCGCGAAATTCACACGTTTCCGCGGGAGGGCTGGCGGGGGAGGGGGGTCGCGCGCGGCGACACAGTGAGTGTCCTTCCGGGAGCTCGAGAGGCCGGCAGCCTGCGCGCACGCGGAACCTTCAACCTTTGCATTCACCGACATGTAGTTTTTCAATAGTGTAGTTTCTCTTAAACCTTTTACGTACAGTTCCGCGGTCGGCCTACATTTACCATGAGGTACTTAACTTAATTCATCAGTGCTCCGAGATGAGTGTTCTGCGTCATACGTAAGTACTGTGGGGAGATTATGTGGATTTACGTCGGCGCTTCACGCCCAACCTAGCCTACCGGCTACCTAGTTTTAGCCCGCACGGAGCAGCCAGCAGGCGACACGTGCCATCAAACTTTATAACGAGTCAGTCCCTGGGACACACCTAGGCACCCCATAGAGTCGCCGGAGACACGGGCCTACGTGTTGCTAGCCCAGTTTAATTAGAGTTAGGTCATAGTGTAGTGTATTGTGCGTCAGAAATCATGTGCCATATCAGAGTGTATTTTTTGTAACTATCGCATCACGTGTACAAGTCCGCCCCTCACGCGCATAACAATCGTGAGCCGCCACTGAGGAAGTGAGCTGCGCGTGTGACTAGTCGCGTCGGGCAAACAGTTACGGCCAGAACGGGCAGCACCATGTATTGGGCTGTGCTGTATTAAATTCACCAACTATCTGAAGAAGTTTTGTGTTATTATTCAGGCGTCCCGAGTGGCCTCAACAGCTCGGGGGGCCCTACTGCGTTGACCCCTACCTCTAGCCACAAGGCCGAACCCTCCCTGAGAACACGAACCTAACCAAATCACGTCTAAATAATCGGAGGTAGTGGGGACGGCGTCAATATTAAGTGTAATATTTACTGTGTGTATTACCTGTTATTCCCGGTGTTGTCAGGGCTGGAGTGGAATAGGATTGAGGAAAAGATACTGGATGTGAAAAGAGGAAAGGACTTGAGAGGCTTCAGAAATTGTTTTGATTAGGTGGCCGGGGGCCTCCTCCTTTCCAACGGGCAGAAACCCAATCGCAAGTCAATCAAACAATTTAACCTTCCAACAAGTTGGTCAAATAATGTTGGAAGATTGTGACGTCACCCAAAACTTCACTAACGTAGCCATTTTTTTTGACAGGTTGGCTAACTTGAGGTCCCATATTGGGAAAGTTTCTAAATAAATGTTGACGTGTGATAGAATCAACCAATCAGAATCATAGTCCATGGCGTTTATGTTTACATTGTTTTCAATCGTGCACATTGTGTTGCGTATCGTGTCAAGGCGGAAGAATAACTTCACGGTAGTAAAATGGGGTGCCTGCTCAATAAGTCTAGAAGAAGTGATTATAAAGTTTCGAAAGAGGATTCGTTTATAAAAAGAAAACAGTATTCATGGTAATAAACTAATAAATACGTAAGATAGTATAATGTAATTAGTTGTATGGCATTTGTTTTAATATTGTGGAGAATCAATATTTTATTTCTCTGTACGGTGACATGAAAAATTAATTATTTTTTGATACGAACACTTTTAATCCATTTTTTTTATATATATACTTGAGGAAGTCTGTACAAAATGTTTGTGTACCTTTTTTGATATATAAAATTTACTTAGATGTTATTTGCTTTTTTATTATTTTAAACGTCTTTGTTACAGAATGCGTCTAAAATTTCGTGATAAACACATGTAAACCATTTGAGGTGAAAAATGTGTATTTCATCATCTAATTTAGAATAAAGTTTAGATAACTTCTAATTTTACAGTTGGGTAGCATTTAACTTTAACTTTCATTCAGTGCAAAAATTATAATGAAGCTATGGCACATTTCCAACCGCATAGCAGTAACGATTATTAACCCTCACAGCAAATATAAAACTGTGCTTTTTTAACCATTCAAGAAAATAAAGTGTAAAATACTCTTTAACTTAGCAAAATTGAATTTCACTGTCTTTAAACAAATGAGTAGCTTGCTAAATATAGTTTTTAAAAGGTAAAGTGTGTACTGAAACACTATGTCATAGTTCATCACAGTTTTGTGTACTTTTAAATAGTGAGTTGAAAGTTATGCAAAAATTTTCGAAAGTTATTAAAAAAAATTACAGAACATTTTCTTGTATATTAAATGTTTACTTTGCATTACATCTGTCTTACAAAGTTGCTCGACAACTCTGTGCTGGGATCATAAATTTTATGTTTTTGCAAAAGGAATTATAGTTAAAATTCTTGCAGCGCCGTTTTCCTTGAATAAAATAGTATTCTGAAATACTTTTGCAGAACACTAAAGATGTTCCTCTATTTACCTTTAAAATAGTGTGTCTAAATTTGTACTTGTTAATGAGAAATCACAATTTATAGGTTACATTACAATACCTGTGCACTGACACGGCTGTTGCAATTTTTCGCGTTCCCATGTGGGGTCTGTGTGATTATGCTTTGGTCAAATATGTAAAATGGTTGATTAGGTTAGGTTAGCTACATTAAAAATACTTTCAAATATTTCTATATATTTGGTTGGGTTTCTTTGTAACCACAGTGTGCAGATTGGAATGTAGGCCTAACTAACCAGATTTCACTATGTTTTATGGTGGTAGATTGTTAAATACATTAATTGGAAGCTTTGAATGGAGTAAATCTGTGACACGTGTGTTTCTCTAATGTTCCAGGGATAAGAGGCAGATAATAGACCTGAAAGATTACACAGTTGAAAATGTAGAAAATGAAGAAGTGTGGCGAATGCCAGGGACAATTCAGGGACAACAGTTTGTTATCCAGAACTGCAAAAATACCAGGATGTTTATTTTTGATCATCTGAACTCTGTTAATATTGACGAGTGTACAAATTGCCAAATAGTGCTGGGAGCCGTTAAAGGAAGGTAATCAGAAATTTCTATATTCCTAGTACAATATGGTGTAATACTACATACTACTCAACTACTACTAACTAAATAATTTTATTTTAAATGATATTGAACAATACTTATTTAGACTTTTAGGTCCTTTAGAATTATCTACACAGTGATCTGCTATATATCTAGTCATATGATCAACCTTAAATTTATGAAATTGGTAATACTGTGCATAGTTTAGAATGAATATGTATTGGTATGTTGAGTAGAAATAATCATTAGAATTCAAAGTGAGCAAAAATGTATATAGTATATTATGCCAAGTACACAAGCAGTTTTATGCATTTATTTAATTTCTAATTACAGAAAAAACATTACCTTGACTTACTGCACTAATTAGAAGGGCCATATATAATTTGCGAAAAGATTTCGGGTTTAGCTGTGTCAGTAGATAAGTTTCATGCAGTTGCACGTCTACTTGTCTGCACAAAATCTCAGCCATTCAGTGTGGAAGCCAAAACTTCCCGACTGGCTTGGCCAAACATAGCAATAACTTCTCTTTCAGCTATACATTACAAGGAAAAAAATCACTAGCGCGGGCAGAGGCTGATGCCGTTGGGTGGGAGGGGGGGGGGGGGGGGCAAATAGGGGGATTTATCCCTTTTTTTTTTCCTATCTCTTCTAAAAATCCCCGTCAAAAAAAAAAATCTGTATCCATCACTGAGTGTGGACGCACCTATTTGCAATCCAATGAGAGGTCAGATTTATTCATACAAAATACCTGCCCTTAGTAATAAGCCATACAAAAATCACATAAACTTTACACAGCACATATAGGTACATACACTTAACACAATTATTACCATTGCCTTTCATAATACATTGAATTCAAAGTTGAATAAGCCAATAGTAAGCAAATTCAATGTTAAGACACTGTTACCTTTCCCTTAAAAAGGAGAGGGATGTGCAAGACATTATTCGAATCTGAAATTTCAGGCTTCCGTGTATGCATGCCTCCTTTACGGCACCAGGGGGTTTATTCTAAGTTTCTCGGAAAAGAGTTCCCGATCGTGATTCCACGATTATCGGAAGCTTTCTACAATATGGTATTCTAAGTTACTTTCATCAACTCGGAACCTTTCGATTCTCGGAAGCCAACGATCGGTATGTTTCGAGTATACAATTATTGCTGTCGAAAAGCCTTTGCCGATCGGGAATTAGCAGCCAGTTGAAATCATGGCGGATGCACGATTTATGTGTACACAAATAGTTATACATGGTCGAAAATAGTACATTTTTGGGCTTGATCTATATTTACGATATTTTACGTAGGAGTCAATTGTGTTTAAAATTTTGTAAAAGGAAATTTTTTCCCAGTAGCATTGAATATGTATGTTTTTGGGGTCCTATTCAAGTAGTTGACCTAACAGTCACGAGAGGGCAGCAGGGCTTGCGGGTGTGCGAGGCAGTAGCGCGCGCTGCGGCGAATAGGACTACTACAACACTTAATCAGAATTAAGTTTCGCGTCCATTACCGTTTCCCAAGTGGTAACAGTAATTACTGAAGATATTTGTACATTTATTATGTATAAAATATTGATCCATAATACATGTACAAATATCTTCAGTAATTACTGTTACCACTCAGGAAACGGTAATGGACGCGAAACTTAATTCCGATAAAGTGGTGTAGTAGTCCTACCGGCCGCTGCGCGCTACTGCCTCGCACTTCCGCAATCCCTGCCATCTAGTAACTGTTAGGCCAACTACTTGAATACGCCCCAAAGTCACGAAAGTATTTCTTCATATGGAAGCTACTTCTAACCATATACATATCACAATGCCGTTTTATAGAATGATTTGATATGACGTATATAAGTAAAAGAAATGCATTCCATTTTTTTAGTTTTACCTTCTTTCGGATGAGTCCTTATCATGGTTACCGCTTTAAGTTACAATAATTACGTAATGTAAGTAGTGTTCCAGATACATAATAACTAAGTGGGAATGTAAAGACGTTCTTTCTATAATAACAATATTATAACGAAGATTTTATGCAAGTAAATTGAAAAATAACCTAACTTCCAAAATACATATTCATAATTTATTCGCCTGTTTCAGATATCAAAAGTTTCAACAATAACTCAGCGTGTGTATTTTGTTGCAGTCGTGAAATTCGATGAAAATTTTCTCAGCAAGAATTGGGGGTGCTCCTCCATAAAATAAACCAACATTTTAATTTGCCTCTCACTCACACGAGATCGCCGAGCAGCCATTATTTCAATAATACAATGACCGACCACGTGCAAACAACTCTAAACATTTCATACCAAATATCCCGTAAAAATAATTTAAGAAATAAACATGTTTTCGCTTGCTCGAGCACTTTTAAAATTACTTTTTATAAATACTTTTATCAACATTGAAACATCTGGAAAGTATATTGTCTTATAAACTCTGTGTTTTTATTTATAAATTTGTTAGAAATATAAAGTGTTTTTTGTTGTTATGTTGCAGTTTTCAAATCTCATCTTCACTGCCAGAAAAATTGTAGAGAGGGAAATCGTAACCCGAACTTTGCCGAGATAGTTAGGCCTCGTAACGATACCGCGTTTATAATAGCAATTTCAGTACCTTTCGATTACGATCGTTCGGAACCGTGTGTTGCCGATCGGCCAAAGAGCTATATGTCGGAATCGATATCGAAATGTTCCGATAGAAAACGCTGGAAACTTAGAATAAACCCCCAGGTCTGTAAACATAACAAATGCAATTTTAGTAGAAGTAGTATTTTAGAGAAATCACGCACTGCGAGAGCTGAATATCAAGGCAAGCAAGAGCCTTAATGGTGACAGTGCCTGACCACCGCACTGGCGTTCACCCTGGCACAATCTGTACTCAACAGGTTAACGACCATGCTGCAAAAATAAACTAAACATGCGTGGCTCATCATTTCATAAAACAAAACTCCACATTTTATTATGTTCTACTATTGCCAGTTGAAAACTTAAACAATGAATGATTCTTTAACATTTTGCTAACTAAAACCCTCACGTAACACAATATTTACATTAGCTTATATATGCCAAAATACTATTTTATAGCATCCAAGAAAACAGCTCTGCCAACAACTTAAGAAAACAATAGGCTATTAACAAGATAACATTAAATTCTACTTTAACCTGAGAGCCTAGCAAACTAGACTATTTACATTAAAATTTATATATATATATATATATATATATATATATATATATATATATATATATATATATATATATATATATATATATATATATATATATATATATATATGTGTGTGTGTGTGTGTATACACACCTATATATTTTTTCAAAGATTATTCAACATTGATTATTTACAAATTTATAGATGTTATTTACAAGTGTATGGAATATAATTTATTAAAATATAAAACGCCTTGTGACTGAAGGACGGCCTCAGAATCCACCGTGATATGTTATTACGAGGTTGTCAACAGAATGCACCACCTGCCAATGGTGTTCCACTCATTATTGTACTTGCCTCGCAATATTGAAGTAAAGTCCCAATGATTTCTCCTCGAGCTTGTCGACGTCCTCTCTCTGGGTGCCACACTTAGTTTGAAGCCTCATCCGTTGCAGGGAATGGCTTCTGCAGCAAGTCGCCCGCGACAGAAACGCGTCTCCCGGCCGCAAACTTGCTGAGGGCGGCCTAGGCTAATTGTGGTGCTTTCAGCGAGTAACGGAACCAGCTCGTCACTCGCAAATACTGCAACTTGGTGACCAGTGTCACAAGTTGTCCCACTCTTTCCTTAGAACAGCACCTCTCTTCTGTTTCACAAGACTCAATATTCCCTGAAGTCTTGAAACTACAAAGTGTCCATCCTCTCGCGACTTCAACTTGCGGTCTGGGTTTCTACATACTAATGCAAACATAACTGGATACAAGCAATGTACTTCTTGATGTCTTCTGCTAATTTACTGGGAACATGTTCAAGGTCTGATAATGTTAGTTATTGTTTTCTTGCCTGCACCTCGCGAACCTCACTACTGCCGCCTGCCCTCGTGACCTTAACTACTTGTATGCTTGAGCACTTAACTTTAGTAAACGAGGGTAAATTACCACTTGCTACTCCTTACTACCACAGTCTTCAAACTACTGCATCATTTCTCTCACTGTCTGTGACCAGTCTACTTCTTTAACTCGAGCAATTTGTACTTTAACTCGAGCAATTTGTAGTCAACGAGGCTCACCAGATACTAAGACCAACTTCATCTGACGTCATCGGTGGGGCGGCGGCAGCAGGCAGCTTTTTGACAGTGTAGCTTGCGAGGTGTTCTGGCAGCGTGACAGTCTTCGGCGTCGTCCACTTAGCTGCTTCTCTTTGAACGGGCTGAGGAGGGGTTTATATACCCTTTCAGACAATTTCGATACTCTCGTCGACACTACTAGACTAGCCTGGTCAGCTGCGTTCAGTGAGCGCTATTTTCGCTTCCGACCACTGGGCGGGAGTTCCGAGGATTGCTGAAGTTCCCAGACCTCAACTAGGCAGTGGCCGCAGTACCCAAATACCCAGCGCACTCCGTGCGTGGCAGGACAGTATCACACTTCATAGGGGCACACACACACATTTATGTTCGGGTTCATGGGTACCTGTCACAACACAGTTACTTTAACTTTGTTCAACAAGCTTTGAAGCAGTGCTCAGAAATTAATTTTGTTATATTAATACTCAAGCAAAAATATTTGGAGCATATCTCCTGCTCAAATCATTTGGTGATGGATAATGTAACATCCAGAATTTTATCAAAACTATTAAGGCTACCTAGTATTGTCAATGATGAAGACATTGTAGTGGGATTCTGGGCTGTTTTCTTATGGGGGCTTTAATATTTTGGAGAAGTCTTACCAAGGACTTTGAGAGAGTGGAATAGCTCCCAGAGGAAAAGGATTTTTAGGGGGCCTCTACCAGAATATTGTAAAAATTTTTTTTTTTTTAAATGGCATTAATTCAACCTGGAACTTAAACTTTGACCATGATATTTCCAATTGATCTTTAGAAATTTTGATACTACAGTTATGTCTGTAATAAAAGGAACCTGGAACTTCCACTTGTAGTCTATCATTCCTCTGTGCCTACCTCTGTGCACTCTAGTTCCTAGCTCTCCTGGGGCTCCACCCTGCCTTGATCACCTTGAACAGCCTTGCCAACCTTCCTACCCTCCTCCCTGTAACGTTTCCTACCCTAGCTCTTTAACCATCTCAGATGGCCAATGCATCTCACCCTCTTGCCCTTCCTTTCTCCTCCACGTACCCATGACCCATCTCCCTGCTCTGCGCTGCACTTTCTCCAGCTTCCTTATCTCCGTCACCAAACCACTGCCGTATACTCCATCTTCAGACTGGAGTAAAGTGTTTGAATATATAAATAATTTAAATGTCACCACAATTGTAGTTCTGGTTATGACACCTCAATGAATCTTCACAACATGAAACTTTTATAACAAATGTTGTTATATACCTTCAGTATATATTAAACAAAAAAGGTTTAAACCAATCAGTTTTCCGGTAATTATGAAGTTTACTATTTCCATATTTCGGGCTTGGTTTTGGTTAAGTTTCTTAAAAGTGTGAATTTTCATTTGCTGTTGCTGTTCACAGTAGACTGTTGGTCACATTGCACAGAAATCCAGGAGGTGCAACCTTTTTTTGAGTGCCTAGTGTTGTGAAGATAAAATGTCCTTCCATTAGTGGACTTTACCTTGGCTTGCAGGTCACAATTGCTCAAATCAATTATGGCAGAACAAAACACTGCATTCGACTTTACACACAGCATTTCACAATAAGAACATTAATTTTCTTATTAACAATCCGTTAACAAATTTTATAATTTTAACAGTAAAAGTATCTTGGATTGTTCATGTTGAGTTCAGGTTTTAAGAACTGTTAAAAGTTTTTGAAATAATAGGAAAAAACTTAAAAGCCTAAAAATAAATTTTCTATGTTATGTAATATTGCAGGTGAACGAATTAAAATAAAAGTATCTGCATATGATACATATTTTATTAGTACAATATACTTAGATCACCATTCAATTAGAGGTAAGCTCTGCCAAAAGACCATTGCTTTGCTGTCTATTCATGAGTTGATATTAATTAGTATAAAATAATATCTTTGCAAATAATGTATGTAGATTGGCTACACTAAACTTATTAATGTGGTAAGTTTGGTACAGGAGTAAGATTAAGTTCTATGCTATTGTTCCCTTAAGTCTGTGCTCACTGTGTTAGCATGTAAGCGTAGACTTGAAACACACAGGTACTCTCTTGCAGCGTGTTTCTGCGCAACTGCACAAACTGTGTGTGTTTGGTGGCTTGCGGCCAGTTCAGGACTAGAGACTGCAGGAAGATGAACATCTTCCTGTCTTGTGCGACTCAGCCAATCATTGAGTCCTCGACCAATATTCACTTTGGTTGTTACCAGCTTCACTACAGTGAACTAGAAGGTCAGCTCACCGGCATGTAAGACTTGCTGTTGGAGGCACGCTCCGTGTTGTATGTGTGTGTGTGTGGTTTTTGCTGCCGCGACACTGCTTCTCTGGCTTCCCGCGTAGACCTGCACTGCCTGCATCAGCCACTGTTACGTAACATGTCGCTGCATTTTACACCTTTTTGTGTTCTTCCACCTTTGTCAATAATACACATGCGTGCTTTTTACAAAGCAATATTATAAGCACTATAAAAAAATTTTCACTGTACAAATTTAAAATGGTATCATTGCTTTGAAAAAAACAACAGTTGGTGTCACTGTCAGTTTGACAGTAATACCATTTTAGTTGAACATAAGGGAAGAAAGTTTATACATATTTTACAACGTTATAAATATGATGAATTATTTTTTCTTTTACTGTCATTATTTTGAGACTATGTAACATTATGTACCTTTATACAAAACAATGGGTCTCTCACTATTTCAATGACTGCAGGACAATTTTATACTTATTTATTTATTTGTTATTAGTGAACGCCAACAGACTCAAAAATGGCTGGCACTATTATTGTTGTAAAAACAGCAATTTTATTCACATTTAAATACTAAAACCTAAGTCCCTGCATGAAAAAAATTGGATACCCAAAAAATTAGTTATTGTCAACACAAGTCTCGAAAAATGATTCTCAACAGTAGGGATGATTCCTGTTGTTTATTTTTTGTTCATTTAAAATTTGATAGTTTGAAATCATCAAGATGCAGTCTGTTTTGTTCAGATGTGAATAGAGACCAAAAAAATCCTAAGAGCAGGTACAATTTTTCAAGGGCACAAAAGACACTCAAGTGATGTGTGGCATGTTATCAGTAAACTTGTTTATACATGTAGGTTGAACCAGAGTAACTAGTACTTTGTCGTGCGAATCCACTGATTTAATGAAATTTGGCAGGCGCTAGGGCTATGTATGTATGTATCTCCATTGTTATGTTGTACGAAAACTGAAAAATTGTTAAAACAAAACGACCTTACAACAAAGCATGCAGTAATAAAATGTGGTGTCTGGAGTAGCTAAATTTTAGAAGCAGACTTGCAACACAATAAAATTAATTATGAAAGAATTTGATTGATGTAAATACTGGAAAATAAAACACATTTTACATTTTTAAACCTAAAATAGTAGTAAAAAACATTACCTACTCTATATTAATCACCTAGGGTATGCACGTGTATAGTGGAATTGGGCCTAAATAATTAGCACATTCACACAAGGTCAAATAATAGATTTTTAGCAAAATAATGTTATAATTGCAAAACCTAATTAGTTTTAATTATTAAAAAAAACTGAAAGTTTATAACACTGCAAAGTATATTAATAGTGAAAGCAGCAAAGTGAAAAGCGATCTTCAGTAGTCGGTAACTTAGCAGCAGTACGTGCACAGCTATTTTTTATATTTCCAGCTGAATAGCAGCACAAACGTTGCTAGTTGAATTTTTTTTAGGTAGATTTAGAAGAAATTCTACCTATTGTAGCTGTTACTATGGTGTGACTTCCAGAAAATTTTTATTTAGTTTTTGTTTCATGGTCCATAGATACCAAAACCATCATCAACTCAAAAGTTTACATACATATTTATATCACATTTTTAGGAACAGGATAACTGCCATAATTTTGCACAAATCACTTCCATACTGATACATAAAATATAATCGTGGGCAATCTAGGTCGCGTTCCTTAATGGGTAATATCTGACCAAAAGAGTATAAATCCCATAGTATGATGAATATCTAAATACATTTTTGATGACCAACCATCACTGCAAGGGGTGGAAAAAACAAGGGTTGTAGGACAAAATAATTAATAACTCCTTTTGATTCTGTTCAAATTATTTGTAAATGGTATAATTTTCATCTAAAACTTTTGTCCCAAACAATTTTTGATAATGCAAACAATTATTGCAAGAGTTTAAAAAAACCAAGTAGATATAGGAAAATAAATAAATATTCACTACCATGTATGCTATTGAAACCATTCTTATTTTTGTTTAATTTTCTAAATATTGTCTAAAACTTGTTAAAATAGTTATCTAACCAACTATGTAATACTGTAAGGGGCAAAAATAACAAGGTTTGAAAGTGTACTATAAAATCCGTTATAATTTATTGTATGGATCCTAAACTTTATCTAAAACTTTGGCTGAAACAATTTTTGATGAATCGGATTATTGCTTTATTGCCATAAAAGCAGGGGTTGAAATTTAAAAAAAAAATTCTAAACTTTCTTAGTATCAAATCCATTCAAATTTATTTCAAACCAACTTATTATCTTAAACCTTGGTGAAAAGCAAATTTTTATATGACTAGGTTATCAGTGTAAGGAATGAAAAAGAGTTTTAGAAGGTCAAAAAATTGAATAATTACCTTAGGTGGCATAATATGTAATTCGTTCTGTGCTATTCAATGCTGGATGCATTGAGTTAGTCATTCATAATATTTTCGCTGCATGAAAAATGTTTAGTCAATCATTTTGTAATATTGGAGAACATAAATATGTTATGTACATTAAGTTCCTAAAATTTTCCAGAATTTTATAGAAGTTTCCAGAATTTTTCCAGAAGAAATAGGTACTATAAAATCTACCTATGCCTGTAGGCTTTGCTGAAAGGGATTTTTTAAAATTTAGGCTAATGTCTTGGACCTACATGTTCCTTTTAATTTCAGTGTACTTTATTTAGTATTTTACTTCAGTTTTATAATTATGTGAGCAAAATATTAATATATTGCAAACATAAACAAAAAAAATGAGGGCAGACATTTCAAGCGTAAACAACAGTAGATTATCTAGACTCACAGTAACAACCAAATAATAACACACTAATTACTAGTCAAAAATTTTCATGCCACACAGCAAATCACACTCAAAGTACACAAACATGTGTGATTTAATTTCAAGACCCAGTGTAAGTATTATTCATTATGTAACTCACTTCTCCATGTTTATTTACAAGCAGTAGTAGCATTCACAGACAATCTTTATATATATATATATATTTCTTGTGTGCGTGTGTATGTCACTGAACTCCTCATAGACGGCTGGACCGATTTTGATGAAATTTTTTGTGTGAGTTCACGGGGATTCGAGGATGGTTTAGATTCACAATTGGATATTTTATCTCGATTCTGAGTTAAGAAAAAACTAAAAAAACATGCTTTAAAAGCAAAAAAATCATAGGTCATAGACATACAAATAGTGAGTTAGTGTCATTTCTCTATGTCTGACACATGATCATACACATAGTAAGGTCTGGCAAATCAATATTTTTCTCCTTGGTGAGACCAATCCGCTTAGAGGCACTAATAACAGTTTTGTTCTTATCTTCGCCAATAGATAGAGCTGCCTTGAATTTTAAACGCACCATCGTTTGATGCGTTTGTCATATCTTTAATTTTCGTTTGTGCCGTATGCGTTCCTATACGATGCATCCGATTGCGATGAAATTTCGGTGATTTGTTATGAGCATGCCCATGAAGGTTACTGTGACGGTATAACTATTTTTCAATAGTTGGAGCACGAATCGTGTCAAAAAATGTGTTTATTTCATTTTATATAGCGGCACTTCGTCTGTTTTTGTTGTATAAGTGCGCACGCATGACACAATTTATTTAAATATAAAAGAGAGACAGAGATAGAGTGATATATATATATATATATATATATACATATATATATATAGAGTGAGATAGCGACTGAGAGATAAGTTGAGATAGAGCAAGGTATAGAGAATGAAATGGGTTAGATAAAGAGATATACCTATAGATGTATAGAACTATATAGACTTATATATAGAAGATATAGAGATAGTGGGAAGTATTTATGTAGATATAAAGAGATAAATATATATAGAGAGATGGATAGATGATTTGTATATGTGGAACTACTTCAAACATTTTACAAAACAAAACTGAATGATGCATTGCAATGCAGGCCAAGCATTAGCTATATAATGGAATCTTTTCAATATTAGCAATCTCTTATTATTCAGCTTTTTTCTATATTGCTTTATAAAGTCTAAATTACATACAGACCAGGTAAATAACTATAAACTGGCAGAACAACGTCTGTCGGGATCTGAAAGTGATATAAATTAATTTTCACACTTGACATTCAAATTAAGAAGACAATTACTAACTACACCCTGTGTTCAGCCCGGGCAACGCCGGGTATTGCAGCTAGTTAATTTGTAAAGTTTACTATCTCTTTAGTGTGAGTGATACGTCTGGTTATACCCATACCCTACTGTAAAACAACAATGATGACTTAGAGGGCAAGAGCCATGGTGCCACAAACTCGCAGCCAATAGCAAGTCGTTTTCAATGTTTATGGTTGCGTTTGAGACTTTTATAACTCGTAATAGATTTAAAACCAAAGTGCACATGGAAATCGGTTATTTTGTGATTTTATTATAGAAGGTGATGACTAGGACAAATTTCATTTTCGATGAATCATTCCTATTTAAAGAAACTAAGAACCATGAGTTTACTGAATCTTTACACTTTATTTGTGTTTTAAAATATGTTGTTTGACCTCTGAAATCTTCTTGTGGTTTAACATTGATGTTCAAAATAAATTTGGGTTTGAATTGATTGTTTAGACCATTTTCAAAAAGCTGGGTTGAGCTGCTTCAACAACAACTGGAGTGACATACATGACTTCACGCCGATGAGAGGAGAGACTAACTGGTGTCTCTTGCCGGACACCATCCATATTGAAGACTGCGTGCCTCTTCCGTCCTGCGACGAACCTCGCAAGTGAGTCGGCTTGTCTTCTGCTGGGTGTCTGTGTGATCAGTCACCATTCGACGACACCAAGCTCAGGAACTATATAGTTCCGTTGGCTGAAACATGCTAAGATATACCATGTGATGCTAAGCTGTGTTCTTAATTTGAAATTATTTTAGTGTTTACTGCTGCTTAAATTTTTGGAAAGCTTAGCTGATTACTGTTCTATAAATTCCAAGAAATGTATAGTGATTTGTCATTGTCACTGATTGTCACTAACATTCATTTTTTATTGAGAAGAAAATGAAAAATAGCTGAAGGATAATTGTTTTCAAATTGATTTAGTAAAATAGTTTTAAAATACAGTAAGTCCTCTATTTACGTCGTACCGATTTACGTCGTTTCGGATTAACGTCGCTAATGTTTGAGTACTCATGTTTCAATTTAAGTTGTCGCCGATTCACAATAACGTCGTTTACAATGACAGTAAATCTTTATTTTAACCAAAACACCGTATATAATTCGTTTATAATTCTTTGTTTCCTTCGGTAGTTAATTTATGCTATGTAGCGTAAGCTACACGTTCACCGCCTTATCTTATCATACATCATGAGGGATGCTTCCTGCTCTTACTTACAGTATGTACTATATATGTGTTTTTATATTTCAATCAATAAAGGTAATAAAGCAGCTGGTTAAATAACCATTCTATAAATCTGAGAAGTACTAGTTGGACTTGTTTCCCACACTGTCAGTTGTCATTTGCTGATAAAATTGCCCGTTGTCACGTCTGTATGCCAGCGCTTCCGACCGACCTTGGGCCGTGGCCGGCCGGTGGCATGAAAAATGGCTCATTTTGCGTCGTTTCTATTTACGTCGCGGTTTTCAGGAACGTAACCCCGACGTAAACCGAGGACTTATTTGATTAAAATAACATAAATTTGTTTATCTTCTAAGGGATGACAAGTAGAATATTTTATGTCCTATAAATATTTTTTTTATATTATCAATTAAATGCTTTTTTGCCGACCAATGAACAGCGAAATTTGTTTTTAATACTGAGAAATTTATTTTAAAAATTATTAAATACCAAATTTAATAATTGTAATTTGTAATAAACAAATCATACTTCATTAAAGAAAAAAACATATTAGGTAATTCATGTAAAAGATAAAAAAATATTTGGCTAGAATATCCTTTTTATGTGATGCATATTTTAGAGGTAGTTGTGTAATGTCATTTTAAGAGGGCTAATTTATTTTCAGACTGTTAATACAGCAAGTTTAGAGAAAGTTGGCTTGCATATGTACTTACTAGCTAATAACCCGCAGTTTTACTTGTGAAATTTCAGAGTATTGCTGATATTATTTCACTGTGAGAAATGGGATTTATTCCAAACATTTTTACTAAAGAAATGGACACAGTAAATTGTCAGATGTATAAAAAATTTAGTTCATAACAAAACCATTTAAGAAATATATTTACTTAAGTTGTCATGCATAAGCCCTTTTTAATTATTATAGATTATCTTATTTTATAACATGCTTTTGCCCGTGACTTCATCTGTGTGGACTTCAGAATTGGATACAGAGGTAAAATTAATCATAAAGATATATAGATGAGTCTGATTTGTACTGCAGTTTTATGTTTCATTGACACAGTAATTGCAGAATTTACATTGTTTCTTCACACTCATAATTTAATACAATATATTTCTGTGGACAACATTATATATTTATTATTTTTTGCCAGTATGAAAGTTTTGGATGCTCGATACACTTGAACAACCACATAGAGCTTAACATGCGAGAAGCATGGAGTGTCCAAATTAATTCCTGCCACTTCCAATGTTTGGCCCTGGAACTTATTGTCATTGTAAATGCTAACTTTAGCAGGAATTGCAGTCTCTTGGATTATAATGGCAAATTATTGGGAATTATTGGTATGCGGGTAATCAACACAAAGCGAAACCTGGCTGTGATTACGTTAAATTGTATGTAGTTGCAAAACAGTGATTGTTTTCAAAGGTTGATTTCAAAAGTGTTCACGTAAGAGTGAGTATACTTTAAGTGTCGTTAGACTTGTAAGAACCTGCATCACTTACATTACTTGTGTCGAGGGAGGTACAAGGGTTCACTGATCACAGATGAGTTCGGGGAGGGGGCAAAGATATTGTATTTTATCTATTTTAAATATTACAACTTTTCAGTCTGAACTAGTATTTGTTTTACCGTGTGGCAAGGTGTGCAACAATGTAATTTGTTTTTACTTTTTGTTCCAGCACCCATGTTGTAGTACACAAACCTGTATTTATTTAAATATTGCACAGACAGCTAAAACTCAAAAACTTGCATTAGTTTGAAAATCTATTTTTTGGTACATATTTGTGAGCTGTAGAACTGTTACAGGTTTTACTGGTCATTGAGATTTGACAAATGTGTTTGCAGAGTGAACATGTCACTTTCGTGTGACAAGAGTGTGATACCATTCACATGGGGCCTTCACAAGAGGCTTACAGGAGAGTCCTGTCTCGTGGCCTTTTTCTCCGATGGGCAACAAGTTCAACGAGCCAGAGAATTCATCAGCTCCATTAGGCAAGAACATGTAAGTGTCAGCACATTAGTGTTTGAAACATTTGTTGTAAAATGACAAACAGCTTTTTGTATCCAATTCATAAATTGGGAGGCATTCAAATAGCATTGTCATTAACAGTATTGAATCTAAATCAAAACTGAAGAATCAGATTCTAAACATTAATCAAACCCTATATTAAATCTGTATATTTTAGGAATAGACCCAATATTTGTTTAAGTTAAGAATTTTTTTGCCAATAATCATTGTTAATTTGTTTGTTTGGAAAGCTGCAAAATGCTACTTAGTTATTGTACTAATTTTCTGTTTGACTACGATTATTTAAAAATATGATAAATATGGTACATTGGAATGTGATTTACTTTGGGAATGGAAAGGTTTGTAACAAATATTGAAACATAAAATTTTAGCACATGCTAAATTTTTTTATTGAAAGACAAAATTTAAATTTATTCACCATATAATGTTATGTAAAGGTTGCTAAGAAATTGTGTTGTATTTTGTCTCACGGATTTGTTAGTCCAGTGCGCCAGCAATTAGGAAGTTTGCTCACTAGCCCATCAAATTTTAGCACATGCTAAATTTGTTTATTGAAAGACAAAATTTAAATTTATTCACCGTTTTATGTTATCTAAAGGTTGCTAAGAAATCGTGTTGTATTTTGTCTCACGGACTTGTTAATCCAGTGCGCCAGCAATTAGGAAGTGTGCTGTCTAGCCGATGAGCAAGCTGAATGGCACGAATAAACCAATTAAGGAATACAGTAAGTGCTTTTGATTATCTGTGCTACTCAAGGAAGCAATGCCCTAGATAAACCATAATTGTGGATAGTCCGCTAGTTATGCTAGTTTATATTCAAAAATTGGAAATATAAAACAATGATCTGGAAAGGGACATAACTCCTTACTAATGATATTTTGCAGAAGTTATGAAGAATGTCAGTCAATTTTGTTGATTAAAATCACACAACAGTAATGTCATACAATAGTACAGTATAGGATAAAGAATAATTTAATTGTAACCCCGAAAGTGTATAATATTTTATAATATAAATCGGTGGACTTAAAAGAACCATTTTCAATCTGCAATATTAGCAAGGTGCAGTGATGAAGAAACATTACTTGTATTCCAGAGAATCCAAGTTTAGTTGTCCATGGTTTTCGTAATCACTTTAGGTAAATGGAATAGCTTGATTCCTCTTCCAATAGCCCTATTCTTTATTGTTGTGTGTTTTGATTAATGAGTTGTTAAACCTCACTAAAAAAATTGGGTCTTGAAAGTTTGGGTCTAATTTCAGAGTATTCAAATACATATATTCAATATTCAAAAATAATTTGATTTTCAATTTGACATCACAAATCTAAATTTTTTTTTTATTTATTCATTACCAATAGATTTACAAAAAAAATTATTGAAAATATATATAAAACATGTATGTAGCTAAGATAATTTATTGAGAAATTTGTATTTCTTTTGTGAAACATTATAAATACAGCCATTGTTTTTATATGTAACAAATATTAAATTTTGATTTTAAACTATCAATAATACTCTATTTTTGTGCATATAATCAGTTTGATCAACAAAATAATTTTCAAACTTAAAATTTAGTGGTTTAAGAAAATGAATTGCCATTTATTTTCTTTAATTTTTTACCTGTTATGGTTTTTTTTTTAGTATGTGTGCATTTGTGTACATTTTTACATGGGGTTATGTGTGTTTGTTTGTTTTTCTTGTCATTTTGGATCTGTTATTGAACTTATGTGAAAGTGAACAAAAAGTTTTACTGTATGTAATATTCAATTTGAAATAGTCTATATCTAATTTTAAAATAATTAGTTTTTCAATTCAATATTCTATTCAAATAATAATAAAAACAGATTTCACAAAAGTCTATTTCAGTATCTTATAGCAGGTGGAAAATATGAAAGTATTTTAACTAGGGATGGGCGACCGAATCCAATATCCGCCGAATCCTAGGGATTCGAAGATTCGGCGGGTCTGATATAGGATTCGTCAAAGGATTCGGTTTTTTACTATTTACGGCAAAAAAATACAGTAAAACTAGCTTACGAGGTCCCGCATGGTAGGTTTTTCCGTATAAAGCGTTTAAATTGCCCGAGGTCTCATCATTTACGCCATTAAATGTGTGCTATAAATATAGTGTAACATAATCTCCTAATAATTGTATATTTTTATATATGTGACATACATCATGTAATCATTGATAAACCAAATTAGTTCATAGTTTATTGGAATTATTAACTATGCATTTTTACACATGAAATAAATATCTTCTATATTATTTATAAATATTTTTAAATAAAATATTTTTTATTAAAATATAACAATAATCATCACATTTTTTAATAATACGCAAAACACGAAAACTTGGCAATATCCTACTTCACCGAATTAACAGTGTTTGTTTGGCTTTTTTTTTTTTTTAAATTTGGACAATAACATTTAGTTCAGATTCACAAAATTTGTGAATCATTTAATGATTTTGAACAGAGTAACTGGACACACCAGTGTCGCATACCTCACCGAGAAAGTACTCGTGTGTCACGTGTTGCTGCTGCGGCAAGTCACCATTAATTTCCCGGCGCCGTTACTCTTAGGGACCTGCGACTCGCACCGCAGTGACACGCCCGCAGCGACTTGCGCCAGTGACACGCTCTGCAGTGACACGTGACCCATGACATGCCAACCGCGCCGTTACTCTTAGGAACCTGCGACCCACGCCGCAGCAACTCGCACCGCGGTGACACACTCGTAGCGACACGTGACCCGTGACACGCATCGCAGCGACAATCGCGAAGAGACGTGACATTGGCCCTGTTACTTATATAGCTAAAGTCACCACCGTGACACGTGACATTGCAGTCGCCGTGACAAAGTCACCGGTACAATAAATATTCCCCATCCCTAGTAATAACCGAGATGTATATTTACCGTGATAGTAATGTATTATTTATTTATGACATATTAAATTAAAGAACATTGTTGAAAAAAAAAAAAAAGATGTTAAACTTTGATATGTACGGTTGGCACATGTTGCTAAGAAATAATGTGATGTAAAAGAATGCAGTACTACTACGAAAAGTGAAAATGGTACTCCTGGATTTTTAGGTTAAGGCAGTCTCTTTCCTTTTTCAGTAATATCGGCCGAAAATTAACAAGCGTACTGTATCGGAAGTCGGCAGAAATGCCGATTCAACTAAATATTGACAAAATCGGCTTCTTCAATACAGCTCTACATTTAATGACATGAGTAAACATATTTCAGACTTCGGGATATTGAAAAAGACTTTAATTTCCATGTAGGTTTATGTGTGTATGTTTTTTTGCAAGTGTAAATTGAATGAAGTAAAATGCTTTTATTTTTATTACTTTCAATTGATTAAACTTTAATGACCAGTTACAGATATTTATGACACTAATTTTGAGGTTAAGCAATTTTACTAAAGCATTCCAGCCACGCAGGTTGCCAGCGAGAGATGCTTGTCTTCTGCTGGAAACACTATCTCATCTCCACTCGTAGAGCTAATTTAACTCCTGAACGTGCAGAACAAATTATTGTTCTGCATGATAGATTAAAGAACAGAATTTAATACTCTGTGACAATCTCTCAGAATTATTGTGCTGAAAAGTGGAAATGTTGAAACAATGTGAATGTACTTTTCAAACAACATGATTTTTGGTGCTAAGTTTGTTGAAGCTCAGTAAGGACTCCAGAAAAATTGACAAGGATGAAATTTTCCCAAAGATATGTTACATTTACACAAACATATACTTGGTTATGTTAGTTGGATGATATCAGTTACTAATGAACCAACGGAAACAGGTAAGATTCAATGGAAAAAAATGTTATTTTTTTCTAGCAGTGCAAAATGTAAACACACACTGTAAATAGTTACCCAAAATTAATAAGCCCACTTCATTTTAATACTTTATTCAAACATTATACTAAGTTTAAGATAAAAATAATTTCCCAAAAGTGTAACTGTACCACAAAAGCTCGAGCTCGGCTCGAAGTAAAATTCTTAGGCTCGCAGACCTCTAGCTTATTTATAGAAAAAATCCTAACCGCTAATCTGTACTAAAACTGAAATCTCAAGAAAAATTTTTTGTCTTTATATACACTTAGGCTATACCAGAAATGTACCAAACTACATGTGATAAATTCAAGGGACTTTTAGTGCAAGCAGAATACATCTCACTTACATTAGATATGTGGACATCATCTGTGTACCAAACTACATGTGATAAATTCAAGGGACTTTTAGTGCAAGCAGAATACATCTCACTTACATTAGATATGTGGACATCATCTGTTAAAAGATTCGGGTTTGGGTTCGAGATTCGGCAATTCCAGTCGAGGATTTGAGTTAGGATTCGGATTCGAGGAAATCAGGATTCGCCCCATCCCTAATTTTAACCTTGTATTATTCTTCAGTTGGGCATATTCTCTTATCTGGCACTATTCTTCAGTTTAGTATATTCTGTAATGTGGCACTGATCTAGCCACTCACATTCATATCTTTTTTTTGGTGGATCTAGGCATTTGTTGATTTTGACAGCCGCACTTTTATTACTAAACAGTAATGCTCTTCGTATGTTCTCTTGCCACAGAGCAGCTTATTACAACTTGTTTTGAATAAGATTTTACTGTATGTTATTTTTTTCCATGATGTTCCCGCTAAAACTATATATGGTGTTTGTTAATCAGGCAGAATTGCTCATCTCGAATGGCTGTGGTGCCGAAGAGGCTCAGCTGTATTATGTTTTGGTTTGCAGCCAGAATGTTTGCTGCTGCTGAGCAAAGAAGTCCAGATGCAGCAGGCCAATGCCGAGAGAGCATTTAAGACAAGTGCATACAACAGAGTCCTGGAACGGGGACAAGTAATAGGTCTTCACTACAATGGTCCTAGTTGTTTACAAAAATGTGAAAAGGTAAGACCCAGTTTTGGAGCGGGTTTTTTTTTTTAATTCACTACAGAATAATTAAAACAGGCTGTGACTGATGAAGACACGCTTTTAATTAATGGAAATATGCAAGCATGTAACATTGAAGTTAAACATAATATCCCAGACCATGTTCTTACCTACTGTATATCTTCAGATGTGACCAGGATGGGGAAGACAGCCTTAAGTGACATTGTTCATTGTTACACTAAGGGTTTAACTAATAAATATTAAATATATTTAGATAGCGATAAAGTCACATTGGAAACATTCGCCTTAAATTTTGTACTCCACCATACTAATAACCACATTTCTACTCTTTCTTATATAAAAAAAAAGAAAGGATTTTGTTGGATTGACAGGCATCCTAGTGGACACAGAAATAAATCCCAGTCCATCATAATTATTTTTCTTCTCCATGCTTTCCTAAATCACTCCAGGTAAATGCATTGTTGTTTCCTTTTGATAGGCCATGGCTGATATCTTTCCCGTGACACTCTTGATTTGTGTATTGCTTCCTTCTCTAACGGGCTGGTTGACAATAAAAATTGGTTGTCTGTAAAGTCTGTTTACGGACGATAGTTTAACGTGACGTCATAACAAAACATTGATGAAATGATTGCATACTTTTATGAATAAAATTGAATCATTTTTATTTTATTAATAAAAGAATAAATACAGCGAAACCCCTTATTTACGTTACCGTTATTTACGTTTTCCCGTTATTTGCACTTTATTCTTCAGGTCCCGTTTAGTTCCCATTTAGTCCAATACAATACTTTCACGCAAATTACGTCTCAAAAATCGAATCCATCCCGCTATTTACGTCACGTAACAATCATAGTAGGCCTAAAAACATTGTGAAAAACGTAACGTTTATAGTCGGCAATGAACATTTTAAATCGCCTAATATACATATTTTATAACATGAAAAGTTGCTTATATTTCTAAACATATAATAATTTAAGTCTAGGCGTGTAAAAGTCCGAGTAAGCATAGCAGGAGACAATCTAAAATGTACTACAGAAAAATGTAAACTACTCACGAATGTATAAACGTGCTGGGGATGTTGGGAATATTACGACTTTATGAGTCAAAACTTAGCCAAAATACTGGTACGAGACATAAACTTCACAAGATAAAATGAGCAGAGTCTTGGTAACTGTTTTATACGTATTTTATAATTTCGGAAATATTGTACAGTTGACACATATTTTTTAAACTAACCATTTATTTCTGAGGATCGTAAATAATTAATTATTGCTATTGGTATCAAGACATCAAGATGAACGTAAACTGTCACGGCAGCGAGAAAACTGGTGCGTATACCAATAAACTGGTATTAAAACTGGACAAAACTGGTACACGGAAGGTAGAGCTTATATTTTTTTCCGCTAATGAGCGTTGAGTGAGTTATACTGTGCATGCTCAGCTCAGAGAACAGAGAGAGTCAGCCGGCGGCTACACCGCGCCATAACAACAGCTAATTGAGTACAATGGCCTTTCTCCGCGCACGGCGCGCTATTGACGGTAAATTTCCAATTTGCGGCCCTTTTTTTTTTTAATTTTTTTACTGTGGTGCAATGCGTATGTGTAATGTAGCCCGTATTTGTTATGAACGCTGCAGGATGCGACTATTTTAATTAACTTTTAACATATTTCTTACTTTTCCCTTTATATACACTTTCCTGCTTTTTACACTTTTTTTACTTTGTCTCCATGAAAAGTGCAAATAAGGGGTTTTGCTGTACTTGAAATTATACTAGTAATCTTTAAATTACATTACAATGTAAAAAAATCACAGGCTGCATTGTTTACATAACTGGGTTTGGACATAACATTTCCTGAGTAGGTAAATTTTTGCGTTACAAAATAATAATTTTTAGTTTTTGTTTACTAAATGCATGTCTACCGTGAATCGCTGACCACCTGACTCGCATTAGCGCATCCTGGTTTACGTGAGGTAACCTAGCCTTGAAACCTTCTAGCTTCTCTCACTAGAGCTGTTGGTGATATGCGGAAATGCATATTATCAGTAGTGGCTCAACACTCGGATGTCTGTGTACTTTGTTAATTGAGCTTAAGTAAATATGCACTGAAATAAGCAACTAGCTGTCAAGGAAAGGGTAAACTATTGATTTTTGATTCGTCATATTAATGTTGCATTATGCTTAATGCTATATGAGTGTCATTGTGCACAATTTGCTTCAAATCATGCCGTAATTTATTGGCGTAGTTACTTCGAAACCACACAAATCGAACAGGTTTACTTCGAGGGATGGGTTACTTAGATATTTAGACTTAACAGAGAAATTTTACTGAAGAGTAACATTGTATGTATTTATTGGTCCAGTGCTTAATTTTTGAAATTTTTTCAAGCAGAATTTTCTGTACTTCTAATGTAGGAGGGAACACAATATTCTTTTTTTTTTTTTTTTTTTTTTTTTTTTTTTTTTTTTTTTTTTTTTTTTCAATTCCTATATTTGTCTCCATGTTTACTATGCTTACTTCTGTTTCTGTGTAATTTACCCCAAACTGTGATTTTGCCACCAGGTGCTCTGTTTTAACATTAGCATTTTATTGTTTCAGGTGGCAAAGAAAATTGCAACGAGCACAGGGTTGCCTGGATTGGTGTATGTAAGTACCAACCCTAAAACTGCCCAGCAACAGGTGAATGACTTCTTCAACTATGGGGATATTCAGATGACCAGTTAATTTCCTCATAGTAGATTGAAGACCTGGAGCACCTTTAAAAGTAATAATGGTACAAAATGACCACAAGATATGGTGCAGACACAGTATAAAGCAGTGATGCAGTGATTTTATAACACTGTAAGACAATTGAGACCTCATTGATACAGTAATTCATAGCAAGCACAAATAATGAATACTGAAAACAAGCAATGGGAAGGGAAAAAAAAAAACACATCTTTTATAGATTTTATAAGTTATTTTGTTTGTTAATTACTGAATTGAAATCACTTTGAGATTTGATTAACATATTAGCTGTATCAAAATGACAAGTGTATAGAGTTATTTCAAATGTCACATTTAATTTCTTTGCAATATTATGCAATCTTTGAGGATAGCAATATTTCAAGAAGAGTTTTTGAAACTTAAAAGAACTTCAGAAATTAAAAAATAAAACAAAATCAAGTATTAATCATAAAAATTAGGGGCTAGAAGGATCTCATATCTTGGAAAAGATGATTCCTTTCAGAGCATACAATCATAACACATTTTGACAAGTTTGTGCATCCTCATTGGTATTACAGGGTTTATCATCTCTAGCTCTGTACGTGCTACTATAAAACTAACTCTCTTATCTTTCATCATGTATTTCTGTGATGACATGAATAAATAAATTAATGGAGTGTCATTTGAGATGATGAAACAACAATGGTGGAATGAATGAGTTGAGGAAAACAGGAGTACCCAGAGAAATCCTCATGCTCACAGAACCGTCCACAATGTTTTCCCATGAGCAAAAAATAAAGAATTGCCTTGGTGGGAGGCAAGTGATGTAACCTCTTAACCACAACAATCCCAACATTTCGAACAAAACAAACATGGCAGCTGATGCATATAATGGGTGTAATTAATATTATGTGTCAGATTATTTTATAAGTATGTGTAATTTTTTTTTTAATATTTGAATAATAGGTATACCACTGTTATTGACGATGTTGCAGAAGAAATAACTGGTGCAAGATTTAACTTAGCAGTAATATAAGTGGGAGACAAGAAATAATTTTCAACAATAATAATCTCAAAATAATATGTAATATTAATTTGTATATGCTGTAAGCTTGGCAAAAATGGTTAATATTGTATGGGTATTGGTAATTCAAAATTTTGCATAGAAACAAAATTTTACAGCATGCTTCTTTTCATAGATAAATAGGTTTTATATTTACACAGTAGTACCTTATATAATTTATTCACAGCATACATTTTATGTCTCTGACTTAAGTTCATTATTTTTGTACGTTTATTATAATTTACTCTTATACTTAATTTTGCAATGAATGTATGCTAGTCATAATTAGGGAATATTTTTCATGTTGTATAGTAAAAGAATTGCATGTTTTTTTTAAAAAAGGTTCTGGATTGAAATATTATCATGCAATTTTACGAGAGAAAAAAATAGTGATTTTAACAATCAGAATTGACAGTATGAGCTTGGGTGAACAGCATTACATTCTCAATTCAAAAATATTAATGACATGTTTGAAGTAAACCATATTAAGTATAAGACTGTTGTTTTATTAAAGCAGAATTACTATTACAGTGTGGAATATCTAATCATGTAGGTGATACCATGACACATGTGCTTTCTTAGACTATAAATAGGCTTTTGCTTTGAAATTTGTGCCAGAAGCTTATCAAAGATAGTTATTTATTTTTTTAACAAATAATTTAAGTTATAGGTTAGAGATGCCTATTTTCAGGATATTGTCATTAGTAAGTTATCACCAAGAATTCCATCAATGTGCAGCTGTTGATAAATGCATTTATATACTTAAGTGGTGATTGATAAAATAGCATCAAAAGTTATAAATGGAAGGAGTACGTATTTAGATTGAAATATAAAACACTTACATAAGCATAATGCATTTGTATTTTTTAAACAACTAGCTTTTGTCTTGTACTAGAGAGACTACACATCTTGTATTAATATTTCTAGTCATTAGAACTTAAGGTTAACTATTGGCTGCATTTGTCCTAATCTCTAGTTATGTGTTTATCAATAGGGCTTTTAACTGGCAGATTTTGTAGATGAAATGATGACATTAAGAAAATCCATTTTTTGGTATTGTATCTTGCAAAACTCACCTAATTACAAAATTACTATGTTAAATACACTAGAGTCCCGTTATAGCGAGGTGTCACGGTTCCGGGTTTGATCCTCGCTATAACCGTGTCCTCGCTATAACCGAATTGGACAAATTTTGGCCTGCAAAAAATAAAAATTAACTGAAAATAGCATAAAAATTGTGTTAAAACCTGTATAATTGGAAAATAACAGGTTACAATAACGAAATCTTAATTTCTGTGAGCAGATGTGTGAATTCTCTTTAAAACGATACCCCATAAGTACGGATGCGATCACCGATTGCGTCAAAATAACCAGAATACCCTACCACGCCACGTAAGTATAGCATCTCAGCCCGCGGCCGACGCAGCATTGTCCTGCTATCTATTGCCGACGCGGGCAGTCTGCTGGCGGCCATGTTGGTTCGGGATGTTACTAACAGGTGGTGCTAGTGTAGCGCGACGATTTAATTCCTTACAAAATAGCAGGAGTGCGGCTGCGGCAACGCACGTACGCCTCAAACGAAATAGTCGCTGGAAAACTATACTTTTTCATTTAAAGAAACCTGTCCACTTTTTTAGAAAATAAATTTGGGATTAAACTCAAACCATCACCACCCCTTTCCCGGACAAATACCCCAACAACTGACCGAAACAAAAGTTACAAGAAAACTGTCCTAGCGATTCGGAAATAAATACGGTAGTGCCTACTAGAGGTGTAAAAGTAACGAAAAAATGTGTACCCGTATGTATTCGTTACTATAACTATTAGTACTCGTTACTATCGTTACGTTACTCGTTACTTCTGATACCACACAATTTGCTGTTATGTTGCAGCAACGAATCCGGTCGTATTGCGTACGCGTACAGTATGACGTTGCGTAAATAATAATAAATAGAATATAAACAATAGTTTTTGTTAACCAAGAAACAGTTAAATCTCATTAGAGCGGCTTTTTAATATTATCTCTTTTAAGATAACAAAAAAAAAAAACGTGAAAATATATGCGATTATAAAAACAAAAACATACATATTTCTAATTTGTAAAAAATACTTTCTTATGTTGTTTCTGTTCCAATATCAAACTTTGTCTACACAAGGTACAGATAACTAACGGAAGTTTGATAAAATAAAGAAAGGACGGGATTCTATTTTTAAAGCCACGCACTTAGGTGGCGATGGCACGGCTGAAGAATGTGACAGGCGTCAACGGCAAGATGTCTAGTGGCGAGCGAGAGGGGTGGAGATAAAGCAGACAAATAATAAAAGCGCGCTTCAAGCTCTCACGCCGTAAATTCCTCAAAAATACCTCGTTATAGCCGTGTTCTCGCTATTACCGTGCTCGCTATAACGAGATTCTACTGTATAATATAAGTTAGGTGAGCCAACCAATATAAATATTATATTTTGATTTTGGCCAAGATATTGGCCTTATGCAGTTAACGATCATTTCAACAATAACCATTAGTTTTGAAATCATGTATTTTTTTTTTTAAGTTGCATTTAAGGAATTTGAGTGGAGTATTTATTAAAATGAGATTTAAATATTTTTGAAGTGTTGTGAATGTGAGTGCAAACAGGGGATGACTAAATCCAAATAAGTTTGGAAAATTTTAATTGACCAATAATTCGAACACAGCTTCATTGTTTGTGCATGGCCATAACCTGTAATTAATATTAATTACATTTTGTGTGTGCAATTTTGATCATTTTAGTTTATGTACTTCACTTAATTGCTACTTTAATAGGTGGTTTACTGTGTCAATACCAACTCATGTAATGCACATGCATTTAGTGGTGGAATTAGAATCGGGAGGGATACTTGTGTACAGAAATTGTTTTTAGCAATTTTTCTCCTTGAAATACATAATTTAACCAGAAAACATGAAGGGAACATTTCCCCTTCCTTGTTTTATATATTTATTCACCACTGTACTACATGTCATTGCATTCTTAGAGAAATATTTGTTCATTGCAACTGGAGATGTATTGTTCCTTCAAGTTTATGAAATAAGGTTGAAAGCTGTATAATTTAATATTGTACATGTGATGAAACATTGTGTGATTTGATGTACACCAGTATATAGCAATGTAATTTGCCACTGTTTACACAATATTAAATTTACAAATTTTGCACACAGTTTTTTAATAGAATTCTATGTAACCCATATTTTTTTGATAACTCAGGTAAAAGTAAATAACTGTTGCATTACCCCCCCCCCCCCTTCCCCTTTTCCAACATTGTTCTGTCCCTTACACCATATCACATGGCAGTGGCCATGCCTTAGTGAATCACGACTGGTTTTTAAAAGGCTTTTGTTGATGAATACATGGTAGTTATGTCTGTATGCGTGTGCACATAATTGGGCATGCGTATGTACACACGTGTACACACATGTGCGCATGCATGCAGATGTGCATGCACTTATCTCCAATTTTTGAAAGTCGGGGTTTGCATTTTTCTGGCAAGATCAAAGAACGGTTGATATTGGTTTAAGAAAACTTCACGGATTTTTTTTAAAAAAAACTTATTTTTATAGCTATTTTGTAAAACATTTTTATGTTATAATACCAATAAAGGCTGAAAATTAACTGTTTTTGTCACTACGTGCTGTGCCAACAAAATACCTGTGCACATCCATAGATTGGACAGTATATATGAAATACATATAACTTGTTTTATCGCTTAATGGTCAAACGCGCATAATCGTCGCAACCATATTTTAGGCTGTCAAAATTGGGATGAAAAAACTTCTCGCGTAAACATCACATGATGTTTTTGGTCCTGCTAGTAGATGCAGAGCACTTTATGTAGGTATCTTTTCCGTATAAAACTATGTATTTTAAAGTAGAAATCTAATATTTATTTGGTCATTACCACTTAATAAATTAACGGAAAAATACGAAGTTGTTTGACGTGTAAATTTTCTTATAAAGACGTTTTTAAACTGTATTTCCTTTATCTGATTGCGTTACCGCGACGTATCACTTACAAAAATGTAGCCAGTACATCATTCATGTTTGGTTATGTTGCTTCCCGTATAGAGCGCGCCCACGTAGTCGAATATCAATATCTCGTCAATTGGATGCAACGCGCGCTATCATGTGATAGCCCGCATTCTTTCGTGGCAAGGGTGTACTACGACACGTTAGATTAAAGTGGCTTCCATTCGCGTTAGATTTTTGGTTTTTCTATTTAAAGTTGAAGAAAGGTTTTTGTTTAAGGAATTATTAATATAGATTGTTTGGCGTGCTCTTGTATACTCCACCTTTTTTTTAAATAAACGTACTTTCCGTGAACGAGTTTTGTTTTTATGAATAACTTTACCTGACGAAAAAAAAATTTTTTTTCCCCGCACAATGGTCGCACCCCTACTTTCCAAACTTGATTTTGGAATAAAATGTGCGACGATTATATGAGAAAACACGGTATAAACACTATCAATGTTTGTACAAAATGCAACCACTTCAGGTACACAATTCCCTAGCAGGTCCTGAGCCACCACCTGCGACAGGTGATCACGACGGCGGCAGCAGCAGCCGGCGCACCTCCTGCGGGGAGCGGGGCGCCAGCAGCTCGGGGCCCTGGTACTGGTTGGCCGGCTCGTGCACGGCCGCGTGCAGCTGCTGGTACACGGCCGCTATCACCTCGAAGGCCCGGCGCTGCACGGCGGCGCGGTGGGCCGAGCTCATCAGCAGGCCCACCTGGGGCAGCACCAGCACGTCCGGCATCACCAGGAAGCCGTCCAGCTTGCTCTGCACGCACGCGTTCCGGGACCCTTTTCAATTACAAGCACAGGATGATTTCATACATGCGGGGGGGGGGGGGAAGGGTATTTTGCCACACCTCCCCCCCCCCCCCCTTCTGAAACCTTGAAGTGGGGGCAAACAGGGGCAAAGAAAGTGCTGTGTAATCAATTTTTTTAAATAATAAAACTGCTTAAATAGGTAGCACCATTTTCCACCTTGAAATACAAATTTTTCCCGGGGGAGTAACAAACCCCCCCCCCCCCCACTTCAATAGGGGGGGGGGGAAATCGATGATTCTTTATAAAAAGATATATTGCCCCCCTCCTTTGGAAAATTTAGTTGTTGCGCCCCTGCTTACAGTATAGTCAAAATTAAAACTGAGCAAATTTAACACAAAATCTGATATTTGCAGGACTGTACTAATTTTTAGATTGGGAAGCTAAAATATTTTCAGAAATAATTCCTACAGGCAGTCAGTCTCAAATTATTACCGACTGTAATTCTAAATATGATTTGTATAGTTTTAGCTCTCTCTAGCTATAATGCAAGGTTTTTTTTTAAATTATTTTATTTATTCCTCTAAAGTGGATAGGTTTTTCAGAGATATAATTTAAAGAGGACAGACAATGAAATACAACTGTTCATAAATAATTTAAATAGTATTAGTATTTTTTTCTTATGGTTGTAAAAAAAATGCTATTTAACAGCGCTAACATTGAATATACAAATATCCTCTCACATAACCAATGTATTTCATCAGAATAATTTTACACATCAAGTAAAATATTTTGAGTACTCTGCAACACTAGTGTGTGATGTAGAAAGTTATCACTACGTACCATGAAGGTCTTGAGACTGGCTGGGTCCATGCCGGGCACTGAAGAAAGTGACCCTCTGCCTTGGTCCTGGAGGATTGTGTATATCGGGCCCAGGTTCAAATTGGCTACTAGAGAGCTGGCCTGCTCTGACGTGAGCGTGTCCAACTGCGCATCGGACTGAGCCTGAGAACACACACTTTGTGAGGGCTGCGTTCTACTGATAACACAATTATTAACACGCAACTGCATTTTGTTAACAAACCCATGAATTGGGGAAACATTCAAGCCACGTAAAATGATATAATATATAACCACTTTAAAAAAAAAAAGAGTCGAAAGGGAAAAAAAACTGAGTGTTAACAATAGAATATCAATTCCATAACAATTGGAGAGTAAAACAGTAGCAAAAACATTTATAAAACTATAAAGAACATGTTAATTGGAAATACAATTACTGCAGAGAGAAACCATTAATACATATTAAGAGATGGAGGAGTCTGCAAATGTTTGGCTCAAGTCGAGCAGTATTCAGAACTTTGAGTCGATTCCACACTTGACAATTCTTTAGTCTATTCGAGTTTAACATTAACATCAAGTTCATGTATGTCTTCAATGAGTGACTCATTTGTATCAAGTCAATAAGTAAAATATAACTATAAATCATACCTACTTATAATTTCTTTAAAATGTAGTGTTTTATTCCCACTGGATTCTGGAAAACTCAGTAGATATGAAGGCCTTTCAAGTCAAGAAAAATTGTGCACTAAAGTGAATTAAACATGAGAAAATATTGTTAGAAACGAAGACAGGACTGTGATGCGTGTAAGGTTTTGAGCTGGCTGGTGGCCAGCGGCAAAAAGCATTTTTTGGGCAATGTAATTGCGCAGTTTTCAAGTACGGTTAATTTTACGTAAATATAAATACGAGATTATGTTGAGAAATGTTTTCGAAAAATAATTGTACATGATTGTCAAGTCTCATCTTCTAGAGTATAAAGAACTCAACTTTCGAGTTAAGTCGAGCTTTAGCCACTCGCTTGACTCGGCACGAGTTTTCGAGTCTCAGTCCATCCCTTGTACATATACATATCTACAAGTAGAGATGTTAGTGGCAAAATTTTCCATTTGGAAAAATATAACATAATTTTCCATAATTTTTTTTTCTCATTACCAGCATAAATTTATGGATATACATTATACAATTATTTATTTTCTCCAGATAGGTAGGTACTGTTTAAACAATTTTTTGTTATCAGTGGGCAAGGTTAGCATGGGTACTATCCAACTCTCAAATGTTAAGTGAGCCATTATGTAGTAAAGAAAAACCAAATATTTATTTTATTTGGTTCTGTTTTTATAAAAAAGTTGATAAAATCTAATTGTTTTTGTAAAAGTATAAATTGGAAAATTTTACAGTTTTGGAGAAAATTTTCCAATAGATTACCAAAATATTTTCCCAAAAATATAATTTCGGAAAACTTAACATCTGTAACTACAAGACAAATGAAATGAAAAACCGTAGTGGAGAATGTAAGTTGATGCTCAATAATTTTTACGAAGTGTGATGTCAAAGTGCCTCTAATTAAATGAAAGCAATTGGTTTCAAGCAAGACCGAATGTAAAAGACTATTACCTGTAACCTTTCGAGCCTTTCGTCCATGAACTCATAGAGCGACAGAGTCGACTGGATCTGGTACAGACAGTTGAGCAAGTAGACGGCCATGTCTGTCGTGGACAATCTGGCAGCACTCTCGTTCACTGCCTGCAGTAGTGGGTCCACCACACACGACACAATCTGTTCACAATATTCACATCACACTAAAGCACTGAAACATGTGGAATTATTTATGTACAAACAATTGTATTCTTCATAAGTAAGTAGGTTATTGACACAGAAAATATACATAAAATGGCACCTAGTGATGCTACCCTTAATACAATGTGGATCCTTACATGCTCCAGCCATATCGGCTCTTTCGTGTGACACATAAGATAACAAGACTTTTTACAGAAAAAAAAAAGAAAAACAATTACTTATTTTGAAAATAATCACAAAAATTAATAAAAAACCTAATTTTCTGGAACATCATTTTCCATAAGAAAGCACGGAGTGGAACTTATCATACCATTTTATGGTCGTTGACTTACAAAGGTGTGGTTTGTTTGGCATCACTTTTTCTAGCACCTGCGCCATCTATCTGGACTTAAACTTGGTACAACTATTTCAAACACGCTTAAAATTGTAAAAAATTTTCAACACTTTACTTTGATTAAATGATCGTAGTCATTGCCACGTGTACAAAGAGACGTATGTCTGTGACTTAATACACTTGAAGTTTAATATCCGAATTGGTAGCAGTTAAAAGGTTATATTATTATTTTATACAATACATTAATAAATATATGCACAGAAAATTTATATTAATGTTCCCAACGTATTTGTAGCTTTGCATGACGTTGCATGGATTCAAGTCATCAGAAACTTGTTAATTTTGACATGCAACTAGATAATATAAAATTATATTAAGTAAAGGACATATTATGTGAGGCTCCCAAAAATGTTAATTTAAAAGCCAATAAGCTGCAGGCACCTATAAGTCAGTTGTATCATCACAGTATAACACTGCAATTAAAATTTGTTCTCTAGTAAAGTTCAAATAATGTCATAAAATTTATCTGAACAATTTCAGCTATTGTACCTATCACTCTGAACATTAATTTACTTTGCTGATTTTAAAAGTTCACAATTAGGTATTATAAGAACTGGATTACTTCCAAAATTTTCCATCTTGTAAGTTGATATATTATGAGTTTACATTACAGTATATTGATGAAATAATAGTGGCTAGTAACAATATGATACTGAGTACTTAAATTTCACATTAAATTATCCCAGATAAAAAAAAGTGATTTGCCAGAATATGTAATCCATACAGCTGAATTTAACTTCAATGCCTATTTTTTCTGGAATACAGTATTTCCTCACTTAGCACAACTAATGTGTTCCTAAAAATGTTTGTGTTATTCAAAATTGCATATTCTGAAGAATTAGTCTCCATAAATAGCAAGGTTAATTTACTTAAAATGTTCCGAAATGTGTACCATTGAATCCTTTCTATGACATACAATAGAACATAACAGGAGATAGGTGGTTATGTACTTAAAAATTAAAGTGCTTTTTCGTGTATCACCGCTTGGTTTACACCAATCCTGTAAAGTTGTGATTTTTTTTTCATTACACCATTCATTTAACCTTTTCCATGTGAATCATCTATTCATTTCTGTTCCGTTATAGAACGTGAAATATATTCCCACTAGTACAACTAAAAGCATCAGACTTGCATAAATGTTTGATAGAGTCCTTACTTATGATATGTACGATTGTGTGCACAGTTAACTTGCTTAACCCCTTTACATATTAACCCGAGTATATTCGTTTTTTTACATTTGGCACGTAATTATTAACCCGAGTTTACTCGTTCGACTAACAAAAACGTGCGTCTGATTATATTATTTCGAGTTTTCTCGAATGAGTTACATGAGCTCTCGCTAGATGTCGTGGTAGGTATTTTCAGTCTTTGAAACAGACTTCCAGTAGTTTTATGTTACCCACTAGATGTCAGGGCAGATTCGATCCATCACGGTACCCTACTTACACGCGTTCGCCGTTTGTGTTTGAAAAATTGTACATTAGATGTCTCTAATAGTACTATTATGAATTTATGATGTTCCCGCCAATGTTTATATATTTTAACTGAGGTGTCAACATTACTGTAATGTGAATAATAGAAATTGTTCAAAATGAGTGATTCCGACAGTGAAGGAAGCGACTTGAGTGAGTGATCTTGATAAATTGGGATCTGATAGTAGCGACAATTATAATGACATTTCAAGCTCAGAAGAATCAGGTAGTGAAGAGATATCTGGCAGAATGTGGTGTGAGATAAACTGTAGTTTGCCAACTATCTCTCCTCCAAGATACCCATTTACAAGTAAACCAGGCGTCAATGTAAATGTAAATGTTGACGATAATTTTCTTCGTTATTTTCTCTTATTTTTTGATAATGATTTGGCTGAACTCATAGCTACAGAAACGAACCGTTTTGCATCACAGTACATTCAAACACATCCTCAAACAAAATGGAAACCAACAAACAAAGAGGAAATCTATGTTTTTCTTGCACTAGTTGTGGCTCAAAGCATAGTCAAAAAACCTACATATCAAATGTACTGGGCTAAGAACCCAATATTTGACACACCATTTTTTAGGAAAACCATGCCATTTCGCAGATTTGTTCAGCTGAAACAGTTTCTTCATTTTGTGGATAATGAGTCATATGATGCAGCCACCCATCCAAACCCTAAACTGAACAAAATATGGCCTATATATATTCATTTGCAAAATAAATTTTCTGAACTTTACACTCCAGAAAAAGATGTCACAGTAGATGAAAGCCTTATGTTATATAAAGGGCGTCTAGGTTGGAAACAGTACTTACCTCTCAAAAGGGCGCGGTTCGGAATAAAGTCATTCATGTTATGTGAATCGTCAAGTGGATATGTATATTCCTTCGTAATTTACACCGGACGAGGAACCAATTTTGATGATGAATACAAAGGCTTGCCAATGTCGTCACAAGTAGTTATGTCATTAGTGAAACCTCTTCTTGGGAAAGGTTATTGTGTCATTACTGACAATTTTTATACTTCACCACAGCTATCAGATATGTTGCTATCACATCGAACCGATTCTTATGGGACTGTGAAAACGACAAGAAAAGAAATGCCACCAGAATTGCGGAAACAAAAATTGCCGAAAGGCAGTGTCATTGCTTTCCAAAGAGGTAAACTATTGGCATTGAAGTGGATGGACAAAAAACCAGTCACAATGTTGTCTACAATCCACAATTCTGAAATGAAAAGTGTTACAATCTATGGACAACAGCACATAAAACCACAAGTTGTGTTAGATTACAACAGTACAATGGGAGGTGTGGATATTGTTGACCAGCGCACAACAGACTATGCAGTACCCAGGAAGAGGGGGAAAAAATACTATAAGAAGATTTTTTTCCATTTAGTGGACCTAGCAATATGGAATTCATTTTTGTTATATTCAAAGTTGGGAGGGAAGCAGTCACATTTGGAGTACAGAGAGGCTGTTGTCAAAAATTTGATTGAACAGTTTCACAAGCCAACAATGTCGCCAGGACGAGGTAGGCCTGGAAAATCAACGAATCCACTGAGAATGACTGAACGTCACTTTCCAGCTACGATCCCGCCAACTGACAAAAAAAGCAATCCTACACGCCAGTGTGCAATGTGCAGCAGGGTGACAGATGCACGGGGGAAAAAAATACGGCGTGAAACACGGTACATGTGTGAAGACTGTGGTGTGCCACTGTGTGTAGTGCCGTGCTTCAGAGTTTATCATACAACAGCAGACATTTAGGCAGAAATTAGTTAGGCTTACAGTCAGAGTGAAATGCATTCAAGAATAACTTCACAAATGTCAATACAGACTCGTGACATTATTCAGCTACTGTATTCAAATAAAAATTCTTCTATTTATTGTGCTGTGAAAAAAACTGAATGTCTCACATAAAAACTTTGTTTTTTGTAAAGAATGACATCCTTGACATTACAATGATTTTTTTTTTGTATTTGTGAATGTTCAGCTATTGCAGTTAGTGTATACTGTACAAACCTTGTGAGGTAAATTTTTATACAAAGATCTATTCGGACTGACAACATTTACATATCATATGTACATATTTTGTTTTTCATGTTATTCAGGCAATTTTATAAAAGTAGATGTAATTTTGTAAAAGAAATATGGTATGTTGCAAAAGTTATTTCATTGGTTTCTATGTAAGCTTATACTATATCTGGCTAATGTTATAAATATTTTTAGTAATCTTAGTGAATATTAGCACTGACGAGTATACACGGGTTAGGAAACCAGTGTCCATTCAAAATGACATGATGGTGTGATAAATGTAAAATTTTAATGTATTTTGTGTGGTATGTCCATTTGCATATTGAATAGGTAAAATATATTGCTGCACAAATGTGATTTTCAGATAACTACTTTTGAGAAATAATTCTAACCATGCTGAACATTACTAATGTTGTTATAATAACTTCCAATTTGTGTTAAATGTTTTTATCTAAATATTTATCTATTTAATTATATTCCATAAATATTTATAATGTATTTACATATATTTCAGCAATGACGAGTATACTCGGGTTAGTAAAACAGTGTGCATTAAAAATTACATAATTTTGTAAAAAATGTAAAAACGTATGTTTTACATGTGGTACGTTTATTTGCATATTAAAAACAATAGATTACTGCAAAAAAACCAATTTTAAAAAATGGTTTTTTTAGACACATATATCTAGCCATAATATATATGTTAAGGGGTTAAAACTTAAATGTGACCAATGTAACTGTGGCCTTCATGACATTATGCACGCTTGCATATTTCATGTTTCCTCTCAAATACTTGAGCACGATGCAGTATGCTCTCACTTAAACATGATTCCAATATGATTCCAACTGCATGTGCTAGCGCACGCACAGTTACCGGCAGACGAATAGGCAGACGTTGTGTTTGTGCATGCGAGTTCTCTGCCACTGGCTAGATTGAAGTTCATCACGGCCCGGCATAATATGCATGGACATAAAAACATTTGGTCCTTTACACCCAATAGATGCAACTGAACTTGCCATAGCTGATGTTTGTACAACAGGTGATAGCACAGTCAGACCTGCACACACATCTCTTCCCCCCCCCCCCCCCCCCTCGTGTAGCTAACAATATGCTTTTTTTTACCTGTGGTGATTTTGTGCTAACTGAAATTTACAGACATGCTATTCAAGACTGGGACTGTAAAATTAACATTGTGCTAAATGAATTCACGCAATTTGAAGACATGCTAAGTGAGGGATTGGTGTATTGTATTGGTGTTAATAAATTCATAACTTCTTTCCTAAAACACACTATGCTTCCTTGCATTTAATTTTATAGAGAGTTAGCTGCACTTACTCAACTGGTTTACTGGTATCTAATTTATTCTGTACTGCCTGCTGAATTACCAGACAGTTTGGCCTTTCAAAGCAGATCAGATGCCTTATTCACAATGTGGAGCCATGGTGATTGAATGGTCAGATCGCCATGGTTGTCCTTGTCTCGTGCAAAAGTGATTCGGGTTCAATTCACAGGTCAATCATGGAAATTTCTTAAGTGGGAAACATGGTGAGCTTTGCAGTGAGCCTGTTTTCTTAGGAGTAGAACTCCCCTCTACCCTCAACCCATGCATTACATCAATGCTGCATTTGTTTTTTTTTTATATTCAGATTTACACCTGCAATGGGCTTCCACCTGGTGGCCAGGCAGTGGTGGATCCAAGTTAGAATGTTGGAGAGTGAATGACTGAAGAGTTTCAGGTGGTGTGGAATACCTCACAGTTAAATGGAGAATACAGAATTTTGAAGGAATAAATATAGTACCTTAAGCTGCTATTTTAACACATTTCTGACATCTTGAAAAGTCATTAGAAAAACACTGGGCATTTTTATAATTTTTAAGAATGCTACGTTTAAAAAATTACACATAACATAATAACACTAAAAATGTAAAATAATATTATACTACACAAAAACATTCACCCGACTTCATTGGTCAGATACTTTTTTATTCTAGGAAGGGTTTTGTGGTTGGGGAGAAGGGGGGGGGGGGATTTCCCCATCACCATTCCCATGGGACTGCCACAATGGTCGGGAGTCCTCCTTTCTAATCACTCTCCTGCACATTTAAGCTTACTCTATGGTTCCCTCGCCCCTCTTACTTCCAATGCCTTCTAAGCATTTTGAAATATTTTTTTTATCCAAATTAATATCAAATTATTCACAAATTTCAAATCTTTTTTCTAATCTAATTTAAACTTTGTGCTTTTCCCTTTCTGTTCTCCTCCACACTCTCTGAATCTTCCACCCATGGTCTCTTCTCTATCGGTACCCACATTTGAGCAACTTATTTCCCAGTTTTCCCCATTCGCCCCTCCAGGGGCGCAACAACAGGGGAGGGGGCAAGGGTATTTTGCACCTCCCCCACCCCTCTCTCTAAAACCTTGAAGTGGGGGCAAACGGGGGCAAAGAAAGTGCTGTGTAATCAATTTTTAGATAGTAAAACTGCTTCAATAGCACCATTTTCCACCTTGAAATACAAATTTTCCCGGGGGGATCGATGATTCTTTATAAAAAGGTACATTGCCTCCCCTTGGGAAATTTATTTGTTGCGCCCCTGCCCCACCTCCCCCCTTGACCATCTCAAACAGCCTTTGCACGCACCTTGACGATGTCCTCCTGACGGCCCTCCGCCATGCTGGCCACGGACAGTACCTCGCGCAGAGTGCCCAGAGCGTGCGCGAGGCCGGGGGCCGGGGAGAGGTCGGAGGGGGGCACCAGCGCCCGCCCGCCCAGCAGCTGCTTCACCTGCTGCTGCAGCGCCGCGAGGAACGCCTGCCGGCACTGTCGCTCCAGGTCCGCCAGCAGCGACTCTAGCGGCCCGCCGGGCACCACCTGCCGACACACTCAGCTGCACATCTTCCAGGGCAACTGCCGGCAGGGTGTCCACCGAAAATAACACCGGAGAGTCACTTGATGTAAGTTTTTGGACATACGCCATTGCTTAGCAATGGTGTATGTCCAAAAACTTACATCAAGTCATGCACTCCCATTGCACAAATCCTTCAAAGATAACACTGGAGAGTCAGTCACAAAAGTCACGAGCAAGTAAGGAAAACTGAAGAGCTGATCATGAGGAAGTTGGAAACTGGAGAGCTGGTCATGAAAGTCAAGAGAGAGAGAGAGAGAGAGAGAGAGAGTGAGAGAGTGAAGAAACTGAGGTCTGGTCACAGAAGTCATGGGAAAATAAAGAAACTGGGGAAAACTGGTCATGAAAATCAAGAGAGAATGAGAAACTGGAGAGATGGTAATGAAAGTCTCAAGAAAGTAAGAAAACTGGAGAGCTGGTCACGAAAGACATGAAAAAGTAAGGAATTAACCAATAAGTCCTAAAATATACTTTAATGATGCTGAAAGTCACAAAACTTTAATTTCAAGCAGCTGTTTGCTAACTTTTTTTTTTCGAAGCCTCAATTCAGTTTATAGTTGCACATTAGATATATAAACAGTGGAGACTATCCACTTAGTTCATATGGTAATTGCTCTTGAAAAGGTTTAAGTTTTTTCGAAAAACATTCCTGCGAGTAGTAGATCCATTTCATATTACATTTTTTCATGTTTAATTTTGCTTATAACATAAAAAAAATTACTTTAATTAATTGTATAAAAATGTTATTAAAAAAGTTATTCCTGAAAAAGTTCTGAAATTAGTTCACCAGGTATTCATACAAACACTAGTTGAAAAAAAAAAAACACTGCCTGTAGTCAGTTATATATCCAACTAAGATAACAGTTTGTCATGAAGAGTAGTTTAAAGACTTAATACAAATTTATGTGTTTGAAACTGAATGGCTTCCGAAACCATTTTATTTTCAGTACAAAATACATTAGAATAAGATTCAGTATGATAGCAACATTGTTAAATTTCTGACAACGCATCAGTTTTACCTAAATCGACGCATGACTGCACTCTACCGGTACTGTGCTCATGATAATGACACTATCCATATCTTTCATTTACAACATCCATTTTGTCAATTATGTACAAAAAAAATTTTAAAAAAACTTTTTTACATTCATTCATTCATTGCATTATTTCTTGATTCATTCATTCAAACTGTTATCAGAAAACATTTACAGTAAAAACTTAAAATACAAAGGAAATTAATGACTTTATAGAGATAAAGCATGACATTGTTGATGGTTTTCAAGACCTGTTCACAAGAAATTCCAAAAGCAACCAATACATACCTCACAAATGACCTGCTTGTAGAAGTACACTAAATTAGTGATGCCGTACATAACAATGGGGCCAATATCCGAGGTAAGGATGTGCTCCACACGCACTTTCAGGGGGTGACACACGCCCTCAGTGATGTTTGCAAGAGCCTCCTGCTGGTTTTCTGAAACATCTGACAGACAAATACCTATAATTATTATTTTTCTTTTTTTTTTTTTTCAGAAATTACACTCAAGTGAATACTTTATACTATTACCATTACGTAAAAATTGCATAAAATAAAGTTGAGTAAAGTCATGTTACAAGTGGCCAATAAAATAACTTTCTGGAAGACCTGGATTTGAAATCTTTTGTCTCCCAATCTTATTTTATCTTGTCCTTAGCCAAAGCTTTAGTCTTATATATTTCTTTGATTAGTGTTTTTTTTGTCTCTCAGTCTAAAAAAAAACCTGGCTGTTGACAAGAATATGCAAAGCCATATACAAAAAAAAATCACAAATTTTCTATTAATTTTAAATCTCAATTAAATTTTTTTTATTCAATTTTACACACAAGGGCACTTACAGAAAAAAAATTTCTAAGGAGATGTATGAGCCAAATCTTAAATTTGAGTAAATTCTATAAAAAGTAAAGCCAGGTTGGAAATAGCAAAGAGACACAAAATTATCAAAAATACTGCCAATCACAAATGCATAGGTAATGGTGCAGGAATACATAACGTTATTTCACCTGCTACAAATTGGAATACTACCTAGCACAAGACCTTCCATATTATCACTTGGATACAGATGAGTGGAGCCAATAAATAGTATTAACGTGTGCAGGGCTCGATTTTAGCGCCTGTCCGCCTGCCCGGGACAGGTAAAATCTCGTCCGGGCAGGCAAAATAAAAAAGGCAACTATCCGGTGGACAGGTGCAACTTGTGACACCGAGGTTATTCGCACGCACTAATGCAGCAGAGGTGATTAATAACATTTATGCGACCGCGACCGCAAATAAAACATCTTTGACAATATCTATAAATAAACAATAATAGCTGCACTTTTGTGACGGACGACTCTGGCTATTGTATACCGCGGGAAAAAAAATAGGTTTTGTACAAACCGTGCTGAAATCTTCTGAATCATAATTCTTAAAATCTTACGTTCACGTCATGATTCACATAACATAGTCGTATTTGTATGCTAGAGATGCAAAACGTCTCACACCGATTATGTTTGTTTTTGTTGCCATGTTTTAATATTAATTTCGTTGCAGTGCAGCCAACAATTACGTAATTTACCGTTGTTTACTTTCAAAATATAATTTTAAAATTTATTGTCTTTATAAATCGCGACTTTACTAATTACTTGCTCTACTTTAATATAGTTTGTTAACAGAAAAGCGTTTTCGCGTGGTTAACATTTCACGGCGTACTCCAGATGCAGCTGACAGTGGCCGCAGTGACTGAGACTGCTTGAAAATTCGCCTGTCAACTGTTGCATCAAAAAATAAACATTACTTGTTTACAGAGGACACTGTAATCTTTTACAGTTTATCTTGTTACGGCGATTGTTTAAGTATTTAATTAACTGCGTTACACAATGTGGAAATTCATTACTGGTGCTTAAAAACCACCAGAAAAGAAAAGAAAAACGGACGAGGACAAGTCAGAATATAATGTTAAATATGACAAAATCGCCCGGTCCCGTACCTTTTTAACGTCTTGGTGTTCCGAGTTTCTTTGGTTCGTTACGACACAGAAACAAAACAAATGTTTTGCAAAGTCTGCGAAACGCATTCAAAATCATCTGGATCAGAAGTCTATAAAGACAGACTGGCGAAACTGTCTAAATGATGATACACTGTCTGCCCTCATGCGTGTTCAAATACAGTCACCTTCTGAAAGTGAGTTTGATCCAGCACCAGCAATAAATCTCTGATATCATAATGTTCAGAGAAAACGTTGACCCTTTCAGCCTCCTTATCGAAGATGTTCAAGACAGAATCAGCCAAGTAATTCGTGCAGTGACTCGTCTGAAAATGATGATTAAATAAGGATGTTAAGTGTGTGATAAAAATAGGTGCAAAATATAGCAAAAATCCTTTTTCCTCACTTTTTCAGCGACTTTGAAATTTTTTTTATTTGGGTAAAACAGCGGACAGGCAAATTGGATGGCGGACAGGCAAATTTTCGATTACACCTGTCCGTTGGGCAGGTTAAAATATTCCTTAAAATCTAGCCCTGAACGTGTGTCATTCTACTGGATCAAACAGTCACCTTTTGCCGTGACGCAGGCCTCCTTTGACAGCATTCAGCTCACCACCCATCTGCTCGTGTGATGTCACCTTCGGAGTGTATTGGTGTTAAATAAAATAAGTGTTAAAGAGTGTTATTAATTATTAATGTTATTAATAAATACTCTAAATTGTTACTATTTTGTTACTATTTATTAAAAACATTAATAATAACCAAATAGTAACAATTAAGAATACTGCTGTGTTATGTACCTTGTTTAAGTACTAGTACAAAATGGTAAACCAGCCGACGGCCATAGTGGCTCAGGGATGGCTGTAAAGTTAATTAACAGTAGTTGTAGTTTTTAATACACATTTTAGAATAAATTTAAGTATTATGAAGGTTTAAAGAGTAAAATATTTTTTGTGTATTAACCATGTAACAACTATCTACATGTGAGTAGGAACGCTTGGCTTCAAGAGGTCGAGATTAAAGATGGTAGAAACTGTTAGTTGGAGACAAGCGACTTGAGGAAGTGGACGCGTACCATGAGACGGAAGACATTAGTGTATTTTCTTGACTCTGAATAGCTACACTAAACAATAAAAATATACAAAACATTTTTCATTTGTCCGCTGGAAGTGTGTCCCATTTCCATTCTCCCATTTTTGGAGGACGGCTTAAGTAGATTATATATTTATATCCTTCGGAAGTTTGTTTAATTGATGTAAATCAAGCGTGTGCAAGTTTAAATCATAAGTATTATTTCGAACCTTGGCTCTTCTGTAATTAAGATGTGGGCAAAGCCTGGATATCACCCCAACGGGTATGTGTTAAGGTAGGCAACAAGCAGCAGGGTCAATGATAGGCCAAGCACTGGAGACGGCCTGGCCGAACGATTCGTGTACACTGAGGTATCTTCACTGCTCTGCAGTTGGCGCCACAGGCAACATTTCTTAAACAATATAACACTTCATCTTAGCCCTAAGTTCGGTGTTTAAAGTCGCCCAGCCCAGCATGCGGCCGTGTGGATGTGTTAGCCGTTGAACCACAACCACAATCTGGTTGCTGATTTTGAATCTCCATCATAGATTATTTATTTTGTTTGTTTAATGTTAAGAACAAGGAAGTAATGATACATAATTGATTGTTGCATGATATATAATTATAGTTGCATTTAATATTTTCATAAGATTTTATTCAGGCTTACTCTTTCAGTAAATGCAGAAAGACTGAAGTGAATGTAAATATTTATGAACAGTGGTCATTAACTGGGCATGCTTTGGTTCGGTACACTTTGTAATCTGGCACCACTAGCTTGAAAAATTAATTGAACATATTTTTGATAGCTAAAATAGTTAAATTTAGGGGTTGTATTTTCACTGCCCTTGATTTAAACCTCCTAGTACATTAAAAAATTAATCAACAATAAATGCAGTTGACGTAGTTTATAATGACTCTAGTCAAACTAGTTGGGCCACTCACCCGCCTTGAAGGCAGGTCCACAAGCGACATCACAGGACAATGGCTTTTCGTTCTATTCTCTCCCCTCTTTACCCAACACAACACCACACACAAGGGGCTACTTGAGTCGCAGATAACCACACAAGGCACACTCAAAATGCATAGCAGTCAGGCAGAGCTATGTTCATGCTTAGTTTTTACTCATGAGTAGAGACCGGAAAAATTCGCGAATTAATTTTGTGACAGGCTAAAATACAAATAGTTATACATCAGTGCTGCCTCTGCCATTGGCTCACAACTCACCTGGATGACTCTGGGCCAATGAGAAACGCCCGACCAAAGCTTTATCGAATCACAGGCTGCTACGTTGGGACGTCTCACAAGACAGCAGCCAATGAGTGGGTGACATTTGACCGAGTGTACGTAGAACTATGGAGTTCATCCTGCAGGTCATTGAACCCGCAAATTTTTCCGGTCCCTACTCATGAGGTAGTCTTTTATTCCTGACGTCTACCTACTGAAACAAAATGTTTATATTCATTGAATATTCATCAACTTTATTGTAAGAAGCCATTAAAAAAAACTTCCCACGCACATTCCTGGAATAAGGAACCATCCTTGCATTTGCCCGGAGTAATTTCAGGAAACGTTAAAAACTGAAATCATGACGTATAAACTAATATTTGAACTCAGGTCATCCCGAATAAGTGTCTGTTTGACCACTGGGCCACCTCTCTCTGTTTCAATTAAAAATTATTAATAATGCAGGGAAGAAAAAAAATTGCCGCACCTATTCTGTCACAGCCTTTCAGCAAGACCAACAAGTTTTCTTTTTCCGTTGGAATTGTTTGATGCAGCCACGCCAGCATGTCCCCGATGTATCGCTTCGGGTCATGGGCGTGCATCTCGATAGGTTTGGGAGTTCCCCCGGGCCCACCCTGGGTCAGAGCGTCGATGAAAGCTCTGACGAGGACCGAGCGCCTGGAAGTGCAGTATTCGTCCACGACATACCTGGGAAAAGAATCAGAACATATAAAAACTGTGAACACGAGTTTGAAACTGATTTAAAATGACAAAAAAAAAAAAAAAATACATCTACTTAATATAAACTTTTTGCACAAAACTGAGTTTGTTCTAACTCCACATAAAAAAAAGTATTAAACAGTTTGATAAGCTAGTGCACTCACTTGAACAACACTGGCCTGTCTTGCAGATAAGCCATGGATTGAGTCAGCAGGGGGCTTGTCTCAGCCGACTCTATGTTTCTACAATTAGTCTGAGTCCACCTGTACAACCTCTCCAAGGCAGTCTCCTGTAACACACCATGATTAACAAAATTCAGCAATCATTGTAGAGTTTAATAATAAAATGTACCCAATTCCATATTTATTAAGTTATACTTCTTTAGGCACATTATAAACAAATTATGAGTGAATTTTTACGAAATGCAACATAACTTTCAATCAATCACTTTAAAATGTACTCCCAAAACTGTTCATAAACCACTATAAGAACAGTAAAACTATCATTTTATTACAGTCTGTTTAAGCAGATGTGTAAATCATACAAACAGGAGTCGCAACTTTTCGCATAGGTAAGGACGATAACAGCACCTGGTACAGCGACATCTGCTCCATGATGTCGAGAGCTGCGGTCTGATGGCCCGACTGCATGAGCGTGCGGCAGTCCGTGTGTATTTTCTTGACACGTTCCAACACGACGAAGAACTCGTGTGTGATGGCTGCATCTCGCGAGACTCCCCTCAGCGCAACCTGTTCCGCCGGCGTCAGCTGGAAGCTCCTCAAGAAAGCACTGACCACCTCTTGCTGCAGACTCACCTTCTGGCTGCAAAAAACACGTTCCATGTACCGGTGTTACACTCACGTTACTTATGTGTTTTAGTCCACACCCTTTAAACATTTAAAATAAAAATATTTTTGTCTGTAATTGTAATTAATATGTCATGAAAAAATGACCCAATCTAACAATTTTTTACAGTACTAACTAACAAAACTTACCATTTCTTGAAATGTAGCAATTCTCTTTTACTAAAGGTTTAGAAAAATTTCAGGAAGTAAACTTGTAACTTTATATTGTTATTGGCTTCTTTAGTCGAAAAAAAATGAAAATCTGTTTTACTTTTAACTAAAATATTATTTACTAGGTTTATGTTTTTATAGTTTAAAATACCTTTCTGCTTGAAGTTTTGTTGTTTGTTCAATAAGGTCCTGTGTTTGTGTCTTGGTAGACTGAAGGCGTGATGTCATATTTTGGACTGAGTTATTCATGGCAGATACATCATTGTAGATATCATCCAAAGCATCTTTTACTTCTCTGAATTCAGAAAGAAAATCCTGCCAACAAAAATTATTAGATGCCTAGGAGTAAAATTCTGGCGTTGCGGCTTTTCCGTGAATAAAAATATAAAATTCTGAATATACATTTTTCGAACACTAAAGATTTTCTTCTATTCACCCTGTAAATAGTGTTTCTTAATTCCTACTGGTTTAGTAGAAATTACAGTTTGTAGGTTACAATAGATAGCCCATGCAGTGAAACTGCAGTCGCCATGTTGTGCTTTAATTGTGCTGCCAATCCTGTGATTTTCCATACATAAATTTGGATATTGTCACGCAATGTAACGTAATGACTTGAAAAATAAATTACGTGAATCCTTACTGTGCATCCAAACCCAAGTGTCAACCCTTGTCAGGGTTTTTTTTTAGCAGTATTGAGGCTGAAAGCACCAACTTGTTACGTGCTATAGCACGTAACTTGACGAATAAAAGGAATTATTATGTTTCAACACGCAATGAAAATTCCTTTTAAAAGACATTTTATGTGCTACCGCACATAGCATATTGACGCTTTGTGCCTCCTCAGTACTAAAAAAAATCCCTGTCAAGGATTGATGTCTGGAAATCAAAAAATTTTTTTGGTAAATATGTATTAAACGGATTAGCGCCAAAAAAAATCGTACAAATATGAAATAACTTTCATTATATGCTATCTTACGTACTCTCTTCAGAACCGCCTGCGGAGATAAAAAATTCCAATTACTTTAGGAGATATCGAATTTTTTAATCTTCATTTTTTGGCGATTTTTTTTTTAAAAAAATTTAAAAATCCGAAAATACCTTTATTCTGTGCTCTTAAACTTCCTCTTTTCATTAAACCCGGCTGAGATAAGAAATTCCAAATACTTTTGGAGATATCGAATTTTTTAATTTTCATCCTGTGCACTCGTGCGGCGATAACGGTTGCTTGTTTACAAGTATCATTTTTTTTTTTTTGCGATGTTCCCGAACGGAGAAACCTAAGATGCACATAGAGTTCTGCCATTCCCGATTACACCCGAACAATTCACCTTCGGCCAACCTCGGGTTTATTTATTAATATTTCTCTGTTTATTTTAATGTAGCTATACTAACCTAACTAACCATCCAAATGGTTTTAAAGTGTTTTAATGTAGCTAACCTATCCGACCACTTTTAATATTTCAATTCATTTTTCCTGCGCAAAAATAAATAAATCCCGAGGTTGGCCGAAGGTGAATATTCGGGTGTAATCGGGAATGGCAGAACTTTATGTGGATCTTAAGGACTCTCACGTAAACGAATACATCATGTAAAAAGAAACTTACGTGAGTTTATTCTGTTCATCCTTTTTCCCGGTTTGTTAGGTCAGGTCAGCTACATTATAAATACTTTAAAACTAAACAACCAATAAAATTAATTTTATTATTTTTAATGTCTGTTCAGTTTCAAAGTATTTATAATGTAGCTGACCTGACCTAATCTACCTTTGTCCCATTTTGTTAGGTCAGGTCAGTTACATTATAAATACTTAAAACTATACAACATGTAAAATAAATTGATATTATTTTTAATTTCTGTTTATTTTGAAGTATTTATAATGTAACTAACCTTACCTAATGGAAAATTTATGTTATTTAGACATTCACGCGCACACGGCAAAATATAAAATGGCGACGGTCAAATTATTACACACGTCTGGTATAGCAAAATAAGAACGGCCATATCTCCAAAAGTATTTGGAATTTTTTATCTCCGCAGGCGGTTCTGAAAAGAGGACGTAAGATAGCATATAATGAAAGTTATTTCATATTTGTACGATTTTTTTTGGCGCTAATCCGTACAATACATATTTACCATTTTTTTATATAAGTTACATTGCATTACAATATCCAGATCAAAAATATACACGTTCTTATGCATGAAAAACCACAGAATCTGCAAAGTAATTAAAGCAGAACATGGTGACGGCCACTTCATTGCATAGGATATATAATGTGACCTACAACTGGTAATTTCTAAGAAACCAGTTGGAATTAAGAAATGCTGTTTACAGGGTAAATAGAGGAACGTCTCAAGTGTTTAAATAATGTATTTTCCTAATTTTATTTATTTTTTATTTATGGAAAAGCCACGACGCGAGAAAATTACTAAACATCAATGTAGGCTACTTACAATATAATTCTAAAAAATTCACAGCCAAAACAAAAAAAAAAGATTATTAAAGACTAATAGTTGAGATTGCACCTCCTTGGCCCACGTCTTAACATGTCAACTCAAAAACATTACAGCACAGTTCTGAAGTACAGTAAAGGATTGTTAAGTAGTCATTTTCAAGACCAAAGCTGTGCTGGATTATTACTTCTGAGTATAGTTTTAAAAGGAACACCCAAGAAACATTAATATAATGTAAAATTATTTATAAACTAAAAGCAATTTGTAATAAACTGATCTTTAGCAAGAAAAAAATACACAAAAGCATAACTTTGAAATTATCGCATTTATATACAAATGCCCCAATCCGCAAAATATACATGTGAACATCTGTGCGTGATGACCGAAAGTGTTGAACCACCGAACGCAGGATTAAAGAAAACTGACTACAGAACTGTACTTCTGAGATTAATTATTTTTCAACCCCTCATTACAGTGGTATCAGTTTCCACATACTAGACTCACTAATGCTTGCATTTATGAACCATATTTAATTTATGCAATTTGGAAGCATCTATCATATCATGTTAGGGGCGCCGGAAATAGATGGAAGGGGGTGCAAGGGTACATTACCCGTCCCTTTAAGACCTTATGAAAAATTGTACTTTTGACAGGTTAAAGGAGGCACCTTCTTTATATTACGCTGTCATCCTGTGTCCAACATGGGCATTATTCAATTAAATAATTATTATTATTATATTGAGTTTAACCTAAACCTTACCTCGTTAATTACAATACTTCTCTTTTCAATTTTACTTCGCAAATTTCTTCGAGAAAGTAGAGTATTTTCAGTGAAAAATGTAGATAACTCCTTCAGAGCTTCTAGAGTATCCTTGTCATTTTCTAATCTTGTTTCCAGAATTTTATTCAGTCTCTTCGAGAGTATATTGGGTTCCTTTTCGCCCGCTTCATCGATATTAGAACTGTTTACCGGGCCCGCCATTACTTGATGGAAATTTTTAAACGTCACTATCACACAAAATTAATTATTGTCGATCATAACAAGTTGTAAAACTACTTTGGGGTTGGTTCGACATGAACATAACCTATAGACATTGGATGATAACGTACGAGCACGAGGTTGGCAACAGCTGTTGAGTTTAACAGTGGCTGCGTTTAGCGTTCCTAGCGGGAGCCAAACAAAATACATTTAAGAAATAAACATATAAATAACAAGTTGAAAGTTAAACATATTATTCCTTTTTTTATTTGCTCACTGAAAAAAAAATTGACTCTTAAAACTCTACACTGAACAAAAAAAACCAAAATCTATTAGCTATTTATTACAAAAACCAGTAAATAAACACATTCGTCAATCACGTTTACAGCGCTTAGGCGCCGTCTGCCCGGGCAGCGAGCAAAGGGAAGCCTACGATTCACACATCCTTCTGGACATACCCGAATACTCACGTTGGCAAGCCTTCTTTTCTTAAAATTAGCAAGAAGTAATTAAAAATACTTTAAAACACCGTGGATGGTTGGTTATATTAGGTAAGTATAGCTACATTAAAAAAACTGTAAAATCATTTTATGATTGCTTAGCAAATAACTTTTTAATATGTAGCTATCCAGCGCTAGGAAACCGTTTACATGATTTCACAGTATTTTTAATGTAGCTATCCTAACCAAATCAACCATCCACAATGTTTTGAAGTATTTATAATGTAGCTAACATAACCTAATTGACCATTAGTTTTCATGAGTTGCATATTTATTTACAATAAACAAAAAAAAAAAAAACCGAAGATACACGATCGGGCGTTTGCCTCTCGTCTGTTGAAAGAAGGCTTGCCAACGTGAGTATTCGGGTATGTCCAGAAGGATGAGTGAATCGTAGGCTTCCCGCGAGCAAAGCGGTGCGTAAAGTTCCAGGATAAACGCGATTCCAAAACTACTCGAGAAATCCGAGTGGGGTCTGTTCAAGAAAAAGCATATATAATTCGCTGAGGGCCGAAATGTACCTAAGATTTCGGATTAAGTTTTGAACTTTTTTGACGTGACGTCTAATAAATCGATGAACGCCGGCAGCACGCACGAAAAAGTGTCCCACTACGGATGTCCCACTACGGATGTGTCCTATTTGCTCATTGTACGCATGCGTGGCATCTCTCTTCATGCTCATTAATGGCCTACGCATGCGTGGCATCTCTCTTCCACTCGATTGGAACGACCATCGATTTGACTTTTCAATCATATTTTCGTCGTTTGAATTATTAATATTATGTAATTTAACGATTGTCCACCGATTTTCAGCACAATTGGTACAGTTATTTAAAAGTATTGTTGAATATTCAAATACGTTTTGAACCAACAATGGTGTTTTACATTTACACATAATAATGCAAATTACAACCGGGATCTTTTGCACAATGTTTTAAAAAATATTTGTAACATATTATAAATAAGTTTGGTGTATTTGGGATGCGTATTTGTTATAAAATCGAGTTATAAAAACGAAATAATATTCCCCTACCGTGAACAAAATTTTTATAAATGTATAAATAACATCTGAAACTAATATTTATTGAATATGGCCTCGTGGGTGAGCGATCAGCGGCGCTATCTTACCTTGTCATTGGTACCATTGACACAACAGTCACCCAAACTGCCACCTGCCTCATCTTTAATTATAAACTAGCTGACTGGAAACAGTATCGAACAGCTATGGACCAGAAGCTAGATCTGCAACGTAGAGCCCGCACGAATGAGGAACTCGACCAGCATGTTCTCCACTTCGCTGACACCATTATTACCTCAGCCTCACTACACATCCCCCAGGTCAAACCCCATCATCATGGCATCCCATTCCCAGACCACATCAAGGCACTCATCTCACTTCGCAACAAGGCTCGGATCCGATGGCAGCGTACCCGCCTGCAGCCGGACAGGGACGGCTACAATGCACTGTTCCGACGGTGCAGAGTGGCCGTTGCTGAATGGACGACGGCGAACGAAGTCAAAAAGCTCCAAGCCCTGTCACTAGCGAATGGTTCAGTGTGGCGCTTTGCGCGCAGCCTTCGCTCGGCCAGGTCAGCGATCCCTCCCCTGGAGGTGGGCGATGGCATGGCGGAGTCGGTGACTGACAGGGCGGAGTGCCTGGCAGACCATTTCGCAAAGTCATTTGCTCCAGCGCCAGTACCACCACACATCTCCAAACTCCCCACCCACTATCATTTCCCTCCGCCACCTGCACCTGGCGCTCTTGACCTAACCACGCCTCGGCAGGTCAAGAAAGAGATCAACCGTGTGCGCAGCAATGCTGCACCTGGCCCAGATGAAGTCACCCCACGCCTCCTCAAATCCATTTCACAAAAAGCACTCATATATCTCACCAACATAATCAATAGCATCCTCACTCTAGGTCACTATCCACATTCATGGCGCGAGGCCACGGTGGTACCCATATTCTAGGGGAAAGGCGCCTCCAGCCGACCGGCGTCGTACCGCCCCATCTCCCTGCTATCGGTGATTTCGAAGGTAGCGGAGCGCATAGTTCTGGCCAGGTTGGAAGCGGAAGTAGCCCGGCTACGCCCGCTGCCAGAATTCCAGTTTGGCTTCCGAAGTCACCTATCAACACAACATGCATTAGCTCACGTCACCGACCAGATCACCTTCAGTTTCACCCAAAGGACCCATACCGGCATGGTGTTGTTAGATCTGAGTCGTGCATTCGATACAGTCCATCACCAAGCCCTAATCCTCAAGCTAGCCTTTCTGGGATTCAACCCTGCACTTCGCCACATCCTTCACACATTCCTGGAAGCCCGCAAGTTCCACGTGCGGGTGGAAAGGTCCACCTCATCCTCGAAAGAGATCACCGCAGGGGTCCCACAAGGGTCTACGCTCTCACCCATTTTATTTTCCCTATATACTTGTGACATTCCCAAGCCCCCTGAATGCACGATCGTCATGTACGCGGACGATACCGCGCTGATGGTTCGCCATCATGACTCCAATCAAATTAAAGCCAGGCTGACCGCGGCCATCAACCTAATTAATAATTATTTTATGTCCTGGGGCATCCTTCCCAACCCCAGCAAAACAGAAGCCATCTTTTTTTACCAGACGACGCCCCCGTCTGCCCCCAGCGCTATTTGTGGGAGGCGCAGTCATCAAGTGGAGCGATACAGTGAAATACCTTGGTGTGACACTGGATCGCTCCCTGCGCTTCTCACCGCACTTCTCATCTGCCACTGCTCAGGCCTACCGCGCATATAACTCGTTGTCCTCCATTCTTCGCCCCCACAGCCCCCTGCCAGACAAGGACAGAGTGCGCCTCTTCAAGGCGTACATTGTCCCCATTTTGCTATACTCATCCGTAATATTTGCCCATGTACCCGACATCCGCTTCCACCAACTAAACACATGTTTCAATAAACTACTCAGAGCAACACTCGGCAAATACAAATACGTAACTAACATACAGCTACATGCCCTCGCAGACACACAATCACCCAGATCACTTGTTATACAATACGCAGACAGATTCTTCAAGAAAGCAGCACAACACCCGTCCACACTTGTACAAAACATTGGCAAACACGACATCAACAGACCTTACCCTCACACACTCATCACCGAGTACCATCCAGGCAGACCCCCCTGAAAGAGTGGCAAGCAAAAGATACCATCCCAGACCATGAAACTTAGTGTAGTGCACCGGACCCCCCCCCCCCCCCCCCCCAGGGACAGTGCGACGCAAAAACCAATGGACGCCCACCACAGTGCCATTAGCTGAAAATAATGTATATAGTGTATATTATGTGAGTTTCCCACCTAAAATTATGTAATATCCTCACCTCATCAAAACTTATCCTATGTATATATTGAACTGATTTTTCAAGAGTTTTTCCTGATGTGTGCAAAAACTCACCACGAAAATAGGACTGATAGCCCCAGAAAAAAAACAAAGGTTTTTAAACTTTCCTTTGAATAATATCTGCAAAACTTATGTAATTTTCTGTAAATATTGTTGTGTTTGTGTTTGTAAAGTGTAACCGTAAATAATAAATGTATTTTTTGGCAAAGGAGTACCTGGTGCTGGCATGCCACACAGTCATGAAAATGTAAAATTGTGTCAATGCAAAATAAAAATCTTTTGAATTTGAATTTGGCGCTATCTTCCAAATGTAAGGTTGTCGGTTCGAATCCTGGCAAGTGCGAAATTTTTTTTTTGTACTTGTAAAAATAAATACGACGCACATAACATTTCAAAAGTAATAAATATATTTGAATAATGAATGCAAATAAAAGTGAATTTATTAATTAAATTGTACATTTCATTTCACTCCTTTGTATCCATACAAAATAGTGATAATTCAATAAAAATGATTCAATTTTATTAATAAAAGTATGCAGAGGTAGATTTTATCATACAAAAGATAGAAAAATTTAAAAAAAAATTCTTCCTCAAAGAATATAATATTTTTAATGCCTAAATGGTTTGGTTGCAAAAACCTATTACGGCTCAGTCTCAGGCCGAATATGATATTTCCTTTTCTTCTGGATCAATCATGTTTTGTTATGATGTTGTCACGTTAAACTATCGTCCGTAAACCGACTTTACAGACAACCAATTTTTTTTTTAGAAGAATTAAAATAGCTGGGACTATTTCTATTTGGCGATACCGTAACATGCACATACGTCATTACCACCCCCACTTTCTTTCGGCACAAACGCGGAAATAGGCAAGGAACTAAAAACACCACATTCTTCACATATTTCATTTTTCACCATTATGCTGTTTTGGTATAGTAAACTAGGCTACCACAGTATCGCAAAATATAAATCAGGTGGGACTGTATTCTACTTTGTAATATCAATAACATATTATTTCAAAATGTCTCCCGTTCGTAAAATTCATCAGTATCGCAAAATAGAATGGACCTGGTAGGACTGTATTCTACTTAGCATACCGAGAAATTATTTCAAAAAATTAAATACTGGTATCGCAAAATAAAATAGCCAAGGTGGGTCTGTTTTCTACTTCACAATACCGATTAAAATATTATGTAGAATTTTCATCATGGTAATTATTTAACTCCCATTATCACAAAATAGACTAGACCATAATTTCATAATAGGCTGTCTCAAATTTTTTATCATGAAAATTCTTATTTAAAACAAATGAAATATCACTTTCACAAAACAAACTAGACATTATATAACTCCGTGATTTACAAAAATAATATATGCAAAAATATTTTACTACCCAACCAATGCTCACCAAACTTTTCGCTTTGTGATAATCACTTCAATAATTACACTACTAACCTACAGGAAAACGAGCCATTTTAACATTACTTAATAACTTTTGAGATTCACCTAACCAAAGCAAATAAAACACACAAAACCAAATTCACATAAAATTACACATCACAAACATTTAAAAGCAATAAAAAAAAACCACTTACCTTTCTCAGCATTTTGGAAATAATCATTTTCTCTCTATTTCTTTCGTAGATTATAAATATACACCAATTTTCCATTCCTCCTTTTAATTTATTTGTTATTGCAAAACACAATCCGTGTCCTCCCTGATCACTACTACAATCACAACCACACATTCTTTCTCTACACTGTTATATTATTTCAATATAAATAAACATGAGTTCCCTATTCTCTCATGACTACTACACTCATTACCCCACATATCCAATAAATTTCTTATTACCTACTTAATGCTAATTGTGTACTTATTTATTCAATTTATAATGATATTCAATTCTACTTATTAATAATCGTATAACCGACTGCTACAATCTCTCCGAAACTAAAACAATCATTAGTCTTTTTTTTTCCACGGTGCTTTTTTGTCTTTCGCTGTTGGCAATACTACGTACTATATTTTCCTTTGCTCCACTATTCAATTTACAATCATTGGCGTAATTTTTGGGCATTAAAGATTCCTGAAAGCACTTAGGGAATTGCATTACACCTTTATCTTCATTTCTCAGCCATATAATGTTACGGTCACCGCTCAAATTTCACAGTTGTCCTATGAACGACGAGAAGACTGCGCACCAGTTCAGAGCCTTGTGCTTAGAGGCTATATTACGCCAGAAAAACCAGCAAGCATTGTGCTTATCCCGCCTCAATAACACACATACACCCCAACTAGACAGTGCATCACGATTCCATAATTACATTGATTACATCATTACCACCCCTACATTCTTACGAACAAGCATGGGAATGCGGGAGATTAAGCAGGGAACTCATTCTGATGAAATTTGTTTATTAAGGAAATTACATTTCGGGTTACCGTAAAACAAAAAAAAATCCTACCTATTCTAGCATGCAACACGATACAGCAATTATTTTGCTTTGTGTATTACATTTTTAACTTGAAACCAAACAATTCTTGTATATTTTGCGATACCATTTATTTACCATTTAAATTTTTTAATTATTACATTTTATTAGAGTTTTTCATTTATGATATAAAAATTACTATAATTATATCACCGGAGGCCGGCGTCGCAGCCTAAGTACCTAGGGGCACCCTTCTCGAACAGACGAGAGGGGCTGATGACGAGTCGCGACATAGCCGGCCGACCCGACGCCTGAACAGTTGAGAAGTGCGTCGCTCGCTCACGTCACTTCACACGGCGGCTCGCGTTGTTCCCAAGGCCGCTCAGCGACAGATAACTGCGCAGAGGCAGGACGATACGCGGGGAGCGGAGAGGGAGGGAAGGGGGGTAGCGAAAACCCCTGTAATCTGGCTAGGCACGCGTGGCATGCCTTACGTCAGTGGACGGCGCGTGACGCCAGTGGCCGTGCTGGGCCGTCAGCCAGCTCCGAACCTGGCATCACGGTCTGGTCTCTCGTGTTCACAACAATACCTACTATTTAATTAATGTTCTATAAGCAAATACAAGTCAACTACAGGGTCATACACAGAAGACTAAAGGATCCCATACACGCTCAGTTTACCTGTCAGGTTTCCATCTTGTCTGAACGATTTAACTGAAGTAACTGAGCAGTTCTGTCCGGCAAGACCTACAGTATTTGACCCGAGCCCCGAGATCTCAGTTGCCACCGATCAACTGACAGCTCAGTTCAGTCCCGTCAGTTGCATGGGAAATTTTGCGATGGCTGCATCGCAGAGGGAGGGAGAGCCTCCTTTCATTTATTGAAACTTACAAATCCCTTCTCCAGCTGTGGGATTTGGAGAATACTGACTATGGTAATTAAGTCATAAATGCCATGTACGATGCACTTGTGGAAAAGTTAAATTAATTGAACCACATGCTAAATAATCATGAACAGGTAACAAAAAAAAATTTAACAACTGACACAATTGAAAGATAAACTGGAGAGCCTGAATGAAAAACTGAGGTGTAGCTACAAATGCTCAGATCAGTTGATTGTTCAGTTTATTCTTCCGATCAGGATTCACTTAAACTAAGCAATAAAATGAGCCTGTATGGGGCCCTTAAAATCTCTCTACATTATTATAACCAAAGAGGACTGAACATCAAAAATTTCAATTAAACTAGTAACACCTCCCCCTCCACACAATATATAATGTGTGATTTGACAAATAAAAACTAATTAATAAACTACTTATAATAAACCCAACCACAGCAAGATTAATTTCACATAATCAACTAAAAACTGCAATGATCAGCTGAGGCAGAAACTTAATATTTTAACTATGTACTTAAAATACATTAACAGTTTTAGAGATAACATTTAAAATAATGAGGGATAATATTTCAAGGTAAAAAAATAATTTTAGAAATAAAAATAAAGAAATATTCAATATACAATTTATTTACATCACTCTCAAAACACTTAACACAAATTTTGGCATTTAGAGTTCAGATAAATCTTTAAAATACTTAAGGACACAACATGAAAAAATAATATACAATTGCAAAAATACAGGCTAAGAAGGGCAACAATAACTATCTATCATAGACAACACACAAAACAATTCAAAACCAAACAAAACATGGAACAAATATTCATGTACAAAACCATTTCTAAAAATAAATATTTCAATGCTATGCAACAGACACCAAGAAAATATACCATGTGGAATGTACAAACAGAAAACTGTGCAGAAAACTATTGATTAGCAATGTGCAAACATTTGGACATTTCTTTCTCAAATAATTACAGTACTGAACACTTCTTTAAAGAATTCCTAATTATAGAATTTTAAAATATAAAAAATTGGCAATAACCTTCAAAACACACACAAAAATAATACATACAGCAGTAACTAGTATATAGTGTAGAAACTACCTAGTCCCCAATTGTTTACAAAATGAAAATAGAAAAAGTATTAAATAATTTAGAAATTTTTTATACACCCAATATTCTTTACCACAAAGGAAATTCTTCTCTGTGATAACTTAACAAAATAAATAGCAAATATTATATAAGTCGTACTTAGCACCTAACTCTGAGTGAAACAAAATGAAGTCATGTAACTGCATGTAAACTGAGATAAGAAGTGGACAGAACACAACACAGATAGTTTTAATTATCTGCTAACACAATGACTGCAACTCAGAAAAAGCCATATGAACTTTTTACATGGTTCTGAACCCATAATGTAATCTTCACTGCAAGTCATGCTAGTACGTATGTATATCCTACCGACCACTTTTAACTTAGCTGCTTCAATTTTAACAAAAAATTAAATCAATTAGACAATTATGTACATGTTTTCATACCCAATAACAAATATTTGAGACAGTTTTCTGCACAATATATTTTTAAAAAAATTAAATATCTAAGTATGTACTACAGCAGATTTTTCATTTAAAGCCCTGTCTGCATTTGGCATTTCTATAAAACGTTTCTTAAAGACTTGGACACACATAAACAAATGCACCATCTCCAACAATATTCGACGTAGCAAAAGATGCAATACTGTGCACTAATTACATGTGTGTTATAGTTGACCAACTTTCACGATCTTGCATCCATCAAGGAGGGTGGATGTTTTGTTCAGAGCAGAGTGAATGTTATGGACAGTATGAATAATAACAGCTTGTTAACTTTTAACGTTTTAACCAAAAACAGGGAAAATAATTGTTCTATGTATACAAATGTATGAAATTTAAAAATTTGTATGAATATTAAATATAGAACAAATTTATAAAATGTGACAGCACCAAAAATGTAACTTAAAAAAAAAAGATACAGTGGGATAATTTTCACTATACAAATGGGTAAAACAGATCAAATCTCAAAACTAATATACATGTGTTGGCCAAGCACTATGAAAAATGGGAATCAAAAACTGTGATAAAAATTCAGGAAATGGATTGAAATGGTGTGATTACAGTACATAAACTCTTGCAACATCAGTGTCAACGGCTAAACCTGGTTCACTCACTCACCAAAGGTTTGCCATGAAATTACAATTTTATTTGTGAATCACAATGATTTTTCTAGTTGTTTTTACTATCATGGTTTAAATTTAAATGAAACATAATACTGTTTATTTTTTAGCATTTTAGTACTTTATTGGCAAGCAAGAAGCAAGGAAAAAGTAGACTAGGGCTGGTATTTATAGTCGCATCTTGAGCAGTGTCTTGAGACCGTCTTGACGAAGACGGTCTTGTTTCTCAAGGCAGCGATTTCAATCTCCATGTTTCATAGTCCGCGAACAAGACGAGCTTCATGAAGACTGCATGCTCAATCAATAGCTTGTTTGCCGTACTTACGACTTGACGAAGCACTTACTTGAGACAGCCGAAAAGACACGAGCATACACGAACTTTGCCGATTGAACTGTTTTCGTTAAATATTCTGGTACTATTCACACCAAGCACTGAAACCCCAGAATTTGAGGCTATTTATAGTAACAAGATTTAGTGAGTATATATCACTACATTCGAAGTGCATTTGTACGTTGATGTGAGGAATTTGTTTATTGTTTTAATACTCTCGAATCACACATGGAAAAATTAATGTTTTGCGACCACAAATCTGCACACCTTCTAGTACATCTCAACTTGTGTCACTTGAGATGAATGAAATTAAGAACTTTATAGACTTTTGACGTTCCTGTGCAAGTTTAACACTAAAAAATTATGTATCTAACGATATAATAATACCCTTTTAACAAAATAATGCAATAAAATTAAGTTAGCATCTTCAGAACTGTTAATACTGATTTACTACTTGTTTAAAAGCTACTTGTCTTTACAGAATTATCAAAAAATATTTCAGTTAGTGAAAAACTTTGTTTTTTTATTTTATAAAATGTCACTCTGCTTCAGCTTCAGGATAAGGTACAGTAAATGTTTGTTTAATAAAAATATCAGATTTAACTACACAGTAAAAGAATTTTTTTTATTTAAGTAAGAAAAATGTATGTTTAGAATTATAACAATAAGTTTGAACGAATCTGATAAGGGTACATAGTAAGGAACTTAAAATTTTGTAAAACCCTTTATAAAGTGTTTGTTTGTTCATCAATAATATAAGACATTAATTTCCTCATATAATAGGTTAATTTTTCTTGTTTAAGTTACTTGTGATTCTATAATTTAATTGTATTATAAGTAAAATATATAGACTACAGTAGGTCTCAAAGCCTACTGCGTATGAAATAACCAAATCAATAAACTGAGCTATGTATTTAAATATATTATAACAATTAGATTTTAAAAAATTAATCTAATAAAATTTCTCTTAAAGCTATATTTGCATTTTTCATTAACTGTAACAATAAAAAAAAGTATTGTCAGTGCCAGGATTTGAACCACATTCATATTGTTTCCTCTATGCATGGACATGAAGCCCATCTCCCTAACCATTAGACTACCAATCCTCTGACGAAATAATGTGGAAAATTACTGTATATCAACAATGTAATGCCACTTTTTCTTAAATTATTTTTAATGTATTCTGGGTGTCACGAATGTAGAATTAAATTTTCCGATTGTGATATGTACCATCAACCATCATTAAACACATCGTTTTCCACATCCATTGTACTCATTCTGTGATCGATATGTAAATAAACGTGTCTGTTTAGCACTTGAAAATGTAACCACTGGTCACAAACAAACCCTAATCTCATTTAAAATACATATAAAATTGCTTCAGCACTTCATACAGAATTTATTTAAGTTTAAAAATACAAGGTTCACGAGAATCCGCCATTTTCTACATTGCGATCAGAACAAGCAATTGCTTGAGACATGCCTGCCGTGGTCTTGGCAAAGACGATCTTATTCGTGTTCTTAAGCACGGTCTCAGCGACTATGAAACATGCTTCTACGATGGTGTTCTCAAACAACGACTATGAGACAGGAGAATGCCCTCTCATAAATAAGAAATATGTGACTATCATAAGATGGTCTTCATCAAGATTGTCTTGTTTGCGATCACTTCAGATCATCTCAAGCAACCTCTATGGCACACAAATGTTAAATAAGAATGCATATAAGAATTTCTTGACGAAGGAATTGCTCAAGACGTGAATATAAATACCACCATAGGTAATCTTAAACTTCACACACTGTACCAAAACAAGATAGAAATTAGAAAGTCAATGCAATATCGATGTAATACACACACAAGAGAAGTAGTCACTTGGCTGTCGACTTAAGGAGATAAAATCAAGTTGCAAGCCCGACTTCCCAAGGAAATCAGTTCCTTTCACATTATGCAGTCACATTTACGTTATAAGATTTAGATTGTGGTATCAACTTCTAAAAGTCTAGTTAACACAAAAAAGTAAAGCAAAATAAAGTTATAGAAAATTACAGCAATATATTATTCTGCACACCAAAATGTTTTACCAATAAACTGGCAACATTTTATAACATATATCTATCTTTATATGTTTTTATCCAAGCTTGATAAAAAAAAAATTTAAATGTCAACAAAAGGTGCAATCTACCTCTAAAACCTTCTCATTTCCACATATTATAAAATAAAGTAAAATAATATAGCAAAGCAGCATCACCAATATATAAAATTAACAAAAAAAAAAACATTTTTTAGTGTTCATATATATTTTTTGTGCATTTCAATTACATCAGCTAGTAAAATCTTGTGTCAGTGAACCTGTGGATGACATTTCACTCTTCCCTTGGCAGTGAATCAGATATATTGTGCTGTTGGCAAGCCGGAATGACCAGGTTCTTGGGGCATTACCCAGGCCGCTTTCGCTCTTCAGGAACCTAACGGCATTTTTTTTTTCACAGGAGTTGCACAACTACTTCCCAAGTTTAATTCTTCTATTTAATACTGCATAGCCACATGCCTGGCTCTTAAAATTAAAGATATATTTCTACTATACATGTGAGAACAAGTTTTTGATTCTAAATTTTAAAAAAACACACCTGCCAAGGATTAGCACAAAATATATATTTTAGTTTTTTTAAGCTATTACGATTACAATTTTAACCATACATGTACTGCATAAAAACTATTTTGAGTTTCAAATAATCAACTGCGTACCTTTGTTTTACAATATTAACTTTACTAAACCTAATGTAAAATTGTTAGAAAAACATACAGAAACTAAACAGTTCGTAGTAAAACTAGTTTCCACAGCAGATGCTAAATTAAATGTCAAAGCATTTCATTACAAAATGTTACTTGGAAACATTCTAAAGCCTTATATTTAATACTGATAAACCATTCATGTTAACAAGTGAACCTGTAAAACCCTTTTGAAATAAATGCTCATCCAAATGTAACATTTAAAACAATTTTCAAAAACCAAATCACACCAACAGATACTAGTTACTCAATGCACATGACTAAAAAAAATGTTTCCAAATATGAACTGGCTTAAAAAAAATAAGTGCTAAAGCATACTGCAGTTGCAAACAAGATATAACATTCTTCAGACAATTCCTTGCAATTTTTATTCCATTCCTAGTCATTAAATTTTCCCCCCTTAAGGTTTTTTTTTCATTTATTTCATTTTATACAGGTACTTAACATCAGTGACTAATTGAAAAATATCAGTGACTTTCAAGCACACACACTATTTCTTTAATGTTAAAACTTCTAATACAATGGGCGATGTTCCCCGCCCCCCACCAACCCGAAAAAATAAAAACAATTTATCAAAATATATCATTCCCATTAACAAAAGGAAAGAAATCAAAAACAAAGTGTGAGAACTATAATATATATTTTAAGTTTAGTCTTGTTTCTGCCGCGACAGATTAAAAGAAAGCACGCATGATTTTCTACATGAATACCTTAAGTTTCACTACATTTGTGTTAAATAAAACTTAAGCACAAAAATTTTTCAGCAATTCCTAAATCACAAGAAATCAAACTGATTTTCCACTGATGCTAGAAAAATAAAATATTTCAACCCTTGTTCCCCCTCAAACATTAGACAAAGTTTTCGTGGGTCCCAACATAATGTTTGTTACTGAAAGATATTATATAATGTTTTTACTTTGCTAAGAAAATGTTAACACATTTAAGTCCTTGTCCTTAATGTCCTTGTTTTTGGGGACAAGGAGGAAAGTTTGGAATGCAACAAACAATTAAAAAACCACTGGTAGCACAATGAACAAGACTCATCTTGGTGGTGTAATGTTCACTCCTGTGACTGTCACTGATATTTTATTTGGTCATTAGCAGTCCAAAAAATAACAAGCAACTACTGCCCAACTCACTGCAGCTTTGCTACCATTGTCACTATCAAATAAAAATACATATTAAAATTTTAAAAAAAACATATGTAGAATGAAAAGAATAAACATCACAGAAATTAAGTACAGTATACTATTACACTATTAGTGCTTATGATATGCAGCACACAACTTGCAGATCTCATTATAACAATAAATTAACTATTAAATAATTATAATGTATTAAATTTCATCTTAAAAAGACAACATAATAGGCTATATAATAAAAAATATATAACCTTTATCTTGAAAATAGTAAATCCATATACAATAAATAAAATGTCTTAAACAAATGTACAATGCTTAATAGAGCATGGCTAAAGCTTCAATAAATTACATTTGGGCCAGCAATAAACAATTAATGGATTTTTTTTTTGGTTGAAAAAAGCACACACGGAAAAATATATCTGGTTATTTTGAAATAGTGAGTTCTAGGGCATTATTCCAAGACATTCGGGTACGGTAGTAAAAAAGTACTGCCCTGTTGGGTTACAACCGTAATCTTACTAGCAGGGCATATTCCAGAACACGTCCAAACCAAATTCTAGTAAGGTAACAGAAAGGCAACCATTTTAATAAACGGTGCCCAGTGTGAGGCTAGAAACAGGTTTCAACGCATTCTAGTGGATGTTTTGCAACCATCATTACAATTTTTTACTGAAAAATCCTAGAGATAGCAGACCGTCACACAAATTGAATAGTGTTACTCTAATTTTCTCAAGTACTTTTTAAGTTGTGATTTTATTTCTTGTTATGACCATTTAAGTGTACAAAATGTATTCTAGGATAATTTCCCTACCATAAAGTTTCTTTTGGAACACCAATACGTTAGGTACGTCCCCCCATATTCACAAAATTTTATATTTAAAGTTAATGGTGCCAGAGCGGGTCCGCCATCTGGACGAACTCAAGGCAACATTCATTAAAATCTTACGCTCTGCGAAATTTATTACATGAGCTCCTAATCCTTGCAGCCGGCACATACTCCCCTTAAGGAGCAGAGTCTGACGGGAAGCGGCGTGGCCCCTTATGGAGAGGGAAACTTGTACTACACCATTTCATTGCGGCCCGGAGGAGTCGATGAAGGTCTATGAATGACCACCCCAGCAGACATACCACCCAACACTTAGCCAATTCAGCAAACAATAGTTTCCCTGCTGGCTATGACCCTAGAGAGCCCGTGACTCGGCTGAGGACCTATCCAACCTCTACTAGCTATCCAGGCTAGTACCGGAGCAGTGTGACGCTGGTCATACTTTCACCCGTTTTGGATTGGGGAATCCTGGGGCTTGCTCAGAAAGCTCCGAGCGACCACACACTAAAAATGAAGCCAAAACTACACTGCCTGGGCATGCTGAGAAAACCTCAGTGGGAGAACTCCCAGTATGACTGGCCGCCCCACACTACTGCCTAGATTTCTCATGGAAATAGGAGCTTTTCCAGTTAGCCCGTAAAATGACGGGGTAACTGACCTAGTCCGGTCGCATCACCTTGGGATCTGGGACCTGAAGGACCAGCCCCTTAGATATCTCACCCTCTCCAGCTCCCCGGAGCTTACAGCTAAACGCCCCGGTCACAGTCCTTTTCCTGGCCAGAAGTTCCGCCCAGTCTGGCCATTACCATTATTCCGTGAGTGGTTCTTCAAGTTTGAACCAGGGCGTGAGGGCCCGGCAGGCCTCGTTAAGGTTTCATGGCCATTTTTTGTTTCCTGCAGGGATGGTCTTCCACCTCACCGTACACCATTTTCCAACAACTGAGGATGTCGAGGGACGTGGACTTAGCGACAGGGTCCTCTTTAGCAGATTTTACGATCACCCATTGATGCCACGGGGGGGCACAGGATTGCCATGGGTGCCAAGAGGCTACATATTCACTTTATTGCACAATTCCTGTCTTGTTGATTTGTGGCTCGGATACTAGAGCCATCAGCAGCTCCAACACCTCAAACAGCATTTTTCCCTTTTCAATAGTGTCAGGAACACTTCCGAGTAACAGTGAGCTCTGCGCATGCGCAAAAATTGGGGCTACACATCGGCAATGGAAAGGACACCGAAATCAGTTCCCTAAAAATAAGGGACTGGCCGTGTCCTATATTTCACTAGGAATACGGTTAGGTTTCAGGTGTAGCATATTCAACACCTAAAACCTTACTTCTGTGTCTTGGAATACTGGCCCAAATATAATCTTACTGACTACAACATCAGCTTTCAAGCTTCGCATGAATTACCTGACAGTTTACCTAAATAAAATGTGTTTGTTCCAAATGCTAATTTCAAACATTAAGAAACTTTTTTTTCTTTTTTACATTATGGCTGGTAATAAGAGATGAAAATTGTCAAGCACAAATGAAACTCAGTTTGTTTCCAGTTTTCCTCATTACATGAGTACTGATAGCATTTTTAGCTGTAGCTGTGCGTCACTTACGTGGCAACCGCCTGGTGTAAAGTTTCAGCATTCATGTGCACAGTCAAACAAGCCAACATTGAAAATAACAAAAGCTGACTGGCTGACGAGTCACTTGAAGTTACTAACTGCATGCATGAAAATGCCTTGATATTTTAATCAGATGACTGGAATAAATTTTTCTTGATGCATCTCATAACGTACTTGAGGAAAAACCACTATCAATGCTGAAAAAAATTTTTTATTGAGGTATTTTTGTGCGAAAATGTGAAATATAAATAAAACTCTATTTTTAAAAGATTACACAGAAATATTAACAATAATTTTAAAAAAATATGTCCACAAAAACATAATGACCTTTTTTAACATCTTTAACAATCACAGAATTTGAAAATAATAATAATAGTGCTCTATAAAATTAACATACAAGTGAACACGCACCATTAATAGTCACATAAACCTCTCACGTATAAATCACAGATGGGTCAAATTTGCTGCTCGAAACACTGCTTAAGAACATCAAACACTATCTCTAACAACTCCAAAACTGCATAAAATGTAAATGAAGTAAAACCAAATGGATTTTCCACACTGTCCTTGACTAGATAAAAATATAAGAAAAATTAATATGTCAAAATTTGCAGATGTTAAAAACTGTGCCAAGCAGCAAATATTCTGAACACTTTCTATCTATGTGATGTATCAAATAACTACAAACACAATACAATAGACACATAGTTACAAATTACACGCTTACGCCTCATGTTCACTTGAATTTATGCCTATCAGCGATTCAGTCTGTTCCTCATCACCATCCAAGATTCTGGAAAAAGAAAAAAAGAAACATTTAAAAACCGAACTTTTTTTTTCCAGTATTAATGTAACTTGAAATACTGAAAACAAAATCTGCCATATTTATAAACAAGGGCTGGTCTACTATTTAAATGGCATGTCAAACATTTTACAGCCTGTGTGTATCAAATAAAACCATTTGATTAGGAACATTATTAAGGCAATAAGAATTATTATATTTGTGGTCTTAATACTGTTTTATATATCCGAATTGACTTTTAAATAAAAAATTAAATTTATTATTACTTATTTCTGTTCATCATTTGAGCATTATTTAATTATAGTTTGTTGACAAAATCCGGCAGTCGCATGTGTCGCACAGTACAAATGGCCTTAAGACCATTGCCTGTTCAGCGTGGCAACCAATTTAAAAAAAAGGCTCTACTTGGGCCTACACTGCCGCCTGTGGTCATAAAATTCTAATTTAGACAATGTCCTAAATAATGTCTGACAGCACGGCCTGAACAACAGGCAAGAATTTCTTATTCAACCACATTACATTGTTAAATTTGGTGAGCCACCACTTAACAGGCATACTCACGCAGATGCCCAAGTCACAACCGACATGGCAACCTACGAATCCAGCTTCTTTCCCACTGGGAAAAAAATGAATTCGTGAAACTACCAAAAATCAATTACAGAGCTGTTTACAACTACAACCAATGACAATTTTAGCATGAAAACGGACCATGGTGCCTTGTGATGTTGCCCACAAGACCCATCACGCAATTGTTTTTCACGCGCTCAAACAATACCTGTCTCTCTCTTACACTTCTATAACTGATAGAAGAATTGACTATGCCCAAATGTTTCAGAATCTTCTAGAAAAGTCCCTCCTTTATCCAAGCATTAGTAGATCAAAAAAATACAACAAACAATGCTTAAAAAATACAAGCACATAAAAATGTAACCACTCAAAAAAATCAAACAGATAAAAATAACTTTAAATAGCTTATTCAGCATAATGCAAGCAAATCAATACAAACATTTGCAAAGCATGAAATAATGTAAATTATAATCATGAAACCTGTGGCTAACACAAAATACTTCTCAAAAAGAATATATAGCTGTTATCAACATAATATCAAAAATCTCACCAAGTATTCAATATGATCAGAAAACATAATAAATTGTTAATAAAACTATTTAAAAAAGTGGAGAGGGCAGTAGCCCTGGGCTGCAAAAACATAATAAATTTATTAGAAATTTATATATGTGGTAATATTTTGGTTGTTGTTAGTTATTTCAATCAAGCACAATTCTCCTGAAACTAAAATAAAACCAATTGACTTCACAAAGTAAGACAGTGATACCTATTTAGAAAGCAAAATATTTACCTCTTCTCTTACTCAAAGTAACAAGTAAACTCGTTACACATAATTTGCCTGTATTCAATAAAAATCAATTTCCTGCACTCTCCACATAAGTTGAAATTTGCACTGGCATGTTAAATATTAGATGTCAGGTTTAAGCGTCGTATACCACTGGTTGAAAGTGTTCTACAATAGAGCTGGAAAGAGAAGTTGCTACATGCACACCCAGCCACACACAATGTCAACCAACCTGATTGTGCGGCCCCGACGGAACACAAACACGTAACACCTGCGCACACACTCCATGACCGGGTCCCAGTTCTCGTAATGCGCGAGCAGCATCACTGCAAAGAACGCCACGAACATAGGCACCGTGCCAATGTAGAACATTGCGGAATACTCCACCTTCTTGAACACAATGTCTGCGAACATTGTCATGGGGATAGTGAGGCTGATGGCTATCGTGGCGATCAACGAGGAAGTCAGAAAGCAGCCCCTGGAAACAAAAAAAAAAACATAGTTGATGTGACATTCAGCTACAATTCAGTCAGAGTACAAATGACAAACTAAGAATATAAACACACAGAAATTCACTCCTGTGAGGATTTTGAAACTGTGATTTCAAGTAGAGGTCCAATACTACCAGTTGCTTACAAACAGATCATGTGACCACTCTCCAACTCTCCACACTACCGTCACGTGATAGCCGCCAGGGTCAGTTACGCGCTTCACTCGGCTGCGTGTGGATTCCGGAACCTGGGTTACACGGTACAACAAGCGAGCCTATCCCATCAACCTCGGGAATCAAGTTGAACCTTATTCCAGGACGACCCTTGCGAGAACAGGCGCGTGAAATTGTATACAACGTTGCAACACATCTGAAATAAAAGATGTTGCTGTACAGTTTAAAATACAATGTTACTCAAGCGACATGTGCTGCGACGGGTGTGTCTGAATCAACGGTAAAAAAGATTTTGGCTAAGGGGAAAGTAAAAAGTAAAATTGGTCTGAACTTTTCAACACCTACTGGCAAAAAAAAAAAAAGTAGAAGTCGACGATTTTACGTGTGGTGCTGTGAGGAAAAAAGTGCATGAATTTTACACTGTCAGGAAAACTGTCCCAACTTTAAATAAATTAAAGACGGCTTTGCGAGATGATGGTGTTTTGGACTGCAGTAAAGAATTTTTGAGAAAACTGTTAAAGAGAGTGGGATTCCGTTGGACGAAGTGTCAGCCAAGGAGAAGGATTTTTATTGAGAAGCCTGATATAGCAGCATGGAGGGGGCTTTGATTGAGAAGCCTGATAAAGCAGCATGGAGGTGGCGTTTCCTACAATAAATGCGCAAGTTTCGAAACGATGGTCGTTCAATCGTTTATGTAGATGAAACGTACATCCATACTACCCACAGCGTTAGTTCTCGTTGGGAATCGGACAATGAGCTGGGTGTTACAGAGCCAATCGGGAAAGGCCAGCGTTTAATAATTGTGAATGCAGGAGGAGATTAGGGATTTGTACAGAATGCATTGTTTGATATTCCGGTCAAAACAGACAACGGGAAATTATCATAATGACATGAATTTCGAAAACTTTTCGAAATGGGTTACACATAAACTGCTTCCAAATTTGCCTGAAAACTCCGTCATTGTTCTCGACAATGCAAGTTATCACAATGTACAGACAAATAAGAAGCCGACTTCCGCTAACACCAAACAAGTGATTCAAAAGTGGCTAAAAATAAACAACGTAGTTTTCTCCTCTGACCTAACAAAAACCAACCTACTATTACTTGCGAAACAAGTGCGCACAGCCAAAACTTTCAAGATTGACGAAATCATTAAAATGAACTCCCACAAAGTAATCAGGCTTCCACTCTATCATCCTGACCTCAATCCTTTAGTGTGGGGATATATTAAAGGACAAGTGTGCGAAGAAATATCAACCTCACTCGAAGACAAAAAGACATTATGTGAACAGATGTTTAGTAGCTACTCTAAAGAGCAATGGAAAGAATGCTGCCGGCATGTGGAAAAAATCGAGAATGAATACTGGAACAGTGATAGGTTATTAGTAGAGACCTGTAAAATTCGTGGATTCATTTCGCGATAGGATAGAGTCCAAATACTTTTGATATTATTTTGCTTCAGTGATTGGGCCACAGTTTATCTGAAGGACTCTGGACCAATGAAAAATCTTTAACAGAAGAATTAGCGAATCACGATCATTCCAGTCAACAGGTGTTACGAGTCGGTAACCAATCAGCAGATGTAATTTGCACGAGTGCATAGAGTATCATGGAGTCTACCCTTTAGGGATTTGAAATCGCGAATTTTACAGGTCTCTAGTTATTAGATACTGAAATAGATAAGATTATTGTTAGAGACCCGTGAATTTCGCGGATTCAATGACCTCCAGGATAGACTCCAATATCCTCTACACACTCGGGGAAAACGCCAACTGTTCATTGGCTGTTGACTTGTGAGTCGTCTCGACTGGGTGGCCTGTGATTCGCCATTTATATGAGTGAGGGTCTCTAATTGGCCCTCAGTCCTCCAGATTAACAGAGAACCAATGACAGAAGCAGCACTAAGGTATAATTATTTGAATTTTAGCATAACACGAAATGAATCAGCGAAATTCACGGGTCTCTAATTATTGTTAATCTTGAAGAATCTAGAGACGAAGATTCCTGTAGTGAAACGGAAAATTCCAGCTTCACATCATACTCAGATTAGGTAAATAACATAATAACTATCTAACTATTAAAATATTACGTTGGCATCTTAAAATTATTTATCTATAATCAACACGCGTTTTTGCGTAGAACATTAGTGACGGAAAAAGTAGTGACAAAACGCAAATGTTCTGTATTTTACCTTTAAGAAAATGCTATTTTTACAGAACCCTTAACCAAATGATAATTTGATAACCAAGCCTTCAAAGAAAGAGTAATTTTAACACATGCAGCATTTTTGTTTATGATAATATAGTTTTTTTACAGAGAGGTTTTTTATGACTGCAAACAAATAGCGTGACTGCTAGCATGCTGATGTTCTGTTAACTTGATTTATTTTTGTAAATATGTATGTGTTTGAAGGATTTGGACATGTGTTAACGATGTAGTGTATTTTCCAGTTGTGATTACATCATGCAGTTCATGCGATATATCTAGAGACCGGAAAAATTCACGAATTCATTTCGCAATAGGCTAAAATACAAATGGGTATACCTCAGTGCTGCCTCTGCTATTGGTTCACAACTCACCTGGATGACTCTGGGCCAATGAGAAACACCCAACCAAAGCTTTATCGAATCACAGGCTGCTACGCTGGAACGTCTCACAACACAGCAGCCAATGAGTGGGTGGCATTTGACCGAGTGTACGTAGAACTGTGGAGTTCATCCTACAGGTCACTGAACCCACGAATTTTTCCGGTCCCTAGTTATAACCCTTGTGTCGCGTTCGTGTAAGACGGGCTGACACTCCATCGCCTTGATTTGGAGGGGTCGCCACGCCTTCCCCTCCAGACACTGTCGTTGCGCTAAGGGGAGGTAAAGGGGAAGACAAATCCTGCGCACAGCGATAACAGAGAAGGTTCAGATTTAACTTTTCCCCCTATAATTTTAGATACCTCCTCCTCTGTGCTGCTGCTTGATTGGGAACATCCAACTAGAATAAATAAAGCCAGAGACACTACAGCTAGTAAGTGGAGCACAGTTGGTAAGACTTACCACAGCCACAGAACCTCGGAGAGCACGGTTCCCACCAGGCCGTTCAGCAGCAGGAACATCCACTGGTGGTGCGAAGGCCATTCAAACAGTTCCCACTTGCTGTAGTGGAACAGGAAGAAGAGAGGCCACAGGAGTATTAGGTTGAACAACCCAACAAAACCTGGTACAACAGCAACATATCAGTTACATCACAAACTAATCTCATCATACCAACGCCACTCTTACATCAACATAACTATGTCGATTTCATTTTTTAAACCAGAAGATTTTGGTGATAATGTTTATATTTTGTCTTTATTGATAAAAAAATAGCATATGTATTAACCAACAAATATGAAACTAAAATTTTTCTTACACTTAGTTCACCAAAAGTGTCTCACTTTAACAGACACATAATACACTCATACAGTAAAATAATTAGTAATAAGCATATCTTGCACACAACTACTCAGAATACTTCAAATAAATATGCCAAATTTTGTGCATTTGAAAAATGTGCCATCGTTAATGCAAAAACATGTTACTAATATCAATATGAGATGCAACATCAAACAAAGTATCTAATACTAATTTTTTTCCAATACCTTTAGTTCATACATTTTGGTTCAAATTTACGTTCAATGGATTTACCATAATAAAATATAATTTTGTAATATTGGTTAATTTTTGTCAAATTTGTTATTGATTTCATGAATTTAAGTATAATTTGGTGATAAATGGTGTACTACAAGTCTTGCAGTGTCTCGTCGACTCGCCGATAATCAAACGGTCCGTCTGCAGTCGCGGCGCGAAGTGTCTCGGGAAGAACTGCGTCTCGTAATTAAAAGTAAATCTTGAATAATTTTGGGGGGGAGGGGGCTGGGAGTCCGGACCAAAAGGTCCCGAAGTTCCCCGAGTGGGCTTCATAAAAAAACTCTGACTGATGTCTCGAAGTTGGTAGCACTGGCCGACTTTAGCGCTACCTGTTGAGAGGTGTCAGAAATAAAAAAATAATTGACTCGCCCAAGGCGTCTGCTTTACCAAGGGAATAAAGGGTGCAGTCTAGTGCTACACTCTGGCGACCTACAGGGTAAGTTGGCTGGGCGGTTAGCGAGTTTGCCGCTAGATATCGGGTGCAGTCCATCTTGGCACACACATTTTTTATGCGAGGCGTCCTTGAAGACGGTCGCTGTCTGCTGGGGTGTATGACCGGTCATTGGTCTTAGGCGAATTCTTAGAACTCAAGAGAGGGGGAAAACGCAACGACGCTGGGAACAAGCGTCCATGACGTGCTTCCAGGGGAGTGAACCTAATACGTATTCGTGACAGTAAAGGCTATGGTCAGCTCGTCTCTGAGAAATGGTAACAGCTCGTCCAGAGTTGCTGTAGGCGGTTTTAGTCATGAAGTGAAGTAACGTTACAGGACTGGGACGTGCCTGTAAGCAAGGGAAATTTTAAGCGAGCTGCCAACAAAGTATTAGATCTGCAAAATATCAGCTACGTCTCTGGGAAAGGTGCTTCAGACTACTGGCACAAAGTTTAACTTAGGGGAGTACACCAGCCTAACAAAGTGTAAATCGCCCTTTAGTAAACAAATTATAAAGCAAATAAAATTTCCAAAAATAATTTAAAATTATAATAAAATTTAAAAAAAAAATTGTGTCGAAATGCCTAATTTCCGGCACACATCCATCTCGTGGGCAAGCATACTGATTCCTGAAACATGGTGTATTTTTTACAGCACAGTTATTTATCAAAGCTTAAAAAAGCTGTACTTTAAGATTATAGTGGGCTCTGAATTACTCTGGTACTTGCTCTGTGCTCATGAAATTAATAATGCCTGTGAATTACACGACCCTTGCTACTTGAGCTAGATGTCTCAGCAATCATGGCAACACACCAAGTGAAGGAAATGAAAAATAATACCTGGAATGTGTAGGTAATATACAAAATTTGAGAGCAATTTAACTGCATATTGTAAACCAGAACACCTTTTTCTGGTGGAGGTATTTGAGACACTCTTCAAATGACTCCAAGAAGACAATCATTTTTTTAAGATGATTTGAGATAGTATTTAAATAAATGTTAACTTGTTTGTTCATGTAAAATTAATTTTGGTCACCAAAATTGAGCTTTTAAATGCCGGGCATAATTCCTATTTCAGTGAAATTATGCATTATACTAATAAAAAAAACTCAATTCAATAATAAATTCACTAGCAACAACTTAAGGAGTTCTTTTTTTTATATATACTTTATTATGTTCAAAACATACAACTAATTAAATTAACATACCAAAAAACATTGGAATGTCCATTTTATCTTCATGATCCACCTTGCGTCGAAGGAAGACTAAATACATTGCATAAAAGAACGCACTGACCAGTGCTAAAATAACGCCTGTTGGTACTTTCACTTCTATAGAAAACTGCGACAGGCTTACTACCACCTGAAATAAATTGTTGAATCAATAAGTTAACAAAATCTTTTTTATACAACACTGTTACATAATGAGTAAATAATTTCATACATTCAAGTGAAATTCAATTAAATAAGGGCCAGTTTTACCACCTCCCATTAAATCAAAAGGCTGGACAACCTTCAGTTAAGCTAACTTCCAGTTAAAGAATGAGTGGTGTATTACGACTCATATTTAGCTGATGGTTGGCTAACCAAATCCTGAATAAGCATATGGTGTAATACTAATGGATGTGTTGGTAATAAAATGAACTAGAAATTGGTTACATTTAATTTTTAAGTGTTGCAAAATATCTCTCTTTCTCTCAGGTTGTCTGATGGTCAGCTGTTGGTTTGAAATGTGAATCTTAATTCTGACGGCTGCAACAAAAAATATGTTGTAAACTTTATCTGTGAACAGAATTACGTAAAATGTAACAAAAAAACTTATTTGGCATTAAAATTACAATTTAAGACAGAAAACAATGTCATTATGCTTGTTTTCAATTATACTTTTGTATTTAAAAAGGTACAATCTGTGTTAAGTTAATTTAAGGCAAAACAATCAGAATAATTCCCTAAACACAATTATAGAGATAGATACAAGAGGTTTCTGCTAAAGATCGAACATTCTTTTTTGTCTTATTCCAGGGAAATTACATGTCAAATTTCATTTCACTGGTGTGGGTTTTATTGGTGTGCTGTTTTCATTTAAATGATATTATTCAAACCTGTTACCTGCATCGCAGGAAAATAGTGTAGTTTGTATGAAAGGGAAGGGGAAAAAAAGATAACATATATTTTCACAATTAATTGTAATCTAACGAAATTGATCCATCTCGTAGTCGTTTGAAGTGCATTACAATCCTACCATGTGTCTACTTTATTAAGAATAAATTTTCATATATATATATAGAATAACACTCATTAGGCAATTTTTAAGCCATACATATAAGTTTATATACATGCAATTTATTTCCTTTTGGATTAATTAAAGACAAATATAATATACGACTCAGTGATAGACCTACCTACATTACATCATGTAATTTTTAACCAAATATTTGATGAATGGGACGAAGAATCATTTGTGTGCAGTATTCAATTAGTTCATCGAATCCTGCATTAAACTATACTGTAATTTCCCAAATAGTAATCATCACTATCACTGTAAGCAACTGACCTCAATTGATATCTCGCCATTTTCTTTTCTGATGCTTGTAAGCTTTTAGCTCCAGGTTAACCATCTAGCCATCAGTTCAACAACGGTAAACTTTATTCGTAAGATTACCTCAGAGTGAGACGTTAACTGAAGATCTTAAGACAAAAATAAGAGCTATTATCAGTTACATTTTAGCCCTAGGTTTAACCGAAGGTCATAACACCAGCTCTACGAGATCTAAAAAACAGAGGCAATAAATGTAGCACAGCATTACAGTGCAACAACAATGGTATCTGATTCTAACAATAAAAAGATGCCTACCTGTTAATACCACTTAACTACACAACAGCAAATTCTTCCCCTGTAACCAAGTAATGCTGAACTTAATAATTAAATGTTCATAAAAAAAACTTTTAGAGTATTTTTCATTACTAATTTATTTTAAAAGCATTGCAATATTAATTTAAAAACTACTCACCAAGCCTGCTATGCTGATACAAACAGCAACCAGTTTTGAAAGCGTAAAGCGATCACCAATGTTGGAAGGAAAAAGAGCAGCTAAAATAAGAGTGAATAGACTTGATGTTGAAGAAAGAACAGTGACTATACCAGCTTCAGTCTCTCGTAGGGCTACCTGGTATGCATAGTTTGCAACAAACCACTGGAAAAAAATACACAGCATAAAAATAATACAACTGGAGATTCACTTTAATAATTCCAAAAAAAAATTAAAACTTTCCGTTTTGAGCATAATGAAAACATATACATAACAATGAATTTATGCTCAGCAATGTTCTCTTGATTCTCAATGATTTATATTCACAGGATTTAAATTATGTCTCGCTAACTCATTCCACTATGATATGGAAACGTAAAAATGGAAGAGGATCACAGAAGAGCCAGATATTTACGTTTCACAATTCGTCTGGGCATTCTTAAGTTCACAGAAAGTAACAAATTGCAACCAATATAACTGTATGAAAAATTTTGTGAACACATTCATAACAAAGATCCTGCATGTGTAAATTTGTTTGGGTTTTTATTGGAAAACATAGTAAGACAGTAAAAAATGTGCAAACAATTGACGTTAGAAAGCCAAGGCTAGTTATAAAACTACAAAAAAACCTCAAATTATGGTTACATAACACTATTTAATTGAAAAATTTCTGAGATATGAAAATAAAACATGGTCTGGATTTACAAGTATAATAAAAATAAACTACAATGATAGGACACTGTTTGTATACAGATATTCTTGTACCTGAAACAATGTTTAAAGTATTGAGGTGAGTCAGCCCGGCATGCCGGCTAGTACAGTGGGAGGCCCCACCTCTGAGGTAGTCTGATGTCTTCGTCACTTGAGTGTTAAGTACGTTCCCAGAACCCCATCTCGATGAAGTGGTATAACTTAACATTGTTCTTGGAGCCTCAAGTGTTACGTCGGGTATTCTGATGACGTGCCACTTCAGAGGGCTACCAGATCTTTCGAGGTCGGGACTTGGCAGCAATTTAAGATGGAAGCCAGCCTGAGGCGAGTAGGGTGGGAGTGATGGAGACTAGTGGCGACAAACATGTCTGTGCACGAGGCTGGAGACGATGCCGACGATCCTTGGAGCGACCTGTGAGGGAGTGAAGTGAAGATGGTAAGCGAAAGTAGATGACGAGCGAAGGGCTTCATGTGCGAAGATTGGTGCGTCAGGGACCTAAGCATCCGGGACAGTGTCGTGTGCGACAGACGAGTGAGTAGTGCGACGGACGAGTGAGTAGTGCAAGGCAGTGTGTTGGGACAGAACTGCATGGTAAGAAACAAGCAGTAGATAGAGCCAATGTCGAGCCAAGCTCTCCAGTGGGGAGATTGATTAGTGGACTTATTAAAAGTGAAATTACTTAGTGGGCAGAAAATTAAATTGTTATAGCTTGATTAATAGTATAAATATTAGTTAATAAATAAAACTGCAATTAAATAATGGCTAATGGGGCTACCTTTCCAGGCCTGTTTTTACCCTCATAACAATATTTAAAACATGGATACCACCACGGCCAAATACTACGCTTCATATTTGTCACACAGTCACCTAAAAGGAAAAAAGTGGGTGTTGCCCTGTTGATTCATATACTTCCATATCAACATGTGTGCCATTGTAGATATTTTTTTTCATGATTAACATATTCTTATTCATTTATATGTCGGTGTCATTCCAGAGCAGGCCTTAGATGTATTGGAAATACCAAAGTGACAAAGTTAAAATAATTTTATTCATTTCACAAGAATCATCAAATGCCTTAAATCATTCACAAGCATTAAAAATAAAAATATATATTCTGAGAGTAACACTTATTGTACAAAAAAATAATAGCTGAAGACGAAAATGACATTGGTGCCAAAAATTAATTTTTACTGAAATTTTAAATAAATATACTGTACTTGCAAATATGATAAGTACCACGTTATTCTCAATAAATGTGCACACAAACCTAATCAACCTTTGTGGTTTTCAGCCAATAATCTGCTCATAAACACTACACATTTTTTTTTTTTCATTTAGCATGAACCATATGTCATCTGAAGTTGTTAAGCAGCACCCTCCACAAACAGGTAGCTAAGGTATGTTTTCCTCGTTACACACATACATGGGCAAAAACATAGCAGCTGTACTCACCAGCAAACAGAACATGAAGGCAATTTTTGCTACTGTTTGGAGTGGAAATTTACTAGCAGCCCGTCTCGCCACTTCTCCCGCACGGACACTGGCTTGGTACGAAAGACGGGCCAGAAGTGCTTCTGTCGCGTCTTGTTCAGACATGTGCCTGACCTACAGTGAAAAAAAATTTAATCTTGCACCATAAATTTGGTTAACATTTAACACTTATACTTAGGGGCATGCATATTTCGCGAAAATATTCTGAGACTAGCTGAGAGTTAAAAAAATTGTAGCATCGTCTGTGTTTCGTGATTGGGAGAGTTTCTTTCAGGTACTTGTCAACTGTTACACCATCAATCACAGTGATTCAGTGAGGAAGCAAACGAGTCCTGAATGGCCTGGCCAAATAAAGCAATGACTTCTCTCGCAGATGGCTGCCAATCACAAGGAAGAAACCGCTGGTGCGGGTATACCTTGTTGCAGTCTTAATACACGTTCGAATTTTTTTGTGAAAAATGCTTGCCCCTACTTATACTCCTACAATATTTGTACACAATTTTTACCTCAGCAAGTTTACTGAATCGTACAGAACGAATAGATGAGTCATCGCTCTCTGTTCCAGAACTTTTGTCCCCTGGTTCAGGAAATTTAATTGGTACGTACGTGGGATCGCTCTGCAAAAGAAAAGAAAAACAACTAAATGTTTACAAAAATAACAGAAGGCAACATACAAAATTATAGAACCATGCGAATGATTCACTTACCAGGCTTGTATTGGCTTCCGAATAAAAATTTTCATCATCTGTAGTAGGTTCAATATACTGCAAAAAAAATGTGTTAAAATAATGGTTTGTTAACACTGAATACTTATATAAATGCTATCAAAACTATGAGGACCTTATAAGGCCCAACTATATGAACTGATAAAGCATGTTGCAAACATAATTTAATATCAGTGTCTATAGCGATACTGCAAACATGTATTACAGATTTAAAGAACAAATATGCATAGTACTTAATAAAAGTAAAGAACGGAAACAATTATTTAAATTGGTGTCGGTGAAACTTCAAAATATTAATGAAGAATTTCATACTACTCATCCTAGTATGCTGTCAGGTGGAACAACTAAGTTAAAGTTCAATTTTGTACAGTTGTTGACAGGAATGACATTGGTTTCACTCCCAAAATGTTCAGATTTTCTGTGATAGAGTATATACAAGTTCATTGATCGGATCCAATCAGTAGTGCCAAGATTTTAAGGTGTTATAAAAAAGCATGCTTGCCAATAAAAGTAATGGATCTCATCTTTATTGTCATTAAAAATTACAACACATGTAATAATTAGTAAGTAAAATAATGTTGATCAACTGCTTCAACAACTCGTGGTAGGACACTTATATTTATACATATTTTGTAATGTCCTGAGCCATGTAATGATTTTATATTTTGAAAAGCATCGTCATTTTAATTTTTAAACTATCATCAAAATTGTGCATTATTGTATAAAATTACTTAAATATCAAAACAATAAATAATATTGGAACTACTACTAAACCTAAATTACTTTTTAAGCAGTAGAAAAATAATATTTGAATGATTGTTTGTTTTAAGTTTATTTCTGGTGCCAATATACATATACAAATTTTAATTAATTTTACTCTTTGTAATAGTTTTATTATTTAATACTATTAATATGAATAAAAAAAAACATTATGCATTGTTGTAAGTCCAAAATCATTATACTTATGCATTTTGTTGTAATTTTTCTCTTAAGGCCATAAGCTATGTGTTTCGGTTATCACCTACGGACTGCTTTTATTTGCTTTTCTTTAAAAAAATCATACAGACATTGAATAACTTTTTTTACTTAGTACATCATATTTAAGATTTTTAAAACCCAAACTTAATATTTATGAAATGATTTCCCAATTTGTAACAGACTAAATGAAATAATCGAGGTAAATTTTGCTGCATTTTGTGTTTTTCTTTGCATTTCTGTATTATGCAGTGTGTTGATTTCCATTTAGGTCTTTGGTGGTGCAGTGACTTCAATTTTGCTGTTATTTTGGTTTTATCACGATTCACCATATGGTCTTGCCTCTACCAATCAGTTAAGTTGTAAGCACATAAGAAAATAAGTTCCCTCAAATAAACATCTTATAAAATTGAGTGTTGTTATATTAGGAATTTATTAGCATGAAAAAAAGATGATAAATGCATACAAGTAAAATATTTATATAGGTACTATGGTTGTAGTTAAATAAAAAACAAAATTTATAACTTTTCTGTGTAGAGATTATTCCACAATACATTTTAATGAAAGAAGAAGAAAGAATACAGAAAGTACATAATGGACTAATTTTATTTTAAAAGATGCTGCTCATGATTACCAATCAACATCAATGAATATGAAACACACATCCATAAAATCAAATTGAGCAATTAATAGTGGAGTGATAGCAGTGTATGTTATGCAACAAAATTATGTCATTAACTGATAATTGCACGAAGTCACATGCGTGATAACAGTTAATCCATGATGTGATAACAGAATCAAGTCCCGGACGGAAAGTGGAACTAAAACGGTATGAGTCATGAGATAACAGAATGCCACCTACTCTTCAAAGGAAGAAACCATGTTTGAACCAATGTCCAAAGCTTTTGCAAAAATAATAGTATTTAATTTATGTAATGTCAGTGCAATTTGATGAAAAGAGGACAAAATAGGTATTGATCAAAGATCCTTTTTTTACCTGTTATAGAAGACCTCTACCCATTCATACTAAGCTCACCGAACAAAACATTAGTCACCCCTGGAGAAATCATTGCAAGCATGATTTAATACCATGTAACTCTGCCTCTAGACTTAATAAATGCCTTGATTCAGTTAGGAAGTGAGTCCACAAGGCTGTGCACGTACGTCGCATCCAGGTTAAGCCACTCACAGAGGATTTGATCACACAATTCCATCAAATTTCGGGGATGCTGATGATGCGTTTTACCCGCTGTTCCAACATGTCCCACAGATTGTCAACAGATTTCAAGTAAGGTGATTTTGCAGGCTAATCGAGATGTAATAGGGTTGGGGAGTGTTTAAAAACCAGTCACATATGCGTGCAGCCCGATGAACTTTGCTGTTGTCATCTTGAAATATTGCGGTAGAAGTCATCATGTAAATTGTTTAAATAAACATGCTGGTTCATGTTCGTGGTCACCGCAGTGAACGGGCCCAATTCATGATACGAAAAACCCCTAAAACACCAAGACCCACCTCCGGCTTGAACCTGACCTTGCACACATTCAGAATGAAATACTTCATTTTGTCTTCGGTGCACTCTACGATCTGTATCATTGGAATACAGGCAAAAACGTTGATTCGTCAGACCATTACATTCCGCCAGTCAGCTAATGTCCACATTCAATCATTTCTAGCGCATTGAAGATGGGCAGATTTATGTGCCTGTGTGAGCAATGGCCTCTTGAGAGGTGACCGACTCCAAATGTTCATTGCATGCAGTTCCTGTCGCAATGATCTCACGTTAACAGGTTGGGATGGACCTTCATTCACTGACTGCAGCAATTCCTGTCTGGTTTGGAAGCGATTTTGATTCACAAGCCATGAAATGCATCTCTGGTCCCTCTCAGCCAGGATCTTTATCCAACCAAGATTCTGACCATGTTTCATGGCCATGTCTAGTACCCCAAAGCTTATAGACACGTTGGAAAGTCACTACGTAACACCAGCAACTCCAGCAACTCCACGCACTGTATGACCATGGACACGGCCAAACATGATTGCCCCTTTTAGCCACTCCGTGACATCCTTTCATCTATCCATGTTGAAGTACACTATCAGCTTGAAACATTATGTCTTACTGATCGCTTCTGCCTTATGCTCACATAGAGGCAGTGCGTGTGTGGGTGAGCACGGGAACCATTCGCTGCACCATCCGTACAGGCTTAACGATCCATCTGTGCATGCATGCTAGGGTGACCAATTTTTTTGTTCGTGAGCATACCATAGTTGAAATAAAGTACGTCTTGATTCACAGATTAAGGCAAAGTTTGCTTGAAACAATATTTCGTTAGAGGCAGAATTCTTAATAAATATTAAGGACATTTATTTAACCTGGGAATGAATACTCTGTGCATAATACTACGCTCCTTGTACCAAATATTTAGTTAAAAAAAAGAAGAAAATTTCATATTCCAAATTTTTACAAAAAAATATATAAAAATATACACTACAATATTGGTTCACAAAAACTAGACAACCAATTATTTTATAAATTCCAAAATTATGTCAAATTATTAGTAACCAGTTAGTACAAAATTCAAATAGCTTTTCTTCTTATTTCAAGGAAACAAATGACAATCACGTAAAAGTAATTTATAGACTTGAATATAGCACTAATGGTACAATAAAATAAACAAAACAGGGTGATTTGTAGAGGGTTAGACAAGCTGAACAGGTGTGTTGGGGGACTCATTTATAAAACATACTGAGGAAAAAGGCCCTAGGGGTTCAAATTTGTTTGTTATAATTTTTTTAAATATTTTTCTTAATTTTTACTGAAATTTTATCTCCTAACACCTACAACAGTTTTTGTTGCATGTTTTAGATTTGAATTTTTTATTTACGTTTGGTCCCTGATGCATCCTTCATCTTTGCAAGGCAGTGTTAGATGTAAAGAACGACTAAAGAATTAGTTCTGAACTCACTGGTTTACTCAAAGCGACCAAGTGGTGCCAGATAAGCATTCAAAAAGCAGGTAAAACCACACAAGCCTAAGAAAAAAGCATCATACTTTATTTAGCATATATCTATTATAGTAACATGCTGTTGTGGTATTAGAATTAAGGGTGCAACATTCAAGTCAAATTTGTAATGTTTTCATAAACAAAAAAAAATTGTTTTTAAACAAACTTATAGATTGTTATACCAATAGAGTACACTATCTATGGAAATTTTTAAAAGAATATGAATTTATTGAATGCAATTAGTTTTTTTAATTAAGTTATTGTTGACGTTTTTGCATACTTGTTTCCATTTTTCTGACTTTAAGAGTTAAGAACTATTTCTTTGGTCATTCTTTGCATTTAAAACTACTTTGAATAGATGAAGTATGCATCAGGGACCAAACGTCAATAAAAAATTCAAATCTAAAACACGCGACCAAAAAGCTATAGGGTTCAGATGTCAAATTTGGTAAAACTTAAGACTCTATAAAAAAAAATTATAACAAAAACAATTGGACCCCTATGGTTTTTTTGCTCAGTAAGAATTTTCTAAATCGGTCCACCAACATTCCCGTTCAGTTTGTCTAACCCCTCAATAAAACACCCTGGTTAACAGAAAAAACTTCCAGTAAAATTGCAATTCTGTACACGAAGATAACATTTGGAGATACAAGAAATAAATTTTGTTTGTCAATATATCTTTCTTTAGAACCACAGCTAATCACCCCCCCCCCCCCCCCCCCCCCAAAATGAAATAAACATTTAAAATGTTTTTTAAATCATGTAATTTATGTAAATTGGAATAACTTACTTGTTATCCTTTAGATTGCTCAAAAATTAAATTTTTAAGAAAAACATTACATACTTAATAAATGAAAATTTTAAAGTTTCAATGGTAAGTAATTTTTGATTCATGAAAGGCAAAAGATTATAAAATATTGTCATTACAAATATATGTGGAATTGAATTACAATTTTAAACATTTCATAAAACATATGACCTGACAGACATAAATTGTACAAATTGGTAAATTCTTAGCCCAGCAATTAATCACCATATGATTTAACATCTTGTTGATATTAAAGTCATTAGAGATAATAGGGGTGATGAGATAAAAATCAAGCATTGAAGGAATGAATGGGAGGGGAAAACAAGTGTAACCATAAAAAAAACACGACTCACAATAATGTTCAATACATTTCCCACTTTATACATTCCCCCTTAATTTTCCCCCCACAGAATAAGAAACAGCTATAATGTATGGTATCATGTTAAGAACTTCACCCACCCAACTGTCATATGTTGCATCTGTTCAGTTTTATAGCCTTTAACTACAGATGTACATGTGTATAAAATGAAATACTAGGCAACATACCATGTAGGTAGTCGGTTTGCTGCACTGATCCCTCCATGGTGGCCAGAAACACAATCCAAATAAGTATATGGTAAACATGGATGTCTTCACATAAGTACTGAAGAATGGCTTTTCATAGTTTTCATTATGATAAATATACTGTGAAACAACACATAAGAAAATATACATAAATGGTATTGCAGTTAAAACATTAATTTTAGTAAATACAATAATAATACAACAATAAAGAGTAATTAATTGTTTTGTGTGACATGTCCAAGTTTATCCTTTGATCCTGATGGCATGATCCTGTACATATTGATCCTGTGATACATGATATTTGCGGTTTTAATTTAGTAGCCTATGTCAAAAGTTCCTACACATAACAAAAACTTGTGATAGGTATAACAATGAATATGGCGACAAGAAAATTGTTCATGCAAAAAACAGTGTAAAAACTAGTGTTTCTTTAGTGATAAATGTAGAAAAAAAAAACAATCCGAAACATTGCAGGTTGACCATTATAAAAAAACTCAAAATATTTACCCTCATAACTCAATAACAAAAATTATGCAAATAACTTTGTTATAAAAAAAATTTACACCACTTTGATAATACATTGATGTTCATTATGATAGCAAAACAAAAAAATTTATATTCATGTCCAAACAAATATTTCAAAAATATTACAGAAAGCCACAACCCCCCCCCCCCCCCCCCCTAAGGAGGGTAAAATATACACTGGATAACATGACTTCTGAAGTAATAAACAGGCTTTATACTAGGTGCAGACTACCAATGAACCCCCCCCCCCCCCCCCCGGACACACACACAAAGTCAATCCTGGGTCCGCCTCTGAAACTGTGAATACAATTGCACAATTGTCCAAGTTGAAACTTAATAAAAGATTTACTACCTTACACACTGGATGAATTTTATGTTTTAAATAATACAGCAGAAAGTTAAAACTTATAATTTTCAATTAATTCTAAGTTTAACTAATTATGACATCTTCCTAGTGCTTTCATAATACATTTCCTTTTTCTTGAAAATAATATGTATGAATTTTTTTAAATTAAATGTAGCTATCTGCAATAAATCAATAGTGTAGGTATCATAAATTTTTTAATTCTGTTAAATTTGTGTTTTTTGTTAGTTTTATTGATATATAAATATTAAATGTTAAGCAAATTATATGGTGTTTAAGAACTTATTAATTGATTATATTTAAATAACTGACTTGTACTAAATCCTACAGCCTATGATCATGTAAATTAATAAATAAAAAGTTGAATAAAAAAGGAAATATATTTTGTATTCAACTTACAATCTAATTTCTTGTTATATACAATTTTTTTGTTATGTTCAGGATCGGTAAATATGTAGAGTCGCGGTATATGCGGAAAAAAAATGCTAAAAATCCAAAAATACTTTTATTCTATGCTCTTTCACTTCCTCTTTTCAAATCAACCGGCGGAGATCAGAAATTCCAAATACTTTAGGGGATATCAAATTTTTTAATTTTCATCACAATACTTGCGTAATTCATGCAGCGATCACCATTGTTTCTGGTTTACGAGTATCTATTATGTTTCTTATTGGACAATTTTGTCACGTGACAGTTCCCTGATTGGCCAGTATTCAAATGAACCAATACGTGATTATTTATTTATTTATTAATGTTCCGTTGGAGGTATCGCGGCGTAGGTAAACGACATCATCATTTCCTTCTAATGGCAAAGGAAATGTACCCGCCTCCAACTTAGGTGGGTTTTTAACGTTTCTAATTTTAATGTCTTATTTTTTATTAGGATATTGTTGCGAAAGTAATAAGTAACAAAAACATTTTACGTTAGTTGTTAATGTTCATAATTTGTCCGGGTTTGTTAGGTCAGGTCAGTTACATTATAAATACTTTAAAACTAAAGAACCATTGAAATTAAATCATATTATTTTTAATGTACGCTCAGTTTGAAAGTATTCATAATGTAACTGACCTGACTTAATCAACCATTTTAGTTCCTACTGTTCATCCTTTGTCCCGGTTTGTTTGGTCAGGTAAGTTACATTATAAATATTTTAAAACTAAACAGCCATTAAAATTAATTCACATTATTTTTTATGTCCGCTTAGTTTGAAAGTATTCATAACGTAACTGACCTGAACTAATCGACCATTTTATGGTAAATATGTAGTGTACGGATTAGCGCCAAAAAAAATAGTACAAATATGAAATAACTTTCATTATATGCTCTTTTACGTCCTCTTTTCTTAACCGTATGCGGAGATAAGAAATTTCAATTACTTTTGAAGATATCGAATTTTTAAATTTTAATTATCGTAAAAAAAAATTTATAAAAATCTGAAATAACTTTTATTATATGCTCTTTTACGTCCTCTTTTCATTACAGCCTGCGGAGATAAGAAATTCCAATTACTTTTGGAGATATCGAATTTTTAAATTTTAATCACTATACCTGCACATTCACACGGCTGCACAATTGTTTTTTGTTTACGAGTATCAATTGTTTTTTATATTGGATAATGTTGTCACGTGATAGTTCGTCATAGGCCAATATTCAAATGAACCAATAGGCCACCTCCAACTTAGGTGAGTTTTTAAAGTTTCAAATTTTTATGCTTTAAAAAATTACGTTCGTTCCTACTGTTAATCCTTTGTTCCGGTTTGTTAGGTTAGGTCAGCTACATTATAAATACTTTAAACCTAAACAACCATTAAAATTAATTTTATTATTTTTAATGTCCGTTCAGTTTCAAAGTATTTATAATGTAGCTGACCTGACCTAATCTACCTTTGTCCCGTTTTGTTAGTTCAGGTCAGTTACATTATAAATACTTAAAACTATACAAGTAAAATAAATTGATATTATTTTTAATTTCCATTTAATTTGAAGTATTTATAATGTAACTAACCTTACCTAATGGAAAATTTCTGTTATTTAGGCATTCACGCGCACACGGCAAAATATAAAATGAAATTGCGGCGGTCCAATGATTACATAGGTCTTGCATTGCAAAATAAGAATGGCGATATCTCCAAAAGTAATTGGAATTTCTTATCTCCGCAGGCGGTTATGAAAAGAGGACGTAAACGAGCATATAATGAAAGTTATTTCATATTTGTACGATTTTTTTGGCGCTAATCTGTACACTACATATTTACCCATTTTATTTATTACGCATTCACGAACACACTGCAAAATAACAAAAATGGCGACGTTCGAATGGTTGTTCAGGTGTTGTATTGCAAAATTAAAAAATTCGATATCTCCTAAAGTATTTGGAATTTCTTATCTCCGCCGGATTTAATGAAAAGAGGAAGTGAAAGAGCATATAATAAAAGTCATTTCAGATTTTTAGAATTTTTATTTCGCAAATACCACTACTCTACATGTTCAGAATTAAAAAATTTTATAACTCCTAAAGTATTTGGAATTTCTTATCTCCACCAGTTGATTTGAAAAGAGGAAGTGAAAGAGCATAGAATAAAAGTATTTTCGGATTTTTAGCATTTTTTTCCGCATATACCGCTACTCTACATATTTACCTTCAGGATCTTTTGATTATCATACTTAAAACAGCAAGAATCATGTACTACAGGATAAAAATATACAGGATCATGCCATCAGGATAAGGAAGACTTGGATTCGTAATATGGAATTTTAACTACCAATAAAAAAAATTATGACTTAAAATTCCTACAAATTATTTTCAAAACATTTACATTTGTGCACAGCAGTGCTACAAATTATTAAATTAAATGGTACTTAAAATTATAAGTCATTTCTCCCCCATTCACCTTACTTGATGTCTACGTTGCCCGCCCTTAACGAATCATTTAATGTAGATCCACTTCAAATACAAAATAATATTTACCTTACGGTGCAAAAATTTACTTACCTTCGTCAACTCTGATGAAGAAACCCAAATGACATCAACTAACAACAAAACGAACAGTCCTAACAGAAGTCTCTGTGATTTGTTTAACATTCCGCTCACAGAACCAACATTTACAACTTTTACTACTACAGCCATTGTGCTTACATTTCAGAGTAATATCACAATTATCTTCGGCGAATTACTAAGATACTCGGCTTGGTCACACTGACCGATAAACAAATGCAAAGGGGCGTTGACGTCAAACTGTCAAAATAATATAAACATTACGTTTACAAAAAAACAGATTTAGAAAATAATTTTAAATATGCCTGTTTTTACAATAAAATTAGCATTAACATACAGAAAAGAATAGATCATTTACATCACACGTTGCAAATAGTTGCAAACAAAATTTGCAATACATTGTGACAACTGAAGGTTACTACAAGCTTAAAAAAAATTAAAAGAACATTCAATATGTCGGGCGAAATTATACAGACCGTTTACAAAATATATTATTAACAAATAACAAAGAGCCACAGTTTCTTAGTTAACTAAAAATAAATCATAATAGAGAGATGTATAACGTAAAAACGGCATTTAGATTTCAACAATTAGCCATAGCAATTTTTTAAAGTATAACATTGAAAATATGCCTTCGTTTAGGTATATATCATAATTTAAGAGATTTTCAAAAACCATAACATAGTGTATATTGACAACAGTATTATTACAGAATAATGTAGTGTTCGAAAAAAAACACGCGTTTAGTGCTAAAAAAAATTATTTTATACAGAGATAAGTAAATGGACCAGAAGGAACCTAACAGAAACTTCTTGAATCTGGAATTCACTAAGTAATATGGCGCCTATGTAGCTGAGAAATTGTTTACACGAACAGCTGTTTTAAACAACAAACAAACACACGTGTTGTTATACTTCTAAAATCATTAAAATAATGATTTTGGACGGTTAATTAGGGTACAGGTCTAGCATGTGGTTTGTTGTTGTTTTCGGCTCTCAGTTAACATCTTTGCCACACTATTTACTTTTCTTACATCCTTATTTATGTAAAGTCATGGTTTTGTTTGGTTATGAACTGCATTTGTTTACATTTTCAGAATGTCTACCGTGTTTATTATATATAAATATATAAGGCATCCCTATGTGCTGTGATGCCTGTATTTGCAGTTATATACCCCTAAACTCATCATAACCTCACAAAATACATTGAATTTTAAGAGAAATGCATAAATGTACAACCTAACCTCCACAATCACCACTGCATCCACAAAATGCATTGCATCATAAGCATAGGCGTGCCCAGACATTTCCATTAGGGGGGGCCCTGCTAAATTTTTAAATCAGAAGCTGAATTTAGAATGTTAAATAGCCTAAATACATTCACTCATTGCGTGTTTATATTTTTGTGCAGTATCGACGAGATATGAATGTTTACTAGTTAATATTTATATCTGCATAATTTTAGCAATCTTGAAAATATGTTTTTTTTTCCATAGACAATGTTTAAAGGGTACTTACACATTTTTCCCTCTCGAATTTTCCAATAGCTTGGTCCAGATCTACCTTGAAATTAACTTCTTTTTAGTGAATGCAAACACAGCAATTCAGACAATGGAACTTTAACAAACCTCTTAATTTTTTTTTTGCTTGGCCATTTTAAGGGACCTCGTGTTTTAAATAAACTAAGGCTGCTGTATTTCCAGAACGATAAAATGTTTAGAAATATTGATAATTACCACACTGCAACACTGAAAAACAGTTTGAGTGTCACAGTGCCAGGAATATACGAATATTAACGAACGCATTAGAGAAAATGCCGATCTGAGTGATTACATTAGGAGGGGCCATGGCCCACCTGGCCCCCCCTGTAGGCACGCCTATGATCATAAGCACAATGCAGAAATGTACCACCCCCACTGCCACCAACCAACCAATAATCCATTACATCATAAGAACAATTCATAAACATGCCACCTAACCTCCACCTTCCAACAAAAATGTATTCCATCATAGCAACAACACAGAACAGTGGCGAGGCGTGTGGTTTACATTAGGGGAAGCAAAAACTCCGTTCACCCCAAAACATGTTCTGGGGGGGGGGGGAGGGGGGGGGGGTCCGGGGCCCTCCCCCAGGAAAATATGGATTTCAAGGTACAAAATGGTGCTATTTAAGTAGTTTTCTTAACTGAACATTGACTATTCCACAGGTAGAAAAATTGACTTTTTTTTTTGAAATTATAAATTATTTTTGAAAAATAATAATGTCTGACTTAGATTATTCTGATAATAAAATACCTACTCTACATTATTTATATACTAAGTACCATATAATTAATTCTAGATACTAACAAGCAATGAAAATAATGCACAGAAAAAAATTCCTTTCTCTATAGCCTACAGACATAGGTAGATTTTGAAGTCCCTATTTTTCTTCTAAAAATTGTTTGGTAACTTCTATAAACTACATAACAACTTATGTTCGCCAAAATTCAAAAAAGACCGATTTAACATTTTCTCATTTCACACAGCGAACATTATTGACTATTTTTAACTTAATGCATCAAGTATTGAATGTCTTAACGAATTTCATATTATGCTTACTAAGGTAGTTATGCAATTACTTTTGTAATACAAACACTGTTTTTCATCCCTTTAACTAATACATGGTCTTATAATTTTTTTTTTTTGGACAAAGGTTTAAGGTAGGCTATTATTAAAACGGTTATTAATAAATTCTGACGAATGATACCTTTGAATATATATACTGTATAGAAGTCGCCAGCCCAGGTTAAAACTTCTAATACGGTTTTGAGGTAGTTGGTTAATTCACCGCCGCAATCGCCACCATCTCTAGGGCATCGACTTGTGGTGGTCCCTAGCGGACAAGTCTCGAACTCTTCAAACACCCCTTCCCCTTCTTGTTGAACGACGTTGAGCTGCAGTGAATGATGGATGAGGGGAGCGGGGAATAACAGCGGGCGACAGCGCTGCGCTCTAACGTGTAAATAACAACTAAGACGATACAGGGCGTTACGGCAGCGCACTGCAGCGGTGAAGTTCCCAAGCTGCTCATCATAAGCTTCTGAAAAACGTAGAGTAAATCCTATCCACTCGCGACTTCTATACAGTATATATATTCAAAGATGATACTAAGGAAGTTATATGTATATTTAATTTCAACCCCTGTTTTTACGGTAATAGTTAGTTTCATCAAATATTGTTTGCGCCAAAAGATTCTGATAAAGTTAGGAGTTTTACAATAAATTATAATGGATTTGATAGTATATCTATTTTTTTAAAAACAAAAATGACTGTTTTGGTCTTTCTACCATTGTTATTTAAACACCTTGCAGTAATGGACTGTATTATCAAAAATTGTTTCAGACAAAACATTTCGATAAAATTTATAAGATTAAGAAAATTTGAACGGATTCGGTAGTGTAGGCCTAACTACTAAGAGAATAACGAATTTTTTTTTAATTCTAACTCCTCATTTTTTAACCTTTTGCAGAAATGGTTCGTCTAATCAAAAAATGTTCAGACAAAAGTTTTAGATAAAAGTTATAGAAGTTAATAACATTTTTAACGATTCTGATGGTGTGCCTACGAAGGTAATCATGATTTTTTTTGTCCTCTAACACTTTTTTACTCTACCCATTGCAGTTATGGTTGGTCATATAAAAATTATTCAGATGTCAGTTGTAGATAATAATTGAAGTTTTTACAATAAAACAGAACATATTCAATAGTGTAGGTACATGGCATGGAATATATTAATTTTTTTTAAATTAAACCCTTTATTTTTTTTCAACCCACTACAACAATGGCTCATCTTATTAAAAAATTCTTTCAGAAATTTTTTTTAGATAAAATTTATAAGATTTACAAACAATTTGAATGGATTAGATAGTGTTCCTACTAGGGGAGTTATGTTTTTATTTTAATTTTACCCATCTATTTCTAAACCTCATGCAGCAATGGTTGATCTTATGAAAAATTGTTTCAGACAAATTTTTAGATAAAAATTATAATATGGATACATAATTTGTACGAATTTATTGTTGTACCTATGAAGGAAGTTATGATTTTATTGTTTTTTCAACCCCTTGCTGTTCTGGTTGGCCATATCAAAAACTTATTCAGACAAAATATTTTAGTATTACTCCTACAAGTTATAATACGTTCAAACAAATGTGATATTTTCCATATTATGGTAGTTACAGAAATTTTTCAGTTTTTCAAAATACCTTCCCCATTTTTACCTCTTTGGTCGGATATTGCCCACTAACAAACTCGACCGAAATCTTACAATGTTAGATTTTATGTATCAGTTTGGAAGTGATTTGTGAAAAATTGCGTTAGTTATCGTATCCATGAAATTATGATTATTTATATACCTATACTATTTATATATATATATAAACTTTTTGAGTTGACGATGGTTTTGGGATCTATAGACCATGAAACTAAAAACTATATAAAAAAATTCCGGAAGTCGCACCATGGTAACGGCTCCAAAATGTAGCAACTTACATAATTATTGTATGTGCATAAACCGAATGATGATAAATTCGAAGGAAAATGTGGATATTCCTACGATGTAATCCCATATATGTACACCATCATCAACAGAGACATGAGTGGCTACTAAGCGGCAAACACTCGCTCCATAGTCGTTACGATTTAGTACATTGGATTCCTGACCGGCCTTCTCGGCTACTGTACCGGCTCGGGACCCATGATGCCCCCACCGTGCTTCACCAAGACAGAGAATCATGTACGAACCCCCTCCCCTCTCATGGAATTAAGAATCCCCTCATTAGGTGGGTCAGCTTGTGCTTGCAAAATCGTGACAGTGAAACGGGGTTGATAAACTTAAACGCCAAAACTATGTTTTATGGAGAACTTACTGTTTGTTTTAAAGTTTTGTACATATTACATTTATATAGGCCAACATATGGACAGTATACAACATATAAGCAACCTATTCAGAGATCAATTGTGTAGGTTAAAAACCCCGCACGAAAAATCTCGGGGAGATGGCAATTTCCCCCCTCCACCCCCTGTTAATTTCCGCGGGCCCACCTTGCGAATCCTATAGATTTGCATAAGACCCTCGCACGACATACATGCTATTTATACCAAGCACGAAAATACGGAGTTTGCTGGGAAGAGCTCCAGTGATCCACACGCTATTATCAGATAGTGTCTCGGGCATTGCCACGCGCGTATAAAGCGCGGTATTCACGAGATGGATTCGAGAGAGCGAGTGGTGAGCGTGTTTGCCGACACACCACTTCTGTGTCTATTTGTAACTTTATAGGCAAATCTTGGCGCGCCTTCAACCGACCGACCTGCGACCGGAAATCACCGGGAGTCACTCCGGGAGTTAGGTTGCCGCGTTCACGGCGGAAATACACGCGGCGCTTTGATGGACGGTAGTGCGCTTAAGGGGCCCGCCCAGTCAGGGGCGTGTTGGGTACTTGGGTTAGTGTAGGTACGACGCCCGCTGGTGCTTCCAGCTCGGTGCCGGCTCTGAACTGGCGCGCGGTCTTCTCGTCGTGCGTAGGGCAACGAGAGGTAACCAGAATATTAGGTGGCGGCATTGGCGTCGCAAAGATATATTTTTTTTTTGGGGGGGGGGGGGGGGGCTTCAATTGATTTAGTTATTTAGTTGTTTGAAGAATATCCATCCCCTGGGAAAAAAGCGGGGGGGGGGGGGGGGGGGGGGTCCTCCCCCGGGAAAATTTGGGGTTTGAAGGTGCAAAAAGGTGGTTTTTAGGCATTTTTCTTTCCTAAATATTCTAATTATAGTTGGTTGCAAAATATAATTTATTTTTTATGAAAAATATTTTCAGAGAACAAATTTGTAAAAACACAGTTAACATATCTGCTGGTGCTATATCCACACAAAATCATTAATTTAAACATCAGGAGAAACTACGAAACTACGAAACTAAATATATTATTGGAGAGGACGAAATTGAATACTTTTTACCGTCCCCCCCGGTTTCGACGCCCATGGGTGACGGAGAAATGAAGATAGAGGTGTAATGCAAGACCCTCGAGTGCTTTCAAGAATCGGTATGGGCCGTTTCATGTCAACAAACAATTCTGAAGGGGGGGAAAAAAACGCGTTTTAGTCCTTTTCACTCTAATAAAATATACAGTTTAAAAACGAAATACGAAAACAGAACAACTCATCCGCCTTCAGCGTGTTTTGAAATTGTTTTCGCTAACCGACACCACTCGGATATCCCGAGCAGTTCACGTGGTTTCTTCTGAAGTTCTTGCACATCGCATGTGTGTCCAGATAGGCGGGGCCTTTAACAGGCACAGTTCCTTTTACAGGGGCACGGTGGCAAGTTGGGGAGGGGGTGGTCAGATCACTTCGCCCTCCACCAAGGTGGTCCTGGGTTCGATACCCCGAGCCCGTGTACAGTAACGTGTGTTCACGACGGTCTTGGGAAGAAAATGGAAATAAAATCCTTTAAAAGTTAGTCATATTTACATATACTTCCAGCTTTATACAGAAGGGTGTAAAAGTAATCCGTGGGCAATTTAAAGATTTCTGTTTGTTGACACTCGTTAATTTTTTTAGACTTGGTGGATAACAGAAAATGACGGTTAAACGAGTGAACGCTAATAGAAGTTTTACCGTATGCCAGGATCGTCGAGAGAGAATAAGATCCCGGAGGCAAACATTTTTGCTAGGTCTATTCCCAGCTTATTTTAAAAATCTATATTTAAAAATGAATCTAAGAAATTGTAAATTTTGTGGTGGCCATAACTGTAAACATGATATGTGTGTATCTCATAGTATATAGGGTTTCCTCTAGATTCTATTAACAATAGACTTATAATTTTAGTCATACTATTAGGGTAAACTCAAGCGTTCAAAATAATCTCGAAAATAAACCGGGGCCCCAGGTGTTTCCAACACCTTCCCCCACCACCATTCTTCAACGGCCCCATATGTCACATTATTTGCAGAACATTCTATAAATGTCACATTAGGAAATAACGCCTTTCTTTCAAGGTCCACGGTTCGAACCCTTGCATCGCTACAAACACCAAACTATGTACGAGGAAAGTCGAAGTAGTTTTTTCGCGTGCATGTAAGTTCAGTTCGTGTTCTGATGCTATCTAACCCGCGCCAACATTCACCTGGTGACAGCACGGCTCTACTATTTTCTGCTTTACACCCTCATACGTCTGATTTTCACTGATAGCGGTAGATACGAGCTCAAGCTGAGGATTGGGGCTTGTCTACCAATGTCCGAATGAGTTGTGTTCGAAATGCGCTTCGATCATGGAAGTTAATTTTGGAATGTATGTATGCTTGTGCTCAAATTACCGTGGACAAACATGCTAAAATTTATTTTCAAAGTAAGGCAAGTTACAATTAAACCTACATAAAACACGGAAAACAAGAGTGTTAGAGGGTAAAGGGGGGGGGGTAGCAGATTAGCGCCATGTATTGTTCTCAATTTATCACGCTTGTCAAGACCAGTGGAAACAAAGGACTGCCGGGGTGCGAAACGTGCTAGAAAGCGGATGGAAGGGGGCGAAGAGAGAGAGAGAGAGAGAGAGAGGAGAAAAGAGGTGAATGAAGAGAAACAGCTGGCAGCGAGTGCGACCGAATGCGCCGTGCAAGGAGTGGAAGGGGAAGACGTGGAGCGGGTGAAGGGGTAGGTTGCTGGAGATGAGACTCATTTGCATGGCATGCCGGGAGTTTTTAGTATCGCCGGGTTCGCGGGAGGAGGGGGAAGGAGTGAGGGTTGGAGCAGCGCATCATCAATAACGCCCGCGAGCCGGAGGAGCGACGGAGACGGCGAGAATGAAAATGAGGTTCCCGAAAAATCGCGCGGAATGCGCGCGCGCGCAGCCGCTCTGAGTGACAGCGGGGCTTAATAAAACGTCACCGGCGAGAATCGTTAATCTTCCCCCGTCGGTCGGACGTAATTGCCGGCAATGGCGGGAGAGCGCGCGGGCCGGCGCTGCTCTGGGCGGCCCGCGCGCGGCAGCCGCGCGAATTAACTGCGCGGCGCGGCCGCGAGGAACGCTGCTGGCCGCGTGAAGACCCCCGCCCACCCGGGCACACACACGGCGTGCAGAGCTTCAGAAGAAACCACGTTATTTGACAACTGCTCAAGATATCCACTATCCACCTCCGGTGGCTTCTGTGGAGGAAGGAGCTGTCGCAATTTTTAATCGAATAACCTTGCTGGGTTCGAAACGAGGACTCAATGATTTAAGTGCGTTTTTTAAATTATACTAGCTGCCCGACCCGGCTTCGCACGGCTATACCAATGGAAAAAAAAATTAAGCCACATCTCCCATTTACAGTAACGGTAAATAAAAAAAAAAATTCAGTGAAAATTTATTACAATATACTGTATAATGTACCGAAGAGAAAATGAATAGCACCGATGGTTTCCCGACTCGTGCACGCAACGTACAACTGATGTACCCGTACTTCGCTACGGCAGTCTACAGGCAGATCACTCTTGCGCCACTCATTATACATGCCCCTCCTTGTGGGTACGCCACTGCCGCGCGATGCCCGTTGCCATGGAGACGGAGAAGGCATGAACAATGCAAAATCCTGTTCTCATGCAGACAAAGTACCCACTGTTGCCTGGTTTTAACCACCCATGGGATCTAATTTTCGGAAAATGTCATCCTGCGTAACATAAGGAAAATTAATGTGAAGTTTTAAGTCTGTAAAATATATACTTGAAGAAAGGGCAATAAAAAACAAATTAAACACAGAGAGAGGAAAAAGAAACAATAGTTTAGGTTTGCGATTTAAAATGATAAAAAGTATTTAAATACTAATTGAACTCTTATATGAGGGTACTGATTGCTTCGTTGTTAATATCACACGGGTGTTTTTTACTTGTATGGGAAAATTAAGAATGGTAAGGCATCTAGTGCGTGGCAACAATGTTACTAGGCAATAGGAAATAAACTTCTAGCGCCTGCGGCATTGTCAACACACACTTCGTACGTGTACTGCAAGTTGTATCTAACCCCCTCCAACGCATTTGATTCTTAATTGGACTTTTAGTAAGGATCCCTAATGTTATTGATAATATAATATAGCCTATAGCCTTCCTCGATAAATGTACTATCCAACACTGCAAGAATTTTTTCAAATCGGACCAGTGGTTCCTAAGATTAGCGCGTTCAAACAAACAAACAATCTCTTCAGCTTTATAATATAAGTATAGATTTTATTAAAATTTGTGTAATATATTTTTATAAATTTTAATTTTTTCCAAATGTTTTTGACAATAATTATGTATTTTTAATATGGCGCACGTACGATCACAATCCAAGATGGCAGAATGTTTTTTATTTACATTTTTATTATTTTTTATAAATTTAAATATTGTTCCTGATTTCCTAGCATGAAAATTATGGATTCTCAAAATAGCAGCCATAGTGAAAATTGTAACCAACTAGAACCTAATATGGTGACCATAAATAAACATGAAATGATGATATCATACACTTCCAAGATGGCGGTGGTGGGCATAACAAAAAGTGCAATGTTTCTAGAATCCAAGATGGCAACCATAACAAAATGTTCAACTGTGACCCCTTAATTCAAGATGGCGAATTTTTTTATTTATTATATTTTTAATTTTTAAATTTTTTTCCGGATTTTTCTGATAATAATAATGGATTTACAAGATGGCAGTCGTAACGAAAAATGCAACAGTGACATAATTCAAAATGTCTGAAAGTTCTAAAAAACAAAATGGCTGAATCCAATATGGTGGATACAAGATGGCGGATCCAAGATGGTGGATCCAAGTTGGTCAATGATGTCAAGGTCAAAGTCATCGAATACCTATGGCTGCCATGATGTCACAATACAAGATGATGTCGACAATCCACAATCCACAGCCTGCAGCCTGGGCCAGCTCCGGCCAATATATACTATTCTTAATTCATTTCAGCTTTCGTTTTTATTCCTGGCAAGAGTAAACATGTAATTTATTAATAAAAAGTTAAAAAAATACTTAATTACAAGTTTTTAAAAATTATAGTAAAACAATCTAGTTAACATCACACCTACCACTTTGGGTTCTAGAACCTTCCGTCATTTTGATTTGTGCCTCATGTCCGCCATCATGAAAATCAACAATTTTCATCCAAAAATTTGGGAAGAATTTTAAATTCATAAAAAAAAATAATTTAATAAAATGTTGATAAACGCAAATATGGAGTCCTCGGTTCGAACCCCGTGAGGTCATTCTATTAAAAATGGCGGTGGTGCCTTCCGTCACGGAAGCCACCGACAGACTGACTTCCCAACACTAATGTAAAGGAAGATATTACATCAGCCAGTATAACGTCATGACAACCATCTTGTTTTCATCTGCTAGAATGCACTGCAACCCTCTTGGATCCAACATATTGTTTTTGTCTGCTAGAGTGCGTGGTCGCTATATTAGTTTAATTTTTATCCGCTAGAGTGCAGTATTATTAATTACCTTGATATCCACCATCTTGTCAGCTGTTTGGCCGCCATTTGTAATATCTAAGCTATAAATACAAAAAAAATTTCTAAAAAACATTTTAAAAATTATTCATTGATTTAATGAATTATTAAATCGATTTCTGTTCTCGGTTCGAACCCTGGACGATGGGAAAAAGTTAATTTTAGGTAAAAAAAAAATACACATTTAATAAATTAATTTCAAAATCCTAAAAGAGGCTTAAATTCCTCATCTAGAGCCTTCAGTATGCCGATGATGACATATTGGCCGCCATCTTGTAAATTCGTAATAATTAACCTATAAATTCGGAAAACAATTCTAAAAATAAAATAAAAAACGTTTATTAAAGTAAGCTTGACTGGACAGATGTTCGATTCTCGGCCTTTGATAAGAGTAACTAAACCTTAAAAAAAAATTTAATTCTGTTTCCCATTACCTTTTGTGGAATTTCGTAATCATTCTCTCTACTAAATACGACTCTATACAAAATACCTGCCCTACGAAATAAATACGCTATCGCTGTGCCTACCATAAGAGTATAATTTTTCGATACTTGGAATATCTTCCAGCCAGGTCATATACAATGAAAGCGTATAGGCAAAGTGTATTCGGACCACGAGGCCAGGTCATGTACAATGACAGTCGTATAGAACACTTTTATACGAAATAAGATGACTTATTTATTCGAACTTGACATTCCTTTCAAACAAGTAATGACCTATTTCAAGCAGGCAAGAGTCTTCGAACAATCTGATTACTTTTATGGATCTAATCTAATACAAGACCAAGAGGTTTTGATTAAATTAATATTTAAAAATTTCAGGCATTTAATTTATTTTGAATATGCTACATTCCTATATAACCTATTTGCATTTTCTATTTATCAGAAGTTCGATCAGTGATGCACTTTTTATTATAAACATTTTATTACCATTTTTGTTGGTTCAGACATAATGACTCGGTTTGGATTAATTAAGAATTCCAACTTGCATTACTAACTATAATATGTGTAAAAATTATATCTCCTATTGAATAATCTACAAATATTCATTGGTAAACCTTTTATAAACTACATATTTATTTTATATACACCATTTTAGTTTCGGTTTAAGATTTTTGTGAAAACCAAAGTAACCAATTGGTTAACTGAACTTTATCAATCTTTATCTATCTGTGTGTGGGTTGCTTCGTGTTTTGTCGCATTGATTCGATCAGTGTATATCTTTTGTTAATGTGTTTTTGTTGTTATTTTATGTCAAAAATCGCTTATAAGGTCTGTAACGCACAAAAACTGAGTTTCAATTGATCTGACTGTTTTAATGAAGCAGGATAATATGCTACGCATAGTAATATTTGTTTATTTTTCAAAGACTGCAAGCCTGTGCAAAGCCCATCAACATTCGAAATGTACGAGTCTATGTCTCCCCTAGAGCGCCTGTGCTGCTTGCCCTGTGCCAACAAACTACACTACACAAAAATATTCCCCTCGCATTTCAGCATCTTAAAAACACATTTTGTAGACTTCAAATAAAATATTATAGACATTAAAAACCTTAATATAAGTCACAGAAAACATAACATAAGAAAATACTTGAATACTTGCGTTGGATTTGCACTCATTAAATAATGATCTATAATTACTTCAATTATTCCAGTGTGCAAAAATGTAAATTCTAATTCTAAGAAGATAGTTAAATTACAATTATATGAGTAAGGCCGTTTTCCTGATTCCGTAGAATGTATAAGAAATGTTGTCAGAATAGAAACTAGGAACCACATGTATTTTTTTTTAAACGTCGTAATAAGAATACAGTGCTACCTAAGTAACATTTTTGGAAACATTTCTTTCTTCTCGTCCGCGAACTGGATATGATTTGTTACTGCAACTATCATCGTCTGAAACGCTATCTGTACGCTTTAAAGTTAACCTGAGAAACAGCTACCAAGTATTCTATATACTACTTCGAGGACAATGCTGCTGTACTCTTTACCATGGAGGGTGTAGGAAATATAGCAGAATTCCGTCTTGTCCTTATGACTTGCTTGTTCGTAAACATATTAATAGCGAGGCCAATGCAGACGGCAAAACACAACGCCACAGTAGAGAGACAATGTGAAAGGAATTATCCGTGACGAAACCATCCTACCAATTTTCTAGAAAAAACGATGAGGCTGTATCGAGACTCACGGCTGTTGGTTTCAAGTGAAACTTCTATGTTAGCGTGTCGCTTTTAGTGTAATTGTTTAAAATAAAAACAATAAAAACGAGACATTGACTATGTACTAAAACTTTTAATTCAAAACAGACACTAAATAGTAGCTTACGCAGAAAATTCTGTTTAACATTACCTGTTATATGATAAATGAAATACCGAAGGCATAATATCAAAATTAATGTTTTTTGGTGAACGCACAATCTGTATTGCCCAGTGTTATCAGTTCTCTATACACAATCACACGAATCACCGCGCAATCACATCTGAGTCGTGAGCTACACTGAACAGAAATTTGTTCTGAACCTAAATTAAAACTAAATGCATTTGGGAGGTCTAGGTAAGGAAGACTTTAGTGCGTCTCAGGCCGAAGCCTATATAGTTAGAAAAATGTTAAAGCAAGATGATGCACACCTTTTCGTCAGACTTTTTCTGGTACCCATATGTTACGCTGTGATTTTTTAGGCATTTCACACCAAATTAATATGACAATTACCAGTCGAGATTTGAACCTTTGTTCTCTGGAATACGAATATAGTGTTTTACGACTCGGTCCATAAACTTCGATAGTGTATCTTTTCTCATCAGATTGCCTTGTAGTGATTCCTTATGCTACAGGCGTGAGTGTACGATTATTATATAACAGTACAAATACATATTTTCAGACTATAGTAGGAACTCCATGTAGGCTATCTTCACATGTCTGGAAAATTTATGGACATCTAATATTATAAGTACAACTATCAAATATTACGGTCTCCTAAATTTTAATTCACGGTTTTTGAGTATATCCTGTACTAGTGTGTGTAACTACATGTGATTTTGTTTACACATTTACCATGGCTGTAGACAGTATTTGTGGAAGGGGAGGGCAGTAGCCTTTTACAAAGATAATGCTTGAAAATACATGTTTAGGTTAGTTGACGATCCCTTAGATAGTTTTTGAAATTCCTGCCATTGGAATTTTTGTAAAATAAAATTCTTTGTCTAAATAAATCTGGCAACCCTACTTTCCCCCTTTTTTTACTACGTTCATGACATGTTTTGTTAAAGAAACAGGTTCCACTTTTGAATAAGCTTCTCTCCACTAATACCTGTGCCTTGTTAACAGAAGTGTAAACAAATATACACATAACACAAATATGTTTAAAGAAAGTCAGTATGTATGTGAATATCAACAAATTCAGTAAGTTCATTAAATAAAATTTCCACTGACAAAAAAACATTTTAAATAATAGTTAAATTAATTCAAGTTGTAGGTTCGGACTAACGCAATTACTAATTATACTTTATGTCATGAAAAACATCAGTCTGTTTGTGCCTTAAGATCTCTTTCCCAAAACGTCGCAACTGGAATCATATACTGTGTTAGTCTGCGCTATCATCTCTGTGGTTTTAAAAATATCTGTATTTTCGCTCAACTTTTGCTTAAGGTGTTTGTTTGTGCTGTCATCACTGTTTCTTCACATCACTGGGTTCACCTGTGCATCTCTGTATAGCCGGGTTTTTTTTCTTTCTTTTTTCAATTTTTTAAGTTTCATCGTTGATTTATTCTGTTTGTCGTTGTGCACAGCAAATTTTCTTTGTAAATGGAACAGAAATATTCATGTAACCCTAACTATTGGTTTATTTACATGAAAATAACCGTAACCGTCCAAAATAGTGTTCCATTTATGCTTTGTGCTGCCCCAGTACCTCCAATAATTAGGTATTTGCAAACAGTTGTTTGAATAGCTGTGCAAGTTAAGAACGGTAAAACCAAAGGTAATATAAAATAGTTAACTTTTCTGTGGCTTTAAAACCAAATAAATAAAATTTTTATACAATAAATTCATGCTTGTAAGCACAATATTTTAATATTTTTATTATTTATTTCAAATTAACTTTACCATCGACAGTGTAAACTCGTACATATATTTTTACTATAGTCTATATTCATATATAATTACTGTACAGCGGTATTGTTAGTTTGTTTGTAGGAAAGTAACCTAAAAAACTGCCAGACTAGTTATACAAATTATATTTCACTGTTATGAAATTGCATAATTCATGCTGAACGAATAACATAAGAACACACAAATTTGTTCGTTACCGAGGTTAGATGTTACTGCACGTACTGCAAGTGTTAATGACACACGAAACTACAGTAAACTCGTGGATAACATCATGTCAGTGTTAAGAAGACTGCAAGTATCCGCTCTACCACTCTGGTTCTGGGGTAGAGCGCCTGCCTTGTGACTTGAAGGACCGGGTTCGCGCCCCGGCTCCTCCAAGGCGGATTGCCCAGACAAAATGGTAGCATTTTCTCTGGTAGGAATACAATCCCTTGTAACAAGTCAGGCTCCCAAAGAAACGGTGGGTGGAACAGAAAAAAATCTTCCAGGTGGCTTCCAAATGGGGAGCCCGTTTCTTTTCTTGGGCTCCCCATGCGGTGGCCATTCCGGGGGTTTCTCCGGGGTAACGGAGTTTTGCAAAAATATTTTTTGTAGTTATGTAGAATTTTAGTTTTTAGTAAGTGTAGCATTATCATTCCAACATGTTATAAATAAAGCTCAAACATTTAAAACATTAAAAAAAATTGGTTTTGTACAAATATATTTTAATAAAGTGTGCATCAGTCAGTGAGTGGTTGTGTGTTCTACCATTTATCGGTATATATTTTCTTGAAATATTATTGATAGTGAAATTATAGTCAGAAACCATTGTTTTGTAGTATTTTAGCAGTTTTTTTAAGAAAAAATATTTATAGGCACACGAACTTTATTCCTAAAAATATAATTTTTGTAAAACCATATAAGTAGTATGTAAATGTATTTTCTGGCACAGGATTCAGGATGTGGAGCCGGGAGCCGGTCCGCCATCTTGGATTGTGACGTCACGGCGGCCATTTTTGACTCAAAATTCCTCAAAAATGACTCAAAATGACTCAGAATTTCCCGTTTTCGAGAGAAAAATTCCCGTTTCGAGGGAAAATTAGGATTTCGAAAAACCACAAAAGTCGTTTTGCCTTAAAAACCACGAAATTCCTGATATAGGCTTAAGCATCCATGTCTACAGCCTCCGATAAGCCTCTTTTAGGATTATGACGTCACCGTTGCAATTTTCGTTGCGGCAGCCATCTTGAAAATCTTTATTTATTATCCGATTTTAATGAAAAAAAAATTAAAATTTATAAAAAAACAGCTTCTGTTAAGCCATTTCTAGGAATAAGGATACCATGTCCGTCATCTAGGATTATGACGTCACCGTTGCAATTTCCGTTACGCCCGCCATCTTGAAAATCTTAAATTTTTATGTTAGAAAATCGGGAAAAAATTAAAAAATCATTAAAACAATTATTTACTCGAATAAATAATAAAAATCATAAAAACCACTGTTAACTTACCGTTACGGTCGCCATCTTGGATTATATAAATGTTGCATATTTCGTTACACCCGCCATCTTGGTTGAGTACTATGTCATCGTTACACTTTATGTTATGACCGTCATATTGGATCCTATTAATGTTGAAATTACAGTTATGGTCGCCATCTTGAAATTTAGACGCCATCTTGTAAATCCGTAATTTTTATGTTAGAAAATCGGGAAAAATTCCAAAATTCATCAAAAAATTAACTTAATAGAATTCTGATTGATTATGTCGATTCCCGTCCTTGGTTCGAAACCGGTGAGGGCAAAAAATAAATAAAACATCAGATCCTTCTGCTACAGAAGCCACCTGCAGACTGACCTACCACCAATATCAAGGTATATATCTTCAGCTGGTATGACGTCATATCCGCCATTTTGTCTACGTCTGCTGGAGACCGTCATCTTGTTTTCGTCTGCTAAAGTGTGCTAGTGACATGTTAGTATAATTTTCTGTTCACAATACCTTTAACCTCGTCTATTGGCATTGAACTTTGACCTTGACCTTGAAAATTGACCTTGATCTTTGACCTTTACCTCGAACTTTGAACCTGACCTTGAACTTTGACCTTGATCTTTGACTTTGACCTTGATGTCCATCATGAATCCGTCATTTTATGTTCAGTACATGCTACTAGGAGCTACCACCTGCTAGTGGTCATTGCCACCATCATGTTTTCGTCTGCTGGAGGACACCATATTGTGTGTACTTGTCTTACCATCATGCTAGTTTTATTCTAACATGCTACAGTGCAGTAATCATTTATTATTACTGAGGTGCCCGCCATCTTGAAATTTGGCCGCCATCTTGAAATCATGTAATTGTTTAGCTAGAAATGCGGGACAAATTCTAAAAGTCTCCGAAAAAATCAATTATTAATTTACAAATTGAATCGATGGATTCCTGTCCACGGTTAGATTCTTGACCAGTGACAGTTGTAACTAATTATTAAATAAATTTTAGATTCTGTTTTCCATTACCTTTCGCGGAATTTATTAATCATTCACTCTACGAAAAACAACTCAAGTCAATATACATGACCAACGAATTAATACAGTGCCGATTAGCCTATTATGAAAGTCTAATTTTTCAATAATCTGAATAACCTATAAGCCGTTCATGTACAAAGCCACACATGTATAACAATTGTCTACAGTCCATGAGACCGAGCCATGTCATTATCAGACGTATAGGCTAGTCATTTCAGGACCGCATGACCTTCGTCGTTAGCTAATTATATTCAATTAATCCATCGTGACATTTTTATACATAATAAAGGACCAAGTGAACTTGAAAAATATTTTAGTAACACCAAGATGTTTAAACTAGTAAATATTCAGTCACTACATTTTTTGTACTATGCGCAATCAACAAAAAGGAAGCACCGCCATCGAAAAGGCGGCACATTTGGAAGCACAATCAACGAAAAGGCAGCACCATCAACGAAAAGGCAACACATTTGTCATTGACTCCAATATTCATTGGCTCCAATATTCATTGGCGCCATTAATTCGCTCGCTCCAATATTCATTGGCTCTAATATTCATCGGCTCCAATATTCATGGGCTCCAATATCAATTGGCTCCAATTGCTCCAAAAGGCTCCATCAGTCTTTTGGCTCCTATAGTCATTGGCTCCAATAGTCATTGGCTACAATATTCATTGGCTCCAATATTCATTGGCTCCAATATTCATTGGCTCCATAAATTCGCTCGCTCCAATATTAATTGGCTCGAAAAGGTCCCAAAAGGTTCCAAAGGCTACAAAAGGCTCCAAATGCTCCAAATGGCTTCAATTGCTCCAAAATGCTCCAAATGCTCCAAAAGGCTCCAAATGTTCCAAAAGGCTCCAAATGCTCCAAAAGGCTCCATCAGTCTTTTGTTCCAACAGGCTTTTGGCTACTATAGTCATTGGCTCCAATAGTCATTGGCTACAATATTCATTGGCTCCAATATGCATTCGCTCCAATATTCATTGGCTACAATATTCATTGGCTCCAATATTCATTGGCTACAATATTCATTGGCTCCAATATTCATTGACTCCAATATTCATTGGCTCCAATATTCATTTGATCCAATATTCATTGGCTCCATCAGTCATTGACACCAACAGTCTTTTGGTTCCAAAAGTCTTTTGGCTCCAAATATATTTGGCTAGAATTCTTCGAGTCTAAGATACTATGAGGCCACATGGCTACGAGTCTAAAATGATCTAGCTGGTTACGAGTTATACATGGCTTGCGAGGCTACAGAGTTACGAAGCTTCTAGTACACAAGTTTACGTGACTGCGAGGATACAGGACTACAAGTCTGCATGAGTACTTCACTACGAAGCTACTCGTCTACAAGGCTCCGGTTGCCGCATCAGTCTTCGACGGAATTTTCTCTTTTGCTCCAACTGCTCCATCAGCATCATGTTATAAGATTACAAGGCTGCTTGCTTACGTAGCTTCAAGTCTACGAGGCTCCAATGCATCATGACTACGAAGCTTCCAGAACACATGGTTACGAAACTGTGAGGCTACAATTCAACGAGGTCCCAAGACATTTTGTCTACGCGACTACGAGCCATGAGGTTACGAAACTACGTGACTACGAATCTTCAAGTTTACGAGACTGCGATGCTACAGAGCTACGAAGTCTCTAGAAAACGAAATTACGTGACTGCGAGGATAGAGGTCTACAAGTCTGCATGAGTACTTGACTACGAAGCTACTCGTCTACAAGGCTCCGGTTGCCGCATCAGTCTTCGACGGAATTTTCTCTTTTGCTCCAACTGCTCCATCAGCATCATGTTATAAGATTACAAGGCTGCTTGCTTGCTTACGTAGCTTCAAGTCTACGAGGCTACTTGGATACATAGCTACAATTCTACGAGGTCCCAAGACTGAATGACTACGCGACTTCGAGCCATGAGGTTACGAGATTACGTGACTACGAATCTTCAAGTTTACGAGACTGCGAGACTACAGAACTACGAAGCTTCTAGAACACAAGTTTACGTGACTGCGTGGATACAGGAATACAAGTATGCATGAGTTCTTGACTACGAAGCTACTAGTCTACAAGGCTCCAATTGTCACATCTGTCTTCGACGGAATTTTCTCTTTTGCTACATTTGCATCATCAGCATTATGTTATAAGATTACAAGGCTACTTTCTTACGTAGCTTCAAGTCTACGAGGCTCCAATGCATCATGACTACGAGACTACGAACCATGTGGTTACGAGACTATGCGATTGCTAGTCTTCAAGGTTACGTGATCGCGAGGCTATAGGACTACGAAGCTTCCAGAACGCATGCTTACGAGACTGCATGACTAAAAGGCCGCATGGCTACGAAACTACATGACTCTAACTGACTACATTAGCACCATTCAGTGGTGAGAGTTAATTTATCTCATGCAAAATAACCTGTTTAAAGTAGTGTCGATTATTGTCATCAGATGACACCACGTGTTGCTTACAGGTAAATATTATTTATTTCTTTTATGCAGGATGCGGGATGCTCACTAACGATCGCAATAGAACGATGGCTTCGCTAGACTCCAAGGAAAAGGATGTTTGTTCTTCCAGTCAGTGTTTCACAGATTTCTCAAAGCATATTATTAATTTGACTGAGTAATGATATTTTTTTAAATTCCACCTGATAAAAATATTGCAAGTTTTGATTTAGTAGCAGAAATTATCGAATTAAATGTAACTCCAAATAAAATGTCATGACTCATTAGACAAAAAAAAAAAATCCATGCAGAGAGCGGTTTCTCAGAATAGTCAGAAGCACTTCAAGAAACCACAGGAATGATATCAAGAACACGGGAAAAACCATCAAAATATTGACAAGAATAATCAGGAGCTCACGGAGAAAACCATCATAATATTGACAAGAATACTCAGGAGTTCACGGAGAAAACCACCATAATATTGACCAGATTAATCAGAAGCACTCGGAGAAATCCGCCACACGTTTTCTTTGATATCATAACATTTAAAAATAAATTTAAAAATAAAAATAAATTAATAAAAAATTTTAAAAAAAAATTAAAAAAATAAAATAAAATTCTGGCTTGTACTAGAACTCTATCTTTGCTCATCAATGATAAGTTTACAAGCTAGCAGAATATATTTATGTATTTTATGTAATTTTTTTTTGTTTGAAATTTTTTATTAATTTTTTTTTATTTTAATTTTTTTTTTAATTTTATGATATCAAAGAAAACGTGTGGCGGATTTATCCGAGTGCTTCTGATAGATTCATGCGCTCCCATTGCACAAATATTTTAAAGATAACGTGACAATTGGAGCCTTGTAGACTAGTAGCTTCGAAGTCAAGAACTCATGCATACTTGTATTCCTGTATCCACGCAGTCACGTAAACTTGTGTTCTAGAAGCTTCGTAGCCCTGTAGCCTCGCAGTCTCGTAAACTTGAAGATTCGTAGTCACGTAATCTCGTAACCTCATGGCTCGAAGACGCGTAGTCATTCAGTCTTGGGACCTCGTAGAATTGTAGCTATGTATCCAAGTAGCCTCGTAGACTTGAAGCTACGTAAGCAAGTAAGTAGCCATGTAATCTTATAACATAATGCTGGTGGTGCAGTTGGAGCAATAGAGAAAATTCCGACGAAGACAGATGCGGCAATTGGAGCCTTGTAGACGAGTAGCTTCGTAGTCAAGTACTCATGCAGACTTGTAGACCTCTATCCTCGCATTCACGTAAACTCGTTTTCTAGAGACTTCGTAGCTCTGTAGCATCGCAGTCTCGTAAACTTGAAGATTCGTAGTCACGTAGTCTCGTAACCTCATGGCTGATGGTATTCTTTGGTTTTCGAAGAGTTTTTTTTTCTGTAAATTCAACGGATGCTATCTATACTAATATTAAAACTGTTAGAGGTAAAAATTCTGTACATTGGACGCAATGGTGGAAATAAAAAAAACATTCCGGAAATGGCTAATCACATTATTTAGAACTCAAAAATATAATATTTTTAAAAGTTTTATATGCTGGTTTGTCTGTTTACTCCAATTGAAAATTGCGCAATTGAAAAATATTTGACAGATTTTGATGACTTTTTTTATTAGTAAGGTTTTTGGCTTTCTTAAGAACTAGGCTATAAATAATTAATACAATTAATTACATAATTCCACCAATAAAGGGGCGAAAAGGAGTTATCCGAAATTAAACAAGCATAAGAAAAGGTATTTGATATTAATAATAAACATATCAAATAACCAACTAAAATTGTATTAGTTTGCGAAATTCAACCCCTAAGGTGTGTAAAAGGTTTGTTTGTGGTTTAACAAATTAATTTTTTTTTGTATTTTGGAAATTAAAAAAGTTTATGTGTTATGATTTATATATATGATCTATGCATTGTATTATTAACTATCATTCATCAAAATTCGTCCTTTTAAACAGTGGGAAAAAATTGTAGCTTTTGATTTATTTAGAAAAATAGTAGGTATCTCCGAAACTAAAAGAGTTACACATAACATATTTGTTAAGAATAATAAAAATAACCACGCTTTATGTTTTAAACCACTTTGCAAAATTCCACCCACAATGGTTGTAAAAGGTGTAAGTTTTGTTTTAAGAAAAACATGCATACATTCGAATCTAATAGATCTAAAAGTTAGAAACTGTGAATGAACATCAAGCATATAGCGTTACTTTTTTTTTTTAAATTCGACATTTAAGGGGGTGAAAAGGAGGTAAGTATGGTTTATAATTTAAATAAAAGCACAGGATCTTCAAAGAAAATCAAGCTGGAGATAATGAATGACATACATGACTTACATTTTTTTATTATTCTTAAGATTGGACTGCAAAAGGGGTGAAAAGGAGATAAGTAAGGTTTTTATTTTTAATAAAAAATTCATATTTCCAAATACTTTCAAACGAGAGGTAAGAACCTGAGCATTAATAACTTTTAAAAAATTAGTTAAATCGTGTGCTTTTATCATTTTTTTGAAATTAAACCCCAATGTTAGTTCCTAGTGAATCAGTTGTGAGTTAGTTTTAATAGTTATAAATTTAAACTCCAAGAAAATTAAGCGGGAGATAAGTAACTGAGCAAGAATAACGTAAATTATATGATTTCACAGAATGGTTTTATATTTACCAAATTTCTATATGTACCTTTTGTACCGCAAATGGGTGAAAAAGCGGTCAATCTTGTTATATTTTGTAAGACACATCTCTGAAGCTAAATAAGCGGGAATATTTATAAACATACGAAATCTACCAACTTATTTTACTACTTGCTAATATTCTACTTCTAAACGGGTGAAAAGGTTGTATACCTATATGGTTCTAACATTAAAAAATAATATATACTGATCCAATAAAAAATAATTTAAGATATGGACAGTGATTACTAAGCATACCTTAAGCTATGTTTTCTTATTAATCGCTTTTCAAAATATCACCCCTTAAGTTGTGTCAGGGGTGAATAAATATTTAAAAAAATAATAATTTCGCTTAATCATTATTGGCAAGATAAATTTAAACTCAGTATAAATGTAATTTTACTATAAATATATTTAAGATTTCACACCGGTGGTAAAAAAAAGGATGAGTTTGGTTTTATTTTGTTAACGTATAAGTACCGCCATATTTACAAAATCTTTAGTTCTGAATTTTTACATAGGCATGACTGTGGTAAAAAAAGAGATGGGTCAACAATTTGGGAAATTCGTTCAAGTAATACTAAATATAACTAACTACTAATCAAGTTACATTTGAGATAATTTGATACCTGTAATCTACATTTCAAATAAAGATGTGATTGTTTCAAACATCTTACAATTACCAAGGTTTATGTAACCTAATGTAAATTAAACATATTTTTCTCAGTATACATTGAAAAAAAAATTATATATATATATTTTTTTGCAGTTCCTTGGTATTGGTAAATTTCCTTTGACAAAAATTTTGCACTTTTTCAATGACAGAAATAACAGGACACTGATTAATGTAACACTTGTTGTATGTGTGATTCCATCTATACATCGAACTGGGTAATTTAACAGGTTGGTTATTATAATATATCAGATGTAGGCTACCTACATTTGTGTATTTTTATCGAAGCGTGTAGCACAATTTGGTTTTCTAGAAACATTTGTGTAAAATAACCACAAATGAGTATACCAGTTTTTCATAATTTCAAATTACTAAAGTTTTTGTTAATGTTATTGTACATTTTTTTTACAGTGTAGCATTTTCGATAAAGATTTATCCACGTGAAATGGAAGGACTATATTAGTATATGGTCTGTGTTATGTTACGTGTTTCATATTTGACAGTTCCCAAAAGTGGTACCATTGGTCTACGTATCCTAGCACTGTTGTTCCGTAAACTGTGCTGTAAACAAGTTCATGTGATTGTAATTGTTCGTAAATAATCATCACATGATGCTTTGCAACCACTGGTACTACTTTTGAGGACTGTCAAACTTGAGACGATTCACGACTTGGACTACTACTTCCCTGTAAAAACCAACTTAAGAGTTGGTATTGTATATGTTGTAGCCTATGTAACAAATGTGCTGCAATTTAGATGAGTCCAAAACTTTTTTAGGTAGTCCAAAAATAACCACATTGGAATTAGTTGATTTTGTTAATTCTTAGAGACCGGAAAAATTCGCGGATTCATTTCGTGATAGTCTAGAATCCAAAAACGTTCGCCCTTTTGCTGCATCAGTGATTGGGCCACAGTTTATCTGAATGATACGCTGCCAATGAAAAACCTTTAACAAAAGAAGTATCGAATCACTGGCGTCCCAGTTAACAGGTGTCACGAGTCAGTAGCCAATGAGCAAATGTAATTTTCCCGCGTGCATAGAGGATCATGCAGTATATCCTACAGGTCATTGAAATCGCGAATTTTTCCGGTCTCTATTAATTCTCTGTCTGTTTCACGTGGAGATGACGAATGTCTTTCTTCCACTCACTTTGGCAACTTGGTTGGCGTGCTGTCTTTTGCCATTCAACCAATAAAAAGGCGAATGTCTCGTCGCTGTCACCCGTGGTTACGATGAGCCACCATTAAAATAACGAGTGCTAAGGCTTGTCGTGATTGGATTGTGTTTCACCATGTTGCATGTTGTCGGACTGGATTTAGTTTATTTGAACGGCTCATTTTTTCCTACCGTGGCTGTACGTTAGCAATTTCTTAATTAAGACTGATGCATTATTTTATAATTCCATACTCATTCTCGTGCCCCCATAGCCTGGTTATACCTACTCGTTAGAAGACTGCAATTAAAAATGCATCGCAAAACTGGACAGTCTGTGCTTTCGGTTGAGGATATTTTGTCTGTCAGTGGGAAAACTGTGGATCTCACCCCTGTAGTGGTAGGCCAACAGTGCTTTTGATTTATCGTCCAGCATTCGGTGCCAATTTCTGTAGCGTACAGACTTTGATTTATTCTGACACTGTTTACTGCTGGTTAAATAACACTTCTGTAGTAATCTCTGTGTATATTAATATATATATAAATATATAATATATATTGTATATATATATAAATATATAATATATAATATATATACATACATATATATATATATACACACACACACACACTAGCTGCAGTACCCGGCGTTGCCTGGGCTTAACACAGGGTGAAGGGGACCTTTTTCGAAATCAGATGTAGATAGTAATTTATTGTCTTCTTAATTTGAATGTCAAGTATGCAAAATAATTTATATTACTTTCAGATCCCGACAGACGTTGTTCTGCCAGTGTATAGTTATTTATCTGTTATCTAAAAATTGGTGGTCTGTATGTAGTCTAGACTCTATAAAGCACAATAGAAAAAAGCTGAAAAATAAGAGATTACTAATATTGAAAAGATTCCATTATCTAGCTAATGCTCGGCATGCATTGCAATGCCTCATTCAGTTTTGTTTTGTAATATGTTTGAAGTAGTTACACATATACAAATCATCTAACCATCACTCTAAATATATATTTATCTCTCTATCTCTATTTATCTCTTTATATCTACATATATACATATATAACTCCCACTATCTCTATCTCTTCTATATATAAATTTCTATATAGCTCTATACATCTATATATCTCTTTATCTAAACCCATTTCATTTTTCTATACCTCGTTCTATCTCAACTTATCTCTCTGTCTCTCTCTATCTCACTCTCTATATATTAATCACTCTATCTCTGTCTCTCTTTTATATTTAAATAAATTGTCATGCGTGCGCACTTATACAACAAAAACAGCCGAAGTGTCGCTATATAATATGAAATAAACACTTTTTTTTTTTGAAACGATTCGTGCTCCAACTATTGCAAAATAGCTATACCTTCTCAGAAACCTTCACGGGCATGCGCATAACAACTCACCAAAATTTTATCGCAACCGGATGAATGGTATAGGAACGCATACGGCACAAACAAACGTAAATTAAAGACATGACAAACGCATCAAACGATGGTTCGTTTAAAATTCAAGGCAACTAACTCTATCTATTGACGAAGTTAAGAACAAAACTGTTATGAGCGCCTTTATTTTGCTAGCCGCTGTGAGCTCCACTAAGCGGACTGGTCTCACCAAGGAGAAAAATATTAATTTGCCAGATCTTACTATGTGTATGATCGTGTCTTAGACATAGAGAAATGACACTCACTCACTATTTGTATGTCTATGACATATGATTTCTTCTGTTATAAAATGAAATTATCACTTTTTCACTCCTTTAGGGATGGAATTTCATATTAATATGTGGTCTATGTGTTAATCCAGGTAATGAGCTCGCTGTAGGCGGGGAAGGTTGATAAAGTGTTAATTGATCAGCTATCGACCGGGGTTGAAAAATATAAAATTCTATTTAAAATTAAGGGTTGGTGATAGAAGGGTGAAAATTTAGGGTTGTATGTATTTTTTAATGCCATATTATAAAAAAATAAAAATAAAAATTTTGTCCAAAAAATTAAAAAAACAAATGTTAGGGGTGGACAACCCTTATCACTTAGGGGTATGAAAAATAGATAGTGGCCGATTCTCAGACCTACTGAATATGCATACAATATTTGATAAAAATCGGTCAAGCCGTTTCGGAGGAGTATGATAACTAACACTGTGACACGAGAATTATATATATATATATATATATGTGTGTGTGTGTGTGTGTGTGTGTGTGTGTGTGTGTTGGTCGCCCAAAGGCGTAGCTATGACTTTGGTACTTTTACCTATCAAATAAAATAATAACTAATAGAGAAATGATCTTTATGGAAATTCTTGCGAGTTAAGCTTCTTGAAGAACACTGTGGATATCGTTGGCCACCTACGTTCACGCAGAGCCAGTGGTGGTTCCACTGTATAGAAGATGAAAATAAATATTTTTTAAATTTATTATTTATTGTTAATTTTTTGTTTCATTTCGTATTCAATTATTATTTTGATATATTTAGGGGGAAATGAACTATGTAAACAAGTATCCTGGATGCATTACATTTAATGGAAAATCTCAGATTCAGTAAAAGTATTCGTTGTTAACGCCTGTAGCTCGGTGAAATGAGTATGAATTTAATAAAGTTGTATCATATATATATATATATATATATATATATGAGTGATTAAGTGTTAACATAATTGCTAAGACTATCAATCATTAAAATATTTTTAAAAAAGGCATTTAATGCAATATTGTTTGTTACAACACAGTTTGCATATGACAAGTCATCCTAAATACGGAAATTAAAATTTTTAGTAAATTAAAATAAAGAATCCAAGTTCAAATGACTTGTCCAAAGTCTTAATTTACATATTTGCTTAAAGTATCCAATGACTAAAACAGTAACTTATTCTACAGTTTTGCTTATGTCACAAGGTGGTAACTTTTAAAAAGTTTGCTTCAAAATCAACAATAATATATATTTAGCAAAATTGTTATTGCCATTCTAAACTTTAGTGAGGCCTGGATTTATTTAAATAAGTTTATAGCTATAAGAAACATGCGGTATTATGAAAAGGCACCAATCAAGTTACTCATAACTCTTTAAACTGGCATTAGATAATACTTACACAACTTTATAAGGAACAATACACCCTCAGTTTTCACACACAAAAAAAAGAAAGAGCTTTTTATAAAACTACACAAATCCTTACTGTAATAATTTTGTTATATTTTACTACCTAGAAGTTATAGCTTAATCCAAAACATTTTACAACATAATTACTATTCAGAATTTTACTCAAAACATTTATAATGTATGATAAAGCTCGTTTGCCAATTTATAATTTAATAAATAAAGAAGGAAAATAAATAATTGGGGCCAGAAAAAAATATCGTTGGAAAGAGTATGGTTAATTGTTACATATATAACCTACGTACTCATCAGAAACCTTTATTTAATTATGTTAAGTATAAAGACATAATTTTCCATTTTTTGACTGAAAATTAGATCAAACCCTACCCAAAAGATCTCAAAGCATTTTTGTACTTAATATCCATGAAATTTCTTGAACCAAATGCTATGTTAACGATCTCATTTCAGCACAACATTAGGTACCTATACTACTTTGTATTCGCATATCTTACGTATTTACGACAGTAGTTTTTTTATAGTTAAGCCTACTAAAAAATTCTGAATTCATCCCTATACTCCCTAAACAGAGTAAAAGCAAAAATAAGATTACAATTTGTTACTTTTTTGTTTAAAATCAATGGGCATATAAAAATCAAGTTTATGGCATTAGATTTAGTAGGTACATTATGTAGGCCTATGTGTGTGTCTAAAAATATTTTTCGTCCATATTTTGTCAATAAAAAGTCATTAGTTTTGTCTATTATTATATGCCACAATAAACAGAATAATTAGCGGTTAAGCATAGTATAGAAGTAAACATGATTTAAAATAAGGATATTCTTTAGTTCCATGAGTTTCCTTTACATACATTTAGGTTTATCCATTATTTCAACGATACTCCGTAGGTAAACATTAATTTGAACTACCTAACATTAAACATGCCTTTTACATATGTTGTTTGTGTACATTGTGTTTGTATCCTACATTATCGTGAGCGTTATGGGCCTAAACGTCTTGTATGGTCGTTCACGAGTTTACTGCGAACGTGTAAGAGCTATATTATAGCTCACTGCCGTCGTTTAAATTTCTGAACACGTAGCTTCTTTCCACTGTTTCAAACATAGGTCCCTGGACAAAAAAAAAGTTAAAAATCGTGCTCTCAAACACAATTCTGATGTTAAAGTAGAGTATTTCGTTTTGTTTGGCGTTTCTTTCAAGTCCGAGACCGGTACTAAAAGAGTATGGCGCGACCTCGAAGAGAGATTAGTATTCCAGCCGTGACCAATATTGTGAAGATTCTAGGAAAAATACACAGAAGATAGGCAACAGAGCTATTCGAGCATCCAGCTCTGTTTGCGTTAATTATTCTTGCTCGTTATCACGTCGCTGCGCCGCGCCGGTGCTATTACCCCTTTCACGCCGGCAGCTCGTAATCGAACATTCCACTTCCTCTTCCTTCCCCTGTTCAATTGGACGACAAAAGAGTGGGGGACGAAACGCGAGTTTCATTGGTATACCCCATCAGTATTTTAAAAAAAAAAAGGAAACATATAGATAGCTCCGCCTTTCATAGCAAGGTGCACACCCGACGCCCCACCTACTTGTGATACGATTGGAGCCTTTATTGTGCCGCGGAAGGGGGGCGCCGCGGGAGGGGAGTCGCCCGGCGGGGAGGGGCCGCCGCGAGGAATGCGGGCGCGCTCGGGCGAGCTCGGCAAAGTCCGGAAGCAGCGCCGGAGAGCCGCGCGCTCAGTTCGTCGACGGTCGGGGAGCGCGCCGGTGTGTTAGTTCTCGACGCGGGAGTGGCTTCCGTGCGATCGCCGCACATGTCCCAGCGCGCCGGCTGACAGTCGTCACCCGCACGCGAGTTTTACCCAGGCGAGTGCACAGCCGGGAGGGGGGGAGGCCCACACTTTCCGTTACGTGTGCGTGAAAAAATCAGTCAAAATTCGGGTCAAAAACAGAGAGCCCGTCCCTGTCTACAAGATGGACCGGCATGACAGCGATGCCGACGGCAGTTTGGTGAGTAAGCGTGACATCCATGTCATCCCCATTTACATTGCTGCCAAATTGTAACAAAAAAATATATATATATTTGGAACGGTTTTGTTTATATTTTGGAACAACCTGTAATTGATTTTTTTTTTCCATCGAATCTCCCGGGATGCGAAAAACAACATATTCTAACTGTTGTTTATCTCAAGATCTTGGTATTTTATGTGGCCATCGGAGACTATTCTGTCAATTGAGAACCTACCTGCCAGTGTTTGTGTATGTTATGCACGAAAACGTATGCAATTTTTAAGTTAGACACGTGATAAATGTTATGGCAGACAGCCTGTTATTTGTAACTTTCGTAACTTAAAAATAGTTTTCGTTACTTAGATACAATATTATTGTTAAATACTCTCCTGCTATGCTTACATTTGGTTCATTTACCTACCCTTTAATGAAGTGGTTTATTAGTTTTCTGATTATTTTATTTTTCGTTTACAGATGATAGAAAAAAAATCGTATATTACTGTTTTTATAAGTGAGTTGGCTTTGCAAATTATATAATAAGTATGCACTTTTAAATCACGTTCGATAAAATGTTACCACACATGAAACAAAAAGTTAAATAACCTCTGTTTACCAATTACGGATTTGTAAAAACTCAATTTAATCATTGGCCAATCTTTAACTTCTTGCAATTTCGACTTCCATATTTGAAATGAACTGTTCCGAAAACTGTCAGAGATGGAGACCTTATGTGTATGGAAGGCTACAATATTATTTTTATCAGATGTATCACCTTTTCACTTGCAAAACCTTTGTACAGAAAAAAAACACTGAAACAAATTATTGAATATTTTACACGTTTTCATGATACGACCGTTGCGTTGGATAGGCTACGTTCCTTCCGTAGTTTATAATTAAGGTTTTACATCATTGTGTGCAACCGATGTACACAGAGTAACTTGGACCCCAAAAGTTAGTTCTTCTGTAGTTCTGTTGGTGTGCATTCATTGGCTGATTGTTTTCAAGCTCGGGTATGTTTTTAATTGTATCGGGAAACACGTAATTAGGTTCTAATCCTTGGCCCTACAACGCAGGACAACCATCTGCTTGAGACGTGACAGCGGTAGAAATTTCAATCAAGTATAGTAAATTCACGTTTCTTACTTTCGTTGTTAGAAAGGTATAGCGGCATCAAGTTTGAAATGTATCTAAGTTATGCTATTTATATGTGGATTGCGACTAAGGTATTGAAAATTTGCTAAAGAAACACGGGTATTCTTGTGAACGAAAATATATTGCAGGCGGTTGACAGTGGTCGATACATGAATTTTGCATCACGGGGGAAGGCATTTGCAAGAAGAAAAAAAAGGAATGTGTATTCTAAAAAAACGCTGAACAGTTACATTATCAATCTCAACATAAGTCACTTCATTTGTAGCTTGTTCTATACGTTGATAGCTTCCTAGCATTACCAAAAATTACATACCTCCTTCACCAAAATATATCTATATTTTTTCATAACTTTAGGGGGTGGGGGGGAGATATTTGTTGGTAACATGCATGTATGTGGGCTCACATTTGACGGACAAAGCTGTTTCCACATTATGTCGAGGTCTGTCGTGATTCGTGTTAAAGAATTGAATTAATGTTAGTGATATTAAAAGAGTCAACTGCGAGTAACCACTGTCCTGAAATTATCTTATTTCGGACCTTTCCCATGGTCAAAGAAGCATTGAAATAAGCTGGGCTCTTGTTTAATGGATACATACTATTGTTTACTACCGAAAATTCGCTACGCGTCATTTTGCAGGAAAGTCACGTTAAAACAAAAATAACCAATAGGTATATCAACGACTTACCAAAACAAATCTGGGGTTGTGATAAATCATCCACATAATAAGTATTAGGTTAACACGGTGTTGCTCATTGAATAATGTAAACTCCGATGTTAAATAATTATTTGTACTTTTACTTAACCTAATATACTCTATACATTGGCGTAGCTGTGTTCATAAAGTTGGGGGGGACAAATAATGATTTAGATGTCATGTAAACCCATTCCCCTCTTACTGTGACGGGGGGTCCGGGGGTCCTCCACTGGAAAATTTTGATTTTAAAAGTGCAAAATAGCGCTTTTTAAGCAGTTTTTGTATCTAACCGTTGGATACATCGATGTTAAAATTATTATTGTTTCCTTAAGATAAAATTTGAGATTGAATAAATTACAAATAAAGTTGGGCAGAATAATATTATAAAATAAAAATATCACGGTCTAGAAAGTTGGGGGGGACAGTCCCCTCCACCCAAAAAGTTCAGGGGGACACGTCCCCCCTGTCCCCCCCGGTTCCTACGCCCCTGACTCTAAGGTATATTTATTTATAACTTCAGAATGAAACTACATATTTGCTTTTTCCATGACCTTAAAATAAACATAGCCTGAAAGTAAAATACCAAGTTTATCACAAAATGTTAGTGGTTTGCAGACAGGACTGGTAGACCTGTCAGTCGCATGTCGCGGTGTTAGCCACAGTTGGAGCGCTCACGCCGCGCGGTTGGCGCGCCTGGCGTCGAAGCGGCGTCCCGGCGCCCGCCAGGCCCGGCGCCCCTTGACCGCTCGTCCCACGTGACCCGGGGCCGTGTTGATCCCGTTACCGAACTACCTGGATGCGTGATGCGGGATTCCCCAGCGGCGCGACACGACAGCGGGGTTCGCACCAGCGCGACAAACAAAACAAAAACAAACAGTTACACATAAAAATATGTTGCTTGCCGTTTACTCACGCAACAAACGTACGACAACCATCACTATTTACATATATATATATTCTAAATTGACGTTTGAGATAAATATGTTAACCCAGATTTAACTTAAATTCGGAATATCATAATGGGAATATACATATAAAAATTATCTAAACGGGAAGTCTGTCGCACCCGCGAATATTTTAGCTCTGATGTCACAGTTGCCTTACGGGATTGGGTAAAGTTATTTTTTTTATTATTATCATTCGTGTCGCGTCCCATCTCTTTGCGCTGTTGTGATTCTGGCATAAATCAAATTAAGTTATGTACCAGAATCAGAGCTTCCGTCTGTTTATTGCGTTAAAACTATTTGATTAATCATGTAAGAAGATAGTTTATTTTATGTGCTATAAAATTAATGAAATTCAACGATATAACTGTTTTAATTAACCAGGAAATATAAGCTACCTATTTAGGATTGAAATATTTTCTCTGAAACTGTAATTTCACGTTAATACTGTAATTTCACGTTATTGCTGTGTTGCTGTAATGCTCGTGCGATAATTTTTGGTGCTTTCGAAAAAATTACTACGTGTTATTCGGTTAGAGTTCACCTGTTCGGAAATGTACTGTCAAGAAGGTTCTTTATACGTGTGTTAAATATCGGTCGGGTTAAGTCAGTCTTTTGTGCGATGGTATGGCTTGTTGAGTAATGAATACAAGCTCTAAAGAGCGGGAGGAAACAATAATTAAAAATCATCCCAATTAAAATGAGTTTATTAAATAAGATCATGGGAAATATTCATCATTATTGAATAAATAAAAGATGCTATATAATATTTTTATTTTTTTTTTAATATTAAAAATGAGAAACGAAGAATTGTTAGTTATGATTTCTTATAAAACATTTTTTTAAATCCAACTGCAAGTGTCCTAACATGTGTCATGTTTTCGTAAGCGTCTTCTGAGCAACAGTGCAAGTAGCAAACAAGTGACGATCTTGTTCGAAGCTTACAAAATGCAAATTGCCAGGTGCTAAGCCAATTGATACAGGGCCTCAAACATGGAATGCAAACTGTCCAATAAACGTAAGAAGCAGCGTAACACATAGCCATCTGTAAACACCCGGCTATGATCCGCATGGTGACAAATAACTTTGTAACGTTATCATTAAAATATGCTATATACTACCCAAAGTAGATATATGTATATTTATATAGGTACATTTGTATCAGATAACATTATTGAGGGAAAAATTGCCGCACAGAAATGATTTATGACATCGCATTTCACTGATGTGTAATATGACGTTCCGAAACTAGCTGAGAAAAAACATTAGGTTTTGAACGCGAACATTCGCTTCTTCCCTGTTTTATTTTTTTTTTTGCTAGCATAATCCACCTCTGGGCATTTGTAAACATTTCAATAAGTCTGTTGTTGATTAGGTAGCTGTATTAAGCGAAGACTGGATTTTTACGTACCAAGTTATGATACGTTTTGTGCTTTATGGCTCACCGCGCGCACCCTAGATTATGACGCTTTCATTACAGGTATTTATCAACCTTTAAAATTAAAATATTTAAATTACACGTACTTTAGTATTATCAATTTCGATTAAGAGATTCACCCCCACGGCATATGATTTGGTACAGATAGGTAGCGGTTTTTAAATTGATTTGTTTATTTTAAAAATGTGCACGCTGTTTGACATCCACGTACGTAGGCCTACCCGATCCTCTTACGACGCCCCGAACGCATGGTTAACGCTTGCGTTACGGTCTTACGCATTGTACACTTAATTTATAGTCTAGGCTTGCGTTTGTACTTGGTCATGGAGTAATTTAGAAACCCCGGTTTCATGTCTGCATAAGTGCGACAAAAACGAAATTTGATATTTTACATGTAGGTAGGCCTAAAGCATGTAATTTTTTAATCGCAACCGACAGTCAATATTTATAATTAAATTTAAATAAAAACAACAGATGCATATCTTAAAATGAACATACTTTAAATAGAGCATCACTGTGTCTTTTAATAAGCATGCTTTAGTGTCAGTGATAACATAAAAGTTTTCTTTTGTACTAATATGTGTACACAACATTTATTATTTTTGAATTTAACTTATGATGAGTCCTTTTTATATTTTTTCCAAGAGCACTCGTAAATGAATAAAATGTATACATTTTTTTAAACAAATTTAATCAAAAACTTGACAGTGCTTCGCCGATTGGAAAACAGTTTATATATAGGTTGTATGTTGTACACGTAGACTAGAGCAAAAAATTTTCCAACAAAAACAACGGTCTGTTCGGTTAATTTCTTGTAAATGCAATTTGTGAATTTTTTTTTGGGAGTTGCTGGGGAATATTTGCTACATACACATAATTTACTGTCTAGTTTTCAACTTTCATAGAATTGTTTGCGTGATTTCGCCCTAATTTGTAGTTTTGGAAAAACGATGGAGATTAATTAACAAATAACTTTACGTTAATTGTAGTACTCTTCTAATAGGAATGTTAGATAATTACTTATTAAGCTATACTTTAGTAAATAGTTACTGTTGACTATTGAACCTTGCGTTTAAACGAAATTTTATGAAATCTTTTAGATTAAAAAACTGTTGTTTTTTTAGTTGTGCCTACTAGGCCTACTACTGGTGTTTGATAATATTCTGCAGATGCGTTTTAAAAATAAAGACAAGAAATGATGAGGCAAAAACATCAGGAAGGAGAAAGTATGATTGGAAAATTGTTTAGTTACCCTAAGTTGAGAATGGAAAGAAATACGAAAATAAAAAAAATTGAACGGGAAATAAAGTGTACTAATCGCGGGTTTATTGCAAACTTGCACATATTTATGCTTTCAGAACGTAGCGAACACGGGGGGGACACACCCTTCTACCTGCAGCCTTTCATCCTTTTTTTAGTAGATAATTTACCGAACAAACGGGCCAAAAAAAAAGATAAAACACTGCAGGTATAGGCGGGTTGTGCTGCTCTCACTTCGGGGGGCAGAGCGGCGCTGGTGTGTAATAACCTGCTATTAATGTATTTTATTTCCCCTTAAACATATATTTTTAAAGTTTATTTCCTTTCTTAATTTATTTAATTTTTTTACTTTTTAATAATAGCGATGTAAATTCCATCAGAGTCCTTCCTAACTAGCGAGACACCAGTCGGTATAAAAAAGTACCTTTGCTAAACATACCATGGTTTAATAATAATATGTAACGCATTTTCAGCTGAGTTCACTGACCCTAACCATCACCTTCGGTTAAATGGGGGAACTTGGAGAAATAATCACAGAGAGATATGGCAACGTAAGAGAAAAAGCATACGGAATTTAACAGTAAAACGAAACGCATTAAAACTCCCCCATTTTTGTAAAGGGCCGAAAACCCTTAGCGGCGAGCGGAAAACAACGCAGATGCTGGCGGTCCCCGGGAAACACGAGACGAAACATCCAAAGCTGCGAGTAACTAGACGAAATGTCGACTGTAGCAAGAATTCACACGGCAGCGCACAAACAAACGCGCACGTAAACAATTTATCTGACTACAATTATGCTCATTCAATAAAATAAAATAAAAATATAAGTACTTTTCAACAAATACTTTAGCCTCCATTTTATACATATGAATAGAGACCGGAAAAATTCGCGAATTCATTTCGCGATAGGCTAAAATACAAATAGTTGTACCTCAGTGCTGCCTCTGCTATTGGCTCACAACTCACCTGGATGTCTCTGGGCCAATGAGGAACGCCCGACCAAAGCTTTATCGAATCACAGGATGCTACGTTCGGACGTCTCACAAGACAGCAGCCAATGAGTGGGTGGCATTTGACCGAGTGTACGTAGAACTGTGGAGTTCATCCTAGAGGTCATTGAACCCGCGAATTTTTCTTGTCCCTACATATGAAACACCAAAAGTTTGATTAACGGTAGCAATTTTGAATAGTCCATTTGTACCGATTCGCAACATTGCGTTACATTCGAACTAAAAAATAAATAAACAGGAAAAATTAATAAAATTAACATTATGTTTCAAGGCAGAAAAGAAATGAGGAGACTGTACAGCCATTTAATTAAATAACGAAGTTATTGAGTACAAAGCAAGTAACTCTGGAGTAAGACAAACACAAAGTTGAAAATCGTTCCTGCCAATTGTTTACAGTAACATGTTTTAATGACGAATATTCCTTGCTAAGGAAATTGTCTGAGCAGCAGCATAAAGCACTTATAACACTAAGGCATTAAAACACAGGCCGTCTCACTAAGCAGATTCTGTATATTTTCCAAATGAGCATAACGGCGAGTAGGCAGTGTTAGTGAGGCTGAATAAGTGTGATGCTTGGTGGTGCTTCTAACACGGTGTCGACTCTAAGCGCAAGGCTGTGGACTGGCGTGCAGTCTTCTCTTAGTGCGTATGTAGAGACCGGAAAAACTCGTGGATTAATTTCGTGATAAGGCTAAAATCCAAATCCCTATACCGTTGCACTGCTTCTGCTATTGACTCGCGGTTTACCTTGAAGCCAATGTGTAGGGGCCTGCAGATTTCGCGAAAAGATTTCGAGACTAGATGAAAGTTAAAACACTGTAGCATCGTCTGTATTTCGTGATTGGGTGAGTTACTCCCAGGTACATATAGATTGTAACAACACCAATCACAGTGATTCAGTGCGGTAGCAAACGCGTCCTGAGTGGCTCGGTCAAATAAGGCAACGACTTCTTTCGCAGACGGCCGCCAATCACAAGGAAGAAACCACAGATGCGGGTATACGTTGTTACAGTCTAATAAGTGTTCAGATCTTTTCGCGAAAAATGCCTGCCCCTACCAATGTGAAAACTTAGCTAAAGTATTGTCGAATCACACACAGGCTACGTAGTTGAGACGTTCCACAAATCACCAGGCACGAACAGGTGGCGTTTGCTCGAGTATGTAGATGACTGTGGAGTCTATCCTAGATGTAATTTAATAGGCGAATTTTTCCAGTGCCTATGCATAGAGACAACAGGAAAAATTCGCGGATTCATTTCGCGATAGGCTAGACTCCAATCTCGTTCACCTTTATACTGTTTCAGTGATTGGACCACTGTTTACATGAAGGACTCTTGAGCCAACGAAAAACCCTCAACAAATGAAGTATCGTATCACAAGCATTACAGGTAACACGTGTCTAGAGTCAGTAACCAATGAGCAGGCGTAATTTGATAAGAGTACATAGAGGATCGTGGAGTCTATTCTGAAGGTAATTGAAACCGCGAATTTCTCCAGTTTCTTACCAATGCTTAGGGAATCTATGAGATTTGAGCGGTAACCATGACATTCCATTGCGGGAAAAAATAAGATAAAGGAGTAAAACAAGTCCCGGGGTTGCTTTCAAGAATCTGTACCTGGTGTCTCATGCCCAAATATTTATTCTAAAAAAACAAACAAAAACGTTTTAGCAGTTTTCACTACGTATCATAAAAAAAATAAAAAAATAAATACGGAAGCATACTACTGTTTGCCCCCCCCCCCCCCCCCTTTTCACACCAAAACGTATTCTTAAATGCTTTTGATAAACAAACACCACTCGGTTATCACGAGCAGTTTTCAAATCTCGTGATTTTTTTTTTCTTTCTGAAGCTCTGCACGCCATATGACGAGATGCTGGCGGAGCATGCTAGTGGGTTAAGCGGAGTACCCCGAGAGAAAAGGAGCTGACCACGAGAACGTCCGCCACAATTACCACCTGCGAGAAATCAGGGTTCGACCCCGCCAGGAATTCAAAACGGAATGGCTCAGTGGGACGCGAGATGCCCTGTTTACACGCAGTGTCGCCGTTACACGCTAGCCCAATGTTTTCGCAACCAGCAAAGTAACCAAACTTTTTTTGTGTGTGTGTTTGTGAACATACGCAAATGAAAAATCGGTTGTTAATAAATTTTAAGTAAAAAAAAATTAAAATAATTATAGCCTACCTGTCATTAATAGTGTTACGTTTTATTTAAACTGTAGCGTGTACTATTATATTCGTGAAATAATTTTTTTTGTCGCTCATAGTAGTAAAATTTGCTCTCAGTCTCAGTACTCTCATCACGCCACTCCAAGGAACAATTTTTAGCATTCAAGTTGGTTATTCCATCACTTATTTAATTATCTGCAAATTTCTATGTGACATATTATAAGTTATCACCTGTCACAGTTGTATATTGCCAGATCTGGCAGAGCGCAACTTTATTAATGTTGATTACAGGTTTTTGCGGCAATTTTCAAATAAATCTTTCGAGATCCATCCGCGTCGAAGTGGTGGCATTGCAGCAGGAAACGTCAGAGTTGAGAAATAAGCTGTGAACCCTGATCTCTGAACCCTGATGAAGATGCCTCTGCTGCAATGCAGAGCCAAACGTCGCACAGTGGGAGATTTGCCCGAAAACGTGGTCAAAAATACAAAAAACAATGTTATGTCATACAAACTCCATTATAGAGGTTTTCGAGGTCGCTGATTACGAATTTAATGTTAAAATCGATTAGTTAATGGCCGTTCATTTTATATAGGCTAAAATAACCAAAAAAATACATATAATTTGTAGTCTATAATATGCATATTAAATGTTCGTAATTTTATTGAAAATTGCTCATCATGGTAAATAACATTTTGTATGTAACAGATATCTCATTCCCATTTATTGTTACAGTCAGTGGAACAAGTGATTCAATTTGCTGCTCGATATAGTATTTTTCTCTTACAATGCATTCAGTGTTTTCATGGAGAAACTGCAGTCTGATTGGCCTACAAAACCTGGGAGATGAAGGCCTCGGATTCTTCCATATAACAATTTCGTCCCGAGATTTCAGTTCAGAAGAAACAAGTTGCAATGGTACAAAAGACGTTAAGAACACATTTTCATCCGAATCAGAATCGTTGTTGAATCTTTGCTTGTACTCACTGTGTCCCGAGCTCCCATCACATTCCCATTTACAAATTAAACTTAATGCACGCACATCGTCGGGATGTAAACTTTGTATCACTTCTTGGACTAGTAAAATACGTTGACAGATGTGATCTAACCGACTTTGAAACTTCACTTCTGCACTTTTCTCAGTAACTGTGATACTCGTACGCGGTGCACAACACCTCGATTTCGCTTCCCTTACTGCTTCATAACTGGGATACAATTTGCAGTTGTGTTTTCGCGCTGTTGATCTAAATACACTGTATTGATGCCTACTCAATTTAGCTTCAACCATTGTAGACAAAGCCTCATCTGCAGATATTGTCTTCTCGACTTGCATACTATATAACGCTTCCGATATTTCGAAGCTCTTGTTGGGGTAGTTGTGGTTATGTCTTTTACTATGTTGGCAGCATCTATATTACCAGACGAACGAAGGCTCATCTGAGTGGCATAAGACAACATCGACATGTCTACATTTGTACGTAGTTGCTCTGTTCTCCTTCGTTTCGTTCGTTCACTACTTGAACAAAATTCCACAGAAGGGCATCCACGTTTCTTTGCCGACTCTCCAGAACTGGGGTTACTTACCGGAATACAAATGTTCTTGTTGAGCCATGCTTGATTTTTATTCAGAAAATAGTCAATGTTTCTTGAAGATTCTTTCCATTTAGTGTTTAGCTTAGAAAAAAACGTGGACAAAGCAGGCCTTGCACTCGCAGGTATTGTTATAATGCAACCCCGTTTCTCGGACAACACTTTCTGTAGGTGTTCCAGACTAGTTCTTGTATCTGTAGTTAAGAAGCCCTTCAGCATCAAGAATAGCTCCCTCCTAGTATATGCCAGTTCTTCTTCTCCTGATCCTAAAATGAAAATTTTGCATGACTGCACTGCAATGGCACTTATTAAAATCATTGGGTGGGTAAAAAAGTTCACATCGGGGAAAGAGGGAAATTGGTTCGCAGTAATGGAGTCCTTTCTTGGATTATTTTCTGTATGAATATAGTAACATAGATTAAAAACAATTTGGAATATTAAAAACATAATATTCACAAATTATTAATACAATTTTGTTGAATATAATTACAATAGTGTAATAAAATGCACTGATATTTTTATGCCATTCTGTTATAGTGAAAAAAGAAAATATCAATGAAATAGTCAACAAAATTCTACCATAATTAAGATGTCAAAAATTGTTCATTACATTGTGTTGTTTTTGGTGAATTCGTTTACAAGTTCTTTGTTCAGTGCTCATTTGCGTTCGCAACAGTATAACCTTAAGGGGGGAAATGTAACTGACTTGGCCCTAGAAGAGCTAGTTATCTCGGAGTGCTTCCCATTTCACTGTTGTATTCCATTCATGCTTCGATTCTACCCCAAATCACAGTCACTGGCACTGAAGACCTAGGCTGTTAAACTTCGCTCAAATTTCTCAATTGTTGCCATTTCTTCCATCCCATCATTCCATACAGTCTCATGAACTAATTTAGAAAGTTTCTTCATCTCATTAGATAACAATCATTGAATTGTAAAACAACACAAGACATAAACTTAATAAATTCCTTATGGGTTTGTGTGTACCCACCCATCATTATATGGTTATTATACAGCTGGAAAATCTAAAACAATTGTCCTTCTTAGTGAACAACTTTGAAGGACTTTAGATTTGTTTCTTACCAGTATTAAAAAATTCCGTATCAATAAAAAATCTCACTATACCAACACTACATGTGGTTTTCATCAAAGATTTCTGAAAGGCTAGACCACCACTAGTAAACTTCTCCAGACTTTAACAGACATCGATGACGATGTCGAGAATGAACTGACAATTAGTGAAGCTTATGAAGGAATAAGAAAAAAGGCATCTGGTATTAGACGGGCTATGCACATTGTCGACAATTATGGGTCGGCTTAGACCCGCCGTAGCCTCAGGGAGTCGCCACCAGTGCAGCAATGAAGGAAAAAATATCGTACACAAAGGGTAGCACATATTAGCAGCTAGTTATTGTAAATTCGTATTACTAAAACAATAAACTAAACGCTCTATTTCGAAAGAAAGGTGCATAATGTGGCATACCCAACTAAAAGCCTCGATGTAATATGATAAAACTAAATTTTCATTATGTTCACAAAGTAGCTTTAGAAAATAAAACAAAAAAACATTACAGCTTTATATATAACAACATAAGGCAGCGATATAGACGCCATATCTCCAGGAATTGCATCCATTTTACAGAACTCAAAAATATCAATTTTTACGGCCGCGACATTCACTTTAGCACAGCATGGAATTATCTTCAACATAGTTAGGTCCGCCCAACGCACTCGACCCTCACTTGTCAACTGCCGTGAAACCTCAGGATATGGGAATTTCTCATTGCCATATCCGGTTTCACATGCAGGGATGATCTAACATTACTACCACATTGCCAGTTTGGTCGGGATTTTAAGTTCGCGATTTGCATTTTGACCACGTTTTCGGCCAAATCTCCCACTGTGCGTCGGTACAACCTATCTACCTCTTCGTCCCGGCTCAAACCTCGAAAGCCAAGATAGTTTGTTTATGAAGGTTGTTTATGGATTTGGAGTTTCATTCACGTGGAAGATTAACCAGTATAAACGAAAATGTTTACAATCTTTACTCGTACATAAACAAAATGTGGCTTACTTAAATAATTGTAGCAAGGCTATGATTTCACTTTACAAACATTTATCGGACAGGGTGGATTATATCATTGATGCGATACTGACTGTACTGTTTCCCTTATATACTTATCACATATTTTATTAATTACTTATCATATCAAGTATATGTGATTTCGATAGTATATTTTTATTTTGTTCATTATTACTACCAAATAATTTCTTTTAAATTAACGATTTTACAAAAGAAGAATGTAATTATTGCTAGCAAAAATTTTTCTTCTATGTCTAAAGTTTTTTTTAAATGTTTCTTTGGGCTTGTAACAACATTCTTTTATAGCCATAATTAATAACATCACCATTCAGTTTTCTGAATTTATCTGTGAATACAAAATCGTTTAGGCTATGCGTGGGTTAGTTCACCTAATAGTTCCAAATTCTCTAGGTTTTTTTTCTAAGACAATCCCTCTTTGCATATATGTAGATCTATACAGAAAATTATTTTGAAGTTGTTTCATGTGCAAATTCGTATCATATAAGAACCTAACGTTTGGTAGTGTTTGGAAAATGGCTTTAGGAATATTATTAACGCCCGTCAAATGCCTCTATTATTTTGAGATTAACACAGATAAAATCGTGTTTTTTTTAACGTAGGTCCATGGACTGTGTATAATAATCAAAAACTAAGTTGAATCCAGACGTGAATGATTTAACGGAACACCTGCTTCTAAATATAGATTGTTTTCGTGGAGAAATCCGCCGTTCTCTTCCTTCCCGGCCGCGTGTTGAGTGATGAGGTTTCAATCGGGGATTTCTGAAATGGTCGTTGAAATGGTTGCTTCGAGAGGTACTGGCAGCTTCAAGATGCTGACCGATCGTAAATTCCGTGCAATGGAGCGTGGAAGATGCTCTGGATTAGCAGCGTTCCCAATCCGCGCTCCGTGTATAGTCCGCGATGCTATGTAGGATAGGGCGGCGTTCTTTGACGGAACTTTATTGGCGAACGTGTTTCGTCTCACGGACGTACAGGCTACCCGAGAAACTCTTAAGAACTGACCACAAGGATATGTTTAATAGACGTAGAAAGGGAATATATATTTTTTATTGAATAATCGCTACATTCCTGCTTCAATGCAAACCACGCGGACGTATAGTAACTCATCTCAAATTCGACGGTTCTCTAAAGTAGTATCTACCAGCGGTAACCATTTTCCAACCGTCACCGGCAAAGCTTTATGTGATACTTGTGTACAAACACGGACAACCAAACGAAGTTGTTCACAAATACCGCTGACAGAACAACAGGGGGCCACGGGTAGATACTACTTTTGAAAACTGGAAAGTTTGAGACAAGTTACATGAGACATATGTACAGTGCCTAACAAAAGGTTTAAAACCACAAGCTTATGTAATAAAAATTAACTCTATTTTTTATATTTATCGTTTCATGAATATTTTGTGAAAGTGCAGACCAAGAGACATCTGTCTACCCAAAAAAAAATTCTACACAACATTTAATTTCAAAGATATATATTTTTTTTTAATTTTCGATACTTATCATAAAAACCTATATTTTTTAAGTATCAAAAATTTTGTTACTAGTAAACCATTTGGTTGATTTCAGAATCAATATTTTTCCCAGTAGTTTAAGGTGTGTGGAATAATTTAGAAGGAAAAAACCCCCATCGAAAAAATGGTTTAAGTAATAAATTATTTTTTCTACGTTTTGAAAATATAGGAAAAAAAAACAATGAAGTATGTTTGCATGAATAAATATAAATGCTTTCGAGTAAGCTAGCGAGACCGTATGGGCACTATTCAATAACGTGTTGTACAAGCTATTGATAGTTGCGTATACGGTCTTTCTAGCTCTATCGACAAAATTTATATTTATATTATATCAGTGGAAGAAAATTTCCTTATTTGTATTTGTTAATATTTTGTAATGAAAAGCGGAAAGATAAATAAAAGGTTACAATTGGCATTTCTGCAATTTATTAGACATAACTTTAAGTAGCTTGGGTATTTTTTATTCGTCGGATGGATTTTTAATAATCGATTTAAGGTTGTTTATTCTATTTTCTAGTGGTTCGATTTATATTTTACTGGCATTTGTGACGTGAAAATATAAGTTCCACTAATAGCTAAATTTAATGTAAAGTTCATCAGGTTATTAGTCTGTAGATTTCTAATAAAATTATTTCTATTGCTTTATTAAAAAAAAGACATGGAAAATGCATCTGCTGTAGTTGAAATATCACTAAGTCGAAATTACCGCCGCTCACGCTAGCTTCGTCACTCGAGTTAAGATCTTAATACCAAGTAAAAGTGTTTTGCAGCTATAAGATTAAAATTTATTCTGTGTTCCACGTTTCCAGCGTTCTCAAAAGCCCAATTTTAGGCGGCAAGGAGCGGTATTCGCAAAATGTGCACAAATACCAAATACAGTGTACACTACTTGTTTTGCCCAAATCTGTCCGTCAGAGCACACGACATTCCATAGAAGTAGATACACACTCATTGCCGACTTACATTAAATGTGTATCTACACGAAAAACAGTTTTTTTTGCCACTATTATTTTGCAGTCATCAACAGTTGTTTTCGTGACTAAGATTTTCTCTTCTTCTTTCCCTTTATTAAGTATGCATGGGAAACAACCACCATTGCAGATTATTGTAACTGGTTTGAATTTGGTCACTTATTACCGCTGACTAGCTGAATTAGCCTTACTCTACCTTTCAGCAGTTTAGCTAGAGAGTTACGCACAGATAACGAAGCATGTGAAGGCTTTTCCTAGTACCGTAGCTATTTTTTATTTCTGTTAAGTCTCAAAATTTCTATAAAATAATTTAATTCATATTAGATACCTAATATCTAATAGTGAAAACAGTCACAATTGTGAACACTTGCTTGACCTTTTACAGCTCTAAAATAACATTAGATAAATATCTGGTGAGAATATTTGTGACCCAGTAACAAACGTAACAGAGCTATCGCAATAAACTAAAAGGAAAAAAATATCCCTCAGTTAATTACCAGAAAATGAAATTACCTACTCATCGTGTGAGACTGAGCCAATGATACATTCCCCGCAATGACATCGTATCTGGTACATTTCCAATGATATTCTCGGATTTACCGTCATGATTTCAGCAGCATAAAACTTTTTAGTTGCATCTTTTCAACTGGTTTTTGATGCGTAACATCTTAACCCTCGGTATACGGCATTTGGTAGGTGTACTTTCGTGAATATAACGGAAGTCATGGAACGGAAATGTGTAACCACGGTTTTGCCATCTATGGCGGATGGCGTGAACAAACGTTCAACAAAGCTAAAGGGAAACTATTTAGTATAAACTGTTAGTGAATTTCAACAAGATGGGTAATATTTTAATTAAAATCGCTTTTAGAAAATCAGGTCTAAAGCCGGGGTTTAGTTTTTTTTAAAAATCGTTTTCGCTATCTAATATCTTTTTCGTTATTTTAAAGAATTCCACGTTAAATTTCGTTGTTCGAGTTTCATATTACTTATAAGTTTATTTGCAAAATGAGAACACATAAGTTTGCTTGTTACCGAGGTTAGATGTTAAACATCTCTGGCGAGTATTTAAGGACTCGGTCACGTTTTGTTTTTACAGTTTCCCGGCCTGTCTTACGGTCGCTGGGCGAATTGGTGCGCAAAGTAGCAAAATTTTACGTCAGAGAGTTTTTAATCGACGAGGGTGCTCGGATGTCGTCGCGGGAAAGTGCGCCAAGGCGCAAGTCGCAAAAGTATGTGTCCACAGACCATCGAAAATGAAAGCAATAGCTAATAAAGTGAAGGTAGTGCCTTTTGAAACACATTACCTAGTTTAATTGACATTGCAGATAACGTTACTGCTAAAAAAAAATTCTCTCAAATCAATAGCTCTGAAAGTGCAGAAACGGACGGTGCTAAAGTATTCGCTCAGTAAAATTAAACAAACAGCAGTCCAGTGTTTGGTGGCATTTCAATTTGAAGTGATCACTGCTGTTAGTCATTTTGGCATTTTAATTTTTTTTTAATTTTTGTGTGATGTTTAGTCTATTTCGCTTCATTCTTCAGCAAAACAATCTTTAATGCTTTGTAATCCGCCTTTTTTTTCCCTCGGTACATTTTTTATAATGGCGCAAAATTTATCAGTGGGGTTTAAGTCCGGGGACTGGGGTGGTGTTTGCAGGACGTGAGGTGTGTTGTACAACAGCCATTCCTTGACGGACCCAGCGGTATGCTCCGAATAATTATCGCGCTGAAAGAAATGGTCGATATCAGTGCCCAGCTTCTGTACGCTAGGTCTCATGTTCTGCTTCAATACATTCAAATACACCATTTTATCCATGGTTGCAGGTATTACGTGATAACTACCTGCCCAACTGTCGACATGGGCCTACATCCCCATTCCATTATACTTTCGCCACCATACTCTACTACCAACGAGCAGATACGCCGAGAGAAATTAAGGATCCGGTGACAAATAAGTTTTGTTGGGTCTCCTCCCCATTATTTAATGTAGACAGGGCCGGATTTAGAGGTCTGGAGACCTCGGGGCAACAGAGGAGTGGAGGCCCCCGGCCCCAAATTATTTTCCAAATAAAATGAACAATTTTTTTCAGTCGAGTTTTCCAATAAATCTTAGTATTTAAAAAACATACATAAATGTAATCGGAGACAAGAATTATATGAAATTAAATTTTAGTGTTAATGAATATTTCTGTTAATATTTAACAATAATATAATCATGTATGTACAAAGTACTGTAGGTAAAGGTAAAACAGCGAAAAAAGAATATCAAAGGAAAATATGTTTACTAGTGTTTACTTGTCGGAATTTGAAAGATTTTTTTTCCGAAGTCTCTATTGTGGGGGCCCTCCGTTTGTGGAGGCCGCGGGGCTTTCGCCCCGGCTGCCCTCCCCTAAATCCGGCCATGAATGTAGACACAACGTTTGTCAACCTTTTCATTAAAAAATAAGACTGTAAATATTACCGTGGCTGTAACTATAAACTTGATATGCGTGTATCTCACAACTCGTAATGTTTTCAATGCATTATTTCATTAATAGACTGTCTAAATTCCATCGCAGTAAACTCGCGCGTCGAAATTATCATGTAACTCAACCAGGACTCCATTGTGCTTGGGCTCCGGGGGTTTTCCCCCTCTACTCTTCCCGCAGTTAAGCCTTGCCAACAAGGCTGGGTTCATCTGTGCGTCGCTGTGTGTCCAACGTTGTTGTTTCTCTGTACCCACTGTTTGCGTTGCAACTGTCGTCGTCGTCGTTGCTAGCCCACTGTGTTTTGTCTGCGCTGTAATTAATTTATTCAGACTAAATTCCTCCCACGGAATTATCTGTGCTGTCTGTGCATGTAACATTTTTCATCAACCGATATTATCTTTGTGCTCCGTGCGTTTATGTATTCTTCTTTGCTGATCATTCCCGTTGTGGTTCTGTAACAACCATTGTACACCTGCAATGGCGCACATCCGTGAAATTATTTTAACTCACTATATAAGTATGTACTTATGCGAAGTGCGCAAACTGCTCAGTGGAAAACTCGGTAATTGTTCCTTATTGCGTATCCAGTCATATTTTAAAATAAAATATTAAAATAAAGAAAAGAAATATGTGTGTTTTTGATGCAAAGTTGTTTCATACCAAATATATATATATTTGATTTATTACATATGTATAAAACTTTGAGGAACTTTTTTCCCGGAAGAAATTCTTCTGCATAACATATCAAAATGCATTTAACGTAAAGCCGGGGGTTAAATATGTTTGTGATTTTAAACTATACAGTTACTTTTTTTTAGTTTTAAAGATATTCATTAAAAAACTTTGATAGAAACTGGATATGCGATAAGGAGCAATTTATTGTTTAGTGTAACGTATCAAATTGAATTTCAACGTAAAATATCAAAATAAAGTATGCAGTTGAATGTGACTGTGATGTGAAACTGTACCACAGTCAAATTATTTTTTGATTTTAGAAATTGGTATAAACTAGATAGGCAATATAAGGAACAAATACCAACGTACAAATCCCATCTCGAGTTGGTGGGATTCGGAGAATACTAACTTTAGTAATAAGTTTAAAAAGTCTGCCGTGAATGATGGTCTCTTGGACTGAATGACATGCAAATCGTGGAGTGGTAGCAAATGGAGTTCACGTCATCTCATCTTTTCGAGAACTGACACCACCCAACTGAAGAGAAATCTGGAGAGATTGACAGATAAACTGAGGTTGTATAGGGTCCTTAAAACTAGTGTCGTGGCGGATGCAGCCAGTATTTTTTTTTTTTTTTTTTGCTATTTAATCACTAGAGACCTACAAAATTCGCTGTTTCGGTGGCTTTCAGGATAGACTGCACATACCCCTGTACACTCGGGCAAATAACGCAACAGCTGGTTTGTCTGTGATTCGATCCTTCTTTGGTTGAGGGTTTATAACTGGTTGAGATTCGTCGAGATGAACAGTAAGCCAATAGCAAAATTATCTAAGAGGTATATGTGTTTGAATTCTAGTCTATCACCGAATGAATCCGCGAATTTTGCAGGTCTCTAGTAATCACACATCACTTTGTATGTCCTAGTTTCATCGGCTTGGTTGCATCCTATATCTCCACCAACTGAAACTCGCGTAGTCGAGAGATCGAACGTAGCACGCAATATTGCGCATCGTGCATAACGCCAGCCGTTCAAAGCGAGCAGCTAATTACTGAAACGTAGGCATTCATTAATGATGCCCTCGTTATTATTCCTGTGTTGCCTACCTAACTAGTTTTTTTAATGAGTGGTAACCTCTTTTTTTAAGTTTTAATTCACTCCGCTTTTTCATATCGAAGTATATTTTCGTCTTTACCTTATCACAAGATTTTTAATAGATAACTACTTAGGCACAAAAGAAAAATAACTAAACACCATGCTCGCGATTTTACTCTAATGTACGACCCCGGAACTCAGAAGTTACATTTGTATCTAGATGCTTGTGGACTGCAGTGACTGTAAATTTATAGGTACTGCGTTACAGTGATAGGTATTAAAGATATAAAATAAAAATTCAAAAGGATTTTTTTTTGCTACTTATGCATTGTTAAGTGTGGGAACACAGGTACGGAAAGGATAGCCCAAATTAATAAGGTTTTGTTTATTAACTGCACTGTATCGTTTCCCTTAAGTTACAATTATCTAAATGTCTACAGATTAGTAACACTTTAATAAGTTCACTATTTATCCTTCGCACAGGAGCTCGACTCGACAGTAGGAATCCCACTGGCTGGCGCGGCGGGTTGTCTGGCCGGCCTCGTCTATAGCAGTCTCGTAACAGTATTACCAGAGCGACCTATTTGATCAGTGGTTAGAACGTCTTGCTGGATAGGTTTCCTTCTTCGGTTCAAGACTGCGTGTTGTCCCGTCGCCTCCGCAGAATCAGCCTGCCGTGGCGGACAGCCTTAGGTGCGCCGCAACTTCCACTCCGCGGCCTTTATCTGGAGCCACAACGCTCTGAAGTTACCATCAGGAATCATCATCGTAAAATATATATTATTATGATGCTTATTCTACACTTGATAAATGTTCTTTATTTATTATTATATTTTAATTATTTGAATTTGGATACTTATATAATTTCTGCACCGTATTTTGTTGCTTCTTCAAGATTGACGACGGGGGCGGTCGCGTGCGAACTGCAGAACCAGGATCGCACCCCTCCAACTCTCCCCCCCCTCACCACTCTACTACCCCTCTCTCCCCCTGGAGCCGCGCTGCGCGTGGTCGCCGAGTGTTCACGTCCACGTGGCGCGAGTCGCGGGCTTGAAACCCGATCCGGCCGTCCTCATCTCGGGCCTTTGAAATAACTCCAGGCAATACACCTGTATGTATGTGCCGTGGTCAGATTTATTCCACAGTATCAGTGGAGGTGTGTCGTTGTGCACTTAAGGTCTTTGTGACGTGGAATAACTTGTCACCAATTTTACAGTTCACAAAATTAGTACGTACCAATGGTCGTCTATTGTACCTCATTGCTTATCCAGGTTATATCAAAGTTTTATAATTACATTATATATATATATATATAATTTCCGTTCGTTGGTCTCGGAAAACTCGAAAATGACTCGACCGATTTTTTTTGTTGTTGTTTTGTTTACCTCAATACTGGGGTAGTTTAGAAAATAATATTAGGAAAAACCCAAAGGAACAGCCGAAAAATAGAAAAAAATCTAGATTGGTAATTTTGTATGGGAATTGCCTCTTCAGATTATTTGCGATTCATTGCCTTTCGTGGCTGACCTATCGTTTGACAGCTGCGCCATGCATAACTGTTATTCATTCCGTGCGGTTGTGTGGAATCTATTACTTTTTAATTTTTTTTTCGTAAAAAAAGGTAGTGATTTTTGAGAATAGATTTAGTTAAAGCGAATTTAATTACATTTTGCGAAAATTCATTTTGATCATTATGGCAAATTGACTTTGCAGGCTTAGACATAACCACAAATTCATTCAAATGTGTTTTGGCGAGACTCGAGGAATTAGTTTGAGGATTTCAATATTGTAGTTAAGTTTTCAAGGTACGTTCGACAGATTTGAGTGACTGTGATAACTAGAGACCTGCAAAATTCGTGGATTCATTCGGTGATAGGCTAGAATTCAAACACATATACCTCTTAGATAATTTTGCTATTGGCTTACTGTTCATCTGGACGAATCTCAACCAAAGAAGGATCGAATCACAGACAAACCAGCTGAGACGACTTACAAGTCGGCAGCCAATGAACCTGCGTTATTTGACCGAGTGTACAGGGGTATGTGCAGGCTATCCTGAAGGCCATCGAAACCGCGAATTTTTTAGGTCTCTAGTGATAACATTTCCGTGTCGTTTTACAGTGTTCAGTACAATGCTAAGGAGAGTACGAGCTGACATATGTCGTCGAAGTCAGTCAAATGCGCGGCGAGCTACTTCACTTGCGAACCGCACTGATGACCAGCGAGCGACGGATTAATGAAAACAGTCGTATTTTCATGTCCGAACTTCGTTCGACAGCGGCTTAAAAAGAACGACTAGCGAATAATTTCAGGATGCAACGAGTTCGTGAACATCAAACACGACGCCAGCGAGCACGGCACAATGAACATGACAGACTGCGCCGACGCGCATATTGCGAACGAGCCATATTGGCGGCGAAAAACAAAGATGTCGATGATCTTCAACGCGTCCATTCAAAGTTGCATTCCGGGACAGTTGTTTTCCTTCAAATCGGTGGACACAGTTATTAACCAGGATGAGGTAGTCAACTAATCAACATAATTTTTGAATGCGCTGGAATTGCCGAGATTAACACCTCACAATTTGCAATTGAAAGTAGGTTCAGTCATAATCATGTTGCGTAACATAAGTCAACCTCGACTATGCAGTGGAACGAGGCTGGCTGTGAAAAAGCTTACGTCATGGAGGCGACGGTTATCAAGGGAAAGTACAAAGAAGAGGATGTTTTGATTCCGCGCATCCCGATGATTCCAACGGACTTTCCATTCGATTTTTAACGGTTGCAATTCCCCGTGCGCCTGGCCTTCGCGATGACCATCAACAATTCACAAGGCCAGTCGTTGGAAGTTTGCGGAATTAACATGGAGTTTCCGTGTTTCGCGCATGGGCAACTGTATGTCGCGTGTTCGCGTGTCGGAAAGCCATCATCATCTTTATTTACGCACCGGAAAACAGCATGAAAAACGTAAATAAAATACATTGAATTAATTTGAATTACAAACGAATTTCATTTAATAACCAAACGAAACTCAAACCGTACACGATGCGTCTAATATTATCGATTTCAAGGAATTGTAGTTGGAAGGTTGATTAGGATTGATAAACGCTTATGAAGAGTTACAATCAAATCAATTTTAGGTGGTACGAAGTTCACCGAGTCATCTAGTATTAAATATATTTTAATCATGGTACAGTTTTGCATCACACACATGTAGCTGCGTAATTTATTTTAATATTTCAAGTTCAAGTATAATTCCATACGTATTACGAAACAATTGCTTCCTTGGAAAATGTATCTTATCGCGTATCCAGTTTATATCTTAACTTTATAATACATTTCTTCAGAATTAAAAATATTTTGGATTGTACAGTTTCAAATCCTAAACACATTCAACTTCTTACGTTATTAATTTTTTTATGTTAAAATGCAAGTGGGTATATTCATCAAAGTTTTGTACGTATTTTAAAAATCAAATGTATTTTGGTAAATATACATCTCTGTTAAAAAATACATCACTTTACTTTCTTTGATTGAATGATTTTTTTTAAAAATATAACTGAATACGCAATAAGCAACATCTACAGTGAAATGCTTTGCAATTAAGTTCGCAAATGACTAACATTAAAAAAAAAATCGTAGGGTTGTCATAGATGGCATCTATAGCAGCTAGGTTATGTACTGACTGCGACTAATACAGTAATTGGAGATTTCCTCTGGAGTACACTGGAATGGGGTAGGCCCCGGACTAGCATTTTTTACCCACCCAAGACGTTTAGCGCGAACAGTAGGTACTTTTGAAAACCGAATTCGAGACAAGTGACGTGACACAGACTACACTGTCTCTAATGACCTCGTTGTCGACTGTCGACGAAAAGCTGAGCACAACATGAAACCACATATCCTCGGGGTCGCCTCAAGTCGCGGGGCATAACCGCGTGCCTGAAGACCCCCCACAAACGTTCAGTCCAGCTCGCAGTTCAGGCTGCTCAGTTCAAAGTGTCAGTTTGGATTATATTTAGGCCCTCTGCACACACGATAAGTCCAGATGTTCAGTTCAGATAGAACTGACGCTTTGGACTGAACTGAAGACTTTCCAGACACGATCAGTCTTGTCGTTGCTGTTGCTGTTGGATGTATCGTTTCATCGTAGAATATGGAAGAATCTTTGGATGTTGCGGTTGCGTGTTTCATTTTTAGTTAGATAAAGGAAAAAAAAAGTATAAACAAAGATGTCTGCCAAGACATATAGCTGATGGATTAATGGACTGACAGTTTGGACTAGCGAGACGCTGTTCCTACACGTGGAAGTTCGGACTGAGTGCTCTCGAGCTCGCAGTCCAATCTGATGGGAATCAACCAGTTCGTCAGTCCATCAGTTCCGACTGATGAGTCCTGACGCTCAGTTCGGACTAATCGAGTGTGGGAGCCGCAACACGTCCCTGCTCTCGGGAACCAATTATCGGGCGGGCCGTCTTCGCGAAAGCGCTAACTCTGCGCGCCACAAAGAGACGGGTGTCCGGGGGACCGTGCTAGCCGCGAGGGTGTGAACGAGCGGTGGAGAGGGTCACCGAACCACAAGGCCGGGCCCTGTGCTTACCCTGGCGCACCCCCTTTCTCACTCGTGCACCATCAACCGCCTGACGGGGCCGTCGGTCATACTGTTAACACCTCAACGTGCACACCTCATATTTAACGAATGGAGAAAATAAGGCAAATTTGATTAGGTACAAACTAAGACTCACGAATATCGTTCATATACTCCCTCTTACCCATTTTAACCATTTCAGCGCGGGTTTTTATCCCCGACTGAAAGTCCCGCTTGAATAAATTGCAAATAGAAATGTCTAATAATTATTAACTCACTTATTTTCACCACAACGCCAGTTACGCGGGCCCCTTGGTTCGGTGTGCCGCAAAGCAGCCGGACCACACACCCTGCTGCGGCACTGTCTGAATAGGCAACTGGTCCGAACCGAGCGACTTTCAGGACTTCGGCAGAAACATTTCGCGGGAAAACTGCTCCTTCAGGGACCAGTTAGCTTGCCAGAATGTAGTTATCAATTTTTTTTTGTCAGCCCGAAGACTGGATCCCTGAGTCACAGCCGCAAAGAAGTGACGACGACTGATAAGGGCGGGGATGTGCAAGAATGGTTTCAAATAATGTTTTCAACAACGGGTTTTCGCTGTTAAACGTTTTAGTACGAAATGTTTTAAATGGTACATAGATATAAAATTCGAGCGTGGAAAACCTTCCATATCGATCTGCTACAATATAAAAGTATCATAACTGCAAAAATGCCAAGGATGAGTGTAACCGACAGTCCTTAGTGGCGAAGAGGCTTGGTGCATGGAAGCCAGTGTCGCCCTTAGCTTTCCCGCGCTCCGACAAGGCAGTGATGCTGAAGTTCCCGTGTTTCTAGCATTCTCAGTGAAAAAACCGTGTAACGTAAATTATTGACGTTAATTTGCCTATTTATAGATTGTAACTTTATTGATTCTTTTGTTTTTAGTGATGCCTGCCTGTCGGTTATTACAGTTTCCGGCAGGTGAGCCAAAGGCCCCAAGTTTTATTTTCAATAGATTTGGATTTTTCACTCGTAGAAATGTTCTATCATACTGGGAAGGCAGTTGCGAGTCACAACCCTGCCACGTCATGGAAATCTACCCTAGGCGAAGTTTGAAGAGATTAAAACCAGCAAAAATGTGTTTTCGTCAATAATTATACACCTTTATAAGATCTCATAAATTAACCTGTGTAATATATTCGTATAAAATTATTTCATTTGCCGTAGTTGTATTGTTTGTACTATGCTTCGACGCTAAAAGCCCTGTACCCCTAGGCATGGCGACGACTCCCAGAGGGCGCTGGTACCAGGGGATGGCCACGTCTGTGTGAAGCCATTTGTTTCCTTCAATTAATTGTTGCGCCATGTCGGTTGGACGCATAAAAAAAACATTGGCTTAAGTGTAGTGTTTGCATTATGGAAACAGTTTTTAATGACTTTTTTTTATGAAAGTGTTTTTTTTAACGACAGAGGTTCTAATTCATGCTTATTAACCATTATAAAACTATATCAGTCACAATTTTATGCAATGTTTTGAGCGGAACAGTATGGCGTTGACGTGACCTCAACTACGTCACAGCATGCCGTCTCCTGACGATTCCCAACTCCGTGGCTGGGACGAGGTGCATCGAGGAGAACAGTAGTTCGTGGCGTGCTGGGAGCTGACGTCTTCACTTGCGTGACCAGGGCTTGTCGTGACCCGAGATCCTCAACCCCTCTCACCCCCCTCCCTCCTTCATCATCCTGCCGGCTTACACTTCCTGGAACAACTCCTGCAGCCCTGCCCGAGGTGCTCCAGCGGACACCTTAATCGCGCTCTCTGGATTCCAGTGATTCCTCCTCCCGTTCGTGAACGGTAGCCGCCCCCGCAGAAGTTCACCATCAACCCGTGCTCTGCAATCTCGACACTGCTCGATCACTTCAGGTTTAATCCACGTGATTGTGGGATAGCAGGGTCGAGTAAGCTCGGAACTGTTTGGGAATACCTACTTCGCGCACGACAGTGTGACGTAATTAAGGTTGGGCACAGACGTTGAGAGTTCAAAGGTTCGGACGATTGTCGACGTAGGGGATGGCAGCAATCAATGGTATATCTGAAATATCGATGTTACCTGTCAAACTATTGATGTTTTGGTATCGATATTTTAAAGACGATAAATTTTTAATATCGATATTTTTTTCCCGATGACATCGATTTTAAATAAAATAAATTTGTTCAAAAATTTCCCCACATTTTATAAAAATAATTCAACAATGACTGTACACCCTTACAGTATAAAATGCTGAAAAATTACTCAGTACCATATGTTTTATGGTAAGAGCCTAACCTGTTTCAGGTAATTTCACTATAAGAGCTTTGATGTATCAACTTTTGAAGAATATTTTTTTAATATTGAAATAAAGGGTAAAGGTTTGATATTTCAATAACCCAATATATAAAAAAACATCGGTATATTTTATCGGCATCGATGTTGAAACGATGTATCGAAATACCAATATGTCGATATGTGGAATAAAATGTGCCGTCTCTATGTAGAAGACGAGGAAGGACGTCGTGACAGTAGCTGGCATCTGCGCAGACTGCGTCGAGAACCCGTCTGCAGGTGCAATTCCTCGCCTGTGATTGGCCGTAGATAAAAGTCCTACATCTCCGACTGCACGTCTGGCGAGAATTGTGACTAAGCATAACTTGGCGTAAGAACCACACATGCGCGAAAGAGAACGTTTTCCTTGCCTGGAAATGTATAAGTCTTCGTCACAAAATTTTTGCACCACTTTGTAGATGCCGAAAGTGGAATAGGTGAATTTTGAATGTGTTACCTTTGATTCTGGTACGCTTTCGTGCAGATATTCCATAAACCAGTTTAGTTTGCATAAATGTTTAATTTTTTTATTTAAAATTTACTCTAACTGGACTACGTCCAAAATGTTAATGTGTATATGAAGACCAATACAGTCCCAGGATACCCTCTCCCTCCACAGAAATTTAGATTAACTTCAGTTAATATCGCTGGTATGTTCCATGCATGTTTTTTTTTTCCATCGGGTTTTGCTGATAGACAAATGTCTGGCTACAAAAAGAAAAGCATCATATGCCGTATAAACTCTGTACGCAGGAATGGTTGACAAAAATTAGAGAGAAGAATCTACTGAACAAATAATCCGTCCTGCACATCCATCAGCGAACTGAACTAGAGAGTTTGTCTAAAAACACTTTTAACAGGTGACGGGCTCTGTAGTTTGGTTAGCTGTCGAACGCTAAAAAAATGAGTTTGAGTAGTGTATTTTTTTTCTAATCTGAATCTGCAGACACTAATAAATGACTCGTTTATAAGAGATTTAAGTATAGTCACAAAAATTAATTCTTGGTAACATACTTAGACCTGTAATGGAAGTTTTTTAAGCTTTACAAAAGCAGGTGAAATTTACGTAACAAGTATGGTACATTTCTTATGCATTTAACTTTTCCTAAACATGCGTAGAAGAGGGACCATATCATGATGGCAAATTTTACATACAATTGTTGTTTAGTATAGGTGTACTTTGAATTTGAATCTCCCGCCTTATCTGTGTACGAAGATGGTTGATAAGACTTTTTCTTTTGTTTTTGTTTTTTCTGGCAAGCGGATGCAGGATTCAATTTTGAACAGGGGCTTACGCAAGGAGGTGGTATGGGGGATGTGTCCCCCCCCCCCCTCTTTCACCCCGAATCCTATAATAATATGTTATTCCCCCAACAAAATGAAAGAATTTGAAAGCAAACAGCAGAGAAAGTGGTTCTATTCCTTCATCGAAACGAAATTATGCGTACGCTCCTGGCTGTGGACGAAGCAACGTGTATTACCGCGTTTCGCGCCGCGATTTATAAAGGCATGTTTGCCTTCTTCCATTGAGCCGTTTTTATTTATTTTTATTTACTTTCGCACCATTTTGCCCATCACAAGATATGGCCCCGGCGTTATTTGCGTATAGGTTAATAACCTCTATCACATATTGAGAAAGTTTACAAAAAAATTATAATTCCTGTACTCGCAGCTGTTTGCGATGTTTTCTTGGAAGGAGATGGCAGAACACTTTTGAAAGATGCCACTCCAATTGCAGTCTGAATTCAGGGAAGTCCTTCGAAAGCGTAGCCTACTCTATTCACCTGGCAGCCTCTTAATCTCTCGTATTTAATAAACTCCTTTCGAGTGACTGCCAGCTGAAAGCCTGTTCCCACCAGCTTTCGGCAGAGAGCTGGCAACACTGCGCAACATTTTCTTAGATGAATTTCTCACAGTGCATTTGAGAGAGCGCCCTGTCTTTTTTCGATTGTATTTTGTTTAGTGTCCCGCTGAAAATACCACGCTTGTTTTTTTATTGAAGGCCTCACTTTAACTTGTGTGACAATGGATACGGGATCTGATGAGAGCTGTTATTTTAGATTAAAATACAAAAAAAATAGTTATTGACCAAAAAACGAATGCGATTTTAAATTTTCTCTAAATGTACCTAAGGATGGCTTTTGGAAAAAAAAAATATAATTTAACTCTTGATTCTGATACAAATTAAAAGGGTTTGCCATATTTCGAATACATCTTTTTGGAACGGGAATTTCATTTTCCATCAGTATGATTCCTTATCAAATTTTCTGCTATTGCTACACAACACACGGTGGTGTCTGTGCGATCCTTACGGGCGAAACGATTTTTAACTCGAACAAGTTTAATTTTAAAACAAATTACTGTTCTGCCATGTGGCAGACATGAATTATAGAATTTGCAAAAACATACGAAAAACGTTTTATGAAAACAAAATGGTGTATCAAAAAGTCAACTTTTTCGTCGACTTTTAACCTAACAAGCATTGAAATGAGTTTCAGACGACATTCTCTTTCAAGGGTTTAGCTTTCCTTATCCAGCAGTCAACCAACCAACCAATCATAGAGAGAAGTCTCTGCCGAGAAGTTTCAATTAAAATGTCTATCTGGGTGAGTGATGAACAGCACCTCCAGTCCAGAACGTGTGACATAACACGCTCGGTTGACGGAAATACGAAGCCAAGGCCTCGCTGTCGAACGGCGGGCGAATGTGTCCGCGCCGCTGCAAGTGACAACTCGAGAACCTCTCGTTTATCGCTGCTCGTGACGAATGACTTCGGAAGTTTCCCCGAAGCATTTTCGTAAGTGCAAAATTACCCTTTTCTGAACGCTCGTTCGACCAGGATTTATGTGCGCTGTAAATTAAAAAAAAAAAAGTGTTTGAAATGACCTTGGCCAAGACACGGCAAAAATATCTAACTTTGTTGATGTAGATTACGAGGCGTCGCGCCGAGTGTAATTCATGCCGTTTCCCTACAGTGTTTCCTGATCGGGCATTGTCAGCCAAGCACAGCAACTTTGTGCAACTTTGATTGATATGCCTTATCATCTTCTATACTGTATTCAAGACCAATTACGTTCAGGTTCAATGTTTTTTTTGTGGACAATTATAGTGTTAAAAACAAATCTAGGCCTATATATTTTAGAAACATATAAAAAATTAAGTCCAATAATTTTATACGCAGTTTTTCAAATTGTTTTAGTCGTTTGCATTTTGGGGTTTGTTCGTTAATTTTTCTCTATAAATCAAAACGATTTTGGCTCCATTTCCCGCAGAGGCGAGTCACCGACGAAAATACTGCGAGCTAAGTTTGTTGCCGTGCGCGTAGAGGTGAGGCAACGCCTCCCTTACAGCGCTACCACACATCGTCGCATTCTGCGGAGGGTTTTGGGTGGCGTGGAGTACCTCCCAGTTACATTGGAAGTCCGTAGTTTTGAACAAATAATAACCCATCGAAAAGGCTATTTAGACATGTTTCTGACCTCTCGAAAGTTCATAAACATTATGGTTTCATCTGAATTATATGAGTATTAGAGCTTAAAAATATAAAGGTCAGGCGAGGACTGAAGTCGATTAGTTTTTTTCAATTACTTAAGGTTTTTTTTTTAAATTATATTTATGGGTGGTTACCCCCATCGTACGTCTTATACGACTTCCAGTGCATCGAAGAATCTTGAATCAAATATGAAATTAATGGGGGTTATGCATGTCACTACTTTTATTTGATTCGATTCTCCGCTCTAGCGGAAGTTTGCGTTGGACGGCGAGGGTGGTTGGTGCTTGCGCCCTTGCTGCGCCCTGCTTGGGACGCGCCCTTGTGTGCGGGCGCGAAGCGGACACGGCGCGGCGGTCCGGCGCATGTTTGCCCGCGACACACACACGCACACACGCACACGGCGCAGGCACACGTGGCTGAATGCGGCCGAGTTCATTCCTCTCGGGCGGCAGTCCCGGACTAGTCGTCGTGGCTCGCAGAATGATCCCGTCTCATCCGCCGCGTCCGTCAGTCACGCTACCTGCAGCCGATCAGATGGCCCAGAAAACAAGCATTCTGCCCGTCCGTCCGTTGAAACCCTGCCGAGCTTTAACTCTCGACGGACGGATGAAATAACCTCCAAAATGTCAGCAAGGCACCTTTCGCCGGCAACCTTTACTATCTTAAATATATATATATATTTTTAAATTTGTTTACCCTTTTTTTTTAACGTACGTATCTATGGTGTTAGATACAAAAATTGTCCGAGGAATGTAACTGTAGGGAAATTAAGTACGTGAATCTGAAAAAAATATATTGATGTTTATCAATGTAGAAAATGTTTAGATTAATGATTTATATTTACAAGTGCTTAGCTGCAAAATTCGTCAACCTACAAAAAAATAAATTCCCACCACTATTTAAACAATGTAGTCTGTTGGCAGCATCAAACGGCGGATCACCGAGAAGAATTCACGTTCACACGAACCGAGCGTGGCGCTGTGGGGTGCTCGCCGGCTCGCGATGCGGTGGTTCTGGGTTCGAGTCCCGGGTAAGGCGTGTTCGCGTCGTTTCGTAACTGTCCTAATAACTCACAACACTTTGTCACCGCCAGTGAAATTGTCAAAATACAAATTTGAATTGGTACATATTAGTTCGCTCGTCGGTAATAATAGTTAAGAAAGGAAAAAAAAATATCACAGCGGTAAAAGCGTTGCGCCTGTGTTTCGGGAGGACGTGAGTTCGATACAGGTCCATCTAGCCTGATCTCCGTTCCCTATGGTTTCTCCGTACTCGCTGCGATACTCTCACTAATACTTTGCCAAGCCAATGTTCTGATTAGCTAGTGATGTCCATCTTGGTCTTGAACTTACAGGTTATACCTATACTTCATACGGTGTTGTTTGGTGGGGGGAAAGAGGGTTGGGAGTGGGGGGCGTCCAAGATGGTTGAATGTCTGGCGGGGTCAAACCCGGAGTTTACTGCGAGTGTGAAACGTGGTGAACCGCGAACCGGGAATTTTTCTCGGGATACTCTCCTCATCAGCCGTCGACGTCTCTAATAACCCCGATGCCGAGAACTCCCTTGCATTTGTTATCTTACCAATTTTTTCAACTGATCTTCATCAAGTGTGAAATAATGGTTGTAAATGTCGCTCAACAAATCGTAAATAATATCACTTCCAATGCCTTTATAACCTATTATATTAAACGTGGTGAATATATTTTGAAAATATTTGCAACAGAATAACAAATGCAAGGGGAGGTATCGTGTTAACATATGCGAAATATCTCTTGAAAAAAAAAATAACAAATCGAAAATGAAGAGAGAAAAATCGAGCATGCGTGTGTCAGTAAGCCTTAAAAAAAGGAGGGGGGGGGGGGGGGAGATAGGAACCGAAAGACGCCGTATTTGTTTCAACAGTTTTGACGCCGTGACAATATGTTATCGTATAATAGTTCAAATTTGTCTTTATTAAGGCAGAGACAACAAATTAAGAGACATACATAGCAGATAACATAGTGACTATTGACAGTATTATTACAGCCATAGTCATTCCCAAAATTGATTTAAATACTAAACGAGATTACTTTACAGTGTAAACACTATTTGTAGCAGCTAGTCACTACTGAACTTCAGGATTTCCATTTCACCTACTATCCTTAAACAAAGATAATTTTTGGAAAATGAAAATATGGGCAAACCAACTGATGTAATCAAGATGGTGTCATTCTGTTCCTATCTTTCCCCCTTAAGTTGGCCGCCTGGCTAGGTCACCAACAGGAATGCAGAACTCCAGGTGTTAACGCGCCATTTACAAACCGTTCAAGATTTATCGAAAGTTTCTGTTTACGAATAAAATTTGAGAAATTTCACTTGCCTTTACATGTTTCGGTCCGTGGTTTCTGACGTACCTTTTTTTGGACAGTGAATAAGGCTAAAACTGATGTTTTCACGTAAAGGTTTCCGGTATGAATAATTATAACCACAGATCGTAAGTGGTCAAGGGACGTGCAGGTAGGCTTTATCTTTGATGTTCCTCCAAAACATTACAGGGCCACCGCTGAAAGTCCCACGAGGGCAGGCTACCGACGCGTAGAAGACTGCACGCCAGGTCGGTGCCCGGCGCGTAGAGGCGAGGAGGTATGCGATGAGCGAGCCAGTGTCGCCCTTAGCGCCGCCCGCGCCAGGCGGCCACCTTGATAACTGGCGAGTGCCGTCATGTGATCCGCTGCACGCTGAAGGGGGCCGTTCCTCGTGCGAGCGTTGCGTAGAGCACAGCTGGTGGCATTGCGTGCCGAGCGATGGCGTTTCTCCTACTTTTTCCCCCCCTTCACCCACCCGGTTAAATATTTCACCAAGGCGGTATCAGGCTACATTTAATGTCTGTAATTCCCCCCCGGGACCCCGCGCCCGGCGAAGGTCTGGTGGGGGAGGGGGTGGCGTAAGCGAGGAGGGGAGGAGCGGTGGCCGGACACGGACGTGACGTGACGTGACGAGTCCTCCCGATGAGGGCGCGAGCTCTAAATTTTAATTAACAGTTGGAGGTTGACGTTGAGGCGACGGGCAGCGTCCGACAGCCCTCGCCGCGGGTCTCCCTGCCGCCCCGCGCGTCGTCGCCCGAGCGAGCAGTCCCGCCCGTCTGTGGGTCTGGTCCCGGGGCAGATGTGGGCTGCGGGGGGTCGCGACCCAGAACCCTTGGCGTAACTGTGTTCATAAAGTTGCGGAGGACAAATAATGATTTTGATGTCATGAAAACCTATTCCCCTCTTACTAAGACGGGGGGTCCGGGGGTCCTCCACCGGAAAAAATTTGATTTTAAAAGTGAAAAATAGCGCTTTTTAAGCAGTTTTTGTATCTATACATTGGATACATCGATGTTAAAATTATTATTGTTTCCTTAAGATAAAATTTGAGAGTGAAGAAATTACAAATAAAGTTGGGCAGAATAATATTATAAAATAAAAATATCACGGTCTAGAAAGTTGGGGGGGGGGGGAAAGTCCCCTCCACCCAAAAAGTTCAGGGGGACATGTACCCCCTGTCCCCCCTGTCCCCCCCCCCCCCCCGGTTCCTACGCTCTTGCCCAGAACCCTTCGGCCGTGTCGTACACACAAGGGCGCGAGACGCGAGAAAGTCCGATAATGACGTTTTCCAACACCCGTTTATAAACTACCCAATACACACAAAAAATAAAAAAATAAAAACCAAAGCAAGTATCGGGCCACTTTCAACTTCTTGCGTTTCGGATTGTGTTTCCGCCTGCCAAATGTTTTTAAGTGTAGTGTTCCGAAAACTTTCAATGCGTATGTACGCCTACGTCTTTACTTTTAGTGCCAATATTGCGTTTTCATCTATTAAACCATCGCTCAGTGAAAGTAAATCATGCTTTTGAATCAAAAAACTAAGAATTTCACGTGATTTAGTACAAAAAAATTAATGTTTATAAGCCTAATTAATACATTTCCTCTACATTTTCCAGTTGTAGGGTTGGCGAACTTGAGTGTTTTTTTTTATTTATTTTTTTTAAACTAGCGTAGTTTCCTTGCATTTGTCACGTGTTGCGTCCTTTCGTTGCTCGCCAAGTTTATAAACCCAGCCTTAGATATAGTGAACGGGAGGCCGGATGCGTACGGTGAACAAAACCCTGAGGCGTAGTCACATACGATTACGAGACGTAGTCTGCGCGACCACCGAACCCACCCGGATGTGGAACTGTACCGAGTTCAAATTCAGCCTTCCGAGGACTAGCTTCGTATCTTCGGAAACAGCGCATTGCAATTTCGGTGTCACCTTCGAGCCGGAGTGTCCCGCGACAGGACATCAGCATTCACATAGCAGCCGCCGCTTTCATGCCGGTGATACGCCGCCTGCCGTGTGACAGTTGACTTTGATAGCGGTGCGCGTGACTAGCTGGCCGGCTCGGTTTCGCCAAGTTGGCTGCACTTCGCACACTTTGTGGCGAGTCCTTCGCCGCGATAGCTGTGCCACCACGTGTTTCACAGTGCGTATGAGTACTTGAATGAGACTTTGTTCCAAACTCATATAAGTAATTCAATATAATAACTGTTGATTTGATCAACTAACTCAATAATACACGTATTAAGTATTTATTTTTTTAATATTTACGGGCATCAGTGCTAAAATCCTAGTACGTTGATACAGCAAGGTAAAAATATTGCCAAGTTTGAAATAAACTATTGACAAAAACTACAATTTTGAAATTCTATAATTCCCTCTAAATTACGATTAACAGCTGAACATAGAAAGTGGCAGTGAACACTAAAAAATAACTTGGTCCAGTTAAAAACGAAATTAAAATATCATTTGCAGTGATGTTTGAGTTTACCAACATAATCAATACCAGCATCCTAATTTATTTTGTACCTGTGATTACTATATATCATAAAACACACACACAACTAGCAGAACCCGGTAGACGTTGTCCTGCCGGTGTTTATTTATTACCTTTATATATCTAAAATGGATGGTTTGTATAAAATCTAAATTCTATTAAGCGTTTGAAATGGTATTCCATTTTAAACTCACTCACCAAGTACTAATATCAGTCACAATCACTATTCGTTAGTTTCGAGACTAAGGACAGTAAAATTCCCAACATACCAATTTTCATGGCGAACGGATGAACGGAATAGAAGTTGATGCAGCGCCATCTAAGGGTGAGTTATTGCAAAATGGATATCGAGAAAATATTGCCCGTGTTCAAATATCTACGTATACTAATTTTTATGGCGATCGGTTGAACGGTTTAGAAGTTGATCCGCTGCAACACTATCTAGCGGCGAGTTACAAAAAAAGTGGGTAGCATAAAAACCTTCTCCATGAAAAAACACTTCGATGTGCCAACTTTCATGGTGTTCTGTCAAACGGTGTCGGAGTTTATCGTCATTGATACATAGGAACATCGTATTGTGTGTGTGTATAACAATATTTACAACACATGGATTTCCTGTAGTCAATAGTCACAAATATCTCAGCTAGGTATAAAGTTGGAAGGTTATGACGTCACTGAAAAAGTCTCTAGTGCAGCCATGTTTGTTCGACGAGTTGTATGACGCGAGTTTCCATAAATTATTTTGCATATAGGACAGGTTCTAAAATAATTTGGATGTTGGATGAGCTCGGGCAATCAAAATCGTGCATAGCCTAAACGGAGATGACATCGGTTTCCGTCTAATGATTCTTTAAAATGGCGAAGAGCAAAAGGCAGATGAAAGAGATTAAAAAAAGTTTCTATAATTTGATTAATGTTAATATGAAAGTCGTATGTGAAAACATTTTATGCGTAAAAATGAAAAGATTTCTATAAATTAAAAAAATTCTGAAAATTTATTCTATTATATAACGAATATTAATGTGAATTGTAAATTATTAGTGTCAAAAAGTTTTTTTTAATGCACTATCATTGTAATAAAGTAAAACAATCCGTCCAGCACCGTGGTGCATTATTTGATTTCCAAAATTGAGATAAATAAAATAATTGAAAAGTTTGTGATAGCTCGGACCAAAAATAAACTTTTTTTTTATTGTGACACAATTCAAAAAATAATAATAATTTGAGGTTATCTGTCTATGCATGTTTGATGGAGAAAATTGTAAACAATTTTCCCAATACTCCCTCTCCCCCCATTTACAAAGCCTATTGCCAGACATATCGTTGACAAATATTCGACAGTGTTGACAGGGCCTTAAGCGGACACCGCACAACACCATGTGATATGGTTGGAAGAGGGGGGGGGGGGTGCAACGGCTCCGGACATCGCCTGGAGGGAGACGTGCGGCTCGGTTTCACCGGGTGAAAGTTCACTCGCGCCCGCTGCCCGCCTGTTATTCCCGCCCCTCGGGAGTCAACACCGCGACAAGGTTGCTCGCCGGCCCCGCGGGAAACAGCGACGGCGTTTCTCCTCCATTTTGTCATCAGGGTCCGAAACCAGCGGTTTTATTTTTTCTGATGTGTTAACTGTGACATCTCAGCTCTCGGAATTCGACGTCGGGTGGGAGTAGTTTCAGTAAATGAGAAGGAAGTTTAGGAACGGAACCACGGCGCTGCCATCTGTGGCAGATGGCGCGAACCAAAGTTCTCAAAGACAAAAAGGGAAACTTTGTAGCAATTAATGTTTAATGGAATTTAACATTCCTTTTCGAAAATCAGGTCAATAGCCAGGGGTCTGGTGTATTTTATAAAGAATTTTTCGCCTTTATCGGACCCGTTTCATTCGCTCTGCTAATCGAATGATTCGATAGTCGACGTAGCTGCTCCGGCAGCGAATTCAAGCGGCGGGTGCGGAAACTACGTGTGATTCGTGTTGGGCGATGTAGTCGAAAACTCAATTTTCGTACATTTATCACGGTCGGAAATTATTTTATATAATTATGCGTTAATTTTTATGTCATAATTTCGTGTTATAGGTTTATTACAACATGTGAAAACACGAATTTGCTCCTTACCGAATTTAGATGTTTGTACAGCGCGTGTGTTTTTTTTTAATTCTCTCAATTTGATTGTTAAATCATGTTCATTGCAAATAAGCTCTATGCCTGGACGACTTTTAAACAGTGTTCTTCGTAAGTTTAGAGTGAAAATTGTTAACATTGTACTTTAAATGAAACCTAATTGGTAAATTATGTTTGAGATTTTATTTTACTCATTCGACACGTCTATACATAATGAAAAATATATACTTTTTAATAAAAATAAAATAAAACAAATCCTTCGTTTGTTCAAGGCGCATTCTTTTCTATAAAGTTAGTAAATTTACTGTGATTTCTGGTCGTGTGACAGTTATTTCTTCGAACAACCGCTTTAAGCTCAGTTTGAAACTATCTTAAACCTAAGCCAGCTGATAATATCTAAGTAAATTGTGATTTGGACGACATTTTAACTGTTAGCACACACTCGTCAATAAATCAGAAGTGTTAATGTTAGTTGGATTGCGCTATGCCAGGGGGTTGTTCGTCGCTGCGTCGCAAGGGAGGAAGGGGTTGGGGTAGATATATTCTCTATCTCTCTCTTGCACATTAAACACAGGCACTTTACCGGTTAACTGTTGGCTTAAATAGTTCTGAAAAAATACTGTGATTGATGTTTCCATACTATCTAACATATTATAGTATGAACCGGCTACAATTTTTTTTTTGCGTGATAGGTATGACCGTTTTAATTATTTTTATTTTTTGGTTGTGCAGAGTGTAAAGTTTTTTTTTGATTGGAAGTTTTAATGAATGTATCAGGAAGTAACTTTTAAAGTAGCGAGGTATTATATTTGTATTCGATTTTTTTAAACATGAAAATTGCACTGTGCAATTGTTTTAACGAAAAGAGTAACTAATAGTAAGACCACGGTTTCTTCTATCATGACAAATTAAATATCATTCCGAAAAGTTTCAAATGCATTGGCTGTCAATAGATCGTTCATTCCGAAAAAGTTTCTCGCCCACTAAAGTAAAGCAAACAACTGGTAGAGTGGTTATTCCACCATGTTCTCCTCCAAATGAAATTCCGGGTACGTTGCTGTCCGGATGTCGCCGCGGGGGGGGGGGGGGGGGGGAGGGGGCAGAAGGCGTCGAGACGCGGCGGTTGACGTCACCTCTCGGCGCGGTGTTGGTTCGCAAGAGTCGCGGTCGCTCGCGACGACTGTGGGAACACTGCGCGCCCACCTCCCGGCACGCAGATGAGTCACGGCGGGCACTGTTGACGGACTTTCAACACTGCGGAGGTCTGTTTGGGCCGAGCTGTCTGTCTGTCGTCTGCAGGACTGCTCGGGAGAAGTCGCCTGCTTTCTGCCTTCAGCCTCTTGTTTGGTAAACACACGGGTATCCTTGTTCATTACGACCCAGGCGTTGGCTGTATATCGGCTCGCCCCGGGTGAAGCACCTCACAGTGACGAGTGTTGATACTTCCATCATGATCTCGTAATTAGCGGGGGGTGTATTTTCATTTGGTGGCAGTTTATGAATCATGGAGGAACTAATTGACCCAAAAAAAAAGAACGTATTTGGTGCAACGCTCTCGTTTTCTTTTCTTCATCTTTCACTTGCGGGCGCGCAAACAGTTCAGGCAAACGCACGGGTTTGTATGGACAGATAAAGGTTGTGTGTGTGTGTGTGTGTGTGTGTGTCTTTTAGCGCGCGCATGTCTGACATGTTTTCACCCATCAACCGAAGCTTATCCAATGGCGAAGAGAACACGGCTTACGAAACAGAATTTCAAGCTAATGGCTCGGATAATTTACTGATATCTTTTATGTCCCTGCTGTCATCATTATCATTAAACTATACTGAAAAACACATTTGGGGCCGCATCTACGATTTATATCGCCCGAAGATGGGACCTTGAGGAGAGGCTGAAATCTTATCGCGGAGTGAATCACGCTTGTCGAAGTTCAAAATACCTGAGCGCCTGGTTGTTTGCCGAGCAGATGTTTGTTGAACGGTCCGTGAACGGTTTTGTGAGAGATCCCTCCGGGATCAGTGTGTGATACGTCTACACAACCAGCGGCTTTTTTAAAAATAGTGTTTATCTGAATATTTATGCATAGTTTTCGGGAAAAAACCATAAACATATATAGGGCAAAATTTTGGAATCCAGCTACTTTTTTTTTAATTTGTTAAAAAAGGGGCCGGGGTAAGTTCAGTAATTTTTATTCCAAATATATATACTGCAAAGTTTATTTTTTTTATATAGCTACTATGTAGATTTAATGTCTTTAATGGTTTAGAATGTTTAATATATATTTATTTTGTATTTGAGGTTCCCGCCTTATTACGTTAAAGTTTCATTGGGACAATTGTTTTGCTAGTCATTCTGTCAAATGTATGGGAGTTCAGTACGGAATGATCTAGTATGACGGCGATTGCGTCTCCCGCCAAGTTCTAAAGAAGGCAACTTCGTCTAGATGTTTTTCCGACGAACCTTGTTAATTTTCGCCCGTCACGAGGGGTGGTACCAGATAGATAAACGTGTTCAATGCAGTGCATAATAATTAGCCATAACGACATAAGTAACCTCTTCAAAGATTTAAAAGGGAAAGGAGGCAGACTAAATAGTCCTTCGAGTGTTAACCCTAGTGGAATTTTTTTTTATGTGTAACGTAAGTATACTGTATTTGGTAGACGTAATTTCGTGAATGGAACGAAAAAATATGTAACCACAGAGTTGCCATATGTGACGGATAGCGCGAATCAAAGTTCACAGAGCCAAAGGGAAATTTAATGTTTAACTAACTTATTTAATTAATTGCAACTTTCAACAAGATGGGCAGTATTTTAATAAAATTCCTTGTCGAAAATCAGATCAAAAGCCGGTCTGCTAATTAAAAATGATTCAATAGTCGACATAGCTGCCCTGGCAGCGAATTCTAGCGACGCGCCGGGTGTGGGGAATCGTGTGTGATTCGCGTCAAAAAATATGTGGTCGAAACACACGATTTCCTTTTATTTAATAACGTTCACGCGTGAGATACTTTGAAGAATTCTACGTTAAATTTCATGACCGAATTTCGTATTGTAAGTGTATTTGCAACGTGAGAACACATGAATTTGCACGTTACAGGGGTTAGATGTTACACGTCTCTGCCGAGTACTTTTTTTTTTTAACTTGTTTGCTTGAGTCCTGTGCCTGCTCTCGTGTAGAGTGCCGCCCAGAGACTTTTGCAGTTTGATTTGGAGTGCCTGGTCCACTGGACCTTTACCTCCTGCCTAGTTACTGCCGAGTACTGAAACACTCGCTCACTTACACCACCCCCCTCCCCTCCCCGTCAAGGCCCCCGAGTCTTGCCGGGGCAGTGCAGAGGCAGGGGTCACTGGTGCGACCTTGAGAGCAGAAGCCGTCTTCCCGCCGCGCCGGGGTGACGAGCAGCCCGCATGTTGGCTCGAAGGTCACGCGACTTCTACCCCGGCGGCCCCTGGAGGGACGGTGCTGTCAGCCGGGCAGTCGCGACCGTTTACCTCGGCGGCTCGGCTGCGGGCACGCCTTCGCTCCATCCAGCTAATTCGTGCTCCACGTACCAAAGACGAACGTCGTCCCAGATGGACAACTAACACTTACAGGATATTGAAGAAAGAATCGGCCATTGCCAGCCCTGTGGCAAGGAACCACGCCAGAATATTTGCCTGGAGTTCTTTCGGGAAACCCCGCGCGAAAACCGAAATTAGAATGCCGGGTTTCAAACCAGATAACCTACGATCGACTTGGGGAAAATTTCCCATTCCACTTATAAAAAAATGTTTCCGTTAGACATTATTTGTGGCAAAAACAACTTCCCAGAGAAGGAATCTGACGGATAAATCATGATATGTCGTAAGGAATAAATTTATTTGCGTCAGTAGAGCTGCTCTCTTCCATGAAGTACGTAATCAATAAGTGTTTTTTCGATAATCTTGAAGAACTACCTCTTGGCGAACCTCCATGAAACAATGCAAATTTTGACTAAGTAAACAAATTTACGAGATGATATTATATACGCATGGGCGTTGTTGTTGTGTTGGCCACTTGCGCTCGCAAAATCGTGACTTAAACGGTGTTGATAAAAGTAAACGTTAAAACTATGTTTTATAGAAAATGTCCTGTGTGTTATAAAGTTTACAACTTATTGCATGTATAAATGCCAACATATGGGCAGTGTACAACATACAAACACACAATCCAAAGAATAATTAAGTCAACTTGAAGGGAAGAATATTAGTGGGAATGACAACTAAATTAATGCTGTCGATAGGCCTTAACTAAGATAAATTTTCAATATTGAACGCTGCAAAAATTTTATGGCATGAAAAAATGTTGAAACCAATTAAATAACAGCACTGGCAAGCCACTAAAATAAAATTAAAAAAACTTGGCGTGTTAGACCCCAGCATCGGGGGCAGAGCTTTACGTTTTCATTTGAAACACATGTTCCTACTTCACTCCTCTGGAAACCGATTCACAAGGTAACAAACATATCACACTGAGCCATATAGGGAATGTGGAGATATAGTTTGTAGGTTGGACTGCGCAGTAACTATTTCTTGAGTATACATCCAGAATGCCTAGAAATACGTGACACGTTCTTTAGACCAATTAGCATCAAGCTGTGGCGGAAGACACGGACCATGTGAAACGGACCATTTTACACACAGTAAACAAGCATATGTCGACACACTACTGTACAATAAGTTACATTAATAAATATTTAAATAAAAAACACTACTGGCAGAAAAAACGTAGGCCTATCAATGCGCTGGGTGTACCGGCGTATCAATTAATTTGGATCTACAATGTTTCATAAAAAGTGGTGTAAAAATACTATGATACGTTAATAAATTGATGCCCAAGTACTGTAAAAATAATAATAATCCTATTGATTCAGATTTAAAATTTCGAAATTAGACCAAAATTTCTTTTAAATACAACGATTTACCAGTTGACAGCATGGCAGAAATTTTAACAATAATATTTTAGTTTACAAATACTTTTTGGAATTACAGTCATTTGCAAAAGTTTCTCCAAAGTAAAGATTAGCCTAAATGCGGTAAATTACGTCAAAAGACAACTGCATATAAGCGGAACGGAAACCTCTTGTTTATATTAGGAAGGACAATGCATTCCATTCATATCTGTTGCTAAAGTACGCGAGGTCGTATTTTACTTTTTATGTAAACTTTTCTAGGTTTTAAATTCCGTTGAAGTTTAATATTTTCTTCGCCACGCCGCGCCGTATAGATAAACTTAACTGTGGCACGCCCAAATACACAAGCGGGAAAGTGTGCAAATGTTTATACTTGACTAGGTCCTTGTTGGCTATTCTTTCCTCATATGTTGCTTGGGGAGAGTCTGTTGCAAAAAAAATGTGGGACTGTTTAAATGAGAAGGGTTTTGTGGGTTGCATTAATTAATTTTTTTTTGTTTTTGTTTTTGGAAAGTGGCATTGGGACAGGTTTCCAGCGGCCGTGTTTCTGATTCCTGTTCGATGTGACGCTCGCAGCTAAGATCTGATGGCACTTTGCGATGGGCTCACGAGTCGCTGGTAAAAATACACGCGGACATTGCAGGGTCTATGCCGAATACTTCTTGACGACGACACACTTCCCGCCTTGCCCTTCCTACCTAATCACGGCCATCCTGTACGAACTTCTGGAATGCAGACTGCTGTCCGGGAACAGTAATACCTACCACAGTGTTGCCAACCTTTGGACACTTGGACACTTTAACTGTTTGCGGTGTGTTTGAAGTGGATCGAGCCAGCTTTCAACTTGTAGCTTTTTAATGTGACAACTTCCAAGAATTTAAACTATCTCGGGAAATCCTCCCCTTTACCCCTTTTCTTATTTTCCCAAATCAAGTTGGTCTGAGTCACACGCAGCATTTCTGAGAAGTAGCACACAAAGGAAGAACGAAATGGATGACAGAATTATGGCAAGAACTGATGGTTCTTCAAAGATACTGGTACTACAATTTACTTAACTTGAAATATTTTGAAAACTACCGGTTTTGGTCACTTTTAACAATGCAGAAAATAAATTTTGTGGACGAACCGCTACGCTGTTATAAATTTTCGGTTGCTGACTTTCTCTGAAGATAAACACTCAATAATCAATTATCTTGGCGCAAAGCCCTTATCTGAGGCGCATACTTTTGTTGGAAAACCCCCGTACATTTACTGTTCACAATAATTATTCCAACGCAGTTTTTTTTTTTTTTAATTGTTTTCGTAAAAAGGCGCCACTGTAAAATCTTGAACGATTTCTGAAGATCGTGTCTGAATCTTCGCGCGCCGTTTGGCGGCGCAGGTAGGTAGACGGCTCCCCTTTAATAGTCCGTCTCTAGGTTATTATAGCGCGGTAACTCAGCCTGCTTCATGATTCGGCCCCTCCCTACAGGTTCTGGTGTAATAGCCGGTCTACGATGGAGAAAGGGTCTTGTGTGTGTGTGTTAGTGTGGGAGGGGGGAGCACGAGGGAAGGGGCAACACTCCAGCGCTCCCCGTCGTGTGCGGACCTGCGCAGCTACAGCGGCGGACGGCCGCCCCGAGGAGCCGCCCCATTGGCCGCGGCGGAAGGGTTCCACAGCCGATGCCACGCAGAATCCGCGGCCGTCCGGCTTCCCGATTGGTCGAGCCGGTCCGATCCCACCTCCTCCCTCCTCTTCCCACGCGGCGAGATATCGATCACCGGGACGAAGCCTGCTTGTGGACCGGGCCATCTTCCCGGTCCTCCAAGCGCTGCAGCAGAGCCGGATTCACAATAGCGCGCCGCGTACGTCCGGCATCCGTCCGTCCGTCCGTCCGTCAATACCCGTTCTGCAATGGCACGTAAACGGAGACGGATCCCCCGTTAACATTCACTATGGCGTCTGCTGCTTCCACAATTCACGGAAACGTAACAAATGGCAATCATTGAGATTGCATTTCAAGGTTACGAAATATTAGTCGAATATTTAAAAAATATATATATGCTTCGAGATCATAGCACGGGCAGAATTTACGTATGTAATAAAAATAAATTACAAAGTAATATAATAACACTAGATATTATTGAACTAACAGTTTTTAAAGTATTTATAAAATAAACAAACATGGCTACCACCGCATCCAAGTACTCGGCTTCTATTGGTCGCACGGAGCAACGTAAACGGAAGAGCTCCGCATCGCCGGGCTAATCCGTACGGGCCCGTCTCCGTCTGCGTACTATTGTAGAAACTGTGTTTCGTGAGAACTGTTTCCGTGATCCATTTCCGTGTCATTTTATCACGGGCCTAAAACACTTTCCGTCCGTCTGAACCATGCAGTAATCAAACGATTTGTGACACACTATATCTGTCCGCGAAGCCAACAACCTAAGTTTTCTCTCTCTATAGATTTTGTCTCTATGTTGTTTGCTATTTATGGCGTCGTCCCGTACGTAATGTTACTATTATCACACCGAAAGGAAAAATTCAATGTGATTGTTTGAATATCAGTTTTAACAGCCGCTATGTTATTATGCAAAATTAAATATCGAACAGTTGAACGCAATCCTTTTCAGTACAGCCTACATGCGTATGTAGATTTTGAATTACGTATTTCTTTTATATAACATTATATAAACTTCTGGAACAATACTAATTGATTGAAAATTTTCTTATATTCAATGCAACGAAAATGTTTTCGGCATTAAACAACTTAGAACTATTGTCACCTTATGTCTTCAAACACGATATTTCATCCCTTGCACTAATACTTGGTCGTATAAAAATTTGGTTCGGACCAAGGTTTAAGATAACATTTAGAAGCTTTGAAAGACGTTTAAACTTATTTGATAGTGTACGTATTAAGGAAGTTTTTAATTTTCTTTTTAGTGAAACCCCAGTATTTTCAACTTCTTGTAGTAATGGTGCATCACATCAAAATGATTCATCCAGAAGTTTGAGATAATTTTTGTATTTTTACAATAAATTATAACAGATTTGATAATATAACTACTAAAATAAGTGACTATTTTTTCCTCCTTCAACCCTCGTTATCCCCACCCCTTTCAGTAATTGTTGGTTGTATAAAAATATACTTTAGACAAAAGTTTTAGATAATATTTAGAAGGTTTAAAATAAATAAGAACGGATTCGGTAATGAACATGAAAAGAAGTTATGATATTTTTTTTATTCAAACACCTGATACAAACAATTATTTTAGACGGAATTATTAGATAATATTTAGACGTTTTACAATAAATAATAACGGATTTGATAGTGTACATGTATCGGGAGTTATGAAATCTTATTGGATTAAAACCCTGTTATTTAACTTTTTTTTGCTACGATAACACTTCTTATCAAAATTTGTTTAAGACATAAGTTTTAGACAATATTTATAAAATTTTCAAAAAAATGGAACTGATTTTATGGCATATCTACTAAGGGGGTTGTGCCTATTTTCATAACTTCAATCCCTGTTGTTTCCGCCCCTTGCAGTTATGATTGGTCGTATCAAAAACTCATTTAGACAAAAGTTTTTTTGGTGTTAAACGATATGTATTAACTTCATACAGGTGTGATTTCTTTTTTCATTAATGAGTTATAGTTATTAAGTTTTTTAAACTTTTCAAAGAACGGACTGATGGAGATTTTTGTGACCAAAATTGAATGGCTTATTTGTAGAGAACATTTGATTGATTGATTGTTTGTTTGACTTCAAATCAATATATTGTTGCTTTCGAACAATTTATTTTTGCCATTGGCTATGGCCGGCAATGAATGGTATCTTGCTGACCGTTCATTATTTGCAATAACAGCATGACGAAGTGACTTTTTCATAAACATATATTGACACGAAAAGATTTCGCGCAATACAGGCGTGCGTGGGGTGTCTGTCTACTTACTTGCCAACACAACTGCCAGAAATACGTGCAATGGCGGACGCAATTGGTGCGTTGTCGAGAATACCAATTCATACACCACTTAGCGTGTTCAGTTTCAATGCGTGTTTGATTTTTCTTTATTCCTGCACTTAAATAACCACGTTACATTAAATATTTTCAACAAAAACACGTGCGTGCTCGAGAATGCACTATTTATGAACATTTAGCATGTAGTTTATAACAGCGTTGATTTTGACAATCTTGGAAAGTAATTTAATTTTTATTAAATATACTTGGTTTTTACAAGCAGTGGTACTTGTTTCGTCACACTTTGTTCTAATGCACTCAGCTCCGTATTTATCTAAATCTATATTAAATAACTGGAACTCGTAGTATTATAAACATAAAAAAAATTTACGTAAGAAATTTTAAAGTAAATAATGCGAACCAAATATTTATTTTAACCTAAAAGAAATATGTAGGCAGTAACCTAATTCCTATCGCTATCGTGGCCCGTGTCGCCTTGCGTTATCTTTGTTTTAACTTTTTTTTTCACGGACCAGGAAATACATTTTAACAACCAGACCTTGAAACTAAACTTGTATAGGCAAGTACAATGACTCTTGGATGCTATTCGTAATCAGACCTTTCAAGAAATCTTGAGCAGTATTTAAATGGCGCGTTGACACCTATTAACTCTGTAAGCTGTTTGGCGACTCAGCTAGGTGGCTACCTTGAAGAAAACCTACTTTTCCTCACTGTTACAGAGTCACAAATCCGCGTTTGTGTATTTATTTTTCTGTTGTGAAAGTAAGAGATATCATATGTAACATAAATAAAATTCTCGCTAAAATAAAGTTGTTTTTTTTTTGTGGGGCAGGTTTTTGCTCTTTCAAGTCATCGTACCTAAAATGAAAGGTTCGTTAGGTATGCAAGTCACACTTAAAGAGCTCCGAAATCGTGAAAATATTTGAAATCTCACAAAACAGTTAACGATATGTTCGGAACTGATCCGAGTTGAATGAACTGTAGGCGATGTACCATAGTACAGAACGTTCAAAACAACACTACATTTCTAACAAACCTCAGTATACTATTATATAGTGCATAGTAGACAAAAAAAAGTTATGCCGTTTCCATTGCTCATTTTCATTATTACAGTCCAATAATAGAACATTTGACGTACCATGACCACTTCGTCAGTTGACGTGGTACGTGGCTTGATGATGGTACAGGTGTAGTGATGATTGTACAGGTACTAAGATAAGATAGTGGTACGTGCAAGACCCCTGCGGCCAACCGGAAGGTGATAGCGCGGAGCAGTTGCGCCACCACGCGGGTGGGCGGGGCACGGCTTATAACAGCCAATGCAAGAGCGCGAGCGTTGCCCAGTCGCCCGCCTTCTCAAGGGCAGCCCGTGGCGCGGCTCGCAGGGTGTCGAGAACCACGTGACGGACATCTGTCAGTGTCGCCAATATATCGGTGCCCATCGAGATATGGCTGTCTAATTTGAAGTTGAAGTCACCCTGGTTAGCCAATTGTTTAGCAAACCAAACCGTAGTTGCATGAAGGCTAATACTGGAAGTACTTATAAAGGATGTCCATAAGATAATTATAACAGTTTAATTTAGACTATTCACAAGTACATCAAACTGAAGGTAAACATACCTCGTTTTTCTTACAAGTGTTCAATATGTGCGCCTTCATTTATACGGCACAAATCCAACCTAGAAGTCCAATTCTTCTCAGCTTGGTTAACAATTCCGGGGTAATGGAAGCAATAGCCTCTTAAATTCTGTGTCTCAACCCTGACAAATCATTAGGTAGAGGCAGATCGTAGACACGATCTCTTACAAAGCCCTAAAGAAAAAAAAATAACATGGCCTTATGTCAGGTGAACGCGGAGGCCAGCGAAAAAGAGCTCTATCGCCTCGACCATTACGACCAATCCAACGGCCAGGGACTTCGACGTTCAACCACTCTCGTACAAAGAGATTCCAATGGGGAGGGACTCCATCCTGTTTCCACGCACGATGAACTGAAATTACAAATCCACTCTTAGCATATTGCAGAACCCAAAACGCTTTACGCTCAGGAGTCGCCATTTTGCATAATTGGCGCTGCAACCGTATGTTGTCCCAGGTAGGCGGGGGCTCTTAATAGCTTGAAAGAAACTTGCTAGGAATAATCATAAAAATGCGTATCGTGAAGTGACTTCTGTTAAACAAATATGTTAACAATACATCAGCTAGGAATTAGCGTTACAATTAATTATAAATAACAAGATAGTTTTGATGTGCAGATGGGAAAAGGGGTTGATAGTCTTTATCATTATGAATTAAAATATTTACATGACAGAGATGGCACTTAGCAGCTTCCTTATCGTTTTACCTACATGTACATGCCCGATCATTTTGCATGCCGTAACAAAATATTTTTCTAGTTACATTAAATCAACATACATATATTCAAGTTGATGAGACTGAGAGTGAGGTGGCCCAGTTTTTAACCGCAGGACTTTCATTCGGTAGGGCCCGTCTTCGAATCTCGGTCCGTTCAGCCTGATTTTGGTTTGCGTGTTTTTTTCCCCCGAACTCACTACTGCAGGATGATGCTTGTACGATTCCTAACCATACGCATTGTCGATTCTTCCTCCTCCCTTTTTTTTTGGCATTGTTTGGTGATGCAGTGCGGTTCGGTATGTAAGGACCTCTCTTTGGAGTAAAGTAAAATAAATATATATATTTTGTTTTGTTTTTAGAGCTTAGGAAATAAAGGATTCCCCGTAGCCGATTAGACAAGCTAAACGAACTGTGAAATTGCGATTCTTGTAGTTTTATTATCTATGTTGCTAGCTTTTTTGTTGTCATTAATCATTTGTCTCATTTGCTACCTCAAGAGTTGGCAGCATTGTGACTTCCACCTCCCGATCCTGCGGCTGGCTGCCCCAAATGTGTCTCGTCGTCTCGAGTCTCAGCTGCTGCTCCGTTTATTTCTTAGTTATTGTACTAATCTGTTGAAACATAGTTTAACCCACAAATCCGTTATACGTAAAATAGCGACTTCTCTCTGTTATTTTTTTTTAGTAATTGGTTTGTTATGAGATTGATATTACAGTTCTGGACGAACGATAAATCCGTCGGCAGTGTCTTAACTATCGACTTGCTTCCGAGTTGGAAAAAAAAATGAAGAAAAAAAAAGCAGTCAAATTCTGGAAAGTCAGGAAAGTTGAAATTGGTAAGGGAACGTCAGGGAAGTTGAAATTGGCGAGGGAAATAAAGAAATTTGTTTGAAAAGTCATGGAAATTAGTGATAGTAATTTGAGAGGTAAATGCCAATCCACGGCATGCCATCACCCAGCCAGACCTTTTTTTCCAGGTGGTGTTTTAGAGCATTGTCATACACACACCGTAAAATAGCGTATACAAGGCTCTGTTTGATCTAATACAGCTATAGGGATGAAGAATGCTAGATTAAAGTTATTATTTGAAGAGATTTAAAAAAAAAAAAGGAATTTATTTTTATAAAAACGTTGTTAGGGAAATTTGTAATTTTGGTCATAGAAATTGCTGGAAAAGTCAGGGCAATTTTTCTACAAATATAACATTTCTGAGTGTCGAGCATTTGATTACCCGTTTCTGACATCGTAAGTTGAGGAAACGACGTGGAAAATAACTCCCGCGCGGCTTGAGTGACGGCATATTTTGTACGCGGTGATCTATTTAGTTGGATCCGTCGTGTTGGAGCGAGGTGGCGGTATCGGGTTGTGCGACTTTTCGGTTTGGCGGTGGGGGTGGGGGGTGGTACTGATGAACTGTGGAGTTTGGGGAGGGAGGGGGAGGGGTGTCGTGGCGGCTGGCCAAGACCTAACAAGACAAGTCGAGCGGCAGGACGTGTCAGCGGGCTTGATACGCGGGGAGCGCTCGGATGCTATCAGTCTCTGTCCGCAATCTCCGCCGGCTCTCTCCGCACGCTTGCCAACTTATTTCAGGAGCCTCGGCCACTCCATCATCATCTTCCAGATTAAATCTCAGTTTTTATTTGTCTCGTTCGTTGCTTCTCCTCCCGGCTCTGAGGATGCGGAATAGCTAAAGGTAAGCTTAATATAACGAGAGAAGGGAGAAAGAAAAAAACGAAGGTCTCCGTATTGTACATACAGCGCGTACACTGTAAAGTTTTTTTTTTTTTTTTTTTTAATATTCCTTAGGAAACCAATTGCCAAGAAAGAGTTTGTAATAACTCTTGATATAAAGGTAAATTTGTACAACAAAATACTATGGTTATGTTTGTATGTATGGAATACGTTTTTGGGAACAGTACTGCATATTTCTTGCCGCGTTTATGAAAATTGGTCCATAATTTTAAATGTTGATTAAAGTTAGTTCTATAGGCCTACCAAGCTTAGATTTTTCAAACTATGAAACTAATATCAAATATTAAACAATTTGAATTTATTTTGTTTTATCGTGCTCTATCAGTGAGCGATGTTAATACTGGAAAGTTATTCAGTGAATACTCGAAATCTCTAAAAATAAATACAAGACAGATATTTTTAGTTTAGTTAGTTTTTAGTCTGAAAACAGTGGAAGGGGTGAGAGGTTCGTAAGTTTAGTCAATGTATCCACTTTTATGAAAGATAAATATTGTTTTATTTATTTCATATAGATACATTCAAAATACCTAAAATGAAGTGTGTGTGAGTGTGTGTGTGTGTGTGTGTGTATATATATATATATATATATATATATATATATATATATATATATATATATATATTTATTTATACCGAAATCAATCACGGGAAGGTTTGATTTTATTAGGTATGATTGTAGTCGAATTAAATGAAACTATAAATGTGGACGTATGCATCATTTTCTGTGAAAAGAAATAAATGCTCTTCTTACTAAGTGTAAAGATGGTGTGTTTTTAATTAGATTAATTACGGATACACCTAAAACGGGAAACAAATTCGAACACCTATTTTACGTTAGAAACAAAACTCTTGTTACGTTAAAAAAAATTCTCAACACTTAAGTATTTTTTAATGGATCATACAGTATTGACTTGACATTTATTGAGCGTGTTGTTATACCTATTTAACGATTCTTGGATATTTTTATATTTTCCCTGCAGTGTTACAATATCAGCGCGGACGAAGCCGCCGGTAGTTTTATGATCAACCCCGAAGCAGGTAAAACGTGACTGTGCCTGACAGTATCGGGAGCCGAGGGAAAATTAACGAGTAACAACAGTCGGGAGGTTTTCTCGCAGGGGCGGGTGTCCGCGGCACGAGAAGCCAGCAACGGCGACGGGTATAAATGTCTTGCCATATCAGCTCCCTTCCCCCCCCCCCCCCCTCCCCGCCCTGCAGTAGGCCGCGTCATGCCGTCAGCGCCCGTGTCCTTGATGCACATTATAAATAGTTGTAGTGTGTGTGTGATACCGCAAGCTTTCACCTCCGGAGCGGCGCCTCGGCGACGAGAAAGCGGACAGTATCGCTTCCTTCTGCGGCGAGCCAGCCGTCCTGGCGCTCGCTGGTGTTGGCTGCGTGCACACGTCCTGTTACACGCTCGTAAATCAAAATTCCGGAATTTTTCAGTTAAAACTTCTTTAGCCGCGTTGAGCGATTTTTGATAGGGGTAAAACTTTATGGGTAGAGACCTGAAAAATTTTCGGGTTATCATTTCGCGATAGGCTAGAATCCAAATACATTTGCCTTCCTTGCTGCTTCAGTGATCGGGCCACAGTTTATCTGAAGGACTCTGGACCAATGAAAAACGTTCGACAGAAGAATTATCGAATCACAAGCTTCCCAGTTAAACACGTGTCACGAGTTAGTAGCCAATCAGTAGGTGTAATCTGCACAAGTACATAGAGGATCATGGAGTCTATCCTAGAGGTAATTGAAAACGCGAATTTTTCCGGTCCCTACTTATGGGTAGGGGCCGGAAAAATTCGCGGTTTCGTTGGCGTTCAGGATAGACTGCACATACCCCTGTACACTCGGGCCAATAACGCAAGTTCATTGGCTGCCGACTTGTGAGTCGTCTCGGCTGGTTTGTCTGTGATTCGATACTTCTTTGGTTGAGAGTTTTTTTTAATTGGTTGAGATTCGTCCAGATGAACAGTAAGCCAATAGAAAAATCATAATAAAGGCAAATGTATTTGTATTCTAGCCTATTGCCGAGTGAATATGCGAATTTTTTTCCGGTCTCTACTTATGGGTTCGCGTCACCGACATGCTAGTGACGTGTTGCGCCAGACTGGCGAATCGCAGCGGCCTGTGTACATGTATACGCATATATACACTAATCCATTGTATATACTCGACTGTATCATTTGCGTGTTGGACTCTTTTTTTGGATGGGTAAAATCTTGTGAGTTCGCATCACCGACATGCTGTAGTAGCAGTAAGTGAAGTTAATTTGACCACGTGAATACATGACCTAGGTCTGACATCACTGGTAAGTCATAGCTAGGTAATGAACTTTTACGTAATTTTGACATACCACTGACATCTGTTGTGAAAAAAAAAAATTATGAACCTAAGGATAAATGATATGCTGACATCGTACTGATATAATACCAAAATCATTTTCTTACGTACATTTGACGTAGAAATGATGTCATATTACACTTTTAAAAACAAAGTTTTAAGTTTTCACTTCTGTTGAAAGTCCCCATGACTGGCTTATTTTTTTTTAAGTGAAACTTCTTTTGTCGTTGGTGGCTACAATTTACTGACGTTACGAAAATTTCCGATCGCATGAGGGGAATAGTTAGATAAGTGGTGGGGGAACCGGTAACGGCGACGCCACTCCAACGCATGCGCTAGCGGTCGAATGAGAAGTCGTCAAGGGGGAGGGAGGGGTATGTACGTACCGTGGCATGCTATATGCTAGTCTGGAACTACCGGTTGGAGAGTCGGTAGGGGAGAGGTAGAAATGACGCAGCAGTGATGCTACGGAATTCTCGTAACGCTGCTTGTGATGTCGTACTCCCTTAGTTTTCGTAACGGATAATGATTGACGCTACCATCTATCTTTAATTTTTTTAATTTAAGATATTACCCGCGCCCTTGTTATATTGTTCAATTAAAATTACTAATAATTTATCTCTATACCTAATAAGTAGGGACAGAAAAAATTCGCGGGTTCAATGACCTCTAGGATGAACTCCACAGTTCTACGTACACTCGGTCAAATGCCACCCACTCATTGGCTGCTGTCTTGCGAGACGTCCCAACGTAGCATCATGTGATTCGATAAAGCTTTGGTCGGGCGTTTCTCATTGGCCCAGAGACATCCAGGTGAGTTGTGAGCCAATAGCAGAGGCAGTACTGAGGTATAACTATTTGTATTTTAGCCTATCGCGAAATGAATTCGCGAATTTTTCCGGTCTCTACTAATAAGAAAGAAGTCTGCGCGATAAGTCATTGCTTTATTTGACCCAGCCACTCAGGATACGTTTGCTTCCGCACTGATTTACTGTGATTGGTGTTCTAACACTAGGCATGCACCTGATAGAAACTCACCCAATCACGAAACACAGACGATGCTACAGTGTTTGAACTTTCAGCTAGACTCTAATATTTTCGCGGAATATATAATTTTTAACTCTCCAGTAAAATAGCGCAGTTGTAAATCAGACTGATTTAGTTCTCGGGTAGGTGACTGTATCATTATTATTTGCTAAGTATTAAAATAAATCCAGTCCTAATCCAATTTTACACAGAGAGTTTTGTATTAAATTTTCTACCAAGGCAAAGAGTTTGGGACCTGCGGAATTACTTTTATAATTACAATTTCATAGTTAAGTGTGTACGTCCCGTCCCTGGTCATTTTTATTTTAACGTTAAATAAGGTTAACCTTGAAGACCTTGAGTGGCCGAACTTCAACAAGATGAGAAATATAATTGGTGCATAACATTTGAAAATTAACTAACAGTTGACTTTTTAAAACTATTGTGTAATATGGATAAGGAGAACCAAATGGAATAAATAACGAAAATAAATTTTGGGGTTAAAAGCAATTCTGGTGGCTACTGCGTGGCATGGTTTAAAATCATTTCAGAACTCTTTATTTAATTTTATGTAGCTTTTTAAAATAATAAAAATTCTGATGATTTTAAAAGGCCAGGTAAAATAAAATATTTTTGAAGTGAAACTTCTAATGCGACTTCCAACAAGGTTGCGTCAAACGTTTAACGCTACCATGGAGGGGGTATAAAGCACTGTTGCGTTAAACGTTCAACGCTCCTGGGGAGGGGGAATAGAAAGAGACAGAGCGAGAGTGAATGCGTGGCACTCGAACGCATGCGCGTAGTATACCAGTTACAGGCCAGCGCGAGCGTTAGCAACGAGTAGCGTCCAATATTCCAAGCACATGCGCGTGGTATTCTTGCCATGCAGTGAAGTAAACAGTGTGAGCGTCGTGAAACTAGCTGAAATACGTACTTGTTGTTCTATTTTATTGTTCTATTTTAATTTATAATATTCATTATTTAATTTACTTGTTTTTTTATATTTTGATTTGATACAATATGATTTCACTAAAAATCAATTTCTACCCCTTCCTATTTTCATTTCCACATTAAGAAGTTTCGCTTCTTCCACGCGGAGGGACTCCACGCACTATTTTTTTTTTCCTAAATATGTATACAACCATACTGCCAGCTAATTTTGCAAAAAAAAAAAGTATGCGATACAAAGTTTAACCTGTGGAAAATAAATAGAAAATAATGACCAGAAATGGGAAATGAAGCCTAGAGTGAAAGGCTTTTTTAATTTCAGTGGGACCGTGATCACGTCCATGTAAACACGTAAAAAAAAAAAAAAAAAAAAAAAACCAAGTATGCCAAAGAGCTCCTCGCATAGGATTCCGAACCACTGGTTCCTCATCTGCGCGCCAGGATTCGGACCTGAACAATCACTTGTTCGGCCTCCCGCCGTCACATGAGCGTGACGTCTCTGAGATCACGTCCCGCGCGAAGAAAGGACCAAGGGGAGAAAAAAGGGTTGTCGCCGTCGCATGCGAAGCCTATTTGCATCGCGAATGCGTCGTTTAGCAGTCGCGGAACTCGAAGGTCGCGTGTGCTGTCACGGCCGCGGGTCGCGGTAACGGCTTCCCCTCTCCACCCCCCCCCCCCCCTCCCTTTTACCTCGTGCGAACAGTCGCGTCCGTCTGCTGCGACAAGGGGGAACCTGCTTCGACACGCTTGGTTGCGTGCCCACGTTGTTGCAGTGTTGCACCGTGACTAGTGGCCCCGCCTGTCAGGGAAGCACTCAAAAGCTATCGGACGTTACTGCATACCGCTTTATGAAGGAAAAAAAACTATACATACGTGCCTACCCAAACAAAATTGAATTGAACGCAGTTGGACGATTTTTACTACAGTTTGTGGCTCGTGGACTCTAAGCAAAATCGCTGTGTTAATTTATTTTTTTCTTTTGGACCAGTTAATGCATTAAACTCTTCATTAAGATATCAGACATTTTAAAACCACCTGCAATAGTTAAATTCATGGGCGAAAATATCTGTTCGATTCCGGGGGGTAGGGGGGGATAATGTTTATCATTCCCATTTTACATTTACGATTTCCATTGTTAAATTAGTTGACTGCCCATTAAGATCGTGATGATATGTTGCACTAAGATTAGCGTTGCTACATGGAGTTGTCGGCGTATAGTTTCTAAAAAAATAAATTCTTAAACTGAAGGCACGCCAAATGTTTGAATTAATAGGTGCTCATTCTTTTTTTTCTCTCTCTCTTTTCGAAGTTATACTTCTTTAGGCGCGTTATGAAAAAATGATGAGAATGAAATTTTAAGATATGCGCGCATCACTGTAACACAAAATTAACAGGTTGAGGCTGCCCGCTAAACCAATCATTAAGTTTCATAAAAAAAGCTACCAACAAAATAGAAATAGAACCTCTATTAGTCGCGCATGTTGGCACGCTCGTTGCCTTTGATCACTGTTTTCATATTTATAATATTTATCCACATGTTTCTAGTTTCTACATTCACAACACGTGTTTTAGATTCATACAAGTGCGAATTATATATGTGCTAATAAATTATATTCAGTAGTGATTTAAATTGAATATTTTGATTAATATTATTTACTATTCGTAAATATTAGTAAAAAAATTGTGCCTTTATACTTTTTCAAGTACTCCAATATAATTGAGGTTAACTATCCGTATGTATTATTTATTGATATAAATTAAAATATTATTTAATATAATTAATACTAAATATTGTTAAATTATTAATGTTAAATATTTATTATTGGTTATTTAATATTTACAAAATAAAGAAATAAATTTAATAAAACATTTAATAAAAATTTGTGATATAAATTAAAATTTAACATCAAATTAAAATATTAATTTATAATATTTATTATTAAATTGAATAAATAATAAATATTTATAAAAATAAATGAACAAATATAATGAAAATCTTTTGTTAAAAATGGAAAATGAATATTAAATTAAGAAAATAATAAATATTTAAAAAATGAATAAACTTAAATTAAAATTTTGAATTTATTATTAAATGTATTTATTTAATTTTTAAAATATTAAATAATCAATAATAAATATTTAAAATTAAGAATCTTATAATATTTAATACAAATTATGTCATATGTATTTATTATTCTCAAAATTTTATTGATTTAATTTTTCAAATTTAAACTGAACTTATTGACTGTGTTGACTATCTTTTTCCAGCCCTTTTATTATTTTATTGTAATTAATTATTTGCATGCAATTAAAAACTATTTTTTAATGGTGCCAAATAAGTATAACTTCTCTCGCACGTACATAAGTACACGCACCCATTTTTTTTACGTTGCCTAATCACACGTATAATATTTGAGAATCTTTACTCTCATCAATAAACGTAGAAATTGTTTTTCTCAGTTGCGTTTTCAGCGAGTGTTGTCTGTTAAGCGCAAATCGTTAAACCGAATCGTTGGCGGCCGTCTGCAAGAGAACTGTCTCAGTTGACCGAACCATTCCGGATACGTTTGTTTCTGCGTTGAATTGCTGTGATTGGTGTGCTGACAGTGGGCGTGCACCTGAAAGAAGCTTGATCAATCACGGGACCCAGACGATGCTATAGTGTTTTAACTCTCAGCTAGTCCCCGAAATCTAGTCCGAAAAAAATGCACGCCACTTCCAATAATAACCTCTTGAGCGCTGTCTGCATGGAAAGGGAGATGCAGTATTGTTCAGAATCGAATAACTTCCGCGTGGCTTCTCCGTTTCCTCGCGAGTCCCAGTGAAGTTGCGATTTATGGGTTCGACTCTCCCACGCGAATTCTCGGAAGTCACAGAACGGCATATCCCCCCACCTTTCTTTCTACTATTTTATCCGTGACCGAAATAGATCGCAGGCCCGATTGCCTCGCGCGGTCTTTTCGATCCGTGCTGTCCGCGTTCTAGACGTCACTCCACTGCGCACAGCAGCTGGCGAACAATCATCAGCAACTGTTGTTGGGATGTGCAATTACCTTCTTCTTTTTTTTTCATATCATGGCCATGCTAATGATTACAACCTCGAGTTCACGCAGTTTTCTTTATTATTTTAACTTCATTACATTAGCGTTTTCCATCGCTAAACACGAATCTCAATTTTAAAAATGGTGTACAGCGCAAACTAATAAAAGTCACAGGACAAAAATTAGAAAGACACACAACAAAAATCATAAAAATAACAAAGGATTATTTAGAATGCCATTACATAGAGACCTGCAAAATTCGCGGTTTCGATGGCCTTCAGGATAGACTGCACATACCCCTGTACACTCGGGCAAATAACGCAAGTTCATTGGCTGCCGACTTGTAAGTCGTCTCAGCTGGTTTGTCTGTGATTCGATCCTTCTTTGGTTGAGGGTTTATAACTGGTTGAGATTCGTCTAGATGAACAGTAAGCCAATAGTAAAACTATCTAAGAGGTATATGTGTTTGAATTCTAGCCTATCACCGTATGAATCCGCGAATTTTGCAGGTCTCTAGCCATTAACTATTAGATATTCTGTTGTCTTCTACTTTTAATATATACATATATTTTTTTTTTTTGTTTTTCAAACGAAGCCGTCATGCTTGGCGTGACCTTTTTACAAGTAGTGACAAAAAAAAATATGTAGTGCCCATTATTCTTTTAAAGGCAAATTTATTGTTCTTTGTTTATTGAGAAAATGCAATATGTTTTCATAATCAGTTTGTTTATAGCAGGAGTTTAATATTTACTGTAGTTGATGAGTTTATATTATTGTTTTCAGAAATTTATGAATGTATATAATTATGAAAACCTTTTGACGATAATGTTATAAAAAATTATATTTTTGAGTGTAAGGTAAGGGACAAAAAGTGAGATAGATTGGTAGGTCTGGTTATAGGGATATGTTAGTGAATTTTACACTGTTTGTGTGTTTTCATATAATCAGTGTGAAATATGGTATTCATACACTAATAAACTTACTGAGGTGCCTGCTACAAAAGAAATCAAAAGACAATAACAAAAAAAATTGATGATAAATTGCTTATCTATGGTAGAAAAGAAACTTTAAAGCTAAAAAATTTTAGCACTGTGCGGGATATGGCCAATTGCGCTTATGCACAGTCCGACAGACGACACGCGGAAGGATACATGTACGAAGTGTGGTATGAAAGTGCATCACAGTGTACTTTGCTCTGCACTGCATGGGTTCCAATGTCTAGGTGTCTAATTTCAACCGGCTCCATCTCTGTTAGAAAGCCCAGTTAGTATATGTACGAACGAAAACCGCACCTTAAAATTAATGGAAGGTTCTTCGTATTCTAGATTGTAACCAGGCCTCTGTAGAAACCACGGTGGGTTCCATTTGGATAACGTGTTTCCTTTTAATCGGACGAACAGGCAAGAGAAAAGGAAGAGGTTTTTTCTGTAAATTATACATAAGTTACATATAGGTACTAGCTTTAGTATTCGGCGTTGCCCGGACTGAACACAAAGTGAAGGAACTGTTTTAGAAATCAGAAGTAGACAGTAATTGTCTCCTTCGAGTCTCAGCAAGGAGAAGGGCAGGAAGTTGCCAAACCTTACTATTTGACCGTGTGGCGGACATAGAGAAATGACACACCCTCACTGTTTGTATGTCCTTGACCTATGATTTTCTGTTATACAAATGAATTTACCGTTGGCGAACTGTTTAACGGCGTAGAAGTTCATGCGCTGCAGCGCCATCAGGTGAAAAAGTTGGATGGCATAAAAACCTTTCTCAATGAAAAAAAAAAAAAGTCACTCTGATGTGCCAACTTGCATGATGATCGGTCAACCGGTGTTTGGATTCATCAGTCTCAGATATATATCCATATATATGTATATATTTTTTCTTGATGCTCCAAGATAATCCTTGTGAGTTCATGTTCAGAATAAAGTATGCAATGTCTACAAAGATTGCTCAAAAAAATTTTAATTGGTGTTCTTCGTAAATTTAAGGTGCAAATGTTAAAGAAATGTGGCGACCGGCGCGGCGTAGCGATGCGACAAAATTTCTCAGATGACGCTACTTCCCCTGTGCAATCAGTGCGTCATACTGTTACGTTTAAGGATATACCTACTACGATCTAAGAGGGTAAAAAAGTAAAATTGCATTTTTACATTTCACACGCACATTTTGAACATTTATCACGCACATTCATGCAGTAGGCAAGACGCTGTTCTCTGATGCGAGTCATCAGACTTACAGTTGCGGTAGGATGAAGAATGTGGCGAGAGCAGCTTTGTAAATGACGCCCTAGTAATCATGTCAGCCAAGAACATCCTTACCAGTTCTTTTGACTTTTTTTGCAAATTTTTTTCACAGTTTAGCTGTGAGTTTTTTAAAATATATAATGTGTTACTAACGCCTATAATAATGCATATTAGATGAAAAAAACTATAAATATTAAGTTACTTTAAGGTTTAAAAAGTTGTTATTAAATACACTCTGTTTTAAAGCTCAGTGGCATTTTGCCAATGGAAAAAATAAGACCTGATTCAATTAAAATAATTTAATGTGGAAAACACTTGTTTTGTGAGAAAAAAATATGGGTAACGAGACTGCTAAGCTAAACTAAGCGCTTCCCTTCTTTTTTTTTTTAATGCGTTGTCCATTCCTTCCTCAAAATCCCCTTGTTCACCACCCAAAATCCCCTTCTACATGACCCTCCATCCGAGACGTTGGCGACTGTGGCCAACCCCTTTCTCCCTTCCACCCCCCTCCTTTCCCATTGTCATTTCCTTCACAGTGTTGCCAAGTTACCCCGGTGCAAGGATTTTTTTCAGAAGAAAATGGAATTGAGGATTTTTATTACACAAGGTTAAGAATATAAGAATTATTTTTCAAGTATAGTGTTTTTTCCTTTAACTTTTTTTTTCGTGTAAAGGGGAAAAACTATTTTTTATTTAGATTTTTTGTAAACGGGATATTTCGAATGTATTAATTATATATATAATGAATTTCTGAATTGTGTGATTGATAAGCAAGAATTCGTTTTCATCAAATTTGGTAACCGTATTTAAAAATATTTTCGAACGTAAGTTGGAGGGATATTCTTTCTGGAAACCTGGCAACACTGTCCATACCTCCGCAGCTCTTCCAGGAATGGGGTGCGGCATGGGCGGCCGTATCGCGGAAAGAAAGGAATAAAAGAACTGTCCCAAGTGGTCCTGCAAGCATTCCACGCTCTTTTCCTTTCGGTTGACCAGAAATGGCATCCATCGCCTCTTTGGTTTCCATCCTCTCACTTGAACTGCTAACGAGGTGCGTACGCCCCGCGCACTTACTTTATTATTATAGTGTTCTCCCTTACATTCGGCGGGGGTGGGCCGGACTTCACAGAAAAGCTTGGACTTACGCCATTGCGGCGATTCCACGCTGCGGTTATAGTTTTAAAAAGTACATATATACTTAAATGACTTTTGATGATTCTTCTAATACTAGCAGCAACCGACCGTACTGCTATCGAATTTCATTAGGCACGTTACATAATTTAGTAAAGTCTTTGAAGCCATTTGCAGTCGTTCTCTTGAAATATTTTAATGGTCAGTTTTTAAAGGTGCAATAAATATGGTAACTATTTTTGTGCAACGTCACAAAAAATTATTTAAAATAAATAATGATTTTAAAATAGAGAAATATGTACATATATAAGTGCAAATTTTAACTGTTTGAATAACAGCAGAGGCTCATCCAATTAACGGATTTAGAATGTCGTGCTTTTTACATGCCAATCGAGATAAATTTGCAGTCTTCTGTTAGCAACGACATCTATAATTTTTTTTAAAGTAATGATTATTTTTTTCCCCTATACCCTACTGGTGGTAGCCATCACTTCAAAATTACCGAACGCATTAAAAAAAAAATCTTTTTTTTTTTTTTTTTTCGTGAACGGTTTGAAGCTGCTTTTGTTTGCACACAGATGTAAATAATTTGTTTCGTGGCTGGTGTTTATCGTGGGTGAGTCACTAGTCACAAGAGGAAACTGGAGAAGAAAAAAAAAACTCCTACGTCTTTTACCTGCGACAAGTGTGTTTTCTCCCCCCTCCCCCTTTTTTTTCCCCCTCCCTCCCTGCTTTTTTTTTTCAGTTAAAACACCGTAGTTCGAAGACTGCCGACAGAGATCGCGTGCAGCTACTACTTGCGACAAGCCCTGGAGAGTTTTTCGGCGGCGCTCATTTCGTGATGAAGGTCAGCCTTTCTAGGACATTGAAGAGCTGTCCAAAGGAAGAATAATGAGGGCTCAAGTTGAAGTTGAGTTGGTAACGACACGATGTAGCAGGTCGCGGTCTGGTCAAATTTTAAACCTTTTTTGACAGGAATGACTTGTGAAGTACGTATTCAAACATTATTCATAATTATTATTAATCATCGCGTGGTTTTATTAAGTTTATAAAAACAGGTAATAAGGAACAAAACCACGAATAAACTTGAAACATAAATAGTATCCGCTTGTTCAAAAAAATTTCCATTTTTTGTTGTTAAATTATTCGGTATTTGCAATTGATCATTCAGTTTAGTAAATATAAAACATCAGGCTTAATATCAAGGTGATATTTGAAGAATACTTTTGAACTACTAGGTGTGGTAAATGTTGAGAAATTAATTAGTTTACATTAGCAGAAAATTTGAAAGTGTAGCTGCAAATATTAATTTAATTCAATGCAAAGATAATGTAATGATTTATCTCACTATCAAGTGTTGACCTAATGTTAACAGAACCCAAGTGAAACCCTTGGGAAGTGTTATTGGCGTATTTATTTCCGTGTACCTCTTGTGTCATAATACATAACACTCTCCCCCCTCCCCCCTTTTCTTCTTTACCATTCGCACTAGCTACTTTCACTTCGGTTGTGTAGGCCTACAGTCCAGCGTATTCGTGAATCCGTAATTAGATGGTTGAACTAATTAATTTGCTTTTTGTTATTAGGTAGCGTGTTAGTCACGGGACGTGGTGCGTGACGTCACAGTTCATGCTGGACGCTTTGTGCAGCACCACCCCGAACACCCTTTTCCTCTTCTTCCTTTTCTTCCCTCCTTATCCCCTCTCACGGGGGTTCAACTGCCCCCGCCCCTTTAATCGTGCCGTCGTCAGTTCTCGGCTTCGTGCATGGAGGGACGTAAAGATTATCGTCCCATCTCCTTTCACGGTCCCGCTCGTATCCTCTCGGTTTTAATACTAATTAAATTTCAAACTTAATTTCCGCCGAATTCCCGTGGCGGGCTCGTAAAACCTCCTGTGGAAGAAAGGCGGCAGCAATTTCGCGTGCCCCCTCCTTCCCTTTTTTTTTCATTTCCCCCCCCCCCCCCCTCCTTTCAGGAGTAATGGGTGGGGTTGGTTTTAGAGCGGCAGGTGAATGGCCTGGCAGGAGGAGGGCGGAACGAAGAAGAATAAAAAGACTCTCCCGCGCACGGATGTTTCGTGCGATTTGATTGGCCCCGCGCGGCCGCCGCCGGTTGAAATACCCGTGGCTCGCACGCTCGCTGGTCGCGCGGCTGTAATTTCGCCGTCCTTCGCTGCTGCCAACCTCACGACGTTAATCTGATGCGAGGCTGGCGGTAAAAAGGGGGGGGGGGGGGGGTGGAGACGGCCGAGTGTTCCGTGACGTCTATCGTATAAAGTCGTAAACACGGTGCACTCTCTGCGTTAAATATACACCGTGGCCGGGGACGCTCACCCCAAATGGCTGTGAGGGAAGAAAAGAAAAGTGGGAGAGAAAAAAAGGGGTGGGGTGTAATTTGCAAAGCAGGACAAGGATAAGAAAAAAAAAATGCAGGCGATCGTAACTTGTTTTACGGCTTGGATTATTTTATTTGTGAGAGTGCACATCCACCCGTACGCCCCTTGCTCGGGCGGCAGGCAGTAAAGGTACTAACCTGTAATCGGTTTTCATTAATCTTAAGGGGTTGGTTCGGCAAGGGAGAAGGGGGGTAGTTGCCTTGGGGCGAAGTGATGAAATTCGTAGTTCGTAAATTACAGCGTTCGTTGCTGCGGCCGCAAGTTTTACGACGGAGCATTTTCGCTTCCTGGGAACGGTTCGTGGCGAGGCGGGGTCGTGGGGGTTGCCCCCCGAGCTCCTCCGACGCCATCTTGCAGTTGGTCACCTGCCCTCGCCGAGGTCGCGCGGGGTTTGGTACCGAACCTGCAGGCAGCCCTGGATCGCGCTTGTAATAATTCCCAGTGAATTAATGGATTAACGTCGGTGTCATTAGAGGCGATGAGGAGTGGTGACATGAGTACATTCCACAGCAGCGACCACGAGAGAGTGCGTGAAATCTCCCAAGAAAACTTCCACGTGGCGGACAAGCCATCCGAGCAATCTGACGGGCACACAGAGGGAAGGAATGTAGATAAATAACGAGTTTTGGGCTACTGCGTGCCGTGCCAAGACATACGGCACTGCGTGGGTGATTTTGCGAGGGTGAAATTCGAGTCTAAGTATTAAATTGAAGGATTTTTTTTATTTTTTTTTTAGTTTTGTGACCCCTATTTTTTAATATTTTTTGACTGTATACATTATTTTCATGCGATGAATTACGAATATATAATTAAATAAAGAATATTTAAGTTCATTTTACTATTTATAGAAACCAAAAAAAAATCGCAGTTTAATTTTGCGTTACGGTAGAATCCAATTGCACTTAACTTATTGCTACACTTTTTTTTCTGACGGCTTATCCAATTAATAATCCCTTAAACTAAATATGTATCGAATTACAAAACATTGCAGGTAACATGTGTCACGCGTCAGTAACCAATAATCAGGTGTAATTATCCCGAATGCATGGAGGTTCGTGGAGTCTATCCAAGAAGTCACTGAAACGTGAATTCTCCAAGTTCCTAGTTACGTGATGTCTTTTTTTTTCCGGTATGTTCCTTCGAAGCTGAATTTACTAGTGGGCGAATCACGTGCTTGTAGACTGCTATATACTCTGCTCAGACTGTTTGCTTATCAGACAACACTGCGACACAGTGTGCCGCAAACTGTATTGTCATCATAGCAGTTGCGGGCCTCGTGGTCCGTATGCCAGAACAAAGCATCGAACCAAGGGCCCGCGAAGAGTTCCAGGCCGCGGATTGCCGCCCACTACCTCTTGTTTTAAAATAGAGTTTATGTGTGGATGTCTGTGAAAATATGATGCTGAGTTACTTCTATAGTGTTCGTAGAGTATTCTCCGAGCGAGCTGCCCCTGCAGGGAGGCGTGTAGGCATCACGCTCGGCGCGCGCGCTTCGCTGCTCGAGAAGGGGCAGGTCCCCCGACTCCCCACTCACCCGCCTACCTGGTCACACACACATTGTGCAGAGCTTCAGGAAAAACAACGCAATTTCAAAACTACTGAAGATATACGAGTGGGGTATGTTTACGAAAAGCATTTAAGAGTTCGCTGAGGCCCGAAAAGTACTTTTAATTTTGGATCATGTTTTTAAACTGTATTTCTAGAAGAGTTAAAATGGCTGAAACGCATGTTTTCAGAGTAATTTTTAGGTGTAAAACAAGTGGTACAGATTCTTGAAAGCACTTAAGGGACTTGCATTACACCTTTATCTTCATTTCCCCGTAATATAAAAATACGGTCACCGCTCAAATTTCACAGTTATCCATTGACGACGAGAAGGCTGTGCGCCAGTTCATAGCCTTGTGCTTAGAGGCGATACCGCGCTAGAAATACCAGCGAGCATCACGCCTCACTAACACACATACACCCCTGACGAGGCGGGCCCCTTAACGACGACGACGTCGCATTGGCAGCTTGATTAGCCGCGCTGCCCGCCAACCCGGTGCTGTTGCAAGGTAAAAACTGTAACTGTCAGGGAATTTATAATTTACGGAAGATCAGGGAATTTAAATTAAATGACTGGACATATGCTAATCTTGTATCATTAGCCTTTCAACTGTGGCATGCATATAATGGCTGTATCCGAGTACATAGAGATGCGTCCATAGCACACACGTGCCTTAGCAAATGCAACAACAATGTAAAGGACGCATTTCTAAGGGGCGGTATAGTATCACAATTATTTTACTGCTAGCACCACCTGTTGACAGTTGGTCGTACTAATTGTTCACGTAGCCATTTCGAGTCGGGATATCTACGAATATTCAGCAAAACGTAAATACCAATGACAATTTTAAAATATTGTTATGTATCTCAAATAATTAAAAAAAAATACTTTTTAGCATTAAATATCCCAATAGGTTTAAATTTACCTTTAGATAATTTTTCATTTACTCCTTTATTGTTCTCTGAGTTATCACTTACACTTATAACCTTTTGAACAAATCTTATGCCAAAATTCGGAAGTAATATTATTTGCAAACTAAATAAACCGCAATTCCGAAGCTAATGGATGTAGGGACGCATCAGTGGATGCTTGTGTTCCATAGAAATCTAGAGTTTAGTGGACGCATGTAGAGATATATCGGCATCCCTTCTGAGAATTTGGAAGCAACGCAAGAATGACCGCATCCACTATGATGTACTTCTAGTGGATCCCTTAGCTGAGGGATCATTAGGCTAGCATTCGGATGCAGCTTATGTTTAAATGCTGCCGTGTTTAATTTTTTTTGAGCAGAGTTTTGTCTTTTTTGGCACATGATGAGTTCTACTCCAGCACGAACCCAAGCCCTGTGGTCGTGAGATTTCAAATTCTATTTGTGGTTTGCCCCATCCCCCCTCCTGTTGTTATGCCCGCAGATAACATCGGGTGCACAGTAGGACGACTTATTCACCAAGCTTGCTTTTTTTGCGCAGTTATTCAAGAGGGGTGATTCCAAAAAAAAATTTGTTATTCAACAAAGACGTGAGGAATTGGGAAAGTGGCTCGTCGTTTACTTTCACGTAGAAACAGAGTTCCTGAGATACGCATTCTTTTCGCCCGTGGCTTATTCTCGAGGCATTTCGCTGGCGGAGAAACTAGCGCAGTCTCGACTTCTCTCGCCGGCAGTCCGAGCTCTCGAGGTGCGGGCTTTGCAACTGCATGTCAGTTTACACCAAAAATAGATAACTAGACGAGAAATCCCGAGGTGCGGTATCGCAAAACATTACTCATATCGGAATTTCGAGAAAATGAAGAACAAACCAGGTTATGGGCCAGAGAACGTTATTTTTACATATATCTACTTGCGGCAGTCTTTAGACGAGATTATTACTAATTACTAGGGACAGGAAAAATTCGCGGGTTCAATGACCTCTAGGATGAACTCCACAGTTCTACGTACACTCGGTCAAATGCCACCCACTCATTGGCTGCTGTCTTGTGAGACGTCCGAACGTAGCATCCTGTGATTCGATAAAGCTTTGGTCGGGCGTTCCTCATTGGCCCAGAGACATCCAGGTGAGTTGTGAGCCAATAGCAGAGGCAGCACTGAGGTACAACTATTTGTATTTTAGCCTATCGCGAAATGAATTCGCGAATTTTTCCGGTCTCTACTAATTACAATGAGTTCATTGCAACCAAGCCTGGTCAGTTGTTTGGTAACAAAATGTATTAAATAATAAATATGTACTAAAATATATACCTAATTTAATTATCTTGTTTATATAAGTGTAGAATGGGGCATGCAGGGACTGCCAGGAGATGAAAGGCATAAAGGTACGCAATAACCGTCACGTACGAGCGCGACGAACGCCGCATTGACGTGAGCTCTCACGCAAGCCGTGAAATATACTGCTCGCACGAGGAGGTCGATATAGTTTGTTATCCTTGGGTACCTTTGTTCCTTTAGTGGAGTGTCCCGAGTGGTACGGGCTAGCAGCTGGGAATCGACATGCTATCGCCGCGGCCGTATCGCCGTAATTTTTTTTTTTTAAGTGCCTATAAAAATGTGTAGCAGCGATCGTGCCTCCCGACGCCGCGTGCTAATCGACCGCGCGCAGACTAAACAAATCCCCCCCTGGGATTTACTTTATTATTTTTCTCCTTTTGTGTCGGTGTCGGATTGCTCTCCTCCGCCTCTCCCTCTCCATCACCTTTCTCTCGCTCTCTCTCTCTCTCTCTCTCGCTCTCTCTCCAGGGATGGGGAGTGGCGGTCGCGAACTTGACGCTGAAGGCGAGTGAAACGTGCTGCGTGATAAAGCAGCGCTCTGGCGGGATTCTAGGATGTTCCACGGTTGGGGGGAGGTGGAAGTGGAGGGGACGATAACAAAAAAAAAACAACGTTAAATTCGATGTTTAACATCCAAGCTAACGGCACACTGCATATTTTGTTGGTAGTAATTTCGTAAATGCGACGTAAGTAAAGGAACGGAAATGTGCAAAAAACACGGTGCTGCCGTCTGTGGATTATAGTATCAACTGTTTTTACTTTTAACAAGTTAGGCAGTATTTTAACAAAAATTCCTAATCGAAAATCAGGTCCAAAGCCGGGGGTTTAGTATTATTTAAAATCATTTTCGATTTCGTCGCAGCCGTTTTATTGTTTGGTTTAAAATTTCGGTCGGCTAACAAAGCCTATATATATATAGTTACGTTCATCACGGACTTAATGATCGCGTAACGCTATAGGATATATAATTTTATCGCTCCTTGTTAACACGTTCCTCCTAGCATCGCTGCCGAGTCCGTGGCGGAACGATAATAAATATTTTTGACTACATCTTGGTGTTGGGTAAGCCATTTTCTTGCACATCATCGATGAGTTAAGTATCTTAAATGTATGATTCTGTGGGTTAGTTGATTTGTATAATTCTGTAAGTGAATGATTATATGACCATTATATTTCCATATAAATGACCATTATCTTTCCATATGTATGCCCATTATCTTCCCTTATGTCCTTCTACATACAATTAAATATATATGTGTGTTTTTAAATCATATACTTATTTTAGTAAATTGTATTGAATACTGGTCCATATAATTAAAAATATTTATTGTGAAAATTAGTGATATAAATTGTATTTATATATTTTTCAAGTGTAGGTATTTATATAAGCGAATTCATGTTCCCGTAAGTATTATTTATTTGAATTATAAATTATTACATTATTTAAATTCAGTGTGTTTATTATGCTTATAATTACTAAAAATTCTTATATCTTTGAAAGTTAAGCTCTAAAAGAAAAACCGTGGAAATATTTCGCTTCTTGGAAATCTTACGTTTGCGACACTGGGAATCTTTTGGTGATATTTTGAATTTTGTAGTTATACCCTTTTGAAAATATTTGTTCTAATTTGTAAAGCGAATTCCAGCGCGGCAGGAGCAGAAAAAAAACGTGTTATTTGCGTCCAGAAAGGTAGTTTATTTATCACGCTCGACATTATTTTAAAAAATTCTACCTTAAATATCATGTACCGAGTTTCGTATTTTAAGTGTATATTTGCAACACAAGACCAACTGAATTTGCTCGATACCGAGGTTGGATGTGGCACATCTCTGGCGAGTAGGCCTACTGAAAGACTCGTTCACTTTTTAAATTTTTTTTTAAATTTTGTTAAATTAAATCAAATTATTTATTTTATTTCACGAGAGTTTTTACATGAATGAAGATAACTTTTTAGGAACGAACTGCCGTGACATCGCCCGGGACGCTCGTCGCTGGAGTGACTCACCCACGCGCCGAGGCGCGCGTGGGTGGCACGCGGAGTTCCCCTCGCGCAAACAACCGTCGCCACGGAGTGCTCCGAGCGGCGGGAGGATCACACTGCGCCAGTGTGTCGGCGGAGCAAGCGCGGCTCCAGGAGGGGGGACGGTGCGGTGGGGGCGATAGCCCCTCCCGAGACCAATTTCATTGATTAGTGTATATTTATGTTTACTTAAATATTTAATTTAATATGTTAAACTTTCATCTCATCAAAAGTTGTGCATGTAGCTACTGAGGTTCTGTATTTGAAACATTTAATTTGTGAATAATATTCCAAGGCCAATATCTGACCACTTTCATTTTTTTTTTTTTACTACGACGACCTTTCTTTGTGCGATAGCCCCTCCCGAAAAGTCATCCTGAAGCCGCCATTGCGGCGGAGGTGACGCGGTCAAGTTGTAACGGTCTCGCGCCTTTTCAAACGAAGAGACAGGAGAAAAAAAATATTTTGTTCGCTGTGTTGTTTTTTGCTAATGGTTAATTCAGAATTGTAATTAAAACACATAATCTATGCAAACATTGGAAAAAAATTTTTTTAACTTTTAAGCTAATCAGAACTATTAAATAACGCGTTTTGAAGCAGTAAACACAATTTTTAAACTATCAACTATAGTCACCATATTGAAACAATTTCAACAACCAACAAAACTTCAAAATTGAACGTGCAAAATAATTTAGGAAATTACCCCCTCAAGGTTCGGTCTCACACGCCATTGTTTTGTTTTCTCTCGTTACTCGTATTGGCTCTTTGTGAAATTCGAACAAGATACCTCCCTTGCATTTGTCACCTACACTTTCAACAGATATTCACGATGTTTAATGTAATGGGTGTAAAGGTAATTACGAATAACGGCAATATTTTTTGTCAACACCTATTATAACTTATTATGTAACTTCCCTAGACGTCAAAACTAAATTTAATTAATGTAAGTTCGGCACAAGGAAAAAATTTTTTAAAAAAATGTTCTTGGATAGTTACTGTAAAAAAAATCACAGAGCTTGCACTGGCCGAACTGAAAAGCACAAGCTAAATTAACTTGACTGACTAAGAAAGTCAAATACGGAATGAGACGTAACTAAAAAAAATTTCAAACCAAAATAGTGACACCAGGGTTGCCCTGCATCATCATCAAACACATTATATTTCAATGCTTGCTCAAGCTCTATGCACCTGAGAGCATTTACGGATGAAGTACACACAAAGTTATCAAATAATGTAAACACATATTCACCCTCAACGTTCCATACAACTGTCCAAGCGGTAGGCCACAACATAAATAGACAATTATGTATTTATAGCAAATCTAGCTGCAGTACCGGGCGTTGCCCGGGCTGAACGCAGAGTGATATATTATCCGCGGGTTAAAGAAAAATTGATAGCGCAATGTTACAGTGTGGTGGACATAGGGAAACGCCACAAAGTTATTGTTTGTAGGTCTATAACCAATGATTTTCTGTTTATCTATGGCTATCGGTTTAACGTTTTAGAAGTTGATGCGCTGCAGCGCCATCTAGCGGCGAGTTACAAAAAAAAATATTGGATAGCATAAAATCCTTATCCATGGAAAAACATTTCGATATGCCAACTTTCATGGCGATCGGTCAAACTATGTCTGAGTTTATCGACGTCATACACACCAACATCCAATTTTATATATACATAGATTACAAATAAGCGAAAAAAAAGTACTTTCCGCGATTCGCAGCACTGGTGTCTCTCTACTACCTTAATTACTCTCGCCAAAGCTCTTGAAATGTTACGCTCATAAACAAATATTTTCAAAACACCATAACTCTTTTTACACCTAAAGTTAACTGCTTGTCGCGTTGTCACCCAAATAGAAGTGTGGGTTCGTTAGCACTCGCTATGCCCGCGAGAGTTACTCGCCTTGCTGCAGTAGTTTCCTTCTCGCTCATTAAGTTTAATCATAAGATCATTTAGTTTAGGCACATGTTACTGTGCACTCAAGTTGGAATGGACGAATCAGTCCCCCCTCAAAATAAGGCTAATAGCATACTCGTAGGTTATTTGCGAGACCCTGGTGAATTCAGCGAACTCGCCAAATCCACATCCCAAACGGTTATTAAAACCCTTATGTAAAGGGTTTTGATTTCTGACGGTACATTAAATTTACGTAAATCCTCTTAGGCTCAACACAAGTTCTCCAAATATTAATATATTTATTAAGTTAAATTTCGAAGAACGATGAAATTTGCGTGACTGTTCAAGGACAAAGTGCGCGGTAACAGCTGCACTATTAGAAGACTGCCTTGCGTAGAATTGTATCAACCGTCCTTGGCACATTCGTAGCAGTTGAGCAATGTCTAGTTTTACAGTAAAGTTTTATGTTAATATTGCAAACGTGACTTTTGTTTAGCACTCAATTAACTGCAACTTAGAAGAGAATAAAGTTTCGGAGAATATTTTATTTGCAGTCACAAGGAAAGGTAGACTAAATGAATTTCACACTTGAATAGCTCTGCGCATTGGAGACGCATTTTAAATCTAAATAGTACGGATCCCACTTTTCCATGTAAAATACTCTCGTTGCGTCTTTTCAGTAATTCTGTTTTCTGAGAAATTACCGTTCATAGGTTACATTAGTTATCCTGTACAGCGATGCGGCCTCTGCCTTTTGTGTTTAGCGAAGCGACTTCATCCTGTGGCTCTTGATACATAAACACGTGTATACTTTGGATTTTGTGACGCAGTGGAAGGTAAATAAAAATTAAATAGAAAATACGTGCAACCTTACTGTGCATCCAAACTTAATCGTCAACCCTTCACTGGGATGTATTTTAGCAGTATGCAAGCGTTAAGCACCGACTTGCTACGTACTATAGCATGTAACCTAACGTAAAAAAATTATAATTACGCGTATCAAACGTAACAATTCTTCATTATTCTAGATTGACGAGCTATATTTGATTAAAAAATGTTCCGTTAGATCTAAAAACGTAGAAAAACTACCAAACTGACTTATTTATTTAGTAAAACATAAAAAGACAAAACAATATTAGTTTCTGTAGTGATATGCGTAGCTGAGTGTAAGGAGAACACCTTGCTACGAAATGTCAATCTAAATCGTCAACGACGAGGTACCACAGCTTGTAACAAATAAAAAATACCTGTAAATATGGACGTGGGACGCCTCAAGTAACAATCAGTCAAATACAATTGGTGGAGGATCTTTCAGCGAAGATGATCAGCGTTTACTCGGCCGGGGGTGGCATGGAGCCGGTGGGGACAGGCTGTCGTCGCACCCTTTCGGACACTTGGCCCTTTTTTTTTTTTTGGGGGGGGGGGGGGGTGGAGTGGCGTCGAACAATACCGGTCCTGAGATCAGGCGCGCCGATCTCACGATTGGTCAGTGGGATCCCTTCTTCCCGCTCTCCCTCCTACAACTTCTCACTTGTCATTGTCGCCAAACAAAGGGGATGGTCGCGCAGTCCCGTTATGCGCCCCGGGACGACACCCCTACCCCCTTCCCCCCTTCAAGCCTTTCCTGTTTCAGAAGGGTTCTTGATGGTGGAGAACCAGCACTTCTGTCTCTCGTCCCGTTGCCATCCTCTAAGAGAGAATCATCTCCCCCTGTTATACCTGTCTGCCGATGTTGACGAAATACTCAAATGGTAATCCCTCTGGACAAGCTTCCAACTCTTACAGTTTCTTGGAAAACTACCTGAGTAATGCACTCCGAACTATTTCGGTCCCGTTACCAGGTGCACAGACAATAGGGTAAGAATTGGTTTTTGTATATCACAGATGTAATCAAATGCCATTAGTACAGTACAAATACTTTTAACATATGTCTTAAGGTATTTTTTTTTAGATGAAGAACTATTTCTAGAGTTTTGATTTGAAATACTGAGTAAGTTCCAAAACTCATTTTTACTAAAATGTAAAAAAAGGTTTATGTTCAGATAGGTATTTTTTATACCTCAGAATTATTAAGATGTGATTGTCCTTGTAATTACAATGTTTTCCGGAAATTTTGAGAAACGTTTTCAGAAATTTATACAAGAAAAAGTCGAAGTTGGTATCGTTCCGCTGCAAACTGCTGGCAACGAACTCCTTTCAAAACTTTCAGGTATAAGAAATATTATTTATTTTTAGGACGTACCTTATTTTAACAACTTGCAGGCATAAATTTTGTTTAAAATTGGTTGTCTGTAAATTCGGTTTACGGACGATAGTTTAACGTGACAACGTCATAACAAAACATTGATGAAATGATTGATAATCCATGCTGACCACACGGCCACGAGACCATAATGATAATAATAGTTTCAGATGATTTAAATTAATAATATTCCACGCACGATATTTGTTTGAATTTCTTTTAACTAGCATATTCTCTGTTGGACTCGAAATATTTACACGCTCGTGGGCTCATTACTATAATACGGTGTGTGATTTAGTTGATCAAATAATAACTCATGACAAATAATTACCAATGTCAAACTGGCCAATCCCCTCCTAGCACACGATGCATGCACCCTCTCCCGCATGGCTAACCCCTGCATGATTAGAGCGTATAGGCTTCGGCCTGAGACGCACTTAGAGTCTGTCCCTAATCCAGACCCCTCCCAAACACACTTAGTTTTAATTTAGGTTAGGGGGAAAAAACACATCCGTAGTGGGACAATTTCGTGCGTGCAGCCAGCGTTCATCGATTTATTAGACGTCACGTCAAAAATCTAAACTAACGGAATGTTTTTAAATAGAAATTCTTGACCTACATATAATTGTCTCTTAAAATAAAAAGAAAATTAATTAGAAGTATGGTTCCAGCTATAGTGATAGATATAGGAACACCGCAAGGTAAATTTTTGTTCAAATGTCAACACTTGCGTCGTCTATAGTTTTTATTTTGCCGCACAGAAAACACGAAACAAATTTACAGCTTTGTTATTAATACAGGACTTCATTACAAATTTATCTTATTATAAGTAAAGGGAATGCAATTTTAATTTAAGTAATAGTAATTAATAGGGACATTTAGTTTTCGCGAAGTTATTTTCAGACCAGCTGTGAGTTAAACCATCGTAGCTTTATTTGGGTTTCGTATTTGACTGGGTTTATTTCAGATGCATGTCTGCTGTCATCACACCAATCATAGTCACGTAGTGCGGGAGCAAACAAGTTAGGAATGGCCGCCATTCGCAATAAACAATCGCTAGCGCAAGCATACCATACTGCAGTCCAATGAGCTGTAAGATAATTTCGCGAAAAATTAACGCCACTTGTTATTAAGTATTTGTAGGAGAAGAAAACTGTCATTAACTTAAGTTAGCAATAAAATTAATTTCTCCATATTTTCATTAAAAATAATGTTAATGTTACAGAATAATGTTTTAGTTCATGGCGTTCCATCGACTCTTGGGAGAAGGGCGGGGTGGGGGGGGGGGGGGGGGGGGGGTGTTTATGTGTAACATCGTAGCTCTCGGCATAAGGTGGGAGTAATTTCGTGAATGCGGAATGAGAAAGAAGACAAAGAACTGAAATGTCCATCAACATGATGCTGCCATTTGTGGTGAATGGCGCGGACCAAAAATCACAAAGCCAAAGGGAAACGTAGTATTAACTGTTTCATTAATTTTAAAAAGTAAAAAGTTGGGCAGTATTTTAATAAAATTATTTGTTGAAAATCAGGTTCAAAGCTGGGGTTTAGTAGTTTTCCAAAAAAAAAAAAATTCTCGCTTTTATCGGAGCCGTTTCGTTATATAGTTTAATACTTCGCTCTGGAAATCGGATGATTCGTTAAGACGACGTAGCTGTTCCGACAGCGAATTCTAGCGGCGGGTGCGGAAACTGCGTGTGATTAGCGTCTATAAATATAGCCGAAAACACAGTTATCATATATTCATAAAGATAGGAATTATTTTAAAGAATTTTACGTTACATTTCGTGTCCCGAGTTTATTGTATTATAGTCGTTTCTTTGCAACATGAGAACAATGAATTTTCTCGTTACCGAGGTTAGATGTCACACATCTCTGACGAGTATGAAAGGCACTCGGGGCCGGTGCAAGGTTGAATGACGGTTGGTCTGGGGGCCTGGCGGGAACACCCATGTTGCGACTGCAGCGCTGTTCTCGCGGCCGGACAATGCGGCGGCCCCCAGGACCGTGGCTCGTCCCTTTGTGCGCGATCCGTCGCAGGTCCTCGCTGACCCCCCGGAGGACGCTCTCCTCCCTCGCATTGTTTCCTGACAACCTGTCGCCGTTGTCCGCGCCTGCCGGCCATTGTCCTCCTCTTTTCCCAGCTGCGGACATCATCTGTGGAGCCACCCCCTCCTCCCTCCTTCCCACGAGGGACGTCCTTGTTTACCCCTGACATTATCTTTTCATTCCCCCATCCACTCTTCTTAACACCCCGGGGATGTATCTGCCCGTTTTATAGCCGGAATCGTATGGACCTTTCAAGAACAAGGCTTCCTAGGGGGTGGGCCCGATTGTCAATCCTGCCCAAGAATGTCACTTCCCCCCTCCCCTTCCCAAACCCTGCTCGTTTACCGTGATTTGTTGGTCTAGTAGAGGAGACGTAAATTGTCCCCTTCGTGTTTTTCTTTAAAGTCCACAAAACAACTGCTTCATTTGTACAGTAGCTTGAAAGTTGACTGTCTTTGTAGTTTCTCCTGGGACATAAATCCCACTCACACAAAAGTTTTCTGAAAAGTAGTTTTATTAGAATGGTCTAAGCAGAAAAACTTTTTTTTTTCGTTCACTTGTGATTTACCCTGAGCCCATAAAATTAAACAGAACATGTTTGACGTGTTGAATTACGTTTCGTTTAGTATGCACCCTTTTTTTTAAAGTTGATTTCGGCAGGAACGTTTCTTTTCAGAAAGTTTAGCAAGAACATACTTTAATGTGCGTCGTAGACCAATTGCCCTGAACCATGAAATCGCTTCACAGGAGACTCCCCCCTCCCCCTACTTCTTCTAACATATTATCTGACAATACAAGACCTCACAAGTTTGCAGACACGTTAAAAAAAAAGTTTATTTTTGTCGTGTTTCTGGAATGTTTATGGCGAACAGTTTCTGTGCTGCGGAAGGTTTTGTATACACAGATTTCAAAGAGCTCTGGGATCTCTAAACTTCATCGAACTGTCTGTGTATTATTCGTTCCACGTGGTCGACTCATCCGTCATTTGATTACGAGGATATTACTCTCTTTCAACAATAATTTTTTTTTTTTACATCGAGTACGATAGACAGAACGTCTACGTTCCAAATGCACATGTCAATATTTAAAAATTTCATCTTTGGCTAAATTAATTCGTGCTCGCCTCGTTAGCTGTTACACCACTACACTCTACGGTTGACATGTGTGAATTTAAAACTATGATTTACGCAAATCGTTACATTTTTCAATACAGTTCTATGAAATAATTCATATGGAAAAATCATTTCCAGTTAAGTGCTTGTAGTAACAAATTTTTGCCAAAATCTCCAATTTTTGTCGGATTTAATTCTGGTTTATTGTTTTATAAATAGTTATGTCCAATAAATTATTTTATAAAGCCACTTTCTTCTCCACAAACCATCTACCTGCAAAAATGTTATTGTTTCTTTGACTCTACTGATACGTTTGAGAAATCTTTATTGGCATGCAGTTCTTCAACACTGTGCTTTAATTGGTTTTAGTTAGGTAATCATGCTCACGGTCTTTGACTAAAACAGCAGTGTGTTTTTATTTCACTATGGGCTGCGTATGAACTAAGCTGTAGTAATTTCAGTGTCAAAATTTTAGATAGTGAGAGAAGGCGCTACAAACGACACTTTTTTTTACACTAGAGTTTCCCTTCTATTTGTGAGTCGCAGTCTCTGGAATCGGCACCAGAAACGTGATCGATTAGTCAGCTGTTACTGTGCTCATGTGAAGACATACCAAGTACATCGCTGATGATAATCGATTCAGCTTCCATATTCAGTATCTTACATTGTATAAATGTCACGTGACCCTCGAATTCAGCTACACGGAATCAATCATCGCAACAATTGGTTTTACGATCCCGTCAACTTTTGTTCTAATTTAGGTAAAGAACTAAACCGCAACGTTAATCCATTTTTAAGATGGAACTTAACAATTAAAATGATTTGATATGGCCAGATATTTATCCAAATATTATCCAAAGATTTAAATTTTGCCGTCGAAAATGCAAGCCAAAACGCAATAAAGTTGGAAGTTGAACAATACTTGCATTGTGTTATTGCTTCTTGTGTAGTTTTCAAACCGGCACTACTTAAAAAATGTTATTTATGACAATTTTGCTCTTTGCGTTTCTTTCGTAGTTCATAAATCCAGCTCAAAGGTAACAATTCTAGATGGTGTAATCTGAGCTTTGACTTATTATTATCTTCTTCTTTATTGATGGCGAAGTTAAGGCTATATGCCCTTTATTATATTTAACCACATTTTCTGCTTGTACATCGTAAATTTAGATTTAAAAAATAAGCCTTACATAAACATAATAGACGATGAAATCGGTAATAAAATATAAAGCAGAATTAAGCTTTAACTAAATGTTCAAGGACCAAAGGTAACCAAAAGTATAATTTACAGCTAACTTAAAATTAAGCGTAGACGCACACTTAATGGGAAGTAACTAACGTTTAAAAATATCCGGCGTTGCCAAAACAACGTAGTATGTAGTATTACATTAAAACCCAGTCCCTCGCACGTTCACGCACAGATTCAAGCAGTAGGTAAGCTGCGAAGTGGTGTTGTTAAGTAGGGGAGACCGGGGCTGGTTGTAACAGGGGCAGGTTGTAACAGGGCGAATAGTTCCACGACCAGCCACAAGAGCTTATCATCGTTTCAGCCATCAAGGCACATTATGATGCCTTCAGTGCGAGTGGTAACACTGTGGCAGTCGGACGATTTCACTGGCGACAAGAAGGAAAATTTTGTTTTTGGACGAGGTAAGTAAATATTGTTTGTTAGACTGACATGCGTATTGTACGTAATGTATAGGGAGTTTAGAAAATGTCTTCGGGGCAAAATAATCTCCTAAGCTTTAGGTTCTGATATGTTCTGTTGGCATTGGAAACAAATACAAACTATATGGTAAAATTAAATGTGTTCTATAATGATGTCACATGGGGTAGGTTGTAACAGCGAAATTAATCTGTTACAACCTGCCCCACGTACTGTTACAACCTACCCCGTGACCACGTTTACCTAATTTATTGTTCCTTTTAAGTCTTTTATGAAAGAAAAAAAATACATTTTAAACGGTTTTATCTTGTAGATGTAATTAATAACTTCCAGTCAAATTTTAATTTCAGACGCGTAACTACAAAAGAAAAACCGACAAAGGAAAATATTCTATTGACATGTTGGAGAAAGCAGCTGAAGTTGTAAGAGAAGGAAGATCTGTTAGGCATGCTGCGAAAACGTACAACATCTGCCATGTGACACTTGGGAGGTACATAAAAAAGAAAAACAAACGTAAGTTGCATTCATTAATGAATTTTCTTGATTACATCTGCTTGATTTCTAACATAAATACGTCTCAACAATGGGTTGTAAACGTTTTTTATTGTATTAGTACAAAAATATGGTTTTGCGTAGTTTAGATTTTCTTATGTGAAAACAGGAGCAAAATTAACATAGGCCTGTATGGTTTTTCTATTGTTTCAGGTTTAAATGCAGTCGATATTAATTTTCGAGAGGAGTGGAAACCTTTGGCTGGTTATTATGGGAACAGACAGGTATTTACACCTTTGCAAGAGATCGCTCTTGTTTCCTACATAAAAACATGTTCTGACATATATTTTGGACTCACTCCACGTGATGTACGTCATCTTGCATTCTTATGTGGGAAGAAGTATAATGTTCCCATGCCAAACACATGGAGTGACAAAGAACTAGCAGGTGCAGATTGGCTCTCTTCCTTTTTAAAGCGCCACCCAGACCTTTCCATTCGGACTCCAGAGGCAACTAGTTTGGGAAGGGCTTCTAGTTTTAATCGTGCCAACGTTTCCAAATTTTTTGACAAACTCTCTGAAGTTTATGATCGCCATTCTTTCACAGCTAATGACATTTGGAATGTAGATGAGACCGGGGTCACTACTGTCCAGAATCCTTCAAAAATCGTAGCAAGAAAGGGGGTAAAAAAAATTGGAGCAATGACATCATCTGAACGAGGGCAGTTAGTTACTCTAACTGTAGCAGTAAATGCTGCTGGAAATGCTATCCCTCCTATGTTTATTTTTCCTAGGGTAAGGTATTATGATCACTTCATCAGAGATGGTCCAACTGGATGTATAGGTGCTGCAAATAAGTCTGGCTGGACTACGGAGGTAGAGTTCTTGCTTTTTCTTAAGCATTTTGTTTCTTGTATTCGTTCGAGCCCAGAGAAACCTATCCTCCTCCTTCTAGACAATCATCAGTCGCATTTAGCTCCTGACTGTTTAGATTTTGCCAAAGAAAATGGCATTGTAATGTTATCGTTCCCACCTCACTGCACTCATCGCCTTCAGCCACTTGATCGAAGTGTTTTTGCCCCACTCAAAAAACAGATCAATACGGCAATGGATGCATGGTTGAGGAACAACAAAACACCAGAGAGCACAGTTAAGCCTATGTCAATCTATGATATTCCCTCAATCTTAAAGATAGCTTTTCCCACTGCCACAACGCCAAGAAATATCCAACAAGGATTTGAGAAATGTGGAATACATCCTTATAATAGGGAAATATTTCAGGATGCCGATTTCGCTCCTTCGTTTGTGACAGACAGGCCTGATCCAGACTTAGCACCAAGTTGTTCACACGATGTGTCCAGGGATTCACAAGGAACACCAGTTCAATCATTTTCTAACTGTTCCCACACACCAGAGAAGTTTTCTCCAGAAGTGGTTCTACCTCTTCCTAAAGTCGCTCCAAGGAAAAGGAAAGGAGGAAGAAAGACCAGGAAAAGTGCCATTTTGACGGATACTCCAGAGAAGAAAGCCATTGAAGAAGAATTTGCGAAACGAGGAACACCAGGCTTGATTAAGAAAAAAGGGAATGTATCACAAACGCGCATGCCTGCAAAATCCACGCCCAAACGTTCTCTAAAACGAAGATCAGCAGAGTGCAGCTCATCAGAGGAAGAAAGCGAGTGCTTTTGTTTAGTGTGTTTGGAATCATTCTCTACAAGCAAACCAGGAGAGGAGTGGGTTCGTTGTCTAAACTGCCAGTTATGGTCGCATTTTTCTTGTGCAAAAAAATCTAAAATGTATATTTGTCATAATTGCCAATCAGATGAAATCTCTGAGTGAGGACCACTGTTCATTTAATATTTGACAAACTGAAGTTAAACAATTGAAAAAATAATAATTTTTGTTGAAATATATTGTATAAGTAGTAATTTGTTATAAGTAATCCTAGTAAAAATTATATTTTACCTTGTAGTAATGTTGTTACAACCTACCCCAATGTGTGTTACAACCAGCCCCGCCTCGGGGCAGGTTGTAACACTTTACACTTCCGAGGTTTTAGATTTGTACAGAAAAATATGCTAGAGGAAAATTTATGTAAAAATTGTTTTGTAAAAGTAGAATAACTACTGAATAAGTTAGCTCAGTCAGAAGTGCCGTTTATGTTATCCATGATCAGATAAAAAATAAAATAGCGAAACTGTTACAACCAGCCCCGGTCTCCCCTATATGATCCTAAGATATTTTTTTCCAGTCTGTATTTGAAATTAGCTAGGTTATTATACTGCCTTGTCGCCTGGTCTAGCTTGTTCCAGAGCCTGCTGCTCGTGGCTGCAAAATATCCTCACGAACATTAGTATGCCACTGTTACAGTTCTCGACAACACAGCCTACCCATCAGGACAGGTTGTCCATAAAATAATGTCCCAGTTTCAATGGTATAACAGTTTAATTTAGACCATTTACAACAAATCATACATCAAATTGAAGGTAAACTAACATAGTTTTTCTTTAAATGTTCAATATGTTCACCATTAGTTGTACGGCACACATCCAACCTAAAGTCCAATTCTTCCCACACTTTGGTTTACATATCCGGAGTAATGGAAGCAATGGCCTCTTCAATTCTGTGCCTCAACTCTGACAAATCATTAGATAGAGGCGGAACGTAGACACGAAAGGAAAAAACAAAATCTCTCAGCGTTATGTCAAGTAAGGTGGAGGCCAGCGAAAAAAAGAGCTCTGTCGTCTCGACCAATACGACCAATCCAACAGTCAGGACGTTTTCAACCACTCTCGTACAAACGAAACGCACATTGTACTGAAATTACAGATTCACTCTTAGCAAGTTGTAGGACATAAAATGCTTTACTCTCAAGAGTAGCCATTTTGCGTAGGTGGCGCTGCAAGGGATAAAAGCAGTACTCGCTTTTGCACTTACCTAAAACTCTTTGATGAGTTCCTCTTAAATTGTGACGTTGAACCAACACTCTACAACGCTTACAGTTGATACCTACTATTGTGGACGCGCGGTATACGTGACGTGTTGCTCGCTGGACGCGCGGTATACGTGACGTGTTGTTGCTCGCTGGACGCGCGGTATACGTGACGTGTTGTTGCTCGCTGGACGCGCGGTATACGTGACGTGTTGTTGCTCGCTGGACGCGCGGTATACGTGACGTGGTGTTGCTCGCTGGACGCGCGGTATACGTGACGTGTTGTTGCTCGCTGGACGCGCGGTATACGTGACGTGTTGCTCGCTGGACGCGCTGGCTGCGGGCTCGCGCGGCGTCCCTGAGCTGTCTCGGCGGACATCCCCCTGCGGGGCAGCGGCTCTGGTCACCGATTACCGCCCGCCTGCACGCGACGTCGCGCCCCGTCACGACCCGTCATGGGGGCGACACCCCGCGGGCCAGGCGCCCGTCACGAGCCGCCCTTCCACGCAGGTGCGTCCGCGGGCCTGCTCCCGTTCCGGCAACTGCCAGTCTCGCGGCCTCCGGAGTCCGTCGCCAAGGTGCGCTCCGTACAGGCAGCACGGTTGGAAATGCTTATACCCCCCGAGTCTCATTCCACCTCTTCCTCCCAGTCAGGGCCGGCGCGTCCATATAGGCGAACTAGGCAACCTCCTAGGGCGCCAAGTAGCTAGGGGTGGTGCAGCACGACACATAACAGCTGATATAATATGTTTAACGATTATTGAAACTAGATGAAAATTGAATTTTGTAACAGTTTCGAATGTTTATATAGATATAAGTAATTATTTAAAGTCGACGGTGACCTGTTTATGATTTGTAATAAGTAAAATAGTAAAAAAAAAAAACACAAGCCTGCTTAAATTTGATTGTTGACAAAATCTTAGGCTTACGTGATGTATTTTGAGGCAAGGAAAAAAAAAATTTGTGGTGTCCGGCCGGGGGGGGGGGGGGGGGACATTAAGGTTTTTCGCCTAGGGTGCCAATTTACCTTGCACCGGCCCTGCTCCCAGTCAAAGTATCCTGGGTTTGATTCATGAGTGATACCCACCCAACTGTAACACGCTTGATGTCGAGTACAAATGCTAGAACCCGAAAACGTCGCAACTGGTTTGTCATAGAAGACCTACTGTGTTCGTCGGTGTTGTCCATAATATATGTTTATCTTCATCTTCGTGTTCGTATATTTGCTGCGTTGTCCAGGTTTTTTTGTTGTCCGTCTCTATTTACTGTTATTGTTCAAACCATCTCGGCATTGTTAGCCCACTGTGTTAGTTTGTGGTTTTATTTTTTTTATGACTAAATTCCTACCATGAAATTCTTGTGCTGTCTGATATTTAAGTTTGATTGTGTTCGTCATTTTGTTTTTCGTAATACGTGTTTAGCTTCATCGTTGGGTTTATGACATAGGCTGATTTAGGCTTATTTTCTGGTGGTTCATGTTCTCATATTTTATTCTTATTTTGCATTCATGAATTTTTTCAAATGACAAACAGTGCGAAACTGCAATAGCTTATGTCCAATAAGGTGTATTAAATAAAAATTTCTCATTGCATTAATCTTTTAAAGAACGCAACTAATTTAACACCCAGAATATTGGGATATTAAAATTATAGCATCTTAGCTACATGTGATATTATTTTAGGATTATTTTAATCCTTTTAGTGGGCTACAATAATCTGTTTCATCCCTATTATAGACCGACATGCCTCACACAGAAGCAGTAAGAATTGTGTGTCCAAGTAGTTCATTTTTAATGCCGGTATGCACACGTGTTACTGTAAGTAGCTATGTCTTCAATACAAACTTGACAAGTGTTTTTCGTGTATTTAATAACATTAATAAACATATATTTATGATTTATTTTAATGAAATCATGATACAATCGACTTAAGAAAAAAAGTATTTAAAATAATTGAATGTTTACCAGAATATAAAATAGTCAGTTTATTTTTGCAAGCAAAAACCTTATTTAAACATCCCTTAAATATAGCGTGACAGTAAACTTTCTTTAAAAATTCTACTACAAAGAAAACTTACCCAGAACATACCCCTTCCTTAACAAAATACTGTCTACGGCCTTGTACGCAGTAATATTTTTCACAGTTTTTGGTTGAGGGGTTGGTGTCGGGACATCTTCGGTGGTTCTCGTCACCGAGAGTCAGTGTGGCCTCTGCTCGGTGTTAATTCTGTGCAGGGGTGTCCGAGTCGGGGCTGGTCGGAGGTGCAGGATGTGTCTCCTGGTGATTTGCGGCACACAGACGGGCGTGCCCTTTAGCGGGCGGAGGAAGTGGACCTTTGGGGAGCGGGGCGGAGGCCAAGTTTGATCAGGAGGGGAAAAAGGAAACGGTTGGTGGGGAAAAAAAACATTTCTCCCCTTTTCTTCCTCCTCTTTCCCCTGCCGCCCTCGGTCCTCCTCCGCACGCTCGAGGTTAGCAAACAAACTCGACCGACCCCGCGCTGGGAGTGGTCCGCGTGTCATCCGGAATTCCTCCGGATCCCCCTCCTTTCCCCTCCTGCTGAACGAGCGGCTAGAGCCGAGCGGATGTGAACCTGCACCCCTCTCCTCCCCCTCTTTCTATTCTAGGGTTGGCAACACTTTTAATACTTCGATACTTCGGCCTTTCGATATATCGCTCGAATTGTATTGATGCCGATAAAATACCGCCATGCAAATATCGGTCGATAGATCGGTCTATAATACATTGAGTTCTTGATACGTCTAAGCTAATACAAATGATCTACCGTAATACAAGTTTATCTCTTTCTAGCAAAAGTGAATACAACTAATTTTTAACTATTAATTTTTTTTATTATTTAATAATACCTTCTCTATAGGTCTCGAAATTTTTCTTCTCCACGTGTCACTTTTAGGAGCCATACCTTCACAACACTGAGTACCAAATCACCCCATCACATAACAACATTGAAAAGACTGAATACGAATATAAAATCAGTTACTAGACATACGTTCACGTATTTACTTCCACGTTAACGGCCACTGCTCTTGCCCAACAGTCGACCTGTCACTGCATTGCAGTGCTTCAATTTGCCAACCTATGGAATTCCCTACTGTGAACTCCAATATTTCCCCTTTACCCCTCCTTTTAAATAATATTTTGTTCTTTCCGAAGTCTTCGGTCTACCAATTTTTTTTGTGCCGAATGTATTTACTTATAATACTTTACTTGAAAAAATATTATTTTATTCAAACTGGATATTATCGAAACAAAATGAATGTATCAAAACACGAAACAATCGATACAAAATTAGCTGTATTTTTAACCTGAAATGTCAATATTTCCGATATATCGTTGCCATTCCTATCCCCTACTGCTACTTCAATTCCTTTAGCAACCACAGAACAGTCGCGGTAACGATGTGTGAGCATCCCTCACCACAAATTCCTTATCTCCATTTCTACAAAAAAAAAAAGGGGGGGGGGGGAAGTAGGTTTCTCGAGCTACCGCTCCTTATATAATTTGGAGAAAAAGATTGCATATAAACGTGGGTCCTATTCCCTGTAATGACAGAGTAATTTGACAAATTGGTAACGCCCTACGATGGACAGCTTATTCAATATGGGACTTCACAAACACGTATCATGCACGCCGCTACAGCAATCAAAGACAACCTTGAGCAGCCACGTAGTGCAACTATGTGTGGCTAAGTGTATGGAACTAGACGGAAATATTTTTGAACTCGTTTGTAAGATTTTTGCCTGATGCTCAATTATAATCTATATGGTGTCTAATATTGTATAACTGTTTTAATGTCTGAATGGGTTATTGTTGTATTCGTAATTTTCCTAATGCTTCGAATTACTATGTAAATATTGCGAATGGAATCCACATTTAATATGACTTTTCCCCCCTTCCAAATTATGTAAGCCTTACATGTAGGCCTATATGATACATATATTTTCCAAGTACCATTCATGTGGGTGAATTACTCTGTTTGAAAAATTTACTAACTTAAAAAACATTAAATATAGAAAAAATAAAGTAATTAAACACAAAGCCTTTCCTCTTTCCCTGTCGTAATCACATTAGAAGCCAAATTTGTAAAAAAAAATGCAAAAAAGGTAAATACGTACATGCATGAAGTTACGTTATCTAAAGCAAGCTTGTGTGTGAGAGCGCGCTACTAATTTCATCATATGTTTTATACCTACGGGCAGTATTTTTTAAAATATTTTATTTGCTAAGAAATAAGAAACAATCACAAAAAACCGCACGTACGATATTTTATATTTTATATTTGGCGTTTGTCTGCGTTCTCAGTAGCACACGCACACGATTACATGTTTCCTACGTGCGGACATTCGATCACGGATGTTTGAGTTTGAGATACACAGGTCGTTGTTACGCTCATTGCAAGGACATCCCGCAGTAAAATACGAAAATGTACCACGATATTGCTGTGTTGTTGGTAACTTTCCGCAATACTGTAACTTTGTTGAGAGGATTGCGTTTGTACAACTTTTTTCCTTATATACTAAACCTTTAATGCTTAGTATTTCTTCAGGTCAACAACTGTCAGTCATCTCTGTGCTTGTAATAGTCGACTCTAGCCTGTAATGCCTCGGCAATTGTCATATTTCCCGGCGTAGTGAATTGTTTTGTTCTCACCGCAATTTATTGATAGTTGCTCATTTATGGCTAGTTTATGCAACAAGCTTTTTGCGTTTAAATACAATTGTAATAATTTAGTTCGGAGTAAAAAAAAAAATTATATGTAGCTTCAAGTGAATAATATGATAAGCGTTACTAAAATTTTACAAGGTATTTATATACCTACGTTTGCCGCTGCCAACGCAGTTAATATTAAATAAATTAATATTAATATTAAATAAACGCATTAATATTAAGCAAATTTTAAAATTCTAAAACAAACAAAAAAAGTGTTACTTGAAGTTTGGGAACCACATTTCACTTTTTTGTAATATTCTTAGGTTTCTGTTTTCGATTTTGTGGTGTAGATGGAATGTTTATAATATTAATTTATTTTTAGTTTAGTAAAATTTATAATGCGAAAATAGTAAGGATTCGTAAATAATTGAAAAAGAAATGAAAACCAAAAAAATCCCGCGCTGTGTTGTATTTGGAAAATTGTCTTATTTCTCAATTTCGCGATATACTTACGAATTGAGGTTTGAATTGGCAAAGAAATTTACATCTATCACGTGTATTGTGTTACACGCGCGCTCTTTTTTTTTTTTTTTTTTAATCTTCGCTCAAATGCACACTAGTCGAAATCACGCGTAGTTCAGAGTCCTGCTAGTAAACGATTTAAACATTGGTAGTGGTTTCATGTTGTGAGTTTGGTAATGCCCATGGCTTTATATGTTTGGTTATCTGGGCATCGCATTCGTGGAAGCGCGCGCGGGGACTGGCATTATGGCGACGGGGTGACGGGACGAGGCACACCTGCTTATCGCGGCAGGTAGCGGAGACGCCACGGCGGTCAGTGGGTCAGGTACTGGGCCAGCGGGTCGACAAAACAACCCTCACAACCCCCCCCCCCCCCCCCCTTCCTCTGACGAAAGATTTGGCATTCTTCGCCCTTCCGACGAAACCCGCTACAGTCGGGCGAGAGAAGCATTTGGATCCAGAAGGATCTGTTTCTCGCGAAGAATTCGAGCAACGAGAAGTTAACTTTGCTGCGGGGAAGAAAAATAAATCGGATCAGAATTTTTTTTTTTTTTTTTTTTTTTTTCGTAGAACGAAATCGACAGCACGTGAGAGGTTGACGGTTTTCTCTTTCCTGCGTATGTACCTACACGCATGCGTCAATTATTGTTCAACACGGCAGGCACATGTAACAAGAACCCGCCCTCTGGTGAAGTCAAGAGTTAAAAAAAAATTCCTTCCTGTATGCCTAGCCACAATCATAATTTAAATAACGCATCAACGTGTACAAATAGGGTCGAAAATCATAGTTTTGGAAAGGAAATGGTATCTGAGAAAAATCATGAGTTTATGAAATATGAACGTACTTCGTCGTCTCATATTTAATTAAAAATTATTTAACTGAAGAAATATCCGTGACACATTTATAAAAAATCGAAAACTTTATGTATTATTTGTCTATGGGTAACATGATGAATTTTTTTTAAAACTAAATCTGTGGTATTAAAACGCAGTGTCAATGTGATTTCGTGTGAAATACAATATTCCCTGTATCTTTGCACTTAAAAACATATTAGACTAAACTATTATAGCCTCGATTTTTTTCTCTCGCGAGAGTTTGAACATTTCGTGAATGGCTGCCTTATAAGGGGAATAAGTACTTCATATTACTTATTTCACGTGAATGTATAATTTTATGATAAAAGTACCAAAACAAAGTATTACTGGTGTGTGCTACGGATGGCGATTTTATCTTATTATTTATTAGAAATACTAGCTTTTACCCGCGGCTTCGCTTGCATTGAAGCCATAAGTATCAGAGATCATTACAATAGAAATGAATCAATAAAATATATTTCTCTGTAACAGAAATAAATAATTTTGAATTTTGAATTTTGACCGTTTATAATACAGTGCAACGGTATCACAGAACTCAGGGTTGGAACTTCATAACTGGAATGCTAGATGGCGTTAAAGTAGCTAGATTTTGAGGTTTTTGACAAACTTTTTTTATCTTTCGTAAAAATATATATTTTTTTTTCAATAAAAAGTATCCTATGTTACTTCTAATACCTCCAAGAAAATGCGTACAGAGTTTCATGATGATCGGTTAAGTAGTTTTCGCGTGAAAGCGTAACAAACAAACTTACATTCACATTCATATTAGTAGGGATAGGGATATGTACGAATATTTTTGCATTACTTAATGCATTAAGCTGATGAATTTTGAAGTTTTTTCCGAGTTAAGTTGTGCTCTCAGCGCTGGTGGTCGTGGCGGAAGGTAGCCTCGACAGAAGCCCCACGATTTATCGAATGAGAAAGGGAATCGAGGAGGTGATATCGTGAAGGAAGTTGTTGACAGTCTTCCCGGCGGGGAAGAAGCCCCACCGCTACTGACTGCTTTTCATATAACAAGACACGGCACAATCCTTTTTCCCCTTCCCATTTCCTTCCCCCCTGTTCCACGAGTTCCTCGCCGCCTGCCCCTTGATATGTAGGCCAGCCGCGCGCCGTTTCCTACTACACCGGTCGATCGTGGAATGTTAAAACTCCTAGTCGACCGGCGACCGCTAAACAGGATTACACACCACGGAGTTCGCTCGCGCGCGCTAGGCCGCGCTGAGATTCTCGCCAGTTTGCCGTCCCGGGGTTTCTTATAGCGATCTCCTTAACTTAATTAAACCGCACTGCTCGCTCGGGTCGGGTTCAAACTACGCAACTACATTTACTCGGATTTATGATTTATTTTATAAAAAAATAACCCCCCCCCCCCCCCTTTTCACTTCCTTTGGGATCGAATATCAAAAAAATAGCAAAATTATTATATGTAATTAATTGTTTACGTTATTCATACCACGTTTCTTACATTCCATGAATATATGACTATTTTTGTGATAAAAAAATCTTACTCCCTTTTTACACCCTTGCGCAGTAACGTAACGCAAGAAATTTTCAACTTCCAACCATAATTGGGTTTTGGCTTGCGTTTTTGACGGCCATATTTGAAGACAAGTGTTCCAAAAACTTTTAAAGACGCAGAATTTATGTGCGTAGAAGCCCACGATATTTTTTTAAAAAATTATATACATTAATCTAGTTACGTATACAGTGAAAGAAAACAAATTTGTTTGATCAAATTGGCCATTTCTTTTGCTTTCGTGATAAATATTATTTACTCAAAGAACGCTGGTCACAACTTTAAGTTATAGGGTTGGTGACTTCTTGCGGTTTTCGTGGGTTGGTTGCGTGTCACGCTGTTGTGTCGTTGCGTTCCTTGCGTAGCTTATAAACCCAGCCTTAGGGCGCTGATCTTACATCCTTAGCTCTTGCCAACACGTGCACTTCGTGGTCGTTTCCAAGGTTTTTATGGTCACACGGTCTCGCACAGAGGCGTACGGCGACGGGGTCTCAAAGATTTAAATGGGCTCCAAACCACTTGAGGCTCTTTCATTTGGGTTTGTGCCGAGGAGTTGGGATCGAACCTACGACCCTCGCCGCACGAGGGTGTCTGGTTAGCGATCACGGCGTGACGCCGGACTTAAACTCGACAACAGTTAATCGACCTCAAGGGAATTTACGTCTCTTATCTCGCTGTCAACGATATGCTATGCTTGAATACTTACGTAACACAAAAACAAACTCAAGGAATTTGCACGTGACCTACATACGTAGCTTTACGTGTTACATATTCCAGGGATAGTTGTCGTTCTCGAAAGAAAAAAAAAACAGAGGAACACACTTCCCGGCAGACAAGCCGAAGTACAGTATGCACAGGGTATCTGAAAAGCTTAGCGACAGCGTTGAATTTATTCCCTAACAAGGACAACAAACACTTCTCCATATCACTAATTTATGCATTACAGCTACGAAACTTAAGTTATATAAATTAATGTTTGTAAATTACGTAAAAGCTAAAACACGTAGCCCTTATTCCAGGGGTGGTTCCTTAGTTTGCACAAGCCTTCAGACACACTGCACCCAGTGTGCACACAAAAGTATTCTGGGACGGACTCTGCGGACTGCCATTGGCAGAGGCCGCCGTGACGTCACCCTCCCCGGCTGCTCGCAAGGTCGATGTTCCGCGCGCCGCCCATCCGTCCACACCTCGGACACGTTAGCTGGCCCCCGAACCACGCAGCCGCCTCTCATTCGCACTCATCTGTATATATTTAGTTATAAAAGCGCGCGACTGTATTTCAAGGCGGCCGGCCGTAAAAGTCGGGCGAGTTTTGTTGCCGCCGTTAAAAGCGAGAGGAAACACGTGTAGAAGGGGCTACCTACTTTATAGAGAGGCGAGGCGCTCAGATGTTCGGCTAGTCCGCGCGACGCTCCTAGATGGCAGTGTTGAGCGCAGGCTGTCTAAGTGCTCACTTAACACCATCGTGTGTGAGTACCCGCATCCACCTTTTTACGTGTTACAACAGACTTATAACGACATTGTATGAGATATAGTTGGCCATATGAATCTTTAACCGAAGTATGAAGAAATCATATAATATGTAATTTTATTATAATATTTTAACACGATTATTATAGCGTTTGTAATTCATTGTGTGCTTATAGCTATGTTTAGATCATATTTATTAAATAATAGAACACCCCGTATCCCAATATACTACCAGCATTATTATTAAGAATAATTAAACGGCAGCATGGAACAGAGCAATAATAATAATAAGATTCAAAACTTATATTATGCCCATACAATGGATAAGATCTAGGAGAAAACGAGAGTTGAACGGAAATATCTGTTTACGTGTCCCAAATTAGGAATTGTATCGTTGAATTCCGTTTGGTGCCTTCTCTGTCATATGGTGCGACTCACATTCTACCTTAGCTCCTCGTTAATGGCATTCAGGGGTACTTTAATATTCATATGTGCGTTTTAACATCCAAAATGCACGTGAAAAGTACACTAAATATATTTTAAATACACGTAAAAATTTTTGGTACGTAATCAGGATGTGTGAAAGAGGGAGAAAAGCCAATGAACTCTGGTCCGGAAATACGTATTTTTATCGCTAGAGTTTTCGTGTACTAGGAGATAAGCTGGATCTCTTTCCCGTGGAATGTCATATCGGAAAAATAAACTACTAGCCGTACGTATCGTGTTTTTTTTTTTTACCACAGTGAAGCTCTGCATTAGTTTTCAATTTTGAGTACGGCCTGTTACTCTTCCGTTTTACATTTCTAACTAAATTTAAAGGCGACTCTTGGAATTAATTTGAGAAAGATTAAACGTTACATACCAAATTTTCATCCACAGCTTTACAATACGCATCGGCGTGGTGGAGAAAACGGTGGGGCAGCTGAAGTAGGACGTAGGGTTTGTTGTCGCTCAACAGAGTCACGTTCGCGAGCCACGGTAGTGGCTCGAGAGGAGGCTGGCATCTGCGCTGTTCGGCATCTGGGTCTCCTTTCCCGGGGGGGGGGGGGGGGGGGGGGGATTTACTTCACGGCGCCTTCTCTCAAGAGTCTCTCTCCCTCTGTCACACTGTTCCCCTCCATTTCTTTCTCTTCTCTCGCCCTGTCAGACCCTTATACATTTTTGTTTTACTTTCTTTTCTGAGGAGTTCAAATTAAAAATGGAAGAGAGTGACTTAAAGCCGAGCTAGAGCTTTGCTATTTATATTTGTAATAAATACCAATTTCGCCTAGTAAAATAATTAATCTGAATCGCATAAAATTTGAGTGTTCGTTCAGGGAAAACAGGGAATATTTGGATTTGTCAGGAATTTTTGACTAGTATGGTCAGATAATTTAGATGAAATAACAGTTGACAATCAACTGTGTCAGGTTTTTTTTATTAAAGGATTTAATATTTGTGACAATGCTGGCATGTGAAGCATTTTTGTGCGGAGTTGTATTTTTTCAACGTGATGTTGAATTACGTGCGTATGTGCTAATTTTATATATACACATATATATTTGCTAGTGATTTGTTAATTTAATTTGTATTTTTTATATTGTAAATTCTATTCGTTGTTCGTGGCTATAGTAGGTTATAGGAGTGATATGTAAGAAACATCAGTCTAGTGTAGGTCTATGGTTTCCATGATTTTTATTAATGTGTAAACAGTATCGTTACGACATTGAATAAATGTGAAAGAAAATACTTGCGTGTAGCAGTGTTAGGAAGTTATTACGTGTTTTTAATCAGTGAAAAATTACAAAATACACGGAGAAGTCGCTGTAAGAACACTCTAAGAATACAGAATGTTCCTAAAAAAAAAAAAAAGTTTAAATTGAGACATTTGTGAACATACTGAAGATTAGGTTTGGTTTTTTTCCCTCATATTTGGTTAGTTTTATTAGCTGCTTTTATAGTTCTTTTAATTAAAAATATAAAAAGAAATATATATCTACTCTATTTAAATGCTTCATTTATTGTAATTTAAATTGTGAGGACATATTTGTGAGTCGCTGCATAGTATTTGGTGCAAGACTTAAGTGCGATATAGGCCGGGGAGGGGAGGCTTATACCGGAACTCACGCACCCGACCCTTGGCTACGGCTCTGCGTCCTGTGCTGTCCGTCCACAAACCACGCAGATTGTTCATGTTCATTCGCCGGCAAATCCCGACCGTTACGGCGAGTATCCGACAATGACTGAGGGTGTGGCCAGGGGTGATTGGGGTTGATAGAGGAGAAGCGTGTTGATTGAAGGTTCGCTCTCCTCTTCCTTGGGCGATGACAATCTTCCATAAGCCATCCACAGATATGCCCCCGGTGGTACTCCATTATGCTGTTTATGCAAGCTTCGTTAAACGTGACCGTGTTTTAATAATTCTTCCGAATAATATTGTGCAGAAAATTATAATTAGTTTTTTTTTTTTGGGCTCTGCAATTGTAAAATGTGTACTGGTCTAGCTTTAAATTTTGGTTAAGATGGCTGTCTGGATGTACTTTTTAAAGGCAGAGCTTCAGTAGAGAACGCTTCTGTACTATATATTTCCCTTTTAGTTATATTTTAAATGTATATTAAATACAAGTGAAAACTACCAATATTCTCGTAATTTTCTTGTAATTAAACACTAAGTTATTAAATACGTACCTGTCATGCTGTTTACCTACTAAATTTTCATGAAATAAAAAAAAATTGTTAATTATAATTTTGTACAATTATAACATCAACTTTTTATTACAAGTTTTTAACATGTATAGATAGAAGCCTTAATTAAATTTATTTCATAATTGAAACTTTGCTAGTTAAAATTCAATGCTAAATGGTAATTATTTCAGCTTCATTCTTCTAGCTTACTTAGGGATTAAAATTCTCGTTCAGTAATATTTTCAGTTATCTTCGTATGTGTATACTTAGCAGGTTATTCAAATTGAGTAATTTTTGTTTTTCGTCATTACAAAAAATATGCAGTCAGTAACCTATAATGTATGGGCTTATGTAAGTTTGTGTAAATAGCACAACTTTTTTATTTATTTATTTTTTTCCATATAGGACCTAAAATAATATCTAGGTTTTTGCAATCTCTTTGAGAAAAGTGTAAAATATTTCTAAGTTGAAACGTATCTGTCAGGAAAGTGATGTCGGGAGACAAGCGTACACTCCTGGCAAATCTTCCATCGCTTTATTACTAGTAAGTGTGCAGTTAACCTCGGCACAAAGTTTCCTTATGTGTCACAACCGGACTTGAGATTAAGAACTACCTGGTGTATAATAGAGCTTAGTGACCGCCAACAGGAGACTACGTGTTGGAGGTCATGTTGGGTAATACTGCGTCGTAATATTGTTGTGTTGGGTCAGTTCCGGTTCGCTGTGTAACAATATCGTGTCATGTGTTGCAAACTTTTATTCGCCGTACACAGGCCTATAACGTTCAACTAATTGCTTAGTAGTCACTCATTGGAGGTTAATTTTCCAATTCAGGGTGTCCACATTCTGTAAAGTCAGGGAGTTTACTTGAAATATGAAAAAATAATGGAAAGTACCCAGTGATATTAATTTGAGGGGGAAATGTCATGCTCCAATCTACCATCACAAGACTATTAATTTTTTTTAAGGTGGTGTTTTAGTGCACAGTCATACACACTATTAAATGGCGTTTGCAAAATTCTGATTGAATTTTCTAGAAATAAAAAGATGGAGAGGTAAGTAGGCCAGCTATGGGGGTGGTAGAGGGTGGATTTTATTTATTTATTTCATAAAAACTAAAATTAGGTTCATTGTGTAATTAAAATTAGTCAGGGAAATATCAAATTTCGGTCATGGATAATCAGGGACAAGTCAGGAAAATTTTAATACACATTTGTGTAGACGCACTGAGTTAAAAAAAACATTAATGCTACATGGCTGAAGCAGAGCCTTCTCTCAGAATTTTATACTTTTTTTTACTGTAATTCAAATTTCGATTCATTAGTCCAAGTATTTTGTTTGGCATTACATGACGCAAATAATATCTTCCCGTTTATGCCTCGTAACGGTTCATTTTTATACTCGTACTCCTGTGTGTAACACCCGTGCCTGAAGCAGATACATATAGATGCCACAATAATTACGCCAGTACACAAATGCCGACTTCCACCAGCAGACCAAGCCAAGTTGTATGCCCTGTAGAGTCATGAAATTTAACACAGAAACGGTATTGCGTCATTTTATTGACGAATTATCGAAAACAAGATCAGTAAAGCAATTTTGTACGCAATGCCGGACTTCTGGAAAAGCATAAATTAAAAGTCTATAGTGAGTGACCACGAAGCAATCAAGTCAGGCAAACATTTAAAAGTCTAAATATTTGCCTGATATTTTCTACAACACAACGGATATACAGTTGCCTAATCTGGCAAAAAAAAGTGACGGTGTACAAACTGCAATACTGATGTTTATATTAATATAACTTTAATCGGTTGTTATCATGTATCTGCTCCTAGGACTGAACCCTAATGCAAGTATACTAGAAGTTTGTTTCTAGCTTTACAACCACTTTTCTGACTCCCAATATTCATCTTAATACATATTGCTCGTTTTCCAAGGCCATATCTGTGATCATCGTCAGTTCTTATTAGCTTCTGTATTACATTTTCTTGGCTATTAGTTGGGTTCTAATCCATCTCATCCATCTCCGCTTCCGTGCATCCACATTCTTCAGTCATATTTGAACTTCGTCGTAGCATAGATCTGCTTCTATAGTCTTAGATTTTGTGACATTCCTTCTTGTTTCTATCCTGTCTTTCGCGTGTCCTCATCCTGTGCCTTCTTGTTTGCATGTATCGGTGATCTGCAAATCTGGTGTTGAGTTTCCATTGCTATCTTTATTCTTTGTATTTTTCATTTTTTTCCCTTTATTCTGTCTTCTTGTGTGTTCGGCTTATGTTTCCATTTTCTGCGTTTAGTCCTTTGTTGGAGGAATTTGCCGTGGGTGGAAATGGATGGCAAGATGGGCGGGTGAAGCCGGGCTGGGAGAGTGAGTGACCCACCGCGCGTCTGTGTGTGGCTAACGGCTTCTTGATTCCTCTTCTCGTCTGTCTATAACGTCACCGCCTGGTCGTCGCAGCGGCTCTCTGGATGACGCTCATTCCACGCAGAGCCCTCGCTGGGCCGTGGGCGGTCACGACCACCCACCTCTCCCATTCCAGCTTCTGTCTGGTCAATCAGTTCCTTTGTCCGCCGCTTGGCAGCGCTGCCAGCTAGACGTTTAAGGTGGTAGTAACCTCAATTATTTTTCTTCTGTTTTTTTTTTTTTTTTGTGTTTTTGCGTGAACTCATGGGGTAAACAGTTTTCGATTAACCGTTAGCGTGAAGCCGTCGTATCACAAACTCTTTACTCTTAGTATATCATTCATTAAATCAATTAACATTTACTTGCAGTTTTCAGGGTTTTGGGAAAAAAAACAATTTTTTTTATTGATTTAAACTTCCAGTACATGCTACGATTGACATATAAAATTTCCTTTAAAGTTCATAAAAAACCGTTAAATAAAGACTTCTTTAGTAAAAAAAATCGTTTTTTATAAACGATTTAATCTTATGAAAGAACACGAAATATTAGGAACAAAATAATTTAGGCTATATCATCCCCTTTGGCGTAACAATCTTAGATGTATCAATTTGTTGCTACAACTTCAATTTTCAGATTTTTTTTACATCCAAATATCTTGACATGCCCTGGCAGAAGAAGTAACATCCCAAACATTTAGCCTTGGTTACAATCTGAAATTTACTAACGGGTTCGAGTTTGTGAACGAGACAGGGAGGAAACACCTAATTATTTAATACGGGCTGCCACAATTGTTTTCAGAATAATTACACCTTCCCACGAACGGCGCCACCCGAGGCGATACCGAGGTTGCCGTGAGCCGATGGGTTTTCTAGGGGTACTCCCGTTTCCACCCTCCCATTCTAAATCCGCCACAACTCCGTCCACACCTAAAACCGTTTCCAGTGTCCTCGAACTTGACGAGACGTAGCACTAACCCGGGCGCATATCGACCTTTAACAAGTGTTCAAAGCTATGTCCCATGGCCTGCCGAGAGATAAGATTGCAAGAAATGAAACTGTACTGCAAACTGTGGTTTAGTAATTAGGAAACCCGGAATAACTGACATCGAGGCGCCCCCTTCCCCCTTACGGTTGTGTTGCCATTTTCTACGCGGCGATTTATTCTAGATAAATGACAAACTCTCACTGTCTGTGACTTACCCATGATTTTATATTTTAAGTGAATTTACGCCTTTTTATCCCATTCCTTTAGAGTGTAATTTCATTATCATATGATCCCATTATAAAAAGTCGAAATATTTAAAAAAATCGAGGGCCTTTAATCTGAGCCAGCGGTCACCATTAAATAAATCTCGTAGTCTCGTAGTATGTATACAAAAATATGTTTTTTTATTTTATATCTTCGGCTCCCGTAATAGTAATAAGATTATAATATCCACCCATTTTTTAAGTAAAAAAAAGAACACAAGCTTTTGAATACAAGACGTTTCATAAAAAAAAATAGGCCCAGTAGTTTTTGCACGATGCTCGAACGGACAGATACAGTTGTACAATAATAATAATTATTTTTTTTGTTATCGAGCTCGACTGTCGTGTCAAAGACCTCAGCTCCGTCCTTGTCGGCCCCATCCGTCTACTCGGAGCCGCAGCGGCGGCCGAGGGATTTCCGGATCCGCGGGCGTCCTGGAAGAACGCGCGCCTCTTGAGGAGGCTCGTCGGATTAGGGTGGGGGGGAGGGGGCAGGAGGACGAGAGGCTTTTAGGCAGAACCAGGGTGAATGTTGACGATGACTGCGCAGGTCCCGAGTGGCTGGCCGAGTCCTCCCGGAGCTCGGCGCGGGCATCAACTCCGCACCCGGAAATCACCGCTTAGGAGCGCCTCGCTAATAATACTTGTTTGGCGAGTGCACTGGGTCCTCCCCGCTACGTGTCCCCGTGTCCGTGTGGTCGGCGATGTATGGCGCGGGGAGAGGGGGGGGGGGGAGAGCTAAGTAAGCGGCTGGTTCTTAATTGATGTCGGGAGGGATATTTGTATCGGCGTGTTTGCCTTGCAATCATCGCCGGGTCCGCGTCCCAGTTAACGGTCGCTGGCTTGCCGATCGTCGAGCGTCATCGCCCGCTCCTTCCCCACTTCACCCCCTCCTACACACACACACACACACACACTCTCCCCCTCCCCCCCCCCCCCCCTCTCTCTCTCTCTCTCCCCACAGCAATAGAGCTCCCGACGGCCGGTTCGCGAATCGCTCAGCGCCGCCGCATCGGGCATAGACTTATGATGTATATAGAAACGATTACTGTCTTGCGGCGTACGTTTTGCCATTGGGAACAGTCAAAATTCAACTTTTTTTTTTTTTTAGCAAACATTTGATGGTACGTTTCTTTACACTATTAAAGCAAAAATCAAGCACTCGGTGATATAAAATTTCCTTGCTCATGCACCATTGCAGTTTTCCACTGTTTGGAATGACAAACAGTGATAAACTGCAGTGTTTGCAAGCGGGCAACGTACAGAGAAAGGCAAAACAAAAAGGCCGATCTCCTGAAATTCACACAGTTTAAAGAACACTGTTATATACCTGAATGTGGTCGGAGAAGTAAAAGTAAGCTCTCAGTGATCCGTCTGTCAGCAAGCCGGGTGACTCACAACGATCCGCACATTTGAGAATACTTTTACGTTTCGATGCTGCCGACAGACTAGAAGGCTCGAATAGTGGCGAAAATATCTCCTTATGTAAGTAGATTAGATTGAAAATCATGAAAGTTAAGCGTTAGTAAAATATTAAACGCATTTTTTTTGATCTGTTTATTAATATACAATGAAGTTTTGCACTATTTTTTTTTCTAGACAAACAATGCAAAACTGCAGTGGCGTATGTTATAATTGTATAAAATCAGAATTTCCCATTGCATGAATCATTTAAAGAACTTAAGCACTAAAAGTCGGACATATAGATGGTCATAATCGACTGAGCAGGTTTCATAGATTCAGCGCTATACTTTCATGAAGAAGTGCACGGTGATGTTTTGAATACTGCGTGTTACGCGCGCAGGCGGAGGGAGGAAAGTCTCGGGTGTCGCCGGCGCCTCTGCAGTAGCGTGTTGCATCTTGTGCAGTTTATTTTTTTGCGAAAAATACAAACCCAGCCTTATAATGCTTGGAATACGGATCATTTTGTAGCTGATACTGGAGTTTGGTATAACAGCTACTTTGTAAAGCTCTTGCAGGGATACCGACTGCTACACGTTGTCCTTCCTCTGTTCATTCTGCCCGGCGCACAAGGGGCTGATGTTGCTGGCGTGCCTCTAGAGGGGTTGGGGGTCTATCAGACGGGGAGTCGATCAGATTTTCCGCGTCACCGGCCAGTTCGTTCCAGGGTTCGACGCCCAGCCGTCGCGGCGGCAAGGGCGGGGGGGGGGGGGGGGGGGGGGCGCAAAGCACGCAACGCTCCCGCGTCTTGGGGCAGGTCAGGGAGCTGATTTACAACTCCCCCGCCTTCTTTCTCCCAAACACCAACAAACTTCACAAGAAAAAATATCTACCATCTTGAGATGGCAGCTGGTTCACCACACAACACTCGCTTTCAGTACAGCGTGGTGAGGTATACGGAAGTACTACGGTCGCTTTTCAACGTAGAAGAGCCTCATGATTCTTCTTTAACTGTTGTTAACTTGTCATTTATTAACCAGAAAAAAAATATATTTTAATTATGCATTGAAAATAAAATCTGAGATGTTTTCTTTCAAATAGGTTAATTATAGTTTACAAGGTATACTACTCGTAAGGCATATTTCATTGTGAAAAATGATTGATACGCCAACAATAAAAAATTTATTGTTGAAAGTGTCTGCTGTAGAATTTTTTGCTTTTCTTATATGCATTAGCTAACTTTGCTAAAATTAATATATTTGTGATGTTCTTTCGTTGCATTTTGGATACCTATCCTTATTACTTTTACGGGTAAACAATTGATTGACAATGTTTCTCATATTTGTATCATCAGATTGATCCAGCAGATACAGCTGGAATATTTTTTTCTTAGCTCTTTTAATTGATGATAATATATACTGTTTCTTATTCAAAGCGTAGGAAATTAATAGAAGCGTGTTTGGTCAAACGGTAGCATGTCCATCTCGCATCTGGTAGGTCATGGGTTGGATACCCAGTGATGGGACTTGGATGTTAAGGTGGGGGTGGGGGTAAATTCTCCCAAAGTGATTTTGCTATTTTTTTTTCACGCATTGTTAATGAGAACGCAGCTAAGATTTTGCGTCACGAACAGCACTGATCAAAATGTTGACTGTTGTTAGCTTCTTACCACACCGTCCGTTATTTTCTGTTTATCTCTTTTCGAAACGGGAACGGAAACAACAAATATCACGAATGTTGTTCTTTCCAAGCTTCCAAAGGACACATATTTGGACAAAAAAAAAGTTCACGTTGACCAATGTATTCGGACCATCGCCCACCAAAAAAAAAAAACCATGACGTCAGAGGGTCACGTGGGCCGTTCAGCGATCAGTGTCCCGTCGGACACAATTCGGGACGTAGTAATTATTTAAGACGGGCCTGTGAGAGGACGACGCCAGCTCGGCGACTGCCGAGGGAGGCAGAGGCCTCCCCCGACCCGCCCCACGTGCGGCCATCTTGGCCTAGGCCACGGCTCCAGATAACCCCCTCCCCAAACCTGGATTATTTCAGCTCCCTCCTCCCCCGTCGAGCACCCGCGCATCCCCGGGATCCCCGCCATCCCCGCCTTGCTGCTCGGCGGCCCAAAATAAAACCGACCCCCGGAGGGTTGTCGCGCACCCCTAGCGAGCTCCCCGTCTGATAGACCCCCAACCCCTCTAGAGGCACGCGCGCTACATCAGCCCCTTCTGCGCCGGGCAGAATGAACAGAGGAGGAACAACGTGTAGCAGTCGGTAGTCCTGCAAGAGCTCTACAAAGGACTACTGGGTTATTCCTGGATTTGGGTAGACACTGGATTCGAACTGAAAAGAGGGTTCAAAGCTACGGCGAATTCGTCGTCTCTTCCTTCCGCGACTGGACGTCCTTCTGGCTTTGGAAAGTGGTAAAATCAGAAACGGATGGACCTCACCAACAGTCTGTTCACTGAAGAAACTGCAGTCCCATCTGTAGACAGCATAATGTCGTCACGGCCAAGACTCGTCCTTCGGATGTTCGGGGTCGGCATCGTCAACACTAAGCACGCCTGGTGGTTTCCTATGGAGCTCTTCCGAAGATTTTAAATGTCTTTCTCGTACATAATCCCTAACCTATAATCTAATCCATAATCCTAATCCCCATTTACCAAACTACAGTATCAGCTACAAGCATTATAAGGCTGGGTTTGTAATTTTCGCAACAAAAAAAAAATAAACTGCACAAGAATGCAACACGCGACAGTAGCAAAAAAAAAAAACACCCCACGGTAGTTCAAAAAGGACGCGACATCTTGAAACTGTAAAACTGTAGAAGTAATTTTATCCATCGGGATTCTTTTCGTATATAATGCATAATTTGCTTTCACTGTGCGGTTATTAAGTAAGTGAAAACGTATTGCATCTTAAAAAGTTTTCGGAACACTTCACTTCAAGTATAGAAAGGCGGAAACGCAAGCCGAAACACAAGATGTGGAAAGTTGGCCGATGCTTGCTTGCTTTATGTTTTTGCGTTCTTGCGTAATTTATAAACGAGCATTTGAAAACTTCGTTATTTAAAGTTTTTGTGTCTTGCCTTATTTGCATCGATTATAAACACGTCCCAAACCATATTTATATATTACATGCGTTGCCGGAAAGGTTATATATACTGTACCTATTATTGACATCCTGGAAGGATAGTGGCTACAGAATTTTGGTTCCTAGACGCGTATAAATGTGGATTCAACCACGCATGAGCATGTTGACAATGCAAGTCTTGCGTATCATACATTAGCTTTCCCCCTTTTTTTCTTACGGTTATTTCAATTTCATTCGTCTCGAGATGTATACTTATATGGTGGAAATGCATTTCTCAACACGTACTATGAAAGTGCGAATATGTAGCAATTACTACGTAAAGTATGCAGTTTTTTAAAAGCATTTTTATTCTTGGATCTTGTTTGACCATTGCCAACGCTGACTGTTGCGACAGTAAAAGGCATGTTTGCAGTTGCGATTTTCGAATCTCTGTTCTAAGGATGTAATGCGCTGATTGGTCCACATAACCCTTCTGACTTCACGGAAGGAGTGGCAGTGGTTCCCCGATTAGCATGTCTGAGGTGGTTCGCGAATTGTAACTTCTTGTCTCAAGACAATGGAAGTAGAAAAATATAGTGTTACGTGGCTACAATTTCGGCTAAAGAAAAAAATAATAATAAAAACCTTTGTGTAAGTTCAAAATAGACGGTAAACAGTTTAAGTAGCGAGTTAAGAAATAAAAAAAATCATTTTAGTACTGTACATATCTTAAATTTAAAAAAAAAAATTAAATTGTGCCTTAAGCCCCGCCGATATTTTTGAGGTTATACTTCTTTAGGCGAGTTATGAAAAAAAATGATTGAAATTTTTACGATACGCGCGCACCATGCAACGAATTTTTCACAGGTTGGAAAAAAAGCCACATACAAATAAAAATTCTATATGCGCTTTTAATTTTATACTTTGGTGATTGATGTTGAACACTGATCCATATAATTAAAAACATTTATTTATTGTGAATATTAGTGAAAGAAATTGTGTTTATAAACATTTCCAGGTTATTTTCCCGTATGTATAATTGTTTGCATGCTAAATTATTACATTGTTATGTAATAAATAATTAAAATTAATAAATTAGAACAAACATTCAGCAAGTTTAATGTTTTTTCATTATTAATTGAAAATTATCTCGATTATCTTACTAAATTAAATATTTAAATTTTATTGAGTGACTTTCCCAACAGTATTTATCAGTAAACTCCATTCATTTTATTATTTTATTTCTAGCAATTATTTGCGTGCAGAATTGAAGTTATTTTATTGCGCCAAGTAAGTAGACCTTGTAACGCGCGTACATAAGTACACTCACACATTGCTCCCCCGCAACCAGAAATGCCACGCTGCAAGGAAGCGCTTCGAGCGAGCGAAAGAGACTCGGAGATCGATGCCCGCCCTTGATGGGCCTCGCTCACCCTTAGAAAGGGGGGGGGGGGGGGAGGTGTCGCAGACGATAGCGCAATCAATCTGTTTACATGACGACGATGAAAAATAAAAAAAATAATAAAAATGATAAAGACCAACTAGAGGTCCCGTGCGGCGTGTGGGCGCCATTGTCTCGCAGCTACCCCCCTATTCTATTTAGCATGCCGACCCGACAGCGGTAATTTGCGGTCGGTGCTTTCAAAAGATGGTTCTGGAAAAAAAGAGGGGGGGGGGGGGAGAGAGAGGAATATCCTCCTTTGTCACGATTGCAGAGTAATTGTTCCACGGGCCGTTGTAATTAGTGGTAATATAATCCCGTGTGCCGCATCGCTTCGCACGCGGGGCCGTCGTAATTAATTCATCGCGGAGGATCGGGCCGCATTTACCCGGCGCATCGCAGGCACAATTCCTCCCCATTCATATGTATGCACGCATTCGTGGACGAGTGGAGTCAAATGATGGGGCTCGGTCGACGCACGCCCGTTGTAATTAACGTCCGTTGCCGTATCTCGGAGTGTAATTCATGCTCGACGTAATGCCCCGGCATTACGCCGACGTTAATGGCACAGCGCACCGTACATTTAAATAAATAAAATAATTTACGTGCAGGTAAGTAAGTAATTTTAAGTGGAAATAACAAAGGAGACGAACATTTCGGTACAAAACTTTCTACGTTGACGTGGCGACGGCTGTAGAAAAGGGTGGTAATATTAGAATACTCGTTTTGTTCCGCCCTACTTTGTCCGTTAATTAATATTATTTTTTAAACTTAGTGTGTAATAAACCAATTTTTTTATTTATATTGTTTAATATGTATACATAAATATATATACATATGTGTGTGTGTGTGTTCGTGGCCAAAAAGAAAACTGTTACAACTAAATGTTTAATACCCTGCAAAATGAAGTGATCCATTGGATTGGGTGCAAACTTTTTTTTTTTACAATTTGAGATTAATAATAACTTTTTTTATTTTGATCGTTAACATTTGTAACGCTACATTATTTTTTTTTAATTTGTTGTTATTTGCGTTTTTCTGAATATTCGTAGATACGGAAACTCGAAATGGCCACGCGAACATTAGTACGACGAACTGCCACCAGGTGGTGCTAGCAGTAAATGTTTCCGGATACTATTCCATCCCATGTAGAAGCGTCGTCTACATTTGCTGAGGGATGCAGGGATGTGCGCGCCGCGGACAACGAGGTCCCGGCAGAGGCGAAGAAGAGGGATGTTGGGTTAGGTTAGTTTGTATCGCCAGTTGCCACCCTCCGCGCACTGAAATGTGTATATCAGGGGGATATAAATAAACAATCCTGAAATAGCGGGCGTCCTTTCCCCTGCATTTCCTACCCCTCGGCGCTGGAGAGCCCCTGGGGTGGCCTAGACACTCCAGCAGCCTGCTTCGTCTGGAGATCAACCCCTCGTGTCTCATCCCCAGAGCGAATACAGGCACAGAGCGAACCGACATACACGTCACTGTGCAGGCAACACACTGGGTGCTACAGAGGAATACAGGCACAGAGCGAACCGACCTAGACGTCACTGTACAGGCAACACACTGGGTGCTACAGAGGAATACAGGCACAGAGCGAACCGACCTAGACGTCACTGTGCAGGAAACACACTGGGTGCTGCAGAGGAATACAGGCACAGAGCGAACCGACATACACGTCACTGTGCAGGCAACACACTGGGTGCTACAGAGGAATACAGGCACAGAGCGAACCGACATATCGTCACTGTGCAGGCAACATACTTGGTGCTACAGAGATAATGTTTTATAGTTTATTCTGTGAAGAAATCAATAATGTTAAAAAAATAAAAGGTTTTACTTAAGTTACTCCTTTTACATGCCGACGTAAGGAATGCGTCAACTGCTAAGGCTTAATCTTGATATGATTTAGTTTTTGTGCTTTAAATTTGATGTTCCACGTATTTTAAGATGCTATGCTTGATGGGACCACGCAGGACTTCTTTTCCGAACACGCGAGTTTCTATAAACAATATCTGTGTCGTTCCTTCCTCCTTCTCTCCCCCCCCCCCTTCCCCCAACTGCTAATAGCAATTTCGATAGGCCGTCGACCCCAGAAACCAGTCAGAGAACAGTCGCTCTGGGGTAAGTTTTCGTCCGCATCACCGCCATTTCAGCCACGCTCGCAACCGTTCTTTCCGCCAGTAGTCACGAGTAGTCCGCACTGTGTTGATCTGGTTGCAGGGTTAAAAATTACTCACGACTGCTTCGAACGGAATCGGCGCCATGTTCACGACATGTAAAAAGAATAAAAAATAAAAAATATATGAAACGAACTCCGTGCCATCGAAATCAGGCTGCGTGGTTACATGTCGTCATTAGCGGGAGCTTTATTATTTTTTTTTAAAAAGCCGTAAATTACACCTAACGATTTCGTATCACGATCTCTGTCATTATTTCGTGGATGCATACGTGTCATTATTTTAATAAACGGAACCGGAATATTTAGCGCTCTCGCGGAGGTTGTTATTCCTCGAATTGTAATAAAATACCTTTGGGCGGTTGTTTTTTTTTTCTTTCTTCTTCCGTTGACCGAGGAAATTATCGCCGGAGTGGAAACCAGAATAACCGCAGCCCTCTTTGCTGGAAGCGCGTGTTACGCCGCTTTCTTATGCGCGTCGCTTCTCTCGCTCATTCAGTCCATGGTGTGGTTGGGGGGGGGGGGGAATTATTTTCCTTGTGAAGATTTTTTTATGACTAAACGGGAAAAGCACTTCGTATTCTTTTGAAGGGGTCACTCAACTTTTCGGAGATTTCATTTTGTGGAATTTGGAATGAAAATCAGGTTGATATATTCGAGCAATGCCGTAACTGCTACGGCTTGCCCGAAAACGTTTTAGTTATAAAATAAATCAGCGAAGTCATAGGATAAAGTTTTTTTAATTCATGGCTTTATGACACTTGCATTTAGTTTTGAAGAGGGGGGGGGGAAAACACGATAATAATCTTTGTAACCAGGAGCGTACGCAGTTTTTCATTCCTTGCCGGGGGGAATTGAGCCACTTTGCCCATTGTTTGCTTTCAAATTCTTTCCTTTTGGCTGTATCTATTTTTTACAAGATCGTGAATTTGTTGTATGGTCAGCCACGCATTCGATAAAAGGCGAGATCTCTAGCAGATTGAGGTATCAGAGTGATATTATAGTTTTTAGACAATATCAGCTGGGATTTTAAAATACTACATATTGTATTCATCAAAATAACAGCGTTTTAGCTTGAACTGGCGTTACGTCATTTGGGTATTTCGATCACGGAACATAGTTGACCCATTTGGATATAGCTTCAAGCTGTGGAACAATTAATAATTTGACTAATATTATTTCTGAAGTTTCATTAAAGGAACGTTAGACTAAAAAATTAAATTAATTTTGTAAGATTAATATAGCATATGTACCACGGATTTATTACTCTGTTAAATATTAACAACATAGAATACACAATACAGAAACAATAAGTATCACTTAAGATGCGTTGTTAAAAATGTCTGTCTCAATAAACACTACAACGAACATTACTGGACTTAGATTATATCCTCACATGATATGCATAAACAGTTCGAGATCGTAGATTACTAGAAAATTTGCGTTTACATCCTGTTAACATTATAGTTAGTAATTGCAGCAGTAAGTAAAATACAAGATAATTAATCCACAGGTCTAGATTTGTATTTTATTACGAGTCTATATAAAAATCACGGAATTCCAATTTTTTTTTCCGGCAAGCACAGGCTAATTAAAAGGAAACAGGAAATGTTTAACATGGACAGGCTGATTTAAAAATGAAATCGCACGCACGTACACACACACATTAACGCACATTTCTTAAGATAATAATTTGTGTAATGCGACGTGTGTGCTGTATTAACTTTCCCAAGTGCTCGGTGTAATTGCTATCTAGTAACAATCCCAGCGACCGCTGTGGACTGAAATAAACTACGTGGCGTGATGCACGCCACCTCCATCTCGTATGTTTTTTTTTTGTAACAACATCAGAACATTTTTCTCAGAAAATAAAACTATCATTTCATCACCAAGCATCCGCCAACTTATTACGAAACACTTTCCAGGGCCATTATCATGGCATTGAATTAAATTTCTTGTTGCATGGATAACCTTGTTTCGGTAATTTGCATGTTCAATGCATGTGCGGCGAAGCAGTAGTCATCAAACTTAAACGGGATTAGGCCCAGCCATTTTGTATGTTTCCTTCTTTTTGCTATAATTATAATTTTTAATTATTTATCCCAGTTTGGCATAAATCACGTCTCCGCAGTCCTTCTATACCTTGTTGCAACCACATATTCACTAACAGCCTCTAGTCTGTAAGCGCCGCGAGCAAATAACTTATTATATCACGTTGGAGACTGCAACTATCATGATGATCACACCAGTTCACGAGTGTTGACTTCAGCAAGTGGCCAAAGATAAATCCTATGCCATGTCAAACCAAAAAATAAATAGCATAGCTGCTTTATTGCAAGCGGTGTCAGAATATTTGAAACTGCAAGATGGCGAAGCCTAATCCACCTTAAGTTTGGTTATTTTTCTGACCATCCAGAAAGCTGTTTTTTTTTATAGGGTTTCGCGAGTGAGGCACCATAATCGGTTTTGATGTACAAAATGTAATCAAATGGTTGGCTAATGGTTGAGAACTTTAAAAATTCACTGTGATTGCTTCTGCAGTCTTGAGAATTACATAGCGCTAGACGTGACTTGTATCCGTGTGTCGATCACGTGTATCCTGCTGATTTGTCTGTGTTCAAGAGAGGCGTGTCTCAAGTCGCATGACGCGCTGCTGTGATCTTTGGGTCTTGTCGTCGCCTGTGCTGCCAAGCGTTACGAATTTCGCGTAATTATTACCGATTTGAGACATTGAGTGTTATTTATTTATTACGGAAGCAGAGAAACATAATCACACGTTTGAAATATCTCGCTCAAGCAGCTCATGTAGCTAATGTAAAAAATCGAACGTTCTGTCAAGTACTTAAAATAAATAAGTATGAACCCTGAAACTTACTTAGCTTTTTGAAACAAATGTAGTTTTAAACTAATTACTAGATGAATTAATTCGTTACTCTAGATGAGTGAGGATTAATTTGTTTTGTAAACTTACTGATGCGTTCTTTTTACGCGTGTTTTAGTGCTTGCATAAAAGTTATTACTGATGGATGCTCCGGGACATTGGCAGCAGTGACATTAGATGGGCCTGAGGTCCCTGGTTAGTTATCTTGGCTGGGCCGAAAATGTCGCACATGTGGAATACCTACCTTCCTGGTTCAGGCCTGAACGTGGTGATGTACCTCCTCTTTCGTGCTGCGGAAGGCAGGGTGTGTGCCATCGCCGGCTCATCTCGCGTGGTCCGCAGTGGTAACCCCCGCTGCAGCGAGGGCCTGGGGTTCAAAAATTCTCCGGGCCGTTCACGTCGTCACTGTTAACCTACTCAGATATGGAATAAACTTTTAAAGGTTCATTGTTAAAAAAAATTATTTAACAGTTCACAGTGGACGATTGATCCCGTATCTCGCCTTTCATCCAGGTGACGTGAATTTTCTTTCTTTCTTTTATTTTACAAGGAGGGATTTTGGGGACACATCTTAAAGCAATGGGTTTTCTCCGGGTACTCCAGTTTTACCCCATCATTGCAGTCCGTCACTGCTCCGTCTCAACCGTTTCGCGCATCACCCGTCTCTAAACGATCTCACCGTCGAAGGAGACACTTGGGACTAATTCATTAGATAAATCATTAAAAAAAAAATAAAACGGTTTTGCACATTCATCGTACATCTGGCTGATGGATTGCTCGTGTTGGTTGACGGTTGCGGAAAAAAATTCGGTATACCGTGAAAAAAAATTGTGTGAATGTAACTGAAATAATCACGTAATATTACGTATATTCGTAAACTTTGTACATTTACATGGTAGCAACTTAAAAAAAAAAATGGCCGCAGTAATAATGGGATCTGATTCTTGCCCGGGCTGTTATGCTTTGTGTTGTCGCAGTACCTCCAATAGTTATCATTTTCTGAATAGCCTCCTAATTTTAACTGGGAACATTAATTAGCATAATGAAACAAAATAATGTTGAATGTTTTAATATTCGATGATATTTTTAGCATTGTTTAATTTTTTTGCTTGTATGAAACATTAATTAAAATTTGAAATAATTTGCCAGTTTTCGCATGCGCAACAAGTAATATTTAGATTTTTTTTTTTCAATTTTTTTTTCATATGCGTGTTGGACAAATTGAAAATATTTTTCTTGTATTATTAGGTACAAATTATACCCAACTGAAGTTTTTGTAAACGTACATTTTTTTTTTAGTGTGTACGCTCACGGTACTTGGTACTTACTGGGTGCCAAGCCACTGACACGCTACTTGTGTAGGAGACTGGTCGTGATGAGTATCTCTCTCCCCCCCCCCCCCTCCACCAACCAAACACACCATCCCCATCACCTTCTGTCTACATTCCCGAACCAGGGCTGTAATGATCATTTGTTGCGCTTCTCTCGGATATTGGCAGGCGGTAGCGCCACCATCAATCTGCCCGATACGAGACACACGCCGCCCTCTTCCCCTCCTCCTCCTACCCCACCAACGAGCGGTGTCTCGCAGGAATCCGCCGCCACTTGGACGCGTAATGAGCTGCAGGGTTGCCATCGATCCGAGGCGCTTCGCAGCCGCACTTGCCAACTTTGATAAATGGAAACTTGGGATTGTGTTTGCCGGCCTGAAACTCCTACTCCCTCCCCTATTTCTCCTTCAACCCCACCCCCGCCACCACCACTTTCCCTTTCGCCAACTTGCCCATTGTGCGGCAGTCTCTCGCGAGCAACAAAAAAAAAAACCAAGCCTTCCTTACGTATTTCCTATCAAACTAGAACAAAACAAAAAATGAGACTAAAATTGTCAGCAATTATGTTTTAAACTAGTGCGTGCTTCGAAGCCGGTTTCCATTAGCTGCTGCTGAGAGCTGTGATATATACGAGAAGATACACTGAATCCTTGTTACGTGGAATGCCAAGTCGGTTAGATACAACTAATTAAGCATCTTGGTGTATCGTGTACCGTTCGTACGGTCGCAGGTGTGACATTCCATGTAACGACTCATTTTGATATAGATATGTCTTACAAAGCGGGATGCCATTTTGAAAAGTGGAGTTATCGAAAATAAAGATGTATTTTTAAACGTTATAAAATATGAACCAGGCTTAGTATGATCGATTTACGCATACATAGGCTATATGTAGGGTAAATGTTCCTGGAGCGTTGTTACCGTATGTATAATTGATCTGCATTGTAAATTATTGCATTATTGTTTAATAAATAAAATTGATAAATTATGACATAAACATTCAACATATTTTTTTCATTATTATTTATAAACTTCATCTCCAACATTTTACGAAATTGAGTAGGTATCCATGTAAATGTTTTAATTTGATTGAGTTTATCATTTACGAACCGTACTTATAATATATCTCTCTAGACTTTTTATTATTTTATTTATATTAATTCTTTGCATGCAATTATTAAAGTTGGTTTTTTTATTACTCCAAGTAATTATAACTTCTAACGCACGTACATAGATAGGTATGCGCATACAATTTTTTTGACCTTCCCATTCACACTACGTATTCACGTTAAAAATTAGCGACCGTGTCCCGACGAAAAATCCCCAACCCTAAAGTTATATCTTAAAGATGAACTCGACATTAGCCCGTCGGCGATGTCGTCTCCCATCGTGTTGTGTGCGTGCGACGGGACCAGCGGGGCTGGGGGGGGGGAGAGAGAGAGAGAGAGAGAGAGAGAGAGAGAGAGAGAGAGAGAGAGACTGCGTTGGCCTGACCCCCGAGATGTTAATTTAATGGTATATGTCTTGTTACAGGTCATTATTTTATATATTTACGTTAAACACGGTTAAACACTTGCCGACTCATTGAGTGGCTGAACTTTCACAGGGAAAACAACACATATGTAACAAGCTATGCATAATTAAATGGCAAAGCTAAATAAAATTAAAAAAAAATTAACGTTCTTGTGCAGTATGGGTGAAGGAGAATCAAATGAAACATAAAAATGGAACCTTTTTTTATGATTAAAGTCCATTTTACTTGTTGCTATGTGCTACTGTTCAATTTTAACTAATATGAAATTTTACACGTGGTTTTGAAATCATTTAGAATTTTTATAATTTTAAAGGGTAAAAAAAAAGTCATATCACGCAGTAGCCAACAGCATTAACTTTAACCCCCAAAACTTTTCAATTATTTATTCCATTTGGTTATCCTTATCTCATACCTACTGAACAAAAAATGTTAAATTCAACTTTGCCAGTTAATTATGCATAAATTATTATATATATTTTTTTCTCTACTATATTTAACGCACAATTAGCTGGCAAATTTGAATTTAACATGTTTTATGCTATATATATATATATATATATATATATATATATATAAAATTTGTTAGGTTCGACCACTTAAAATATCCACACATCTACCCGTGTTAAATGTAACATAAAACAAGGAAAGCCTAAGATGTACATCAAGATCTGTCCCTGCCCGAACACGCCAGAATATTCACCTTCGGCCAACCTCGGGTTTATTTATATATATATTTATATTTCTCTGTTAATTTTAATGTAGCTATACTAACCTTACCATAGTGTTTTAAAGTGTTTTAATGTAGCTAACCTAAACGACCACTTTTAATATTTGAATTTTTTTTTTCCTGCGCAAAAATAAAAAATAAAAATGCCGAGGTTGGTCGAAGGTGATTATTCGGGGCGTGTTCGTGCAGGGACAGAACTTGATGTACGTCTTAGGCTTATCATAAAACAACGCCCAGGAACGGTGACAGACGTCAGCCTCTTGACGTGCGGCGAGCGTAGCAGCGAGTGACCCGTCCGGAGAGAAGGACCGCGCGAGCGCGCGGAGGCGCGGCGTCGCCGAAAATAAGCCCGGATCCATCACCGCGGCGGCGCGGCGTGGTGCTGAATGTCGCGGCTCGTCTTAATGGGCTTTTAATGACATTCCCCTCCACCTGCCCGTCCCCCCCTCCCCCGATGACTCACACCCCGGGACACAATTAAAACAGTCTAATTCGAGACGTAGACTTTATTCTGGAGTCTGCGCGAGTGTTGTGCGTGCTGTGGTGGACATCGGCTCGTCCGTTAACGCTCACCCATTCAGGCCCATTCTACAATAATTATTGATTTGTCCTTCTGTCCTTTACCTATTAAGTTTCAGAAACTGTCACTAGATAGCAGTGCACGCAGCGCTTGGTTACAAGCTTACTTACCTTCTCAATTTGTTTGCCCTTGATTTTGTTTATTAACATACAGTCCCAATGCTGTTTGAAAGATTTAAGGAGAATTGTTAACATAGTGTACGGTATTAAATTAATTTACATTTTCGTACAAGTAAACGTTAACCTGAAGTACTTAACAGCGATTTACAAAACAATTTGTTAATATGAACTTAAGAAGGTATCACTTATTTAAGAAAAAAACACAATAAGGAAGTTCCATCTTTTAACAATAACTTGTGGGTTTTTATTTTCAACATTTGTACAATTCACGAATGAAGGTTTTTTTTTTTTTTCGTTCACTGTTCGTCTACCATGATACAAGAGTCCAAATGACAAATTTATTTAAAAGTTCGTTACATCCGTGTGTCACGAATTGGCATGGCTCGTTGGGACAAGAAACATGACGTCACAGGATCACGCGCACCATTCAGGGAGCAGTGGTGGTCAGAGGTTGTGTTGGTCACATAACTTAAAGATTTACGTATTTCATTTAATTACGTGTTGGAACATAAAAGTTTTACTAAGCTGCAGTAGACTTAATAGCAAGTTTATTTTCCGAGCGCACATTTTTCTTCAAACAAAGTGCTTGGTAAGTGTTTATTAATGTACAGAGAAATACATTTACAGAAAGAAAAAAGTACACAAGAAAGTAATGCATACAACGCTTACGAAATGATACTGTTTTATGTTGATAGTAGTCTACCAGCAGAAGCTTTCAGAAATCTGTTTCGAAACAGTTCTCTGTGACAATATTTTGTGGAGCGGTAAGAATGGACGTATCTTACTTATTATCAAACTCAACACGTGGAAGGAACCATGATCGACGAATCGGAAATTGTGAAATCGGGAAGTTCCGTTCGTGCAACACGTACACAATTGGAACTTCGATCGAAGAACCAAGGGTTGAGCTGGATCTATTATCGTTCAATTTTGGCTCGAACGATTGGATGGTGCAACCGGTCTTAAGGAGGCACAAATTAAGTCGTTATAGTAGAGATGTATCCTCTGCGTGACTTACAGGCAAATGATACTGTTTTTGGCCATTCTTAATTTTTTTTTTATTTGATTCGTGTCGTAACACATTCATAGAAATTGAAAATGTCCTTCGGAAAGTAAATTTTAAACATAAATAAGAATCTTTCATAAAAACTGAAACTTAAATGGCATATAAAGAAGTAAGTTGTAAGATTTACCAGCCTGCCCAATAACTTTCAAAAAAGGTGAAACATTTTATGTAAGGAACCTCATGATCATTGCAGGAGATGTTCTCTCAAGAGTCAATATAATTTAATGTTTTCTATGGTTTTAAGTGTTAGGATATAGAGTGCATGCAACCTTCAGAGATTTTATTTCTATCTTTGCAGCCTCGCTGTTAAGTTGCGAAATCATGAATGAACTGCACTAAAAGTATGGCTATACTTGCGCTCTTGGTTGCGAACGTATGTGTTAAACTAAATGGGCCATAAAGAGAATCAACGTTTTATTTCAGTGTCCAGACTTTACGTGAGACACTAGCTTCGTTGCTGCGTAAGTGCACAACGTCGACATGGACACCTGAAACCAGCTCTCGATGCGAGGGCTGAGTGACCGGCGTTCCTGATTCGCCGCTTTTCTTCCGACGGATGCCGTGAGTCATGTTTTATAAGAGCCCGCAGAAAGTCGTAAAGCGCGGCTATAAAGGAAGCTGGTGAATAAGCTTTTCAAATAACACACCACGCGCGCGCTAAGGATGATTCAGAGCCAATGAGAAATAATGACACGAGCTTCATTCTTCCCCCCCCCCCCCCTTTTTTTTTTTTACAGAATTTGGCCATATAATTGAAATGACCTTCTTTTAATGACCTCACTACCATACGTCAGTAGGGACAGATTTTTTTACGACACCGTTATTTTTAATTTTATTTTCGAGCCAGTATTAACTTCACCACTTATAAGTTAAAGGTTTCATCTTGGAGATTGACTTCGGTCTTTTTTCGCAGTAATCTACAAGTGAAGCGAAGAGTCTTCAACCACGTTGAACGTATCCAAAGTGCTCATTGCGACAATTTGGTACAAAAAAAAGGATATTTTTAATGTCAGTTTTGTCACTAACCTTAAAATGTAGGCTACATATGTAGATAATATTACTTAGAGCGTTAATAAGTTTCGTAGAGGAGCAGCAGTGATCCACTATTAGAAATTAAAGTAAATTTACGGCCTTTTCAACGAAGAATTTAACTCAAGCGAAGAGTTCTTCGTAAGTTCAAATAACTGAACCTTTGTAGAAAATGCGCCGTATTTCGTCTCCTGAGTTGTAGGTTTCGTTCTAAACAAAGGTAAACACACACGTGGACAGAAGATGATGTTCTTACTGAAGACTTAACACATTTTTGAACGATTTATTAATATACCAAGAAAAATCTTTTGGAAATCAGTGTTCATAAATTTAAGAGAATAGCAGTAAATTTACGAAAATCCCTGGATAATAATGTTTAACCGGCATTCTTCGTAAATTTTAGGTTAAAAATTGTGACAGTGTAGGGGGACAGTGGTGTCTGAGTAGCGAAAATGTTAACGAGTAACAAAGATAGCAAGCTTTCCCGACCCTTGTCCGGAGTTGCTTGGCTTCTTGGTTCTAACTACGTCGAAGGCGAAGGTATAACCAAAGTTTCGATCGACGTTGCAGTCGACATTTGTCTTTTGTTGAGATAGGTTTTGAGGATTTCGGAAGAGTGATTCCCAAATTCTGCTTAGTTTGTATTAAAGAGAGATCGCCTATGCTTGGCCAAACAGCCCAGTCAACCAAAAGAGAGGAGGTCACTGATTGGCCAGCACCCCCCAGTCAATCACAGAAACCCAGCTACGATTGGCGAAACCAACAGGAAAACCAGAAGAAAGGAAGGCTCTGTCTGATTGGCCCACAGCTGCAGCTAATCGGGAAACTTTCATCTCTCAGGCGAGAGTATTAAAATTCAGGAGAACTTGTAGGTAACTACTACCCTGATGATAGGCACTGCCAAGTCGACCGAAACGTCGGTGAGATCCCTAAAGCCAAGCAACTCCAGTATTAACTAGTGTGGTTGGCGCATCAGGCAATGTAGATTCGAGCCAGTGTTATGGTAGCTTGGCTGGACACTAAGGACCCCCAAAATGTGGCGCGAGGATGGACACTGGTCGTTTGCCAAAAAAAAAGGGGGAGGGGGGGAAGTTGATTGGAATTAATCGGGCGAACCTCGCGAGCTACCCCACCCGGCTAAAGCGGCGCTCCCGCGACAAGGCGCGCACCTCGTAATTAAAACTGGCGGGATTAGCGCAGCGCGCGTCAATTAACGGCGCCCCGACGTCATAACGGTGTCGCCGTCGTCAGGTTCGATGACCGCCGTCCACTCCCTGTTTGCTCGCCGTGCACTTGGGGGAGGCGGTGGGAACCAGCATGAGAAATACAAACTGCAACGGACTCTGTATAATAAGTAACTGTTCACAGACGAGATCATTATAAAGATTGATAAGTAGAGACCGGAAAAATTCGCGAATTCATTTCGCGATAGGCTAAAATACAAATAGTTATACCTCAGTGCTGCCTCTGCTATTGGCTCACAACTCACCTGGATGACTCTGAGCCAATGAGAAACACTCAACCAAAGCTGTATCGAATCACAGGCTGCTACGTTGGGACGTCTCACAAGACAGCAGCCAATGAGTGGGTGAATTTTGACCGTGTGTACGTAGAACTATTGAGTTCATCCTACAGGTCTTTGAACCCGCGAATTTTTCCGGTTCCTTTTGATAAGTAGGGGCATGAAGATTTCTCGAAAATATTTCGAGACTAGATGAAAGTTAAAACACTGTAGCATCGTCTGTGTTTCGTGATTGGGTTAGTTTATCCCAGGTACAAATCGATTGTAACAACACCAATGACAGTGATTCAGTGCGGAAGTAAACGCGTCCTGAGTGGCTCGGTCAAATAAGGCAACGACTTTCTCTCGCAGACGGCCGCCAATCACAAGGAAAAAATCACAGGCGCGGGTATACATTGTTGCAGGCTATTAGGTGTTCATATCTTTTCGCGAAAAATGCCTGTCCCTATTGATAAGTTATGTGGGAAGAAGAGAAAAGGCACAATACTTCGCCAGCTTTTAAGAAGGGCACCGGAATGAAAAGGTTTCATTTGGTAGAAAACATAAGAGCAATTGGAAGGTGTGACGACGCAAATGCATCTTGCTTAAAGCATAATATGGGTTGCCAGACCGCAGCAGGATAGCATAAAACTGGTATGATGGACAAAATACAGATGAATAATGGCATAACTGGTGAGATGGAGTTTCAGTGTGAGGCAAAAGTGACAAGGGGTGTACGCTGACATAATTCGAGTCGAATTTTTTATGAGGAGATGGCACATGATAACCTGAACCAACAGGTTGTTCATTAGACTGCCTGCGTGGCCCGCCCGCCTGGACTCATGGAACTAAACTAATATCAATGTGAACGAGTAGGAACATATTTTTGCCCTAACGATCCCGAGACTGCTGAGAGTTAAAACACTGTAGCATCGTCTGTGTTTCGTGATTGGTCGAGTTTCTTTCAGTTACATGTCTACTGTCGACACACCAATCAAAATAATTCAGAACGGAAGCAAACACTTCCTGATTAGCCCGGTCAAATAATGCAGTTGCTTCTATTGTACAAGACCGCCCATTGCAATGAAGAAACAGCTGGTGTGGTCATACAATTTTGCCGTCTAATGGGCGTTCGGAATTTTTTTCTCGCTAAGAATGATTTAAGTCCATGTGACCGGTGGTAGTCGAGACGGGACGAAGGAAAGAGACGATATGAAACCTGTTGCAGGTTTTACGATCCTCTTGGTCTGGAGGGTCCTGATAGATAAGTGGCAGCGCGGGTGAAAATCTGCTACTGACATCAGTTTGGATAGGAGACAGCTGAAGGCGGATGGATGGTAGTGCCGTGATCCCTGGTCGTACTTCCTGTCTAATGTTCACGGAAAGATTTGAGGCCGGTCTCGTGGTGGAAGCAAATGAGAACTCGCACAGGGCACACAAGTATGTTTGGTGAATCAGTTGACCACGCCCCCCCCCCCCTCACCCCCCTGTTTTTGATTTCCATTGTTGACAATTTCGGGCTTCTTCACAGACCTTGCAATTGCGAAGTCATTGTATAGGATGAGTCTCAGTTCTCTTGGGTAACGGAATTATAGTAATGAAACTGGCCTGCAGCATGTAACATGGGCGAGTGTATTCAGGGAAACGTATAATTACTGAAGCATTTTTAATAATTTATTCTCGCTCCAGGGACTGTTACTAATTAATATTATTTCATGTGTGGATATCAAATGTTTTTCGTTTTCCGGTATCGTGTTGTATAACAAAATGCCACATTGTTTTCGTTCGCCGTCTCATCTCTCCATCGCATCGAAAATATAAATCCGTGTGGATGATTGGCTGTATTGTAGATGTGTGTATTTCGATCGTATTTCCCTCGGGCACAACACTTTTCTCATACGGAGGAAAACTGACTTGAAATGACGATATTGGCTGTCCAACTAACTATAGAGGTTACATTTGCGTCATTCTGCGAAAAGATAAGTTAATACGAGTAATGACTTTCACATAAACATACGTTATGTGTAATTACTGATAGCATGCACTCCGGACACTCATAACTTTATACTAGGCCTATATAATGATACCTTGGCAGCTTTTTATCGCAGCAGTTTTTGTACACGTAATAAAAACTTTCTAATAGTTTTAATTAAGCTACTTTATCAGACATTTAGAATACTAAAATTAAAAGTTGACTTCATTTTCTGTCTACCATGACCTATTTTTCACCACTGTTGATAATTTTAAACGACAAAGGGAGTCAGTTGCTGAAAATTGCATAATTTCGCTGTTTTTAGTACATTATTTCGGCTTGGTTATGATTACTTTAATATACCTATGTTTGTTTTGTGGTATTGCATGTAGCACGTTACACCTTTGTGTATTAAAAAAATTTGCAGTTAATATGAGCATCTATTATTATTTGCGTTCAGCAGCTTCGGTTTTAACCCAACTCTACTGAACTGTAGTTTTACAGCCGCAACTATATATGTCGCTGTGTGCCAAAATCTATCACTTAATCGTTATCATACTAACTCTCGATAAACGATACTATGCTGAATCAACTGCGAGTTATTTTGCATGCAACCACGCGTTAAAACGCAGGATTTTAATTAATTTTTTTTAGTTTTTAAGACACCTCATGATGATGATGAAGGTTGATTTCGGCCCCCAAAGGAAAAATAGTCATTAAGTGACTCGGGAGTACTAGGCGAGACGATTCTGCAGTGGTCCGCCATGGCCTTCAGCTGTACACGGTCGAGGGGGGGGGGGGGGGCAATACGACAAACTGTCATTAGCCCGGGAAGGATATTTTACAAAAATCAAAATCCCTGATTTGGTTGGTAATCATTGAACCAAGTACCTATTGGCACTTCAGCCAGAAGCTCTAACAACTTTTTTTATTTTTTATTCTTGGCTTATTGGTGATGTTTTTATCACCGACAGTATTGTACGCATAGTTTCACTTAGCCCGCTGTTGGCTTTCAAATTCTTTCTTTGTGTTATAAATTTTTTTTAAGGATTTTTTTTGGGGGGGGGGGGAGGGGGGATTTTATCTCTCTACCCTTACGTACGCCCCTGATCTCCAACGAGCCAACCATTCCCCCCCCCCCCTTTTATGACTTGTTATTGACTTTGACGTTTGTGTGACCAATTTTACACCCGTGCCCTACCCGAGACTCGAACCCACAACCCCTCCCACCGATGGCCGGCGTGCGTCTTGACTGCGCCGCGGAGGCGCGCAGCCATCGACACAAGCGGCTGTTGCTCTTGTGCAACACGTAAGAATTTAGAAAACCTGCCGGCTCGGCTGTTTTCGTAAAGGTGTTCGAGCACTTTCCAGTTCGTCGTCCGATACTCACGGGAGTATCTTTTGTACCCGTACTCTTAATCTGAAAAGACGTAAGAAAAACAATTATTGGCAAGATCCAATGCTAGCGTCTGCGTGTTACCGAATGCCGAGCCGTCGTAGGCAAGGCGCCTCAGCGGTGACGGGAGACTTAGGGCGATGGGATGCGTGCCCGCGGTAACTCGGCGCCCGCGAGTGAAGGAGCGGGGCGACTGAATTGTTGCCCCTTGGAAGGGCAGCCCTTCAGGATTTTTCTGACAGTGGTTTATTTGTACATATACTGGAAGGGCAGCCCATCAAATTTCTGAAAACATGTTTCTTTAAGTGTTTAAATAATCCTGAAAACTTTCCCCTTGGAAGGGCAGCCCATCAGGATTTTTCTTACAGTAGCGTTTTTGAAAGGTTTTCTGAATTGTTGTTGCCCCTTGGAAGGGCAGCCCATCAGGATTTTTCTGACAGTGGTGTTTTTGAAAGCTTGTCTGAATTGTTGCCCCTTGGATGGGCAGCCCTTCAGGATTTTTCTGACAGTGGTTAGTTTCTAAAGTGACCTAACCTAACCTTACCTAACCTAACCTAACCTAACCTTACCTAACCTAACCTAACCTAACCTAACCTAAACTAACCACTGTCAGAAAAATCCCGAAGGACTGCCCATCCAAGGGGCAACAATTCAGACAACCTTTCAAAAACACCACTGTCAGAAAAATCCTGATGGGCTGCTCATCCAAGGGGCAACAATTCAGACAACCTTTCAAAAACACCACTGTCAGAAAAATCCTGAAGGGCTGCCCATCCAAGGGGCAACAATTCAGCTCCCCCGAAGGAGCAGTGCTCGACCCCGGGCCGGCGGGGGAGCCGCTGTTGTTCGCGTCGCGGCGGGGAGATGTTATCGCGGGCTCTCGGTGGCCTATCGGCGCGCAGCCCGCGGGGTAACGGGGCCTTGTTTGCGACGCCAGCTCCACACCGGCTGATCGTCGAGGCATACAGTAAATAAAGTACAAGATCCGTGACCACGAATTTTGGGGGGCCAAATATTAACCTATAACAAGAATACATTTTTGATATTCATGTTTTTGGACAGGGGTTTTTAATTCCCCCCCCCCCCCCCCCCCGCCCTTCCCGGCCAAGTCCCAATTTAATAAAAAACCAGCCTGTCCAGTTTACACGCATTTTTTGCTATCTGATGACCTCCAAGTCCCTGTTTTTCTTTCAAAAGGTAACATTTTTAAAATAAAACGTGATACTTTTGAACGGTAGATCATTACACTGTGTACTACTATTTAGTGGTTATGATTGTGTTCTAATACGTGTTTAAAGAGGAACCATATATTCGTTATTTTAAGCTTATTAATGATGTGTGTTAAAAATATAGGTTTATTAGTGACACAATAACAAATGCAGGGAGGCATCGTCTTAAAATTTCAAGAACACATTAATACATAGTAGTAATGACGAGAAAATGAATCAAAAATCAACATGGCTTGTGGGAACGAGCCAAAACTGTTTGCAAACACGATGTCGCTACACTTGTTAAAGGAAATCTCTGAAATAATGAAGACGTGACGACGTGATCACTCCCGCCAACGAGGGCGCGCACAATGGCGGCGGGGACCGCAGCTCGCTGACAGGACATCGCGTCCGGCGGGGGTTTCGCGGCGACCGCCGGCCCGCCATATGGCGAGCAGTGCGCGGGTGTGCGGGTGTGTGCGCACACCCCGACACGCACACCGTCCGACCGCACTCCCGGGAGCCGCCTCGCCTCTTGCCCTCGGTGTCCCCGGCCCCTCCAAGGCCGTGCTCGCCGAGGAAGGCCAGTCGTCATCACTCTCAAACATACCGCTCAAAAACACGACATAGAATTTTCTTTTTTGCCTGTCCTAAGTGACGTGGTTGATCTGCGTTGTGTTTCCAAGTTACGTATTTCATGGTTCTCCAAAGATAAAGAAATTTTTTTGACGTGACAACGTCTAATAAATCGATAAACGCCGGCTGCACGCACGAAAAGTGTCCCGTTACGCGCATTGTCCCGTTTTGCTGTGTCCCGTTACGCTCATTTTATATTGCTCTTTGCTAACCTGAACCTAGCATTGCGACCGAGTCCGTGGCGTAATTCTGTTTTCATGCATTTCAATGTAACATTATCATTGCTCTTTGCTAACCCGTTCCTCCTAGCATTGCTGCAGAGTCCGTGGCGCAAATATATTATTTTTGACTGCATCTTGATGTTGGGTAAGCCATTTTCCTTCACATCATCCTTGAAACACTCCCATTCGTTTCCTACTTTTCCTATCGTCGTCCTATCCTTAACAGAATAACACAGAATGGAAGAAGTTAAATAGCAAACATGTAGGGCCTATAAACGTTAATGTTAAAATAATCTGTTCGTTAAAGTAATATACATATTTGAATTGATGAGTGCAAATAAAAGTAAATGTATCAATTAAATTGTAGATTTCATTTCACTCCTTTGTATCCATACAAAATAGTGATAATTCAATAAAAATGATTCAATTTTATTCATAAAAGTATGCAATCATTTCATCAATGTTTTGTTATGACGTTGTCACGTTAAACTATCGCCCATAAACCGACTTTACAGACAACCAATTTTTTTTTAAATTCATGTGATTCGACGTTTAAGTTATGATCGTTCTATGTTGCGATAGTTCTGAGTTGCGATTATCTTAAGTTGCGACGTTTCTGAGTTGGGTATTCTTAAGTTAAATCAGTTGTGTGTTTCTAGGCTGTGATAGTTCTAAGTTACGACGTGTCTTACGTGATGTGTTTCAGCTTTGCGTGGTTTCTAAGTTGTGATCGTCAGGTTGCGAGCCCTAACGATTTGTAGCTATGCGAGATGGGAGATATATGTAGTACGCTGTTCAAAATTTCCACTTACTATGTTTACGCAGTACATTTTTTACAAAATATTCTGGGATCTGAAATTGATTTACTAGTATTTGGTTTATTTGGTTTGAATATGAATTCACAAGAATAGTTTTGGAATGTTAAAAAAAACTTCGAAATAAAAAAAGTTTCCGTACAGCTAAAACATTATTTCTTAAACGAGTGTGAGTGCCATGTTTATTTACTACACGGAATTCGGAACTAGAAATGCAGAGCAGTTTCTAAGAACATATTTTTTATTTGAACATTTTTGAAATTAATTGTAATGTCTTATAGTGTAGATATAGTGATTCCTCACGGAAATATTTCAATCATGATAGTCTGAAATCTAATGTAACTTCTGTTCGTTCATAAGGTTGTATTTATATACTTATTTTCATAAATAGTCACACATAATGTCAATATTTTAGGGCGAATCATTGACGTTCCGAAATTGCAATTCATGTTTCTCCATTGAGTTAATTAATTGCGGAACGATTTCCTCTCACCGACCAGAGCCAATACAAATAAAATTAAAAAAAAAAAAAAACAGCTTCAAACGTGGACCAATTGTAGCGAAGTACATCAGACAGTCCCATTTTCCCGCGGTAGGTCACCATTTCTAGATATTATCTTCTTGCGTGCAGTTTGTTCCGTGGACTACCGATGACTTTTTGATTTTTGTCTTTTGAGTTGGGTACCACCTTTTGCTTACGCTTCGCTAGTAATATTGTCAACATCAGCTTGTGTAACCAATCACAAATGAATGTGTTCATTTTTGTTTTTAAAAACCGTGCGCTTTTGTTGAAGTTGTTAAATAGAACGTAATTGATAATTTAAATAATTTGCTGTTTGGTTGTAACTTTAACGGAGTGCATATTTTAGTGCAAGAATTGTGAACTGCATCAAAAACACGTTATGCATTGTGAACTCCGTCCTTTTAGAGTGTCACGGAAAAATTCATTACCCCAGTAATGTGACAGCAGCTTACTACGCGGCACGTGTTTCTAACAGTTTCTTCACCAACCACTTTGGTAAGTGTCAGAGAAACCATTCTGAAATACTTTCAATTCCCGCCCACCTAGGCACACACAGTATGTACAGAGATTAAGAAAAATATAGGCGAATTTAAAACTACTCAAAATATCCAAATGGGGTCTGGTTACGAAAATTTTTTAAGAATACAGTATGGGCGGATGAGTAGTTCTGTTTCCGTATTTTGATTATGAACTGTATTTTTAGAAGAGTGAAAATGGCTAAAACGCTTGTTTGTATAAAATTTGTGGCATGGAAAATCAGGTACAGATTCTTCAAAGCAATCCGCCATATAATGTTACGGCTATCGCTCAGATCTCATAGTTGCCCTATGCACGACGTAAAGACTATTGCGCCAGTTCAGAGCCATGCGCTTAGAGGCGATATCATATTAGAAACACCAGGGAGCGTCAACCTTATCAATACTCCTCACTAACACAATACACCGCTGACTAAGTATTCTGCCTGTACATCCTGCATATGTATGAATAAATAACCACTGAATTTTGTTGGTTTCATCTGGTATACAGCTGAACGTCTTTCAGCTGCCTTATCAAGTATCCTAAATGATCCGGGCATGTACAGATGCAGTTAATCGAATATATATATATATATATATATATATATATATATAATTTCATTGGCCAGAGATTTTAAAAATGATTTGCGGTGTGAAGATTTTTTTAAAAAGTTACTTTCAACTACCTACGAAATTATCAATTGTTATTATAATTATTGCGATTACGTTTTAGAAAATACTACCTCGCTAATTAAAATCTTGACGTTTAACATCGGGCAATAAATAATAAAACATGCCAAGTCACTGTAGACTGCAAGAAAAATAATATTAACTTACCGTTGTAACGTTTCAGTAGTTTCATATATGCATAAATTAAAATTATTGCAAATAAATCACTTAGTATTATAAACCAAACAAGCTGCTTCCTGATGGATTTTTTAAAATTATTTTTTCTTGTAACCGGGACAACCACTCTGCATGCATCATTTATGGCCATCGCACCATTAGAGTCCAAGCATGAAATCGGTTTGTATACCGGTGTTGCCATGGTTCGACCTCAATTTCTGTTGTATCATAGTGTTCTGAGTGCCGAACGAGCTACCCGAACTGGCGGTTCATAACAATGATCTCGGACTGACCCAACGCTAGCATATGTGTCTAAACTCTGTACGACTTAATGTAGGTTATCATTGTAATCAGACGTAAATAAATAAAATAATTTACAAAATTTCAGACTCTATTAATAACAAGTTAGTTTTGTAATAGCTTTCAAATACCAGTATATGTTGATTGAACAGCGACTTAAAATCGTTCCAGCCGAACAATAGAAGTGTATCCAACATTTCTTCGAAACAGTTGCCGCTGGAACTTAAGTTCCCGCGAGCGAAGAACGTGCAGCCCCCGAATGTCCAGGCTCAATGTTCAGATGACCTACCTCTATGTCATTCTCTGGCTGAGATCGTTCAATCGCTGCTGATCGTAGAGCAGAATTTTGCAGCTGGTAGTTAATAAGAAATGAAAGTTCTGGGACAGGCGGTGGCGCATGGAACCGGCGGCTATCTCGTATCCGTCATAATGGGGTTGTGACGTCATCAGCCGCCATCTTGGATTGCCTTGACAGTGGACACCACCAGAAGACCAAAACAAGATGGCAGCCAACATCAGAGTACGATTGGCGGCTGAAGCGAAAATAAAATTTGAAAAATTAAAAAAAAAATTGAATTTTTATGTCAAAATGGTGGCGGTAATCCAAGATGGCAGCATTAACGAAAAGTGCAATGGTAATGTCACAAATTCATGACGGCGGATACAAGATGATGGAAGATTCAAGAAACCAAGATGGCTGCCGGGAAAATTTCAACATCAAAGTAATCCAATATGGTGGCCGATGACGTCACAAATCCAAGATGGTGGATTCCAGATGGCCGCCAGCTCCACGCGCTACCACCCGCCCCAGAACTCTCATTTCCTATCTGCTGCTGGTCACTGCGAAAAGAGAGAAAGGGGAGAGTGTGGTAGGTTAGCAGAGCGTGCGCGTGTGCCTCTGCTTGGGCACCCCTGCGATGGCGAGGTGAAGATCCCGGGCCGGGTGGGAGATCTCCCGGGTGTCGCTGTCGTGTTTGCCGAACCTCTTATTGGTTTGATCGCAGGCGGTCGCCCCTCCATCCACGGGCGCAGCTCCCCTGGCCTACCCTTGTCTGTCCCGCACGTCTCCCCGTCTGATGCGGGATGACAAATTGTTGCTTCTGTCGCGCTCTTCAACTCAATGCAGGCTTGCTACAGCTATAGGAAATACGTGAAGAACTGAGGGGAAGCGGAAGAAATTTTGTTAAAACTTAAGACCAAAAAAATAACTTATCTTACCTGAAATGCAGTTATGGATCAATACATAATTTAATGTATAGCTATGATAATTTTATAACAGGAAAAGTCTTTATTTGTAGAATGGATTTAAAATATATATATATATATATATATATTTCAGTTAAATTCTGCAGCAGCAATGGAAAAGGAACTGCAAATTTTCGGGAACCCGTGCAGCCATACAAACAAAAAAAAAACACGCGTCTCATCTGGTGTCTTTTTGAAATAAACGTGCAAAATTATTGTGACCGATGTTATCCCTTGAAAAGCATCTGTCCCATTTCCGTATGTAGGCTTAAATTAACTAATACTGGTGATTACAGTAACATCTGCATGTCCTGCAATGTTAATTTTGTGAAATTTTTAATCAGTGTATTGCTTTTTGAATGTTACCAGGGTGAGTTTCGTAAATTTTATAGTACGTAATATCTTTTCCTGAATTGATTCAACGCATGACGGGGTTAAGGAAAAATCTACGTTTAAGAGCCTGCAGTTTTGTTTCTCTGGTCCTCTGGCTTTACTATGTAGTGGAGATTTATTTTTGTTAGAATTTACCAAACGGGATTGAAATAAGATGCATATAATTTCGAGAGAACCACATAGGCTTGTCTTAATTTGAGCTGCATTCACAGGTTCCTTCGGTAATTGCGGTAAAGAACACTTAAGTTACATGAAAAAATTCTTGTTACAAGACTTCATTGCAAACGCAATAATGAGTGTTCATTCAAGCGCATGACATTCATTTAAGACTACGAAGGCTAGTTGGTTTTTTTGACAGTATTCTTCAAAACGAAGTTAATTAGCTGTGAAATTATGTAAATATATTGTGATGTTGATGAAAAGTAACTAAATTACAATAATTTATTTATATTATGTTACTGTCTGGCATTGTGAACAAGTAAATTAAGTAGATTGTGAGAAAATTTGGGCTGAGTCTGCCCATATACAAATACCTGCCAGTTCGTACTATTATATTTTTCCCCCTCAAGGACGTATTTTACGCCCTTGTTGCACAAGCGGCGCTAGAGGGACAAGCCAAACAAAACACGTGCAAGCCCTCTTGTTTGCCCCTGCGACCTTGTTTACATTCCCTTGCGTTTTGATGGACTTTTGATTCGTCCCTTCTCGTGCCTTTTTCTACCTGTAGCCAGGCATTGTGTTCAGGGTGGGGCCTCGCTTCGCCCTAGCCACACTGTCAAACTCTCGCTTTCGACACCTTCCAACATGTTGTGTCAAATGAAGTTGGAGGTTTACGTCACGGTAAACATACTAACGCAGATAGATTTGTTTGAGAAGTTGGATTACATGAGTTTCCATCCATATTTTTGGATATAGAACAGGTTCTAAAATATGTTGGATGTAATCAGCCAGTCAAAATCGTGTCAAGCGAAAACGCAAATGACATCGTTTCCAGCACAACAAATCTTTAAAAATGACGAAGGATACTTAGGTTATTAAAGAGGTTATAAAAGAAAAAAATTACTAAAATAAAGTTTAATTTAATATCACATGTAAAGAGGAAATTATTATTCTGTAAGTTAAAAAAAAATATTTTATTATGTAACAAATATTATTGAAGGTTACATTTGTATACGTTTAAAAATTTGAATGCATAAATATCATAACAAGTTCGCAAATTCCATACTGCCCTGTAATGCGTTATTTAATTTAAAAATGAGATTACAATTGAAAAGTTTGACATAGCCCAGACAAAAAATTAACTTTGATGGTGTGACATGATATAAAATATATTTGAGGTTATCTGTCCCAATTTATTTGATAAAGGAAATTGGAAGCCATTCTCCGTCCAGTACTAACTCTCTAAATTCTATTTTCAAATATAGTTAAAGACAAATATTTGACAGTGTGACAAAGACCCCCCCCCCCCCAAAGAAATCAAAAATCGTCATCAACTCCATCTACGAACAGGGGTGTCTTCGCGGGCAAAGTCCGTGACAGCTACGTGATTCCAAATTCCAAGAAATGCCTACTACAAGCGCATTCGCTTTGTGGAACAAACAAAAAAAAAAGGTCGTTTCACATTACTGCGAGTGGATGAACTCATAGGCTACATTGTCTGGTTCCGTTACAAGGTACGTGGTTTGCAGGTTCAATAAATTCTGATTATGTTGCGCGCACTACTCTCTGTAAGAAGATTCTTCTACGGTTTATTTTAATATTAAAAAAAATCACTTTTGTCAACTTTCTCTACATCTCTTCTTAGGATGAAAAAAAATATCACGTGGAAAGAAACTGCTCACGTTATAAATTGCTACTAAAATCTTTGCAACAACTTTCCTCGAACGGTTTTTAGTAAACATATTTTAGATCAACACAAGCCTTAATTTTACTATTTTAAAGAAAATTAAAATTTTTGCCATCCTAATATCTTCAGTTATACTTTAAGGCACTGCGTTCGTTAGAAAGAGAGCTGTTGTTGAATGAACTATTAGTGAGTGCTGTAATAATTATTTATTTTCACGTAAATAATTTATATTATAAAAATAAATTTAGACTAAGCACGTCAATTCAGATCGTTTATCGTTATAAACATATTAGCCTATTGTAAATCTCAGAGCTGTGTGGAGGAGAACCATGTCGCATATCAAGCATAGTTCGTAGTTTATGTTCGTAAATCGAGCTCACGCGAGTTTTTATTGACCGAGGGTTTCGCGAAATCCCGAGGTATTGGTGTTTTATTTTTTTTTACGCTTAGGAATAATTTTAAGTGTCAGTATCGTTTTACTTAATCATGTATTGTCTAAGAATCACAACGTTATATTGTGCGCGAATAAAAGAAGATCTTAATGCTTCGTGAAAATCGTGGCGTTATCTTTGAAATATTTAATTTCACGGACATTTATGATATATCAAGAAGGTATGCTCATTGAAGTGGCGTGAAGGTAATTTGTGTTAGTTAACCAACCCAACAAACAAATAGCGAGGCTCTGACTACAAGCGGTAACATCGGACTTCGGCAAGCAAAAAATGGCATTATCAGTTAATAGAATGTGGGCTCAGCTTCAAATGGAAGGTAGTCCAGGGTTCTCACATACAGGGAAATCTCAGGGAACTTAATGTGTCTTAAATACCGGGAAAAACACATGGACATCCACAAAATGTTGGGTACCGAACTGAATTGGTAATTTTTAATACCAATTTGACTTATTATAATTTAAAACTAGTCGATTAATTTGTTTTTAATCACTGAGTCATGCGTAGTCGGAAACCCATTACTTTCATCATTCATTAAGTGAATCATTCAACGAAACAAATTTGTACCGATTTAACGATTTGAAGTCCGATCATATGTCTATAGTCATTCACCTGGTTCGAGCAAACATTTTGTCAGTTTGATATGTTGTGTGTGGTCGATAAGCGTTTCGATGAGTATTGTTTGTAGTTACCTATCTTGCAATATTGATCGAGACAAAGAAATAAAATTTTGTTGTACGGGGAAATCAGGGAAATCTCCGAGAAATTATTTCGAGAGCGAGTGTGGGAACTCTTTCGTTAGACTACGGCGAACTCGCTGTAAGGAATATCAGTTAGCAGCGGAGAAACCCATCGACCCAGAAAGGGCTGCAGGGGTAAGCGGAAGAACGTCCTTAGCAAGAAAGCAGTTTGGAGCTGAGTGACCTAGAGCAGAACCCACCTGGCCCTGCCCTATAGCGTCTCTTGCCCTTAATTTGCAGTGTGCGTTTTAATAGGCATCTACTCTCTCTTTCCAATCTGCTAATAGTGATATCCTTGTTTCAATGTGCTCTGTCGCCAGATACACCAAATGAGCACAAAACGTTTTAACAAAACTGTATAATGTAATGCAATTTTTAATGTAGGTACTTTCAAAAAATTTTAAATGCAAAATTTAAATGAGAATTGTGAAAATATATTAATTTTGTATGTAATTAAAGGCATAATATTTTATATTCAATTCTAACGTCCAGTGAGACGTAAATGACAGTCGCTATATTTGTTTAAACAACAGTTTTGTCATTTCTTTTTTAATTTTTTAATATTAAAAGTTTTTGCTCTGTCTGACCGTAGGACATAATTGTTACTAATAGTGACTGACTACCACAAATAAATTCTCCTATAAAATAATAATTAGTATTTAAAATTTAAATACATTTTCTTTTGAATGTATACAACTGTAATAATTTCAAGCTCTTAAAAATCAAAATATACCAAAACTTATTTTAGCTATCGAGAGTTTAAAAATTAAGAAGCCGGGCAGTGTCAATGTGGCAACAGTGCGAGCCATTTGCTCTGTACTGCGATCTGAGCGCGAGGCACTATAGCAAGCGGCGGGTGGTGGGTTGACGATGGCGGCGTTGCCACGTAAGTCCCGCTGCTGCGCCGGAAATGATTCTTCCCGACATCGGCACAACGCATCGCGCCGCGAAGCCTCTGGTACCTTCACCCCACCTCTTTACTTCTCACACTCCCGCCTCTATTGGGTGAATAATCACCTAGCAAGAGCCAGCAGGGGGAACCTTGTCTGTGTGATTTAGTGAAAACAATATAACCTTTCACATAAAACAAGGCCGTGGGCCTGTGTGGTCTCTTGATATGCTAGCATGTCCTCCCACGTGATACATAAATATACCGTACTGTGCCACCCTACCTGCATAATTTATCTCTGTGGCTTGGTATATTTTGCCAAAGTATTATCTATTTTTTTCCCCTTTCCAGTTGTGGAATAACCGGAACTACCATCGGCTGGAGTTGGATAATCGTTCAATTTTTTTTATAAGTGTTATTATGCCAGATATGTACATCATCCTCCTCCCCCACATGGCATTGACTACATTAGTTCTGCCTCGGTTCCAAGATGGTTGTGAATTCTCGGAACCGATTAGCAAATATTTTCTGGGAGTTCCCCGCGGCGTGGTCTGACGACACGTCCTGTCAGCGTCACCCGAGTAGCTGCGTGTTTACTGGACCCCGCGGCGGTGGGCGGGAGGTTTAACGGTTTACCGCGCGCCCTCTGCGGTAATGATCGTTCATTTGCTGGCGATAAACCCGTTACTGCGCGGAAGTTGCCAAAAACGCGGGCTGCTTTGCCCGGGCCAAGTAGGAGGCAACTGTTTTTGGACCGTTACAGAGTCCCTCGCGTGAATCAACCATGCACTAATGATGGATGTAGACGGGTTTCTAGTCGTCCACGCACGCGATTGCCTGATTGATGGCTTGCGATTTCTATTGTGAACACTGACATGTGCATTTGTTTTTACTAATTCTCTTCCAGCGAACACGGGATTTCTTTTTAACTATTAGTCACAAAAACAGTGAGCACAACTTCAGAAGAAACCACGCGATTCGAAAACTTCACATGAACGGTTTGTGAAAACCATTTAATAAATACGCCGAGGGCGGATGTTCCTTTACCGAATTTTCGAATTTAAACTATATTTTCAGGAGATTGGCACGAGTAATTTTCATACATAAATCACCAGGTAAAGATTCTTAAAAGCACCTTATATTGCACCTTTATCGTCATTTCTCCGCCACCTAATTTTATGGTTACACGACGAGAAGACTGCGCGCCAGCTCAGAGGCGATACCGCGCTAGAAACACCAGCGAGCGTCGCATTTATCATCCCGCCTAACACAGATAAATCCTTAATTAGGCGGGACCCTTAAAACTCGAACATACAAAGTGACGCGGGCTTTATAACTTCAATTCGCCATCTTCTACACGTGCTCTATAACCATCGTTAGGCAGGCTTTCTCCGCCGTGTCTTTGTGGCAAAGTGTTCTTCCCCGAGGGTTTCATTTACAAATAGATCGCGCTTTTTACACTCTTTGCTGAGCTGGTAGTTCAATTTTGGAGCCGCGGGTTCGGTGTTGGTGCCGAAAGGGGTTCTACGAGGGGGTGACCAAAAAACCCTGATTTTTGCCATAAAAATTATTTATTACTTTTTTTTTACATAATTTTTACAGTTACCTTTAAAGTACACTCTATTAAATGCGATGCATCTGTCAAGTCTTTTTTCCCACCGTTTAAAGCACCTCTGGAACTCTTCAACCTCCAGTTCCCGTTGCGATGTTGTTTTTACCGCCTCCACATCATCAAAACGCTTCCCTTTTAGATTTTTCTTCATTCTCGGGAACAGGAAGAAGTCGCACGGTGCTAGGTCTGACGAACACGGATGGTGGGGAACGACAGACCACCCATGAGAAGCCAAATAGCAGTTCACTCGTAAGGCCGTGTGTGCGGAGGCGTTGTCGTGACGAAGGAACCAGTCACCTGATCGCCAAAGTTCCAGGCATTTCCTCCGCACATCCTCTCGAAAACGTCTTAAAACTTCCACATAAAAGTTCTGGTTATTAGTCTGGCGAGGGGGAATAAATTCCCGGTGCACAATTCCGCGAACATAAAAAAAGACAATGATTATCGTCTTGAATTTCGACCTCACTTTCCTTCCTTTTTTTGGTCTGGAGGAATTGGGAGTCTTCCACTGGCTTGACGCCGACTGTTTTCTTTTAACCTGTTTGAGAAGGCGAGGAACAAATTTAGCGGCAACACGTCGTATTTGCAAATCCCCAATCAAAAGCCACTAGGAGAAGCTCCAACTCACTTCTGTCTCTTCTGAAATTTCGTCGATCGTGAAACGACGATTGGCGTTGATTTTTGACGGATTTTTTCAACGTTTTAATCGTTCCAAGATGTTGAAGGGTGCCCGAAACGAGCATGGTCTTCAACATTCATATCACCACGTTTAAAGCTCCCAAACCACTTGAAAACTTGTGGTGTGTGGCTCATAGCATCCTCCTTGAAAGCCTGTTGAATCATTTGGTTAGGTTTCCATTGCCGATTTTTCAAGCAGGACACAAAATTTCAAACTCACTCCTTGTTATTTCTAATTTGCCATAACGATTCCGTAGGCTGAACACGAGAACAGTAAGAGAAAAACAATACTACAATCAAACGTTAACCTATTAACTGATGCCACCTGGTCAGTTGTTTAGTGAAGGCATCTACCAACCCCATCTAGCGGGATAACTCTCTACTACGTCTACGAATGGCAGCGCGCTCTCAGTCCGATTTTTGTAGATCCCCCTCATATATTATAACCGGATAAGGTGGGGAGTTCTATAACTTATCAAAGTATAATTTTGAATATTGGTCTTTAACTAATGGTTATGGCTCATAAACTAATAAATCAAGCCTTTTTAAGCATATTAATAATGTTGTAATTGATTACGAGGAATTTTTGAATAGGGGTTCTTTTAAGGTTTATTTTTCAACATTGTATTTTAAGTAACATTGTATTTTCAAACAGGGGATGGTATTTCTCTAGTAAATCCACCTTTTTCCGAAAAATAAACTTTTTCCTCCATTATTTTTATCGGAATTTATACCTAATTACATTACTTGTATGTATATATGTGTATATATCCCTTAGAGCTATAAAATTCGAGTACACGATTACATCGTTAAATATAAATACGCCAATAATGAGGTCTATTGTTTTTTTAATGTGACATTGTATATGCGATGCAATAAACGGTTGTATGCCACATTATGCGAAAATTTACTTTTCATTATTAGAATAAAACGCGTAAATAATTTGTTATAGTTTCAGTTAACATTAAATTGCAACTTTATTCATGTTTATTATTGACTCTAAAAAAGGTTTTATACCTACCTCTCGCGTTTTTATTGTTTGCGAGTTGCATCACCTTGAATCGAAATAATGGCTTCTACTGTTGCGTCGCAAATTACATTTTTTTTTAATATCATATTATTGTCCTCAGTCCAGATTTTATTAATCAGAGAGTTTCTTGTCGCTCGTGCAATTAATTCCTTGCGTGCACACAGCGCGACGAAACGAAGGGGAAGATGTTCGAGTGAAGTCAATTTTGGAAGTGTCTTGTAGCCGGTTGGAAGCAGCGCCCAGTTACTCATTTGAGAACATTGGCATTTTATATTAAAGCAGTGGTTCTATCCGATTACATTAAAAAAAAACTCCAGGGAACGAAGAGCATTCCGTCCTTTATCTTGTGAAAACTCGCAAGTCGCCGAAGCAGACGCCAGCCTTATTTGAAGAATTGCAGGAAAGGAAATGTTGAAAATATTGCATATTTCCTCGTGTGGGGATCAACATAGCGCGACACGACGGACGCTCCGCGTCTAAAGCAGTTTTCCTAGCCAGTTACGTTAGACAGATATGTTACGTCATCACGACAAAATTCGCGAACACAACGTACTTTACAATCAGGAATAGTAATATCAAAGTAGTTTTTATTTGTGAATTTTTTCTTTTTCATCACATGGATGATTAAAACACCGTTGACGAACGTAGCTTAAATGCAGTAGCTGCACTGACACACAATCTTGTTTTTGTGTTTGTTAATGTCCTGAAAAATTTAGTTTTATTGTTTAAATGACGAAAAAAAATTTTTTTTCCCTGTTTCCATCACGTTACGGGCGCAAAGGTACAGGAATGGGCTACATAATTTGGTTTTCCAATAATGATTTTACTGTTTTTTGTTTATTTGTGAGATTTTGATTACTCACTTGTATCATCCAGCCGCTTTGTCCATTGGCTAGAACTCCTAGCCGATTGTTCCGGTCGCTGGTCGCGGATTTTCGTGTTGTGGAAAAATCTCCCTCGCCGGGTTCAACAGAGAATTTGTTGTGATGTACATACTTTACCTCCGCGCTGCGAAAGGTGACGGGAAACCATGGTGGAATCATCATGGGTGCTTCGGATTTTTCCACCACCGCGCTGCTTCACGAAGGGGAGGAAAAAGAAGGAAAAGAAAATGATCCGTAAACATTTCCCTGCCCAGGAAGTGACCAGCCCATAGCTCGAGGCAATTGACGCGCGTGCCTCACCCCGTAGATAAATGGATAAAGACATCACACGCGCGTGTGCGTGTGTGTGTGTGTGTGAGCGCGCGCGTCGCTGCGGAGATGGAACCACGGAGAGAGAGAGTGTGTGTGTGTCTCTCTCTCTCTGTGTGTGTTCACTCCCACGGGCCGCCCCGGCCGAGTCATGCGCAAACATTGACATCACACACGCGGGGCCCCGTTACTCGCGGGCATTAAAAGACAAGCCCATCCAGCGATCACATGATGCGGTCAACAGCGCGGAGACTGTTTGCGCACTCGAGAGTTGTCCCACTCTCCCCACCCTCTCTTTCTCTTCCGCCCTCTCTGTCTTCCCCCCTCCCTTCATTCACAGGCCGGCGGACAAGACCATGCCATGTGACCCGCCGTCCGCGGTCTTCAAGCCGTGCCTCCTTAAGGAGGGTTTACGATTGAAAAACATAATTGTAAACTTTACCTATACGCCTATGAGCATGCGATTAAGTAATACTGCGAATTTCCAGTTTATAATTGAATTAGTGGTCTTTAATTCCAACCAACGTGCGAGAATGCAGCCATTTTATATACCTAAGCGTATTATTTTTTTTTAATTTGTAGTTATCGTCAGCATTTTGAATTTTTCGGTCGGTAATCACAACCGATTAATAATTGGTTCAATGAAGCATTAAAAAAAAAAAAAAAACAATGTATGTGAACTATTGAACCTAAAAATATGCAACATTTCAGATTATAACCTAGCATTCGTACAAAATTAAAATTAGAATCACAAATATTTAAATTTAACATAATTATTACTACTGACCACCCCCTGGGTTTAATTAGTGGCTGGTAGGTGGGCCAAGGGGCGCTGGTTCGATTCCCGGCCGGGGAGGGAGGTTTTTCAAAACCTCAGTGGTTATAGGACTGGGTGTTTGTGATGTCCCTGTCACCTTCGTCCCGCGGAGTCATCCTGCCTTGGCGTTACCGATGCTCACGACACCCAGTGCCGGGCGAAGCGACTCATCATAGTGTTACGAACGTGGGCGGCAAGGGTCCTCATGACTCTGACGTCACGCGCGCAGACAGTTGGGAGATTAGGGCAGCCGGGATCTCGCCACCCCCTTGTCCCCGCGCTCTCCATCCTAGGAGCTGTTATCTATCCCTTAGTGGCCTCAGAATTCCGCGGGATTACTGCAGCCATCGCGCGGAGAGGCGTGAACAATGCACCGTTATTCTGGATGCTTCGAGCGTCGGGTTGGCCCGGGATGACGTGATACATCAGAACCCTTCCAGTCGGTTCCAGAAAGACTGCATAGGATATAAAAGCAGCGACACCGGCCTCCGCGGGAGTTGAGTTCCAACAGGCGAGTTGAGTGAAGTGCAGTGCAAGTTCTCCGAGTGGCGCATACGCGGAGCGACGAGACCATGCGTGTGCAACTGAGTGGCGTGAAACTGTATGGACATGTGCGTGTTAAGGGGCGAACCACTTAAGCCTAGCTCCAGTGTGGAGTATAACCTGTGCACTTTACAGACTTAGTGATTTGTGAACAGACATTAAGTGTGGTGATTTAATTAGTAATGGTAGCAAATAAAACTATATAAAATTATCTGGGATATCCTTATGAACCGTTTTCCCCCCACTCGTAACAGTATGAAGTTGGCTTTACAAAGCACCTGTTTAGCGTGATATGGACACTTCTTCCTCTCGGTCGATTGACCCCGGCGCGTGATGCTGGAAGACAGCTATGTGTCGATAAGGATTGCCCACGCAAAATACGATCAAGGTTCAAGTTATAAACTTGTTACTAAGGGTGTCTATGTTTGCTGATCACACACAACCCCACACTTTGACCTACTTCCTTTATCACCACTTGTTTGGCCTGGTCTAGAGGGGATCGCAGTGGTGGTGACTTATGCTGTGCCTTCACACATGTAACTACGCGCTGTCACCAATTTCTTCAAAATATCACTTGTTTTACAGTATTGGAGTTCGTTAATATTTATCGTAACTAATTTGTTTTAACCCCTTAAAGACCACTATTATAAAAAATAAAGTTAAAAAATTTTCACTAGTGTTTTTATTGTTTAATAGGGATATTATTTACATAAAATATGAGTTCAAAGTTTATTCTTACTTTATTATATAAAATTCAATTATGTATCAAATTTGATACACTGGTCAACAAGTGGTAAATGTCGCACCAAATATTTAGTGGCAGATAAATTCCTAAAATTGTCCAGATAAGTATTGTAATAAATACACAAAAGAATTTTTTTCATAAATCCGAATTACACTGAAAAGAATAACTTGGTTTGTGTGCCTTTAAGATTTACTATGGTTGTAACAATGCTAACAGTACAATAAATAATACAGTACAATAGGAACACACTGTTGTAGCATTTCTTAGTAATTCATCCAATGTTGCTAACAATGCAAATTATTTGTGTATAGTAGGAATGTATAGTTGTAGCATTTCTTAGTATTACATCAATGATTTTCTTATGTCATATCAATGCTTATAGTAGAAAAAACAATGCTGAACAGAAAGAACATGATAACATATCTATGGTCATTATAATGCTAACAGTATAACATATTATACAATACAGTAGGAACGTGCCATTGTGGCATTTATTAGTAAGACATCCCAGATTTTTAAAAGTCATTACAATGCTAAGAGTTAAAACAACATGTTGCACAGTAGGAACATGTCATTGTGGCATCCCTTAGACATAATTTGAAACACAGCAATAATATAGTCCACCATGAAATGAAAAATGATACATTGGCTCATTGTAACAAAACAAATCTAAAAGTTTTGTATGAAATCCCATTTAGGAATGAAATTCCACAAAACAATTTTTATGTTTTGTGATGCATAAGTGCACCTTACACTTGGTACAATAAAAACTTGTCAAGCCTTTACATAACATAAATTTACATCTTTGCCTGCACTCTTGGACCTTGGGCCAGTGACCGAAACCATCCCTCTTCAACACAAATGATGGCAAGATAGCGGCTGATTTTTTCTTCTTCTTCATCATGTACTCGTGGTCTACTGCAGCTTGAGAATTTACATAAGATATATTTACAGCTTTGCCTGCACTCTTAGACCTTGGGCCAGTGACAGATACCATACCTCTTCAACACAAATGATGGCAGGACAGTGGCTGATTTTTTTTCTTCTTCTTCTTCTTCTTCTTCTTCTTCTTCATGTACTCGTGTCTACTGCAGCTTGAGAAGATGATCTGCCAAGCTTCTTCATATCGATGCCTTGCTTGCAGAGATGTTCAGCAACATAAGTTCTGAAGAACAGAAGATCCAGGCAGTCATTTTTGCAAAGATTTTGGGAGTTGCAGTCACTTCTGTACAAAAGCCATTAGTTGACAAGCACAAGGTCAATAAAGTGAAAAAAGAAACGCAAGTATAATTTCTTTGAGCGGATTTGAATTCTGTAATATGCTATTAGAGCATCCATTAGGTCCACACCTCCCATGAATTTATTGTATGTGGTAACTGCTCTAGGACATGAAACTTCAGTTGAAGCCTTCTGTTTGCTGTCATATCTTTTCACATTGCTAACAGGATAATATGCAGATTTGAAAGTTGAGCAAACTACTACACAACGATTATCGCACCATTTTACTGCTCTGATATCAATATCATCAATGTTTGTTTCTTTCTCTTCAATGCAACCTCTTCCTTTCTTTTTCATTTCCTTGTCACTGGAAAAAAGATAGACCAGAGTATCTGTTTAGTCTCACAGTAGGTACTGAGAGATCCAATTCCAAGCTTTCCGAGTGTTACAAGTAAGCCCGGTGATGAAAACCAATTGTCAAAATACAACAAATAGTTTTGGTGACCTGTAGAACATTCACTGTGGTTAGCAATCCAGTCTCTGTCATCATCACTATCGTCAAAATTATCGTCTTGTGAACTGTCAGGCAGAACTGCTACGTTCTTTATCTGGCACACGACTCATCTGTAAATAAACAAGTCATTAACATAAGCAAATGAAAATATATGCATCTGTTTCAAGATCTTATCAGTAGGTACTAAATAGTTTTCAGTTATTGAGCCAAAATAGCGTACACTTTACATTCAAATATCAACCAATACATTGAAATTATTTAATAGTTGATGCAAAATCAAACTAACGCCTCATATCTTGAACATTTCATTATTTTAGATCTTAAAAATTTACATAACCTAAAATTGGACATTTTCCATTGGTGCCCAATGTAACTAATTTGATACATAAACATTTTTGTTATTTCAGAACATAAAACTGCATCAAATTATAAACTTCTTGGTATACACAGTTAGCTAAAAGTATAAGGTATAAGATGATATTTTTTATGTAGGAGAAATATTATAATTACCTTTGTTTGGCGAATATCAACTCAGTCAATTTGAGAGTATTCTTCACAAGATGGCTGCTATGGAAAACAACAGCACCATAGATTACACTAACAACAGTATGGCAAAACTTGTGGCTAAAAAATATCACTGAAGTGTTTCTAGACACATTACCAAAGAGATATAATGAATATTTGGACAAAAAATAATATTTATAAGGTTAAACAAATTATGTATCAAATATGTTACGGTGGACTATAAGGGGTTAAGATTTTTAGTGGTCGTTTATGTTGTACACGCACAACGTGTTTAAACAAGAATTGTTACATTGTTTGTTTTCATTCAATTTTATCTCTCTTAGAAGTGAGTAGAGATGTTAGTTTTCCGTAAATTTATAAACGATTTGTACTTTCACAGAAAAATATACATTGTATCTACGTTTTTGTACAAACCGAACCAAATTAAAATATATTTTGTTTTCTTTTACAATCAATGGCTCATTTAGCATTTTAAGAGTTGGGTAAGACCCATGCTACCCTCTACCAACTGATAAGAACAATATTGTTGTTTAAACAGTACCTACCAATCTGCAGAAAATATATGATTGTATAACGTATATCAACTTATATTAGGTTATATAAATCTATGTTGGTAACGAAAATAGAGGAAACTATTTTAAAAAAAATGTGTTTATATTCTTCCAGAAATGTTCCCACTCTCATCCGTTGAAGTAGTAGATATTTTGTGAGAACTCGTGTAAGCACTAGGAAACTGAAAATAAATTTATACATTATTCAGATTTTGCATTACATTCGTAATTTGATCTTTTATTTTTTCCATTCATTTCAAATGCAGGTTTTTTATGTTTGAATTTTCACCCGTGACTTCGAAGGAACGTTATTAACTTAATGTAATAAATTTTTTCTTAGGTAGTACAGTTTAAAGTGGTCGTTATAAGCTTTCCTTGGTAATGCAGTTACATGAACAAATTAAAGTTTTCGTAAACACTGCTTGCATTACTGCGTTTTCTTGTTTGCTTCATATGTTTACTTTTCCTAAAAGCCATTTATTCGTTCGGAATGACTTGTTTTGCGCATGAAAAGCTTGTTTTAAAGGAGATTGGTCGCCAGAAGGTAATCCCGTAGTGTTTGAATATCTTCGGACACGGTACACCCTTATACGGCATGTTGAAGTGGTGCTCAAAGCAGTCGCACATTCGCTCGTATAAATCGTCTTTATTACAGAAACTTTTCTATTTCTTGCCTTTCTCGTCGGTTTTTTTTCCCTTCATCCCAGCAGTATGCCTAGCCTATTGATTTTTTTAAAAATTTTATATATCTGATACTGTTAAAAATGCACCTAGCGGATATTGCTTGCAAGAGGCTTCTTACAGTCCTAGGGAAGTTACGGTCTTGTGGAAAGGTGATTCAGCATGATATTGGATATAATTAAATGCTTTCACGCTCCGCCCTCGTCCTGTGTAGTCGTTAATAACACTGGGGTGATGCGTACAAGTAAAAATTATTCGTCGTACAGAATTTAGCGCTTGAAAGCTTAAGGCTGTTTTCTGCCGCTAAGGCCAAAACGTCCACCGCATTTTTCGTTTTTGGCAGAACATTTTTTCGACTGATTTTCTTAAGAGTGGAAGATGCATATCTGTAAGGAATTCACAAAGTAAACAGATTGAAATCTAACATGTAAACAATGATCTAGGAGAAATCATCGAGTAGAAATTGGCAACCTCTCTAGTTCAACCGCATAGCATGACGCCGGCCTTAAAATATTCGATAGCATATTTTAATACATTCCTCACTGCTAAATTAAATCAAGAGCTTTAGTAGAAAGCCTTTTATTTAAAAAAAAAAATTGCTGAAAATTGCTGAACTATTTGTAACGAACATAATTTGAAAAATGTTTTGCGTGTGTATACACACAGACACACGCATACCCGTGCAAACCCTAGTATCCTCTTTATGAGGTGTTGGTGTGCATGTCATAACTGTTATAAATAAATAAATATATGTATGTTCTTCAAATTTAAAACACTACTTTAAGATGCTGTCTGCTTTGCCCGAGCTTAACGATGTGTCTACAGAACTTTAAAAATCAGCTGAGGTAGATACGGCCATGTTCGTTTGTATACAAAAGCTACTCCAACAGACTGAATTTTTTTTTGTTAAAAGTATTATTTTTAAGGTAGAGATTTGATGAATTTGTAATTAATTACTAAACAGTTTTTTGTACACTACTGAAATGTAGGCATAAAAAGTGGTAAAGAGAGTTTATAACTTCAGCAACTTGCCAACTGCGTTCGCCATTACACTTCCTGACAATTATTTAGGCAAATAGGCCGGTCAACGTCGGACACACAAATTTTCCACTGCGCATCTTGCGCTTGCGGTCTACATCCATCCCTGCAATTCCAACTCTATGGTGCTTTTTTTCTTCTTCTTAAAGCGGCTAATACTGCTGTTATCATCAAAACTTTTAGTTGGAAATCTTTGTATTCAGAATCTTTAATTTTTTGCGCGGACCCATTACAATACTACATGGGCGAGTTCCCGACGATAAATCACTACGCACCAGACCTATGCATGCATTCCTAAACTCCAGGCACATACATGTTACATACGTGTGTGTGTGTGTATGTCTTCCTCCAAATGAGAATCATCCCATCTGACTACTTTCTTCTAACGTGTATTCACGATATGTGAAGCGCGTGCCAGATGTTGATTGTAATCTCTACGTATCGATTTTTGTTGCATTTTGCACCAACATTCGGATGAATGTTTTTGGTCGTGGAGTTTCAACTGACCTAGAAGTAGAATTTATATTATTATTATTATTATTATTTCCATGAGGAGGGACGAGTTGGACGATGCAACAAACGTGACGGGCCGTCGGTTCTTCGTGATGTGGCCCGGGGCTTTCATGTTCGGCGCCGATACTCCCCCCCCCCCCCCCCTTGTTCATCCAAAAAAACTGGTTCTCTTTCCTTATCTCCGATAAATTCTACGCAGCTATCTGCGTTATATCAAAATCCTCTTAGTAACACCCGCGTGATAGTTTGGCTTTATTTAGAAAATTAAATTATGTGTTTGCAAGAAATGGATTCAAATACTACTGAACCGACCTTACAGACTCCTTCACTGTTTTGAATTTACAATCTCACAGATGGACGAACACTATGTTTTTAGCAATTTTAATTAATAGGCCTATAACCAAATATAAAAACTGCCACAGACTGATTTTTTTTTTCAATATAAAATTATTATCAAATTTTACTACACAGTATTGCAAACGAAATGTTTTTGAGACTTCAAACATTGCCAGTAGACCAGATCCTATTCTTATCGCTACTGTGGCGCATGTTGCCGCTGGAGGACTTTAATTGCAACAATCTAAAGACTTCATTGGCCTCGCCAACGAACCCGACTTGTGACATCCCGCTGTTTCGGTAACATCATAGACCTGGGTGGCCAGGGGGTCGGCAGTGGCGAGTAACGGTGCCACGGTGGTCGCGTGTTTTTATTTATGTATTTATTTATTTAATGCCTTATTTTAAGTTGCGAAGTTAAGGCGTACCTAACTTCTTGACTTACACTTAACCACATACATCTTTACTAACTAGGTACATGCAAAATAAACCTGATAAATATTATAGCGTAGACATACCAAAAATTGTAACAAATGCATTTAAATAAAAACTGAATTAACATCCTATCAGAACAAATGTGAAAATAACAAAAAAAATTAGCATATAAGGTGCACATGAGCTACATAAAGTGTAATATATTAAAGAAATATTATAAAAATGTTTTTTTTTTTTAAATATATCCAATGCTATAGTTATAAAGATGTTTAATAACCGGAGCATGCACGTGTTGCAGTCGAACGACGGCGAGCTGAGCGACGCCGAGCTGCAGGACGACGAGAGCGAGGACGGCGCGGCGGCTGGCGACCCTCCCTCCGCCATGGTCAAACTGAAGCAGGAGGTGTGCGAGGAGGCGCCCCTGGCGGCCGCCCCCGTCGAGTCCCAGCTCGAGTCCGTGCTGCGCTCCCTGCCGCCCTGGAAGGACTGGGTGAGCTGGCCCCTCCCGGACCTTCGCCGGCACACTCGTTCACTCTTCCGTGCCTTGCCGCTCCGAGGATCCGCCTTTCTGTACCTTGCCCCTCCGAGTATCTAGCTTTCTGTACCTTGCCGCTCCAAGGATCCACCTTTCTGTACCTTGCCGCTCCAAGGATCCACCTTTCTGTACCTTGCCGCTCCAAGGATCCACCTTTCTGTACCTTGCCGCTCCAAGGATCCACCTTTCTGTACCTTGCCGCTCCAAGGATCCACCTTTCTGTACCTTGCCCCTTCCGAGTGTCTAGCTTTCTGTACCTTGCCGCTCCAAACGTACAGCTTTCTGTAGCTACCTTTACATTCCAAACATCTAGCTTTCTGTACCTTTCCGCTCCAAGGATCCGTCTTTCTGAACCTGCCGTTCCATTTTTCCGCCTTTCTGAAACTTGCCAATCCACGCGTCCACCTTTCTGAACCTTGCCATTCCAAGCCTTCAGTGTACTGTACTTTGCCACTTCATGCGCCTACCTTTCAGTAACTTGACGTTCCACGTTTCTGAAACATGTCATTCCTGGATCTAAAATTCTGTATGCACCAGGACGCTCCACGCATCCACATTTCAAAACCTTCACGTCACCACATATACAACTTTTTGAACCTTGCTGTTCCAAGCATCCAACTCTCTTTTCCGTGCTGATCCAAGTGTCCATTTTTCTGTACCTTATAATTCCAAGCATTCTTGTTCCCTAAACTTGCTGTTCCGAGGATCCAACTTTATTTTCCTTGCTGTATCTTTCTGTACATCGCATCCTACATTTATAACTTGCCATACCAAGTGTACAACTTTCTGTACCTTGTTGTTCCGCTTGTCTAACTTTCTGTACCTTCTTACACCATGCGTCCAACTTCTGTACCTTGTCGCTCCAACCGTCCAATTTTCTGTATCTTGCCATTCCAAGCATACAATTCTGAACCGTGCTGTTCCAAGCATCCCGCTTTGTGTACCTTAACGCTCCATGCGCCTAGTTTTGTGTACCTCTACGCTCCAATAATTCACATTTCTGAACCTTTCTGCTCCATCATTCACCTTTATGACATTTTCCGCACTACAAATCGTCGTTTTTGAACCTTGTCGCACTACCCATCCACCCCTCTTTCTTTGCAGCACTTGTGTTCACTTACTAGGACTATTGCTGCACCAATGATGTACCCATATGACCCTTGTTTCCCATGTGTTCACAGAACCTAAACTTTCTTTCAAAAATGCTTAACGAACTGTGCAACAGAGGAGACCATAATCTTTGACTCATTGAAATCGAGCAACCCACTTCAAGTTTCATTAAAAAAATCGTTGTTACTTGTTGAGAAACTTGCCTACATAAAGATAATCATCAATTTATTCACACCTTCCGTAGCCTGTTTCAGAGAAACAGATGCCAGTTGTGTGATTATCAACGGCCTTCTGGGAATATCTTAAGGCATTTAAAGGCACAGTGATAAGTATAGTTTATTTCAAGGAAAAATTGAATTACTTTTTTCAACAAACAAAATACACGACACAGCATTGAATATATAAAAAAAAAACTTTTTCATAATTTCTTTGTTACCTGTTGCAGAGTCAGAATTAGTTGAGATAGTTGCAAATTAATATTAACATAGCATTTAAAGAGAAAACAATTATCTGTGAGAAATTATTTGAGTTTTTAATTTTTTTAGTGTTAATTGTATTTTTTAAGTTATTAATGAATAATGTAAATTAAATGGCAAATGTGTTGCAAGCTCACTTTTGAGCCCTTTTAACGTCATATTAAAAATAATTAGGTATTTCGAATACTTTTGTCAATAGAATTGGGTAATGCATTGACGTATATGAAAACATGTTCAGCTATTAAATATAATATTTTTTTTAATTGTTTTGTTAATTTACCTATTAAAATATTTTTTCACCCTACTGTTATTCGAATATTCAGTTGCCCAACATTGGTAATTGGTAACAAAAAAAACACCATGAAATAGAGCTAAATAATTACAAACCATTTAAAAATACTGTGAAAAACGAAAATTTTCACATTGTAATTACTGCTTTCTGACATTGGTTCAATACATATGGGTGGTAAATATTACACGAAAAGTTAGGTAGTTTATTTAAATAAATTTTTGCACAGCAGTTTGTGGGTTCGCGCCGACCGATCTTAAGAGAGGGTGCGCCAAGAAGGTGTGTGAAGCGGCGCTCGACAGATGGCAGCACCGTGTTTCAGGGGAGGGACGACCGCGAGGAGCTGGAGAGGGAGCTGAAGGCGGTGCACGCCCACGCGCATGCGCACTCGCAGCCTCAGTCACGCCTGCCCTCCCCTCCAAGTCCTCGCGCGCAGCCGGTCGCGCCCAGCCCCGCTCCCCCCTCCTCCATGTTCCCGCCGCCTCCCCTCTCCATGCCGCTGCCCTTCCCCTTCCAGCACCCCGCCGCCGCCTTCCTGCCGCCCAACCCCGCCGCCTACTCGCCCGCCCCCGCACCGCCGCCCACCCCCGTCAGCGCCGCCGCCGCCGCCGCCGTCCACAACAACGTCTCGTCGGCCTCTTCGCACTCCTCCGAGTCCTCGTCGTCTTCGCAGCAGACGTGGAGCTTCGAGGAGCAGTTCAAACAGGTGCGTCAGGCAAGTACCGTTCCACACACACACACACATGTATGTAGCCTGTACCTCCCCGTCGCATTCACACGCGCTCGCAGCCACCTCTGATACAGCTCGTGGACAAAACAACATCCCCCCCTACCAACACCCAATATTCAATGTGGACTTTTCAGCCTTAGACTAAAATAGATGACCTGAGATTTCAAGAAACAAACGCGTTTTCATTGGTACACGTGGTTAAGGTGAATTTACGACCGCCACTTAGCGCACGAACTTAACGTACATAGCTTTCTTTGTTGGAGTCATACAAATGTTTTTCAACATAATTGGTTACGTATAAAACATCTCATTAGATAAAATTTTAATTAAATGAGTCTCAAATTTAAAAGATGTGTTCACCACAAATTAAAATGTAAAATAGCATTTTACAGGCAATTATTAACATATTAAGGTTTAGCAAACACAATTAATGTTACTGCCCACCAGGGGCTGAACAAAGATATATATATAGCATCAACCTGTGTATTAAAAAAAATTTAACATTACTAATGGCACTAACACACTGACATATGGGCCTATAGTATCCTTAAGCGACATGGCTTCCCACAGAGTTGAATTTGCAGGTGTTGTAACAGCTCACCTTGCTTCACCCAAAATAACATGTCTTCGCTGATATTTTGACAATTTTTTCATAACTTTGGGGCTGGGGGATGTTTCCCCAATCCCCCCCTTTTTCATCGCTTACGCCTCTGCTTCCCATCCTTATAACATGTACCTATATTTAAAAATTATTGATATAGCATGTACGAATCTTAAAGAACGCCAAATCTTATAATATCTTGGAGATACAATTTATTTCAGTTTTTGTTTGTATGGAAAGAACAGTATTGCGGGAATATATTTGTGTGAACATGACTCGCTGTGTGTTGTCCTTGCTGTGTGCGTGGTAATCGGTTGCGAACCCGTGTGAATTCGACCGCATTTGTTTGTACCTGAGCCCAGCCACGATGGATTGCTTCGGCCCAAAATAAAAGCAAGAACCGTTCGCTGCTTTGGCATTGTTAGGTAAAGGAATTTAAACACCTCTCAGACGTACTTGCCATTGTTCTAGTGTTCAGTGCGAACTTGATGTGAAGTTGTCCATCGTGGTTGTAAATGGTTTCAGTTAGACTAGATATTTGCACAACTAATGGTATCCTTGGTTACCAGCATTTCTGTGTACTTCGTTATAATCCGAGGCTATTTGTTTAATTTGACTAGATTGTACATAATATTTTTTATATTAAATGTTTATTTTTTTGTGCCAATAATATCCTTATAATTTATGGCAAACTCTTTACCAATCATTGTGGGCCTTTGAATTTCAAGTTAGTTTGTATTGCCAATAATGAAAATTCTTATTTAACTGGCCAAATCATGTACTTACATCTATGTTATGAAAACGCCAATCAAAATTCTCTACATGTTATATTTAGCCTATCTTGATAATTTATTACATAGGGCCAAGATTTGCAAAATCCAAAGCTTGTAGATTTCTGGTTTAATAAGTCTTGTTTTAAAGGGGAAGAATGTACGTAAATAATTTAAATATTTTTTTTTCTCTGACGTTCGGGCGACAACACCAATTTAACGTTTTATTTACCTCCCATAACGACCCGGAAAGATCAGGACAAAAGATCCAAAACTGAGTGAATTATTTATTATATATTTAATGCGTTTATTTGATGGTGATAGTTATGGTGAGGTTATGATGGTGGTTGTGAAGATGAAAACGGAGATGAAGATGAAGAAAGGGTAATCGGACCGAAAGCTGGTCTCGGATCTTCACTCATCGCTACGGCGAGACGGCAGTGGCGGCATCCGGGCTAACTGGACAGGCAGTGTTGAACACAGGAAGAAAATTTCCCACAATTTCCCCTCAAATAAAAAAAACATGCACCTGTGAACTACAAGCCAGGATCCAGAGCTCCAGAGCCAATAGGTCGGATTTATTGTATATGGTACTTACATTTGAACATTTTTTTTCTATACAGCCATGGCCTGCCAAATCACTTCTACAATGAAAAGGGTGATTCTAGGCTGCCAGGAGAAACAAAAGAGTGTAACTCATGTTTTATCTTGCATTTACTACGTTACCTTGTAGTGATTGCAAATTAGGCCCAATGACTTCTATTAAAACCGAATATTATGGTCACAAAAAGTTTTTACTGCTAGCTTTAATCCTATTTTTAGTATTTCGTGACTCGCACCCTTTTCTTCTTCTGCAGTGTATAATCTGTATCGTTATTTCTTCGGAGAAACACAATCAACGCAAACACCCCCCACCAATTATTTATGTGTTCACCACTGCAGTTAAAGTACAATTTTTTTTAAATAACAGAAACGGCCTCGTTCACGCAGCTCCCATTGAACACATTTCACCCCAGTGACCGCGGCCATAACAATAATAAAACTTCGTGTTTGAAGACATGGGCGGATGAAGGTTATACGTAACACTTTGTTTTGATATTTATTTTATAACAAATGTTTGCGTCGACATAAGCATGATGTTCCATTAAAATCACGTGTATTAGGCTCAAATATAAAATTACAAACGAACGAAGGTGTCAGTTCAGGTCAAAGAAGCATTTAAAAAAACTAATGGAAGCATTATGAGCACATGTTCCATGTGACCTTATTCCACTCATGTCTTCAATTACTACACACACATTTCCTGGCGCACCGTTGACCTTACGCCTCGCAATTTCCTTCTGACGCCCGCTTTACGATTTTTCCGTCGCTTTTTCCCGGCTGCCATTGGCTCCAGCAATTACTATTGCCCGCATAAATATATATATTTTTTTACGCGTGGCCGGGCTGCAGAGAGAGTCGCATGCTAACCGCCGACTGCGCGCAGGAGGAAAGAAAACGGGAGGAAGGGACCCGACCTTGTGATTCTGTCTGGCGGTGGAAAGCGTGCGTGTTGGGTTCCAGCGAGACCAGCGTCCCTTCCAGACGAGGCGTGTTGGTCTCTTCAGCCAAGTTGCCTGGCTGACTGTCAACTAGTTGACTGCCGATTCAAGAATAAACTCCTCTTCTCAGCGGGAATATAATTACTTAATTATTTCTAATAGTTTGAATGAAATGTTCTTACCGACGGCAGCGTGGCTGATAAAATCGGCATAGCATTTTCGGGCCACCTCCTTCCAAGCTTCACTCTTTTTTTATTATTGCTCTATTCCTCATACCTAGAGATCCGTAAAATTCGCGGGTTAATTTCGTGTTAGGCTAAAATTCAAATAATTATACCTTAGTGCTGCTTCTGTCATTGTTTCACTGTTAATCTGGAGGACTGAGGGCCAATTAGAGAACCTCACTCATAGAAGTGTCGAATCACAGGCCACCCAGTCGAGAAGACTCACAAGTCAGCAGCCAATGAACAGTTGGCATTTGCCCGAGTGTGTAGAGGATATTGGCGTCTATCCTGGAGGTCATTGCATCCGCGAATTGGGTCTCTACTCATACCTCATCCCATATCGTGGGACTACCTACTAGGAATTATTTTCTATGAACTGCTCCACATTGACGGGTGGAATGCCGTGGGTTGAGTAGACCAGGCGACTGGTGTGAAGGACGAATGCCGAGCAGTGTCTTGTGTTGAGTCTACTGGTGGGGATGAGAATGTGAGACGGAGGAGCTGACTGTGTGTGAAGATGGTTCGGGCTGTTCCCAATCATCTGCTACCCCCCGCTACTCTCCTTGACACGCGTCCGTTCCAAATAGTGGAATCAACTAGTCGCCTCGTCTGAAATGGATCTACTTGGAGTAGTACTTAAGTTCAGGCCTGCTCAGATGCTGCTTAGGACCTGGATAGATTGCCATTTACCTTCTTGTGGAATTATATAGACTTGCGAACCATTCATGAAAGAGATGGGCATTCATCATACGTAATGGATGAAGTTCCATTTCTTTCATATCCTCACGTCGTCCACAGAGAACACTTGGGAGGACAGCCCCAGTCTGTGGCTGCGTGACAAACGGTTGTGCATTTGACATCGTGAAAGTGCCGGAACAAAGATTATCATACAGAGTGAGTCACATTAAGTTGTTACAAAAAAATAAGGAAAATAAAATCAAGCAAGTAGTTTCTTTGGGGTTGGAGATATCACACTTAATCCAAACTGCACTTTAGAATGTATAAAATCTTGATTACTCCTGTATCGAACGAAGTGGCACTCTGGAGAACCCTAGTTCGAATCCCGGCTCATGCATTCTGTGTAAGTTTAACATAAATTTATCGAAACCACTCTAAGATTACTCCTTATCATAGGCCATGGCCGTGTACATTCACTGTCTCTCTCCTATTTGTGTTGTATGCGTCCGTTTCTAATGATCTGATCGACATAATTTTTTTATCTAATTCTCTTAATCACTAATAAACAAGTATCCATACGGAACGGCCCCGCCTAATCATAGGTTTATTTGTGTTAGTAAGGCAGGATGATAAGTTCGACGCTCGCTGGTATTTATAGCGTAGTATCGCCTCTAAGCGCAAGGCTCTGAACTGGGGCGCCGCCTTCTCGTTGAGCGGTAACCGTAACATTATATGGCGCAGAAACGAAGATAAACGCGTAATGCAAGTCCCGTAAGTGCTTTTAAAATCTGTACCAACGTGTTTTTGTACCTGAATGTTATTCTGAAAACACGCGTTTTAGCAATTTTCACCCTTCTAAAAATACAGTTTGAAAACAAAATCCGGAAATAGAACTACTCACATATCCTCAGTGTGCTCTTAAATCATTTTCGTAAACTCACGCCACTCTAATATCGTAAGCCGTTTTTAAATTGCAAGGTTGTTTCCAAAGCTCTGCATACAGTGTGAGTGCCCAGTTAGGCAGGGCCCTTAACACTAACTAACCGAAAACCAAAATGTGAGCAATTCTTTCAGAAATGTGTAAAAACTAACCTTGGTAACGAGAAAATTCATGTGTTCTCATTTTGCAAATAAACTTTATAATACGAAACTCTGACACGAAATTTAACGTAGAATTCTTTAAAATAATGCTGAGCGTGATAAAAATTCGAAAATTGTATTTTCAACTACATTTCTGGACGTGAACCACGCGTAGTTTTCGCACCCGCCATTAGAATTCTTTCCGGGAGAAGCAACGGCGACTAATGAATCATTCGATTTGCAGAGCGAAAGGTTAAACTATATAATGAAACGGCTCTTTTAAAAGCGTAAAAGATTTCAAAAAAATACTAAACCCCTGGCTTTGGACCTGATTTTCGTCCAGGAATTTTATTAAAATGCGCCCCTTTTGTTAAAATTCACTATACAGCTAATACTATAACGTTTCCCTTTGACTTTGTGAATTTTGGTTAGCGCCATCCGCCACAGATGGCAGCACCGTGGTTACACATGCGACTTGCGGTTCCATTCGCAAAATAAGTCCTACCCAATGCCGTAAACCGAGAGCTAAGATGTTACACACAAAAAAGCCAATTAAATGTATTTTTAAAAATTCCAACAACAGCAGGCTTTGCAAGCGTACTAAGATATAGAAATACAGTTTGTTGTCGCCACACACTCGCCGAGACGACACCATCTATCGTCACTTCGTTAGTTCGCCGAACGTCTACGCCTGCAACTCATATGAAACGGGACTTGCGGCCGACACTAGCCAGACTCGCTCACTAACTCGCTCCGACTCTAAAGTTACTCTCAAGCTGCGCCTCAGCCGGGGCTTATCTGTCTCAGTTGTCTGTATCAGCGGAAGTGCTCACTTGGGATCAAGTATGGCCCCGTCACGTTTCAACGCACCGTTTAACTTTGATGAGAACAAAGGTAAAATTTTGGGTTCGTTTATAACAGAAATTTGCGTTCTGGTGGTACGGTGTAATTATATGATCACTTGTATCAAAATATAAAAGTACACTTGTCGCGAATATCAATTAGTTTAAGGAAATTTTTGTCGAAAGATAATTTTGAATGAATCCTAACTTGGGGTTAATTCTAGCAGTAGTACACAGCACAACTTCAGGTGTTTACGCGTATCCGTTTACTCGTAGATATGAGCTACAGATATTCCATAACAAATTTTGTTTGGTTTAAATTATAAAAATTTGGCTTCGTCAAAGAAAAATATATAATTTAATGGCATTCCTGAAGTTAATTTATTGATTGGTTGCTAGAAATTTTTCCCCTGCGAAGTCAATGGCGTTTAGTAGTTTATTCATTTTTAGGCATGACTACAACTGTAATAATACTGTCAATAGACACCATGTTACCATCTTTAAAATTCTATTAGTGGTTATCTCTGCCTTTACAAAGGCAACATTTAAATTTTAGACGTTGATGGCATAAAACAAACAGTTTAAACCAATATGGCATATTTCAGTTCCTGCATTTTCCACAGTTCGACATTGTAGGAAATCTTCATCAGGTCTGCCCGCGAGTTGATCGGTTCTCGCCGTGTCCAGGGCCCGGGGCAGGGTGTCCACAGGTAAAAAAATATTTCTTACCAACTTAGGCGAGAAAAAAGTACTATATTTCAAAAAATAGTACTAAATTATAATTTGTTATGGTTTTAACAATTTATAAAGTTATTATGACATTGCAATGCTCTAACTTAAATATCACACCACACACATACATTCCATACCTAGTTTTTAAAAATAATTACGCGTAATAATAAAACATATTGGAGTTACTGTAATATTATTGTATTAAAGAAAAAGTACTAGATCTGAGCGTAAATGTACTAAACCACTAAAAAACTTATAAAAGTACTAGAGCTAGTACGAAAGTACTAACTGTGGACACCCTGGCCCGGGGCGCACCAGCGCACCATGGCGGCGCTCGGGGCAGTTAGGAGCGACGGTGCTGCCGCCTCGTGGCCCGAACAGCCGAACTGCCGGTAATTACAGTGACGGCGACCATCAGCTTTCCCCACTCCCCCTGGCCGGGCGTTAATTATGACGTCATTTGCATTTTGAGAGTGAGCGCTTAGCCGCCCGGCCCTTCCCCCTCCTCACACGCTCGCCCTGCCGAGTCGTTCTGTTCACGGTTACTGCCGCTGATAACACGTTTCCAGCGGGGATGCAGTAAACTCTTGTACATCGACGATTATTTAAAGGACTTGCTACTGGCATTAGAAACAAAAAAATCGCTGTTCTTCCTTAATTTAGGTCTCTTCCGAAACGTCTAACTGAGGCAATTTGTTTGCTAACGGTGATGAAGGTAGTTTGAGACGCATCGAGCGTCTGGATTGCACTGTTTTTGTAGGACGTAGGTACATTTTAACGGCATCCTGTTGGCACTGCTTGGCTTTATTTTAAATAGATTGCTGGCTTTCGCAGCCATTGTCTAGTCCAATAAACCGTCCATGTTGAACCGTGTCGTAGAGGTATAAGTGGCTTCCTCAATACTGAAGATGCCTGCACAGAACGAAACTTCGGCACAGTATTGTTCTTGATAGTTTACCATTTTCATTTGGCTCTGTAGAATTTTCAAGTGCGTTCCCAAAAAAATGTAACAACGTGTAATTTAATAGTTTCAATTTTATTTATTGATATTTTAAAAAGAATGTGTAATTCGTTTGCCAGGCAGTATACGTCAGCATGATTATTATTAACACCATTCCTTGGCGCTGTTTCAACCCGAACTGGTTTACTGCTGCCAGCGTTTAGGACCGCCCTGACCTTGACGACTGAGTTCGTACTTTGGGTTGAACAATTGTGGTGTTCTCCACGCACCGGCGGTACAGCACTGCGCAGCAAAGTGAAGCACCCCTTGCAGTCTGCTCATCGCGATCCTCTGCGCAGAGCGGTGACGTCAGAGAGAGAGAGAGAGAGTGAGTGAGAGAACTAACTCGCCAATTTTTGAAGCGATAATTCTTTGCAGCTTGTTGTGCAAAGACGTGACGATGACTCATCAGAGCGTGGCGGAAAGTACAACGCTCGGTAGTGATGCACTCGAAGGGGTTCGAGGGAGAGGAAAAGGGGAAATAATGAATGAAGTAGGTGCCGGGCAGCTGTAAGATTCTTTGGAGGTTTTTCGTAGGCACGTGTGTTAAAACTCAGAACCTCCATTGTGTACTACAGAGGTTCCCAAAGTGTGCACCTCGCGGCAACCCTGCTCTCTATTCTCCGGAAACTTAGCTATTCGTAATAAACAATTCAAATCCCCAACTCACATGTCACATTGATTAACTTGACACTGAATTTTTGTAGTATTTTTCTGTAATAATAATATACTCTTGTGTCAATTCTAATATATATACCTATATATACCTATATATATACACACACACATACACACACACACCTATGTGAGCCTCAGATTGTAGTTGTTTTAATTTCCGTACCTAGTGTCATAAAAAGTTTTATTTATTATCTTTTTTTGTCATTGTACACAATTTTCGACTTTGTAGGTAGGGCGCCGCGACAAAATACTGAACATGTAAGTGCGCCGCAAATTTTGGGAATCCCTGGTGTGCTATATTGTTTGGTTTTCTCGTTCAACAGAATTATAGAATATTTTTTATCGTTCAAGTGGATAATTTAAGAGTGAAGTTTCTTTTCTAACGTGCGTGGCGGCCGACACCCATTGTTATGGGTGTAGTATCACCCAGTAGAGGTTTTCAAAATAATAATTTAACCAAAGCATTACGCCATGAAATCTATATCCTGTGGTTTTCTCAGTTTAAAACTTTTTAGCTATCTTTTTATTTTTCACTCGGCAACGGATGCACTCGAACACACCATGAACAAACCGCGCCCTATCTGTTTGAGAATACAAACCACTTCCAGACGAGCGATTGTAAATGCAATTGATTGCTCAAGCCGTAGAACATAACGCGTGCTCGAAAACATAACCTAGAATCAAATCAAAGAGAATAATTATATTATTGCAGCTATTTATATCAAATATTGATGTTTTTTTAAGTACGGTTTGGTTTGAAAATCATATGTACACAATTTACTTGTCGAAAATCAGGTCCAAAGTCGGGTTTTGGTATATTTTTCAAGTTTTTTTCCCTCAATTTTATCGGAGCAGTTTCATTATATAATTTAAATTTTCGGTCTGCAAATGGAATGATTCGATAGTCTACGTAGCTGCTCCAGCAGCGAATTCTAGAGGCGGGTGCGGAAACTACGTGTGACTCGCGTCAAGAAATCTAGTTGAAAACACAATTTGCGTATGTTGATCACGCTCGGTATTATTTCAAGAATTGTACGTTAATTTAGTGTTCGCGTTTCATATTATAAATGTATTTGCAACTTCAGAACACTTGAATTTGCTTGTTACCAAGATTAGATGTTGCACATCTCTGGCAAGTACTGAAATACTCGCTTACTTTTATTTTATTAATTTTCCTGTCCATACTATTGTTTGAGTAGTTTTTCCTGTAAATCGCGATATCTCTCATAGCGGTAAAATTTGTGACTCAACAACAGATGCATGAGAGATATCGTGATAACTTTACAGGAACACCCCTAGAACAGAAGTATAATGACAAGAAAAATGGAATAACCACCTCGGAGTTGTGAGCCTTAATTTCGCATGCACGCGATGTATCGTGTAGGAGGGGAGATAGTTGATATGAATTCTCAAGTAAAATTCGATGAGAGCATGGCCTTGCCCGGGTGTTGTTGGCGAGTGGGCGAGGGGAGGGGGAGATATAAGCACGTAGAAGCACATGTCGGAGAGGCCCGCAACTTTGCTTTTATAGAGTGATTTACGGGCTAGCCGCCGGCCGGGAATAATAATAAACCGGCGGATTATGTTCATTGCGCAGGACCTTTAGTCTGCTTGGGTGGCTGGCGAAGGGATTGCAGCGGCGTCGGCGGCGGGTGAAATAAGATTATTGGGCAGTAAAAAATGCGGACCGATATAGCAGCCGAGTGGTCGGCCTCGCGGATCGGGTTGACTTCGAAAAGGGGTGCGGGGGGAAAAGGAAGAAGATGGAGGAATAACTCGCTCGCCGGGGCGGCGGCGAGCCCCCCTCGCTTCGCGGTACGTCGGCCGCGCCTTTCAGCGTCGCTGTCTGAGGTTTTATGGGCCGATTCCTTGGTAACCTGCGGAGAAGGGGGTGGGAAGATTGCTCGGGTTCTCAATTTGCAGATTGTCACAATTCCCGGCTCGAACGAAGGGGGAAAAAAAAAAAGTTTCGAAGAGCACCGGGACGCGGTCGGATCCTGTCCGACGTTATTGCGAAATACGCTGTAAAAGTTTTCAGCGGCAGATAGTTACATTGGACGCAGCATATTTTATGATCTTCTCCCTCTCATTTCCCCCCCCCCCTTACCATTTTTCCTCTCTCCCATTCTCCCTCTCTCCGCACCTTATAAATTTCTTTTTTTTTTCCCGTGAAGGGATCCGACGGACTGTAACCGAATGGCTTCAGAGCATGCAGGTATCTCACACCTGCACGTTCAGCACAACTGCTGCCGATATAGTACGTGACGTTTAACTTGTCGGGAAATTTGACAGTTCTCAGAAGTAGCACACAGGCGGTGCCCATTTCTCAACTGTCACTTGCAAAGCAACACCTCGTGCTTGTTGGTGAACACGCAAGCACACCAAGTTGTTAACAACACTGTTGACGGCACAGCAGTGGCAGAATGCGCCATATAGTACTACTTCTGAGAACTCAAATTTTGAGGTAAGTTAAATGACATAGACCAGGGACGTAGCCAGGGGAGAAGTAGGTGGGGTCAGGACCACTCCCTCCCAGGATTTAAATAAAAAGAAACCTAAAGCGAAGACAGAATAAGAAATGTACTGCAACTTAGCTACATAGGTTACATAGTGCTTTATTTGGTAAGATTGTTGTAATATTTTTGGTGTCCTATAATAAAAGCATTTCCTTCCACGTCTAGCCCAACATGGCTCATACACAGAAGCAGCAAAAATTGTCTGCAAGAAATGTACCTTTATTTGAAGCCGGTTTGCACAAGTGTTAGTTGTAAGCCGGTCTTTCATACAAACTTGACATGTGTGTTTCGTGTATTAAATAACCTGTGTAAATATAGATAATATGTTTTAATGAAAACACCAAACAATTGACTTAAGTAAAAAGTATTTTAAACAATGAAATAAAAACCAACCTATAGAATGTTCAGGTTTCTTTTCTCAAGAAAAAAACCTTACTAAAATTTTTAAGCGTAAACGTTGAACTTCTAAAAGTTAACTATTTCCTGAGATTTTAAGTGTAAAAATGTTCTTTTCAAACTCAATTAAAAAGAAAAATTACGTATGACAAATGTTATATTGGTTATGCTGGACCCCTCCTTCACAAGAGCCTGGCTACGGCCGTCCTGAGATTATAGATTCGAATCGACACGCTTTGATGTTATTCTCGTTTGTTGTCAAACATTTTTAGATTACGTTTAAGGTAATGTGTGCATTATGAATCGGGTGTGTTAACTTTTTTTTTTTTTTTTTTAAATATCGGCATAAACATATTCACTCAAACCCCGTATGAAACCGGTACATCGATTTGCATAGTTCCTCTTTCCAGGGAGCATGCATTTATTTTACTGCTCGTACTCTCCTGCAGCTAAGGGTGTATTTGTCGACGGTTTTAAGGCCGGGTTTATAAACTACGCAAACACGCAAAATGTTCAGAAGTTACATTTCGAGAGTACCGGTTTAGAAACTAACTATGCAAGGCGCATTGGCGCAACGCAAATATCGTTCATTTCCAACCTTCTTGCGTTTCGGCTTGAGTTTTTGAGTGCCATATTTGAAGAGAAAGAAGTGTTCCGAAAACTTTTAAAGACACAGGCGTTATGTGCATCGGAACCTGCGATGGTTGTTTTACATACACGCAGTGATAGAAAATACCCTTTTTTTATCTCAAGTTTTGGCAATTTTCTATTGATTACGTGATAAAAGCTAAATATAAAAACAAGCTGAGAATGAGAGGGGGGGGGGGGCGTGTATTCTACTGTTTAAAAATGTTGGTTACAAAGTTGGTGACGTCGTCTTGTACCTTGCGTGACTTATAAACGTCTGTGATTTTTTTTTTTTTTGCGTTGGTTGCGTGTTTGCCGTGTTTGTTCCTTGCGTAGTTTGTAAACCAAACTTGAAGGGTTGTCAGAGATGCCGTTGGGTGAGGGGGGAAACGGGGGGGGGGGGGGGGGGTTGTGTGTGATGTGTTCGCGCACCTGCGGTCGGATGGCGCACTGTCTCCAAGCACCGCGCACCTAGACGCTGTCGTCCTGTGTCTCTGAAGGGGGTGTTAGGGGGGGGGGGGGGGGGCGCACTAGGGCTTTCAGACGCCCAGGCAAGCTCATTACCATATCCACACACCCACATGCACCGCGGCGCACTCGTGAAAGGGCAGCGCACACACCGAGCGTACAAACACGGGCCGGTGTATTTATGTACATTCGTTAATAGATTCCCACTACGCTCCACGACTCATACTTCTTGCTGGCGTGATGTGCTCGGTGGGAAAGTGAAGGAAGTGTCAGGAGGGTGGGGGTTGGGGGGGAGGACACACACACATATATATACTGCGTTCGTTCGCTCAATCATTTTTTTTCCCCCGTAAAGAAAATTTCCGCTGGCCTTACAAAAGCCGAAAGCGGACCATCATGGGAGCGGGGTCTGTGGCCGACATTAACGAATGACGCGATGTCCTTATGAATCGGAGACGAAATGAAAAGGTGTTTGGGGCGTTGAAGAGCCTGTGTTTTGTGGAAGAGGGTGTGATGGGAGTATTGTGAAGGGGGGGGGGAGGTGGTATACGCGTGTTCATCTTCCTCGGCGTCCAGCGCTCTCGATAAACAACTCTGGACAAATCGCCTCGGCGCAGCGCACACGTGTACGAGTGCAGGTAGCGGCTGTCCCACGTCTCTTTGCGCACTAGTGTGTGGTGGCGTGCTGTAGTGGGTACAAAACGGTTAGGCCTATGGTTCAGCAGACGTCGCGAATTTTTTTTTCACCTTCATATAAATAGTTTTACCTCTGGGAATAATTACAAGACACCTTTTATTCCGTCTTATTTTAGCGATAATATTTGTTCCTAACAAGGTTTTCATGGTAAAGATTACTCTGCCGTCACTACACCAACTCAGAGAGAGTCGAATTCTTAGAAAGGAGATTCTTTTCTTTACCCCCCCCCCCCCCCCAATCTGTCTCTCCACCACGCTTCTTGAAAGACTCGCCTTATTTTTCTTGTGGACGCCTGTCCCTGTTTGCAGTTGGTTAAATACCGCTCATGGGTAGGTCTGAACTTGAAACTGAGACTTCCCAGCCTTCATATGGCCTGTGGGCGTCCAATAATGATTTAACAAGATTGGGGGGGGGAGGGGGGACTAGCGACAGGAGGGGTGCGACCTCGCCCAGGGGTTGCTGCCCTGGCGACAGAGGATCTCCATGCTCGCCACCGGAAGCAGTCGCCGTCGCGGGTCTTCTTATGCCTGGAGAGAGGTCCTTGGGGCGGGAGAGAGGGGTAATCTGTCACCTCCCTCCCACTCCTCGCCTAATGACTGGGCCAAATGGTGGGAAGCTGCGCGGGGGATTGCAATCTGTGAGCCATCAATCGCAGCGAGTGGGACGGTGGAAGGGGGGAGTTTGGGGGGCGGGGATGCAACTTCCTGTGGGAAAGGCCGGAGCCACTCGCACCACGCCGCCGAGCCGGAGAGCTTTCGGGTCGCATCCACGGTCTTGCTTCCCGTCCGCGGGTCCACCCCCTCCAGCACCCCGTGGGGAGGGTGTGGGAGAAGGGGGAGCACTCGTCGCGCACCTCCGTCGCCACGGCGGGGACACGTGGCGCGGAGCTAAGACGCCCGAGCTGGCCGCGAGAAGGCAGCACCGGCCCGACCACTGTGCGGGTCCGCTGTACTGCAGGAGAGCCTCAGCCTCTGTGTATAGCTAAAAGCTCTAACGCTCTTCCTGGTTGCGTATGCGGCGTATCCGCATCCATGCCCATGGGGGGCCCCAGCCTGGAAGTCCTTATAGGATATGAAGGCTGGGTTATCAAAAATGGAGGAGAGATCCTCAAAACTTGCAGGTGTGTATGTCCATGTCCTCCAGTGTTAGTGTGTGACACCAGCCAGTCCAATAGATGGCAAAATGATAAGCACGGCGTTATCAACACTTTATTTGTTTAAAATTTACGATAACATTAAGATGAAAAATAATCTTTATTTCCTCTTTGCATAATATATATATATATACACACACATACATAAATATATATACATTTTTCCAAATATATTGTAAAAAATTAAACCTCCAGTGCTTTAAAATTTCCCTAATATAATCTGTCGTAAGGTAATAACTATTAACTAAAAAAATATATGTTTTAGTGTCAACTCAAGCCAGTTGGCTATTTGCCCCACACTCGCCTGTGTAGACAGTACAGAACTTTCCGGTACGTCCGCGCCTCCGAGAACACGCGAGTGCAGTTCAAATGCGTGGCGAGGGCTCAGGGCGCCATTGTGAGTGTAGTCTAGTCGCAGTTCGTGCACACACAAAATACAACAAATATTATTATTTTTTTTTATGTGTAAACATCTTAGCTCTCGGCATACGGCATTGGGCAGGAGTAATTTCGTGAATGGAACGGAAGTCGAATGAACGGGAATGTGTAACAACGGTGCCAAAGTAGTCAAGATGGTGGACCCACGTGTAGTTACATAAACCAGTATATAGTCCATTTCGTAAACGTTAGGAGACATACCAAACGTATTTTAGTGCCAAATGAAACTATGATAAAAAAAAAACTACCCCGGATAACTTAGTAAACCAAAATAGACATTGTAACTGGTAATCTCAAGTTTTAAAATACATAATAAAATGTGTATTACAATATGATAATACATATTCTCCTTCTAAATGCCCAATAGGCTCGGTAGCACAGCGGCAAAGCGGGCATTGATAAAGCTTAAAAGCTATTTTTTGACGTGGTTCAAACTTTGTCACTGGAAAAGAAATTTACTGTTTAAAATAATATGTTAAAAAAAAATATATTTTATTTTAAATAAGTTCAATGATGTTAACTAAGGTTTGTTTGTAAGAAGTATTTTACAGACTGATTTTAGTCGTTTGATCATAAAAAAATATAAAACATATACTTAGTTTTATAATTAGTGTTTTAAAATGTTTCAGGTTAATATTTTAATGTGTTATAGAAGTATAACTTATAACGTGTGCGGAAGCAATATGGTACACGCGAGTGAACAAGTTCTCTCTTTTCTTGCACTCTTTTATATATTTATCTATCTACCGTTTTTGGTGTATGCAATATATAATCTCCTATAAATATATATAGCATGCCCAATAATTAAAAGTTATAACAAAAGTTGATAGGACAATAATGATGGTTTTGAATAAACAAACACTTATAAAGTTTGGAAAATACTGGGTCATATGCATTTTTCATAAGTTTAAAAATGCCCATCACGCAGCAAATTGTTTAGATGCTGCGAGTTAAAATTTTTGCTTTGCAGTCTTGAATAACCCATTTTGATATAACAATTCAAAATAAAATCATACATGCCATACTTTTGGAGGGAATAGAAAATGTTTACACGACTTATGCGACGAAAATGTTTAAACGTGTAACTGATAATTCATACTGTACTGTAACTATAGTAAGCTATCTTAGTTATTTGAAACGATGATTTATATGAGCAAGATTTTAAAATGGTAAAACACCGACATTAAAACAAATATTGTAAAATGATAGATAACATGTATACATGTGTTTTTTTATGCGAACAGTATCTCATTTGTAGAGACCTGCAAAATTCGCGGATTCAATTACCTTCAGGATAGACTCTACTACACTCTACACACTCGGGCAAATGCCACCTGTTCATTGGCTGCTGACTTGTGAGTCGTCTCGACTGAGTGTCTGTGATTCGACACTTCTTTGAGTGAGGGTCTCTAATTGGCCCTCATTACTCCAGATTAACAGTGAACCAGTGGTAGAAGCAGCGCTGAGGTATAATTATTTGAATTGTAGCATATCACGAAATGGATCCGCGAATTTTACAGGTCTCTACTCATTTATAAAGTTTAAAACAGGTATGTATGTTTCCCGCTGTTTGCTGAATCTTTATTCCACCAACCGAGACCAGTTTGGCAACACCGCGCGCATGCTACGTGGCTTCCTGCGAGTCGTCACTTGGGACGGCGACAGACGTACACGTGCTCGCCGCTGTGACATGCGGGCATTATTTCCGGCAGGTTGACCCTCTCCCTTTATCCGGCCGCCGTCTTTCCCCTCTCTCCGCAACCCTTCTTCACCCGGCGCGGCGCTTCCTTTTTGCCGAAGGTGGAAAGGGTTGGTGGGGGGAAATATCGCCATGGCTTGTTGCCGCAGGTCGTCGACAGGCGTTCGACCTTGGCCGCGCTCACCTCCTGCGACCTCCCGTGTCCATAGAGCTGTGTTCCAGTAGCATCGCCCGCCAGCTAGCCCAGTTTCGTGCACTCGGTGGAGAAAGCCGCGATGATATATCTAATCCACACACAACTCTATGCTGGCAATCCCCGTACTTTCATCCGAATGCTGTAAATCTAGAGGAAATAAATCCAGAAAGTAGTAGTTAAACTGTACTAAGCCAAGGAATTAAAATATCTACCCTAGAAATATGGATATCCTTCACTGATATTTTGACTGTAATTCTTTCATTTTGATCCTTTAAATAAATACTTTCCTTAAATCCTAATAATACTAAGTTTTTTAGAACAAAAAAAATCTTTCTCCCCCCCCCCCCTCCTCTTTCTCACTGCCGTTTTACCCCTTACGATATACTTACGAGTCGGGGTTTGAATTGCCAAAATAATTTCCAATTCTGTCACGTGTACTGAGTTACACGCGGTCATATTTTTTTTCCCCTCCCTACCGGTTTGCGTATTTGGATAAGATATGGTCGACGCGCTCTCCGGAGTAATTCCTCCGCGAGAAGTTGACGACGCGCCGCGCAGGTTTTGTGTGTGTACACTGCGCGGCCCTCGGAGAGGGGTGTGTTTACCCCTTTCCGCCCGTCAGTCCTCGATCGCCGCGATAACTCCCCAAACACAAGGACTCGTAAAAACTAGAACCCCCCCGCCTCCTTCCACCTTCTTCTTCAAAGTCCTTGGAAGTCGCGCGCGAAAATGTCCCGGGCCGCAGCCGGAAGCAGTCCGGGCCTGGCGCATGGATCGCCATCACGTGGCCGGTGGCTATAAGAGGCTCCCCCCGAGAGTAAACGCCGCCTCTCAGAGGGGGGCAAAAGGAAAATAGAAAAAAAAAAGAAGAAACAGTTGAATTACTATCGGGCCGCGTGCTATGTTGCAACTGTGGATGGATGCTATTCCTTAGAACAGTCGTATAATGGCAGTAAAACCCTTCGCTGTCGGTATACAGACGGGCGATGTGCGGTTACCCGAAAAGCTCCGCGGGGTTTAAAATTAGCCCCCCTCCCCCCTCCCCCTCCCCAACGGGGCCGCCTCTCCCGGGCGCAGAAACAAAGGCGGGCCTTTTTGCTTACTCAAACACATACACACAGACACAGGCAGACACAGATGCGCGCGCGTGCGCAGACGGGAAGACGTCTCCCGCTCACTTCCGAGGCGAAATTTATTAATCACACAAAATGGCATTTACAGTCGGTTTTACGTCCTTCGAGCGGCCCCAGAAGAGGGAAAAGGGGGGGGGGGGGGCTGTTATCGCCCGCGCGGCCGGCGAGATACAACATCTCTCTCTCTCGTCCGCGGCCGGGTTAAAAATACTGTTTTACTGTCGCGGAAAACATCGTCCCGCGCGGAGGCCGAGGCGCCCGCCCTGCCCGGAACAGCGCGAGTGACGAGGACTGTAGGCAGCGTTCCCGCACGCAGGGAATAAAAAAAATGTTTATTAAATACCTGGAGTACACAGCGAAATTGTTAATATCCAAGTGCAAAACAGAATCTGTAATTTTTCTTACTTATTATAACAGCACGTATTTTAACCATAATTTTTGCAAAGTTAGTAATCCGTAGAGACCGGAAAAATTCGCGGATTCATTTCACGACAGCCTAAAATTCATATAGTTATACCTCAGTGCTGCCTTTGAATATATATATACTGTATAGAAGTCGCCAGCCCAGGTTAAAATTTCTAATACGGTTTTGAGGTAGTTGGTTAATTCACCGCCGCAATCGCCACCATCTCTAGGGCATCGACTTGTAGTGGTCCCTAGCGGACAAGTGTCGAAATCTTCAAACACCCCTTCCCCCTCCCGTTGAACGACCTTGAGCTGCAGTGAATGATTGATGGGGGGTGCGGGGAATGACAGCGGGCGACAGTGCTGCGCTCTAACGTGTAAATAACAACTAAGACGATACAGGGCGTTACGGCAGCGCACTGCAGCGGTGAAGTTCCCAAGCTGCTCATCATACGCTTCTGATAAACGTAGAGTAAATCCTATCCACTCACGACTTCTATACAGTATATATATTCAAAGGTTCTGCCTCTGCTATTGGCTCACAACTCACCTGGATGACTCTGGGCCAGTGAGAAACTCTCAACCGAAGCTGTTTCGAATCACAGGCCGCTACATTGGGACACCTTCACAAGACAGCAGCCAATGAGAGGGTGACATTTGACCGAGTGTACGTAAAACTATAAAGTTCATCCTAGAGGTCATTGAACCCGCGAATTTTTCCGGTCCCTATTAATCCGTTTCTGAATTTTACTTATAATTATCGAACGTATCATATACAAACACCTAGGGGCGCAAATATGTATGATTCGTAAAGAGGGGAAGGGATTTTGACAAATAGCTAGGTTGGGGGGGTGGGGGGATTCCGAGATTTTTCGTGTGGAGTTAAGTCAAAAGTCATCTCTGGATAGGATATTCGTGTGTTGTATCAAATTGTGGCCTATATGCATGCAATATGCAAAAAAACTTAAAAATATAAAGTTTTTCGTTAAACATGAATTTTGGTTTTTGCATTGATGTTTATCAACACCGTTTTATAGTCGCGCTTAAATTTTGTTGGAAGCTATTGTTTCCATTATTTCAGACTTGACAAACAAAGTGTGGGAAGAATTAGTTGTATGTGTTGCGTATAACTAAAGGTGTACTTACTGAACATTAAAAAATAATTATAATAAACTAGGTTAGTTGATCTTCAATTTGATGTATGATTTTTTTTGTATACCGTTGAAACTGGGACATTATTTAACAAACATTCTGTATTAAGCTGATTTACCACTTTCCACGTGGCCGCCCGTAGAACTAGTTGCGCGGGAGCGCTATAAGGGTGACACTGGCTCGCGCGATTCACGGCTGCTCACCTCTACGCGCGAGGCACCGAACTGGCGCGCTGTTATTTCCGCCAGGCTTTCACCCGCAATCCATTTTATTGCGCGCAGCGATATCTAACGTCGACGGTTCTTTGCACTGGCCTGGGCCACATTCAGCGCTGCCTCCCATATTTTCCACGGCTATAAAATATCGATAGAGACCGGAAAAATTCGCAATTTCAATGGCCTTCAGGATAGACTTCACGTTCCCCTGTACACTCTCGCAAATAACGCCTGTTCATTGGCTGCTGACTTGTAAGTCGTCTCAGCTGGTTTTTCTGTGATTCGATCCTTCTTTGGTTGAGGGTTTATAATTGGTTGAGATTCGTCTATATGAACAGTAAGCCAATAGCAAAATCATCTAAAAGATATATGTATTTGACTTCTAGCCTATCGCCGAATGAATCCGCGAATTTTTCCGGTCTCTAAAGATCGATTGTGAAAACTTCCGGTTCAGACATTAGTAGCATGGGTGGAGGGGGGGGGGGGGGGGGGGGGGGTCGTATTTTTCGCGAAAGGTTTTCGAGACGAGCTTAGAGTAAAAACACTGTAGCATCGTCTGTGATTCGTGATAGGTCAAGTGTCTGTAAGGTGCATGTCTACTGTCAACGAACCAATCACAATAATTCTGTATGGAAGCAAACCCGACCGGAATTGTTCGGTCAAATAAAACAACTTCTCTTGACGGCCGCCAATTGCAAGGGATAACCACTGTCGTGAACACAGTATAATGCAGTCTACTGGGTGTTTAAATATTTTCACGACAAATGTCTGACAGTTAAAACTCGCACAGGCTTGTGTAAAGAAACAAGCGTTTTTTAAATTTTAAGTCTGTTTTGCCAATAGAGGGTTCAGAAAGTACGTGTTCGGAAATTTTCACTTTATTTCTGCCAACGTAATGATTTATGTGTAGGTTGTTACGGAGTGTGAATTAGTGCTCACGTATCAGGGCTGCATGCGAACTCCATTAATTCAGACCCTTTCTCTAGGAAACTGTTTAGGGCCCAAACTTGTTCGTGCAGTCGGTCGAGTTTGAGCCCTAAAAATGCTATCCCGATAACGTTAATTAGCTTGTGAAGGATGGAGACCACGACATTTATTAATTTATTCATTATTTAAAGTTCCTTGGCCAAGGAAGAGGAGGGGAAGCTCACGACAAGGGCCGTGGCCAGAATTTTATGAATGGCGAGGTCCACCAAAGCATAGGTAACATTTTTTTATAAGTAAGTTTTCTACTACAGTTGAAATATAAAATAAAATTTATTGTAACATTTAAATGTGAAGGAGTAGAAGACTTTTATAATTCCAAAGTTTATTTATATAAATGTAGTAATGATTTTGCGTGTAAAATGTAAACTAAGAATATTTTGGGTTTTAATTAATTAATTTTAATAAGTACTTGGTTTCTAGGTCACTTGAAAAATACATATAAATTAAATTTATTAAACGAGAAACAAGCATGTCATGTTTGTAAGAAATGCATACCGCAATACATGTGCAAAATGGCATTAAACATAAGACCACTTGAAAACACAATTTCTGCCACTTCAGTCTACGAGACATATCGGGAAGTAAATACATTATTGTGTCCCAATAATAATTACAGTAACCCTTCCGAAATAATCTCTTTGTAACCCGTAGCTAAGTTGCTATGATTTCCACATTATGTCTATGCATGGGAGTGAGGGTGCCGAGAACCCACGGACTGCACCCCTGGCTACGCCCATAAGCACGTGTTTACAAATTGTTCCACCTAGTTCATCCCCCTCTCCCCCTAGGAAAATGGCGTCGCGACTAGGAGGGTAGGGCACTCGGGCCCGAGATCCTACCGGGCTACACGCGCCGCCAGGAAGGGCACGGAGGGGTAGCATCGACGTCGCGGGCTCGGGGCTAGATGGCCCTTGAGGGACGGAGGGGAGAAGGGTTGAGGTATATTTATCGACCCGGCGAGAGGCACTCCCAGACAATTAGAACTGTTTTGTGCGAGCCCGTGGGTTATGCCCCCTGGGCCGGGAGGGGGGGGGGATAATAAAAAGGCGGAGCTCATCTTGCAACACCTGTCCTCGCCGTGTGCGGACAGCGCTCGATTGATGCGGCCAATCGCGGGTCGGCCAGCTGGCGCGCGCAACAGCGGGCCAACTCTCCCCCCCCCCCCCTCCTCTCGTCGACGGAAGTTATCCTCCGATGCCGTCAGCGGTTCCACGGAGCGAGCCGGCGAGTCTCTGGACCCCGCAGTTTCCCCGCGGTTTTCCACTCCAGGCAACCGCTGGGACAGATCCCAGATATCCCGTATCTCCGTCCTCGATGCGAGACTGTCTCTGGTGAGCTTGTCAATGAGACAACTTGAAGCGGTGTTCCAAGACGTTCGGGTAAGGCATCCTTGTTGTGATACAACCGTAACCTAAACTCGCGGGCCGTATTCCAGAACGTGTCCAAACCTAATCCCAATAAGGAATAAAAAGGGCAACAGTTTAAATAAACGGTTATCTGCGCGAGGCTATAAACTGATTTCAACGCATTCTAGCGGAAGTTTCGCAAGCATCGATGCAATTGATTCTCCAAGAATATTAGAGTAAGCAGCACCATCACACAAAAACATAACCTCCTTTCTAATTTTCTCAAGTACTTAAGTCATGATTATTTCTTGTTACGACAATTAAAGTGTACCAAATGTCACGTACCCCCGTTGTTCACAAAAATGACTATATACGAATTAATGACGCCAGATGCGGTTCAGCCTATCTGGACGAAATCAACGAAAAAGTCAGCTCTGCGCATGCGCGTAATTTGAGCAACAGAACGGCAACGGATACGACACCAAAATTCGTTGCCTAACAAAATTGCGACACGGGTCTCAGTAACGCCGCGAAACACGATGGAAATAGGAAGTACTTATTTTGTCACACTTACGTCATAGATGTGTCGAACGTGATTGGTTGGAAATCTTCGCTGCGCCGACGGGCAGGGGATCGACGTGGTGTCGGGGTGTGCCAGTAGAGCGCAGCACCGTGGAACGCAAAAGGGTGCCGCCTGGGTACGTTCCCCCCCTACTTTTTCTGACATCCTAATTTATCGCTTCCCATTGATCTTGAGCACGTACACATCTGGAGAGGGACAGCTGTTTCCTCGCACGCGAGTTTCTAGCAGGGCTGGCAGACTACGCGTGCGATATATTTAGTGTGTGTATGAAAGCATTTTTTTTTTCAATTGGAAACATGTTTATACAACTCAGTTATATGTCCAGTACTATACAGTAGCCGCACAAACAACTTATCTCATAATGACCACGTAGACGCATAAAACGGAAACCTTTATTTTGTTTCTCAAGGGTAGCAGTGTCAGATGGACCTGCTTGTCTTCAGACGCAGTCAAGTGATGACTTCATGACCAGTGAATCCATCCAATTACGTCTCGTACCACATACACACCCACTCTCTCTCTCCCCCCCCCCCCCCCCAAAAAAAAATTCAACCGACACCGTGAACAATCTCACGATTGCACATTCCTCTATCTCACGCCAAATTGCGCCTTCGAACATCACTCTTACACTAACTCAGTCGCTCGCCTAGCGCCTACAGCAACAGCCACTCAACCAGGCAGTAGTTTTAGTAACAGCTCATAACTGTGACAAGTTCCTACACGCCTATCGTTGAAATGTAGTAAACTGATTGAACCACAGTTCGCTAGGACCCCGAACCAATGAAAAAATCAACAACGAAAACGCATAGAATCTTAAACAACTATACTAGTCTCAAAAACACGGCCTGTATCCAATGAGCAAGTCTTATCATAGAGGTTATTATTGAAACAGCGAAATTTTCCAGTCCCAATTATTACCATTTTGGCCAATTTGTGACTTACGCTCATTTCCCTTAGCAGCCTAAAATTTAGAAACGGAGTACGAGAAATTTCACTAAAGAAAAAAAAAATCACACTAGTCTAATATTTCCGGCATCAACCCGTATTCGAATAACGTCCGCGCTGATGGGCTCATCTGCGGACAGATCGATTTTGTGTGTCCAGGCTGGAGTGTGTTTTGTGGTCTCGCGTGGTAAGTTTCCTGGCAAATTTTCACGTAATCTCCCCCTCCCCACCAGATGTCGCGGGCGCGCCCCGCACACCGCAGAGGGGCGAGTTATCACCCCTGCCCTCGCTGCTGGATGAAGACATCTCGACCCCCCTGGTCTCATGGTGCGAGTGGCGGGCTCGCTCGCCGCGGGGAGGGGTAGGGTAGCGCCGCACGCAGGCTGCCGGCGCGGGGGTCAGGGGTCAGCGGCTGGGGAGGGATTCGCAGCACGACACGTGTTCCTTTAGCGCCATGTTCGTCGCCGCGGGTCTCCCCTGTGCGGCCGGGAAGCCTACAACTCACGTTGTTTCGGTTCCCTGCAAGAATTTCCGAAGATTTCCGAAGTTTTGCGTTTTGGTACTAACGCCACTTCAGCCGCTAAATCAGAAGTTTCCAACGAAAACAATCATTTTGTGACTGACCTAACCTAACCTAACCCTTCGATTTTTTTTAAAATTTCAATTTTTGAGAGAAATCCGAAGTTGCACGAACGTGGTAGGGAACCGAAACTAAGTGAGTTGTAGGCTTCCCTGTGCGGCCACGCGTCAACCACCTCGCGCCCTAACCTGCTCGAGAACTTACACCAGTTCATTACATTACATCACTTTGAATTTGCTACGTTACACCTCTTGGCCCTACTTGCACTACGCTATATGTATATAGATATAGTGTATCGTCGTAGCTATCCGTTCACATTTCGTGGACGGAAATATGTAAGCACGGTGCTCCCATCTGTCGCGGATGACGCGAACCAAAGTTCACAAGCCAAAGGGAAAATGATTCAAAACAAGATGGTCACTATTTTAATAAAATGCTTCGTAGAGAATCAGGGCCAAAGCCGAGGTTCCGTATTTTTTAAAAGACTTTTTCGCTTTTATCGGAGCCGTTTGTAGCATTTCGGTCTGATAATAAAATCATTCAATAGTCGAAGTAACTAACTTTTCCAGTAGCGGATTATAGCGGCGGATTGCGTAAACCACGCGTAATTTGTGTCAATAAATGTAGTTGAAAACACAGTTTGCTTATATATTATTTATCACGCTCGGCATTATTTCGAAGAATTCTACGTTATATTTTGGGTCCGAGTCTTGTAATACTAGTGTATTTTGCAACATGAGAACACAAGAATTTGCTCGGTACCGAAGTTAGATGTTATAATTCTTTGGCGAGTACTGAAAAACTCGCTCACATGTTCTTTTTTTATAAATTTATTATTAAAGGCACGCTATCATGATCAGTAGCTTCTTTTGAAACTTTTCTTTCTAAGACGAAGCGCAAAGAACGTAATTCAGCTCGTAACTTGTTTCAAGTGATTGGTTTACCGAGTCACTTAAAAATTTAAATCCTAGTTATTTGTCGCTGGAAACTGAAGTTTTAAGACATTATACACGCATTCAAAGAGAGCTGTCCCCGAAGCACATGGTACGATAGAAACAGTGGTATGTTTCGGCATAGGAATTATTTTCACGCGCGGCTTTGAGCGTTGAATGAAAAGGGAGGAGGAGTGGGTGATCGACAATGCTGACTGTCATTTGCGAACCACGTAAAAAAATTAAAAATTCGCTTGACCTTTTAATATTTCGAGCACTTCCACCTTGAAACTGCTAGATTCGCCATCATCAAGGACGCCATTAAGTTTCTATACATACCCGATCTAAGAATACGCGCCACTTTGCATGCACCAATCAGATTTCCATCTACTTATGAAAATGGAGAACACACGTATGAAAAAAAAACACACGACAGTTACCCAATAGAAACTTAAAAGTCATTAATTACCTATATTTATTTCGTTCAACATGAGCATTCAATATCCTTTTTTGCGCATATTTTTATTGTGAGCTAGTTAAAATTAGTGGAAGTAAATGCCAGACAAAAAAAAATTCACCGGATATTTTTTAACATAACATAAAAATCCAGCAAATTCAATTTGATCAGCAAGAGTTTAAGCAAACGCGGGAAGTTATTTATTTTTCAATTTTGTTTTCTTGTCTCCCCGATCTGTAGCATTTTAATGTGAAACTTACAGGGAAGGGAACTGTGTTATAACACCTTTCCCTTGAACGGCGGTGGGTCACGAACATCGACCCAGGGGAGATTCGTGGAGTGTGCTTGTACAGCCAGCTGAAGAGAAGCCAATAAATAATTCCCGGGACAAAGGGACCGCAAAGGGTGTGGAAGGGGGGGGGGACGTGGGACATGGAAGAAGGGAGGGTGTGAGCGAGCAATGGACCCAAATGAGATGTTTATCAGGTGGCGAGTGTCCCACGGCCCAAATTAACCCCCGCGCCACTGGGGCGCGCGAACCCTCGGCCGGCCCTAAACCTAGTTAACAAGGCGCCCCAGCAAACGACAACAGCATCCCCGACACGGCTTCATTCGCGGTGATGACGTGTGTGTGTGTGTGTGTGTGTGTGTGCTCGCGGCACCGGGTGTTCCGCAAACATCAGCGCGGGTCGTACACATCAGTCCCAAACTACACTTCAACCTTGAGGGGTCTGCCTGGTCAGTGGTGTATTTGTGTTGGTGAGGAAGTGGTGATGAGTGCGACTCTCAATGCCTCCATGCGCAAAGCTGTGGCCTGGCGCGCGGTCTTCTCGTCTCGTCCATTGGAGCAACATTGAAATTTGTGCGGCAAACGTAACATTAGATGGCGGAGAGATGAATGTAAAGGCTTAAATGCAAGTCCTTTGAGTGATTTCAGGAATCTCTACCGCGTGTTTCATGCTTAAAAATAATACCTAAAACGCTCGTTTTAGACCTTTTCACTCTCGTAAATTACAGTTTAAAAAGAAAATGACGGAAACCGAACCACTCGTGCTCCCTCAGGAGTATTCTTAAATGCTTTTCGTAAACAGACACCACTCCGATATGTTGAGCAGTTTTCAAATCCTGTGGTTTTTTCCTGAAGCTTCTGCACACTGTGTATATGCCCGGGTAGGCAGGGCTTTAAGGCTCGGTATCACACGCCCATTTAGTAATTTCATTTTCTTGTCATTGCTATTAGGGAATGTAACTGTCAATATATTCCTATATTTCTCTAGGATTTTTTTTGTTGGGTAGCAAATTTTCTCACCAGATATTTACCAAAAATTTATTAGCTGTAAAACGCCACTCAAATTTTTTCCCCGCGTTTAGACAATCTTTAGTAAATATCTGCTGAGGAAATTCGAGATGAAACATAATATGCAAGAGCGCTTTCCTTATCAATTTACAGGAAAATCCCTTGAATGATAACAATGACCGAAAAATGAAATAACTGTCGCGGCGTGTGAGACCAGGCCTTAAGCTACATGACTTTCGCCAAACCATTGAATATATATAATGTTATATATATATATATAATGTTATATATATATATATATTCAATGGCCAAACTGACAGTGTGTTCGCTCAGCAGTGAAATTAATACCTAAAAGTTGTACGATTCACCTGTTAAACCATAAGTTGCAATATGTTAATATAGTTACACTCATCACTGACTCACGGACTCTGTATCGCTAAAGAGAGATGTATACCTTGGAGACAAGCGTATCATGATGCACAAATATTAGCCTACTCCATAGAGATGTCTATAAAATAGAAAATGGGAGTGTAACAATAGAGTGATATTTGAAATACAGCTAGCTACATAAGTGGAACGCGCCTTGATTGTTAAAATAAACTGTTTGTTGTATTCATCATTTTTCAATGGGCACCTTACGATTAACTATGCTCATAATTACTATAAAGGCTTATACCTGTATCTCAGAAAGTTTAGCTCTAAACTAAAAACGGTGAATAATTTTCCGTTTTCGGAAACCTAAGTTTGCGTCACTGGGAATTTTTTGGTGATATTTTGAATTTTGTACTCATGCCCTTTCGAAAATATGTTTCTGTTTTTTTAATATTGTTATATCTTATATAATTTATTTATATAATATATACTAATATATTATATAATATCTATATTTATAATTTTATTTAAAAAACATTGGTAATTTTGTCTTTTATGAATATAATGTATGTTTGTATACCCAAAAATGTTTTTGGCAGATTTGCTTTTTTTTATTATGCCCTTTTGTATTTTTTATATTATATTCTGCTTAATGGTCACTTAATTTCTTCCTGCTAAAAGTATCGCTAAATAGCACAGATTCACTTTATATATAATTTTGTCAAATTTTTTATACAATTTCATATGTATCAGATAATTTTCATTTGCACAATATTAAAAGAAATATAATTTTTAGTAAAAATTTCATGTATGTTAACTAAACGTGTTTTTCAACGGGTGCCTTAGGTGCCTTACAATTTTAAAGTATGTTAATGTTATTAATTTGTTTTAAAGTCATAACATTTATCCATGACAATTAACATAAGCGACTGCGTATGCACAAAACTAACTATGCAGAGTTATCAAAACCTGACATTTCTGTGGTTGCATGATGAGCTAAAAATGCTGGAACGTTGTGATGTGAGATTCTTCTGTTTATTAACTGTATAAAAATATCGAATTACAAACATAACTAGACGTACGTATATTTTATTAAATAGTATAATGAAAATGATGTTACGGCAAGGGGGATTTTAAATTATCAGAAAATCAATTGAATCATCAACAAATAATTTTTTTTATATGTAAACTGATTCCTACCCACTTTGCGTCCTTTCCCAACAATGTTCTTAACTAAATTAGATATATCAGTGGTTTGAGATCGGGTTCATCAAATTAGATGCTTGCGGGGGATACAGATTCAAAAGCCGAACGTTATTAGCAAATTCACATCAACGCAAATTATGACGATGTTCGTTACACCGTAAGGGAGAAGCGAGAGAGTTTCCTCGCCAGAAGCATAACCTAATGTCCAGTAGACACGGTTCTCTTTGTAGTACAAGAATGTGCACGCATTCTGCAACACCTCTACTTGTAACGAACTAGTGTTGTGTGAACGACGAGCGTGTATTCTAACTACTAATATAGTCACTTGTGTACAAGCTTTTGCGATGTAGGGACGGTCGTATTTTCCTAACTCTTTTTCTTGTGAAAAACCATTTCAAACAAACAGGAAATTATTCACAGAAGAAAATGTACACAGCTTCCTAATTTATTTAAATTCCGGCCAATTTCATTATATAAATGTATGAACAAAATATTTTTAGTACTAAAATGAACTTACTGCTCAAAATAAAAATATTTAAATTAATATTTAATTTCTTTTTCCCTTCCATATTATTTTTCGCGCTCATGAAAGATGTCCGTGTGTATGAGGGTAGACCTTCTTAAAAACGACATAAATAACTTTGAATACTAACACTTACTCTTTACAGAAATCTGAACATCAGCTTAGATTGAATCACCATATTGCAAATATTATTGACTCAATTCCATTTAATTTAACTGAAAACAACCCAAATCTTGACACTACATGATTTTTTTACGTTCTTTTCTGCGACGTTATAAATACATTAAAAGATTAAAAAAAAAAAAACACAAAATGCAAGATAAATACATGCAGTGTTTTCTTCCTTCAGTGACCAATCCCCAAACTTAATATGCTTCTGGCCGATACCTGCAAGCGGATCATGTTGCTTCTTAAGTTTTTGATTTTTAATATCTTAGCTCTCGATATACGGAATTTGGTAGGAGTAATTTTGTGAATGGAAAGGAAGTCTCATGGAACGGAAATGTGTAACTCCGGTGCTGCCATCTGTAACATTTGGCGTGAAATAAAGTTCACAGAGCCAAAGGGAAACTTTATAGTATTAACTGTTTAATGGTTTTAAGGAAATGGACACTATTTTAATAATATTCATTGTCTAAAATCAGGTCCAAAGCCGAGGTCTAGTATTTTTTCAAGAAATTTTCGCTTTTATCGGAGCAGTTTTAGTGTACAGTTAAAATAATTTTTCTGCAATTATAATTATTCTATAGTCGATGTAGCTACTCCGGAAATGAATTCTAACGACGGGTGAGGAAATTACGTGTGATTCGGGTCAAAAATGAAGTTGAAAACACAATTCTCGTATATTTATCACGTTCGGCATCTTTTTAAAATAATCTACATTAAATTTCGTGTCCCGAGTTTTGTATTATAAGTGTATTTGCAACATGAGAACACATGAATTTGCTTGTTACTGAGGTTAGATGATTACACACCTCCGGCGAGTACTGAAAGACTCGCAGAATATTTTTTTTTTCCTGAAATACATAAAACGCTTAACCAAATCTTCTTGCTTTAACAATAAACGAAGTGTTTTCCCACCATCCCGGATTGGGTGGAATTTTAAAAAGACCTTCAGAATATTCCGTCGTCATATTTACATCCAGCGAAATTGCCATGAAGCCGTGACATAATTACTCACATCTGGTTAGCAAGAGCTTTGCATGTCTGCCCGATCCCATTAGGAGGAGCCTCGCAAAAATCATTTGGAAAATTAAAAAATAAATAAAAGAGACTGTTTTCGTTTATTTAATTTTCGAAACGAACGAAAGGGGGAGGGAGAGAAAGGCTCTCCGTGGATCGCGGACGGTCGTAATTGATAATTACTGAAAGTGCGACGGAGGCAGGTAATTGGATTCCCTGCCAGCCGCCACCTGTGGCTGCGCTATCCACGGCCGCCATTTGCACGGTCCGGCCGCTAGCCGGCGCTTCGGCGCGCGACCACCAGGATGAGCCAGCGGCGCCAGTGTCCCGTCTGCCCGGGCGCGCACCGTGTGTGCGCGGCTTATTTATTCATTTATCGTCTATTGGTGGCGAAGTTAATCCGGTACGCCTTAACCACTTTTCTGCAATTACATCAAATAGTGGAATATTAAAAATTAAGCATGATATAAGCAGATGTTGACTAAATATTAAGAGAACAAATTAAAATTCTAACTTAATGTTCAAATATTAACTATTACAAAAGATTCAACCATAACTAATTTAGAGTAATTAAAAATTAAGCATAGACATACATAAAAGGAAAGTGATTAAACATACATCAAATAGTATGAAAAAGATACGTGCTACTACATTAAAACCAGTCACTCGCACATTCACACACAGATTCAAGCAATAGGGTAGCGGCGAAGTGGTCATGGTAAGCAGGTGTTACAAAGATGTTTTTTCAGCCTGTACTTAAAGGAAGCTAGATTTTTTTTTTGTCTTCAGGAGGAAGAACAAATAAACACGCGATCTGAAAACTGTTCCAGATATCTAAGTGGTGTCTGTTCACGATAAATACGCTGTTGGCGGATGAGTAGTTCTGTCCCCTTATTTCTTTTTTAAAATGTATTTTCAGGATAGTCAAGAGGGATTTAAAATGCGTGCTTACAGAAATAATCTTAAAGCATGAAACGCCCGGTACAGATTTTGAAAAGCACTGGAGGGTCTTGCATTACACTTTTATCTCAATTTCTCTGCTATCTGATGTTATGGTTACCGCTCAGATCTCATAGTTGGCCAATGCACGACGAGAAGCCTTGCTCTCAGAGGCGATACCGCGCTAGAAACACCAGCGAGCGTCGCTCTAATCATCCTGCCTCAATAACACAGATGCACCTTTGACTAGGGGGACGATGAAAGGTGAGTTGATGAGCACGAACACACTTATATGGAACGATATGTTATAGCAGGAAATGGGAGAACCCCGAGAAAACCCCACCGGCTCACACTATAAAATTCGTTCAAATTTATTGTAAAACCTTGAATTAGGTATCATTTACAACCATTGTCTGAAATAATGACCTACCATGACTGCAAGGGGTGGAATAAATAGAGCTTGAATAACAAAAAATTTCATAACTCTCTTAGTAAACATACTATCAAATCCGTTTGGATTGTTTGTAAATGTTATAAATTTAACTATAATTATTGTCTGAAACAATTTTTAATAACACAAACCATTATTGCAAGGGGTTGAAAAAAATGGGGTTGGAATGAGAAAATAAATAAAACTTCCCTACCCGGTGAACTATGGAATATTTTCTTATTATTTTTTTAACTTTCTAAGTATTGATTATTGGCTAAAGCTATTTTAAAACAAATTTTTGTTTACCACGCAATTACGCAAAGGGGTGGAAATAACAAGGTTTTAAAATAAAATAAAATATCTATCTTGTTCGTTATAATTTATTGTATGAATCTTAAGCTTCATTTAAAAATTTTGGCTGAAACAATTTTTGATGAAACTAATTATTTCCGTGAAAACATGGGTTGAAATTTAAAAAAAAAAATCAAAACCTTTTTGGATCAAATTCGTTTGAAGGTATTATTATTCATCTTAATATTATCTTACCCTTGGCGCAAAGCAAATTTATAGTGCAAGGAATGAAAAATAGTGTTTGAAGGTCAAAAAACTTATTGGCCTTAGTTGGCATACAGTATGAAATTCGTTCAAATTTTAAAATGCTGCGTTGTAAACTATTTAATGCTGCATACATTGAGTTAAAAATATTCGTAATATTTTTGCTGCATGAAAAATGAGCAAATATTTAATCGATCATTTTGTAATATTGTAGAACATAAATATGTTATGTACATTAAGTTCCTGAAATTTTCCAGAAGTTTATAGAAGTTTCTAAAATATTTCCAGAAGAAATAGGTACCTACTTCAAAATCTACCTAAGCCTATAGGCTGCGCCGAAACTGATTTATTTATTTTTTTTTTTTTTTTAATGTTAGCCTTTCAGTTTATGCGTTTTGTTTTGTGTCTTTTTTTCTCGTTATGTTGATATCAATGTTGGCAAGTGCCGCTTTTAAATGTTGTTTAAGAGACGTCTGCAGTAATTAGTAGTTCGTTTTCATTTTATGCGTACACGCCAACGCTTGTTTGTCCAACATATTAATAAACTAAATAACAACCTATTTGGTCGAAAATTGAAGTAATTGCTGACACCTTAATTTCTATAGTCATTCGCCTATTCCCACTCAACCTTCTAATATAAATATGTTTTATGTGTTCGTACCAGTGACCGATAACCAAAGTAATATTATCTGACTGCGCTTTTGAAAGAACGTTGATGTTCTTGACGAGTGTCATATTAGGGCTACACTGAATATTGCGTATCAAAATGAAGAGAGCATTGCTCGGTGAAAAATTTCGTTGTGAAGTTTCAAATTTTGGTAGGTTAGATCCTGCAAAGCAGTAATTACATAGGGAATAATGGCGTACTCTTTTTTTTCTCTCCCATTTTCTAGTGGTTTCGCTTTCTTCACAAGTTCCACGTAGCTATAACATGTTTTACCTCGGCAGATGTTTCAAAAACACTCCCTTCATTGTGAAAACACGCATGGACTGTCAATACCGAGTCTTTTGAAGTCTGTCATATATTTTTTTGTTGTCGTAAATGCTTAGCGTCACTCAAATACTGTCGTGAAATGAAACCACAGCATTAGTTGCAGCTTCCTGCTGTCCGTTGTAGAGCATCTTTACTATGCATGCATATTGTGTGGACGTACAAAACAACTGATGCAAGTAAAAAGCTGCAGCAGGTTTTTTTTCATGTATATATATATATTTTTTTTTAAAGCTTGAAACTTGGTTGTCCGCGCAGATACAGGATTTTTCACAATTCCAAAACCGGTCTCATTTTTCACTCCTTTACCCGGAATTTTTCCCGACGCTCGGCACACTCGACGCGTCGCGTCTGTGTTTTGTTTCTAAGCGGGGTGTTTGGTCGTAGGGGGGGACAGGGGAAACAATGCGCCCTTCCGACCGACATGTTCCGAAAGAACCTGCAGACCGGCGAGCGACGACGGACTCGCGGGCGCGCGGACATCAGCCCCTCCCCGCGAGCCGGCTGCGAGCTCTCCACTCTCCCGGGAACACAACCCCACCGCGCATTGTGCCTTCGCGTGCTTAGGGTTGTCGGACTTGAACCGGAAACCACTTCCCTCCCTCCCCAGCCCCCACACCGTCCACCCTCCCCGTCAAAAACCCGCTAGTCACTGCTCTGGCTTTTCATTCGTGACCTGAAGCAGAGAGAGGCGTCGCCTCTGTGACGTGACGTCACTTGCGCCGGCTCTGATTGGCTCCCGGCGTCTACCCTCCCTCCCCTCCCATTCCCTTTCGCAATAAATGTCGTCTCGGTCGCACTCGCCATGTTGGAATTTTTTTTTTAATTTTTATTACTGCGAATTCCACAATTAATCGAGAAATATTTCTTAAATGGAACCATATAAGTAGGGACCGGAAAAATTCGCGGGTTCAATGACCACCAGGATGAACTCCACAGCTCTATGTATACTCGGTCAAATGTCACCCACTCATTGGCTGCTGTCGTGTGAGACGTCCCAACGTAGTAGCCTGTGATTCGTTACAGATTTGGTTGAGTGTTTCTTATTGGCCCAGAGTCCTGAAGATGAGTTGTGAGCCAATGGCAGAAGCAGCAAAGGTGTATAACTGTTTGAATTTTAGCATATCGCGAATTGAATCCGCGATTTTTTCAGGTATCTACATATAAGTTAAGTTTCATGCATTACCCAGTTGTGGGAACCCAGACTAGTTTCAGACATTTCCGCAATAAATAGGGACAGGAAAAAAAAATCTTGGATTCATTTCGCGATAGGGTAGGATTGAAGTAAAGATACCATTGTGATGCGTCTGCTATTGGCTTAACAGTTTGTGCGGGGTTATGTGGACCAGTCAGAAGTGTCGAATCAGAGACTAACAAGTGAAGACGTCTCACAAGTAAGTACCCAATTATTGTGTGACATTTTCTCGAATGTGGAGAACATTTTTAGAGTCTGTTCTGCAGGTCATTGAACGCGCGAATTTTTTTCCAGTCTCTAGAAATGAATCAAGTAAAAAGGTTTAGTTATGAGTATTTGCCTAAATTTTTATAAACCGTTTTCATAGTTCAGGGCACCGCCTACTCGCACATTCATATACGGTGTGCAGAGCTTCAGAAAAACCCACGCTCAAGATATCAGAGTGGAGTCTGTTAGAACACGCTGAAGGGTGGATGAGTAGTTCTGTTTCTGTATTTGGTTTTAAACTGTATTTTTTATAGTAGTGAAAATGGCGTGTTTTCAGCATATTTTATTATGTCATGAAACTTCCAGTACAGATTCTTGAAAGCACTCAAGGTACTTACAGCTTCATGATCATTTCTCCGCCATGAAATGTTACGTCCACCGCTCAAAGCGCTGCTGTTATAGGCCTGCGGTTTTAGTGACACATAAGGTTTATGAATTCACTTCATGAATAATGTTATCTTGCACCTGTTGGTTCTCACTGTATTGTGTATACAGAATTTTTTTTTCCCAGACTCCATTTTGAAATTCAATACCGTGGAAACTATACTCAAAACAGTCAAATTTTGTTGAAAAATCCGTCAAAACGGCACTACCTATTTGAATATGTGAAGCCCTGCAGCGTTGGAAAAATTTATGGATTTATCATTGTAGTCCACTCTGAGTAGGTATTCCCGTGTTAAGTACAATGATTCACCGATCACTATCAGCACGTTAGCACGATAACCATTTTGTGTATTTTCACGTTATATATCGTCAGTTCTTTAGGTCTAGACTGTATATTTCATTGTTTGTTCTGGGATTAGAAGTAGGAATGGTGTACGGACTTCATGGTAAATGTGTCGCGCTAGTACACACTTTTATGCTGTAATTTCGCAAAGTGTAGGTGTTTTATTAGAAGGGGTTTCGCCTTCCCAAAATAGCCTCATATACTTATATCCATTGGCAAAGTCATCATCGAAGCGAACTGTTCGTCGTCCACGCGACTCCATGACGAAACATCGCGATCATTGCGGTCCACATCCTCCTGAAAGCGAGGGTTTCCTGCACGAACTAGACCCCGAATTCCCCGGCGGAGAGCTTCGCTGTGTGTCACGCCCGTCAGCGGAGATAACTCGACAGCATTTTCACATTGTCTTCTGTTCGGAACCGTGGAAAACACGCGTCTTTCGTTCGGTAGGTTCTCTTCGGAGTGCGATCGTTCCGGGACCACGTTCTTTTGTGAAATGTGATGTGTACTTGGATATTATATATACACACACACACACACACACACACACACACACCTTAACAAATTTTCTGTATGCATCGTAAATAAAAACTATCCATTTTTATTTTTAATAATTCTGTGCAAAAGTTGCACTCACGTCTTTAATAAATTTGATTTGCTGTTAATGTGGCAAATATCCGACAATTGGTTGTTGACGTGACAACGTCTAATAAATCGATGAACGCCGGCTGCACGCACGAAAAAGGATGACTCACTGTCCCGTTACACCAATTGTCGCGTTACGCTTTGTCACGTTACGCTCATTGTACGCTTGCGCCGCATCTATCACTCTTCCACTCGATTTGACTTTTTTCGAGGCACATTAAACTTGAAACACTCCCATTCGTTTCCTACTTTTCCTATCATCGTCCTATCCTTAACAGAATAACACAGATTGGAAGAAGTTAAATAGCAAACATGTATAAAAGTTATAGTTAAAATAATCTGTTCGTTAAAGTAATAAACATATTTGAATTAAAGAGTGCAAATAAAAGTTAATTCATCAATTAAATTGTAGATTTCATTTCACTTCTGTGTATCCATACAAAATAGTGATAATTCAATAAAAATGGTTCAATTCTATTCATAAAAGTATGCAATCATTTCATCAATGTTTTGTTATGACGTTGTCACGTTAAACTATCGTCCGTAAACCGATTTACAGACAACCAGTTTATATATATATATATATATATATATATATATATATATATATATATATACCCCTTAACAAATTTTCTGTTTGCATCGTAAATAAAAACGATCCATTTTTATTTTAAATAATTCTGTGCAAAAATGGCACTCACGTCTTTAATAAATTTGATTTGCTGTTAATGTGGCAAATAACCGACAATTGGTTGTTTTTGTCTTAAATAGCTGCCGCTGTCTGAACATGCTTGATGTTTGTACCGGCAGGGGTAGGAGGGAACTCGAAATCTTGATCACCGTTGTGTGTAAACGACTCTGCCACTATCAGAGTACTCAAAGAGACTAGTTATAGCAGGCAATCGTTGGGTCGTCAGTGTCGGCTTGGGATGTGTGAAATTAATTTTTTTTGTAAAGCGCGATACTGTTTGCAGTCTTATCTTATGTGTATGTGCATTTGTGTAAGGTAAAAAAGATTGGAGTTTCACGTCAACATGTTTGTATATCTATACTTAAAAAACATAAGCGAAAACATTAAATTTACAGGCATGATGTAATTGTCATATTTTTCAAATTTAATTTTAATGGTCTAATGTACACGGCGTCAGTGAATATAATTTTCAATTCAACTACAATATGTAGCTACTCTACTCAACTAGGAATGGCAAATGACCTTCCTTATAGAAATTGAAAAAATGTTGAACCACAGTACAATAATTAAATGATATATTTAGCATTACTTACTGTAAGGCACAATAGGGCCACTTTGAATATTTTTGGATGTGTCATAAAATCATTAAAAGCGATATAGAATGATCGAAACCCATTACAAACACAATGAAACTATAGCATTTATGCGCGGGTGTAATAATGATGCATATGTAAGTTTGATTTTTTTTTGTTAAAATAAATTTATTTTTTATATACTTTTTTATTTTTCCTAACTCAACTTAAAACTAAGTGTGTTTGGGAGGGGTCTGGGTTAGGGAGAGACTCTAAGTGCGTCTGAGGCCGAAGCCTATACGCTCTAATCATGCAGGGTTTAAGCCATGCAGGAGAGGTAGCATGCATCATGTGCTAGGAGGGGGATTGGCCAGCCATGGCAGCGTTTGGCGCCATGACTAACTCCCTTCACTGACCATTTTAGACTAAAACTAGATAAGTTGGGCCTAGGTAAAACCTGCATAGACACAGGGAAAACCCTGGGCTCTGACATGCGGGAAGCAAAAATTTCACGCATTAATATCAAGCAGGTTGGTTACGGGAAACAGAAGGATGGATCTGGAAGAAGAGTTGGACTTCCCTTTGTGAGCTTTGCGAACTTCCCTTAATATTTATATACTCTTTTTCCACCTGAGGTAAACACTGACCAAAACAAAAGTTCATAAAGCAGTGGAAAACAGTGAGTTTGTTTAGCTTGAAACTAAATGTGTATATATTAGCAAGTGGTCTGCGGAATACTCGCGGGTCAGCGTTAGTTAAAGCATCCAGTAGTTAATGGGCACATATGCGGCGAGAATACAGAACAGTAGGTGCAAAACGCGCTCGGGCTTGTTGACAGTCACACGTTAAACTGCAGGGCCCGTGCGCGCGACCTTGAACAAAACCGATGGGAACATTTTGAAAATTACGCTAGAACGTCGCATGAAACTTTTGAATATTCAGAGTGAAAAAAAAATCATGAAACAATTATTTACGTACCAAAGGAACATAATTGTTAGGTATCCTTAAAAAAATCATTAAAATTTATAGAGTCAATTTCTATAGGTACAAGTTAACTTCAAAAGAAAGCCGTCACTCAATTAAATCACGTTTACAACAATGGAACAAGAAGACGCTAGACGTTTTACATAATCGTTTCATTTAGGATTATTCAATTGTCAGGTTTCTAACTCGAAACCATGTGGTTACTAAAATATGCAGGATCGTTTTCGTTTATTCTTTTCTACTTTGGAATGTTAGACTCGGCCTCACAAGCCATGTTTTTTTCTTTTTTCCTTTTATTTTTTCATTACTTTTTTTTTTTTTTTTAACTCAATGCGTTCCGTCAAGTGGTTGTTCATTTACAAATATTTTCAACATATACTCAATTTTATATAGTTGGTGTAAAAGGTCGTGTAAGTCTTCGTTATTATAATCACTTGGGCGACATTTTTTCCATCCTATACTTATATCACACTAAAATAGTATCTGATAAATTATTCTTGACAGAACAACACATGCAAAGGCGGTATCGAGTTAAAAAAAAAAAAGACGTTACATAAATGTAATGACGGGGAAAAAAACGAACAATGCGAGTGAGACCGAGAGTATCGTCTACCACCGACGAATGGCGGTAAAACAAGAACAATGACTCAAAATGGCGGATGAGGCCGAGCCTTAAGGCGCACCCGCCACCCCGGAGAGCAGGCGTCGGGCCGCCAGAGCGCAGCACGGGGGGGAGAGGTCACGTGCTCGCGGCTTGCGGCCGACGTCGCCACGGTAATTTACCCGCGGGACGGGCCGTCATTATGGGCCGACCGCAGGGCGACATGCAAACCCCACCCCCTTCCCCCTACTTACAAGAGATACAACATATGAAAATAACAAAATAAAAAAAGAAGGAAAAGTTAACCTGCATGCCGCGCCTCGTATGCGCGCGGCGGTGTGTGTATGTAATTACGGCGACATCTGCCGATGCGATTCCATCGTTTATTGGACGATTTACCCGAGAGGGGTTTTCTTGCTGTGGCCTTAACCCCTCCTCCCCTTATCCTCCTTCAACCACTTTTCCCATCTCAGTGCGACATGTGTATTTCGACATGCGCACCGCCTACCATATATTTTTTTTTTTCCCCCGTTATTGTTGCTGCTCTCGTTATTTCGTTACAATTGAGGATGGTTATTTACGAGGCTCATTGTTGGCGCGGCACGAGGGAGGGAGTTCCTTCGGCCGCGATCGTGACTCCCTCGGTTCACTGACATTGTTGTCGGCGCCGAGTATTGAAACTGCGCCGCTCGCAGTATGACGGCGGCGTCCGGCCGCAACGAGACCGTTAATTGGCCTGTCTTCCTTTGTGATTTCCTTGCCTTCCCTCTCCCTTCTCCCACCCCTTCCCCCTTTAGCTTATTTGCTTCTCCCCTCCCCCCGAACTATCGGCGCACTTCCATCGTCGGGAATTCCCGAAAACACACGAAATCACTCGGGTATCTGCAGTAACCCCGTATGTCATTCCTTATTCCAAACGGTCGTTATCTAGAACTAATGTACGTGTTTACCCAAGTGGCGTCGGTTTCTTAACTAAAGCGAGCATTTTGGATCCTGAGGTGGCGTGGGGTGAATGTATTATGGAGGTAATGGGTTACATCCCTAGTGGTTTTAAGCATATGCATATATAGCTCGTTGATAAGTGATTCATCATAGTTTCCATCCAATCGAAATGGTACCTGTACTTGAGATAGAACAACATTCTTGTTAATGAACTGCTATATAATTATCTGGACGATTCCTACATTAAATACAACTTTTTCCATAAAACCTAGATAAAAAAATTTGAAGAAAAAAATTTCGAGTTTCAGTATTCGTCTTGGATGAGTAACATCTAACCTCGGTAATATGCAAATTCACGTGTTATGTTGCAAATAAACTGAAGTATATATGAAATTCAAGACCCGAATTTAACGTGTAATTCTTAAAATAATGCTTAAAATACCGATGACTTAACCTGGAAAATTAATAGTATTGGAACAAGCATGGCGTCTAATACGTTTTACATTTTAATGGTTCTCTAAAGTATTACGAATGCGACGCTATGTTTGAAGTATTAATCAAATTAAAAAATTGCAGTCCAATATATAGGTACAGTAAAACAAAATTAACACGAAACATTTTAAAACATATATTGTAACACTAAGTATAAGTATGTTGGCCTCTATTTGTTTCTTGCTACGACAGAAATAATTCTGTATAAACTTCCTACAAACAAACATTAACATTACTGAGCTGATTCAACATATAATATTTAACAGTAAAAATTTATTCATGAAATTCTTTTATTCTATTATATGAAGGCTAACTTTTTTTTTTGTATTCTACAGTTTCACGGAACGCTGCGCTATTTCTACATTTCAGTGTTAACTAAGGATTGTCAAAACTGTAATGTATATTTTTTAAGTTGTAATTTTTATGACGGTAAATTATAATAAAGTATTAAAGGATATTTTTAATATAGTTATGTCCATTTCTCGGTGTAAACTGCGATGTTCAAGAAATCATTATATATATATATATATATATATATATATATATATATATATATGAAGCATGCGGTTCCGCAATTTTTTCGAGATTTTTTGGGACTTCCACAGATGGCAGCACCGTGTTTACATATTTCCGTTCCAATTGACTTTCGTTCCATTCTCGAAATTATTTATACCAAATGCCGTGTACCAAGTGCTAAGATGTTTACACATTAAAAAATGCTGTATTTTAATCAATTGTGTAAATAGTAATTGTTGAATTTTTCTCCATGAAATGTATGCTGAGGAATATTAAAAGAGTTTATACTAACGGATGCTGGTGCATGCCTCCATCTTGTTCAAAGCAACGTGGTCAAGCGGTGCGATGCTCGCTACAGTCGCCTCCAGCTCTCCTGTGTATGGCGAAGTGGAGCTAGAAAACGTGTGTGGCGTGATAAATTGGATCGGTGGGTGGGGGGGAGGACACGGACAGTCGGCAAACAGCAATCCGCGGACTAATTGTCATGGTGTATTCGATTCGCGGGCATTTCGAGGATGTGAAAAATCGCACGAACTATGCAACTATCCAGCTCATGTGAATTGAGGTGCGTTGCGTATGATTTCGCGCGCGTGTTTAGCTCGAACGGCGATCATTCGTCACGAGGGACGTACCGAAAATAAGTTTCTTTTTTTTTTACACGCGGAAGCTGTTCCACAAAGTGAGAAAATTCTTTGCCATAAAGAAACACAATCTTCCCTTAATACACAACGTGGAGAGCGAGAGCAGAGGAGTAATGGCGCATGCGCAGAAGTGCAGAAGAACAGCGATGAGCAGCAGACCTGTGTGCCCGGGCTCAGTCGAGTGCGAACCAGCATGGGAGGCGGTCGTGCGCTGAAAGTGTGGTCTATTGTACTACGGATGGGCGGGTCTGGTGTTCCAGAAGGAGACGTGCAACAGGCCTTGAAGAACTTCCTGAAATCGAAATCGCAGGACATTAGTTTTCATCGGGAGGGCTTCTTGAAATTAATTTCACGGCACAACCAATTCATCCATGTCGGTCGGTTGCAACTATGTATACAAAAAAAAAGACAAAAAACTGTATTTCGTCATGACATTGACTTCGTAATACAGCTTCCTTGGGAAATAAAAAAATATTTATGTCGAAAATTACTTTCGGAACGTCCCTCGTGTAAATCTCCGAAGAGAAACGGTTGATGTCCCAGCGGATCCTGGCGGTGTGTTCAGGAGAGGCGCGCCCGCGGCAATGTACCACAGCGGCGAGGTCGCGTCGCGTCGCTCGCACGACGTGGCTGACGTCCCGTGAGCGATGCCTGGGTGTTGCCGGGGCATCAGTTAGTGTCCGCCCGCGATCCCTCCCCCCCTAACCCCCTTCCCCGGGGGACGCTCCTCTGCCAATTACAGCGCCGAGCGCATGCCCGGCCATGCCCGCCGCCGTAATTATACCCCCTCCCCGTCCCACCGCGCGGTCCGGCGATGGCGGGCTCCGGCCGGCGGTGCGCTGTCCTCGTCGGGGGATGATGGCCGTCGAGAGAAGCCGAGGTCCCAGGAGCCCCTCCCCTAAACCTCCATCCCCCGCGATTTTAACAAAAGAACAAACTAAAAGCTCTTAAATGTCACCGTGCTCCTAACAGCTTTAAATGTGCTCCGCACGTATCACATTAACTTTTGAGGTTTCCTATTAATTATAGGCTATTAGAAACGGACAAATCTTCAACCTTCCATCAGGGTAAACCCAAGGATGAGAAATATCGAAAGTCAAAAACTGTAAAAGTGCTCTGTGCAATATATATTTTTTTTTGTTTAACTAATTCATTTACTAAAACAGTATTTAAATGTTTTTTTTTTAAATTGGCATTTCAACGAATATGGTATGGATAAACTTGATGTGGGAGTGTTGGCAAACTCATGTGATGTTTTGCAATCAATTTTTTGTGCTAGTTTTGTCGGGAAAAATTTTTTTTAATGATATTAGGTATATAGTTAAGAGATATAGATATGGCTATGTAGAGAGATATAGTGATATAAAGAGATAAAGAAGTGGAAATATATGTAGATAGAGGTAGCCAGGGAGATAGAGAATTAGAGAGGGAGAGAAAGAAAGATGCTGTAAATGTGTATACCTTCTTCAAACAAATTAAAGAAAGAATTGAGGCATTTCAACTTATGCCGGCAATTAGCTAGTGTCAAATATTTGTAATGTGGTTCGAAAACACGATTTTTCACTGACATTCTTTCACTCCTGTTTGTGAATTTATTTCATGGTTACAGACCTCCAATACCCTTAAAAGAGTCTATTCAACATTGAATTTTTGTTGAACTATCACTTTAAATTCTAAATAGTGACTACTCAGAATCAGAAGATCTGAATGCAAATCATTTGAAACCTCTACTTCAGGATTAGTTGAATAGTTATAATCATTTGCAAACAAAATTCATAATCCAGCCGCTGATTTTCAGTTTAATTCACTGATGTTTCATCCAAAAGAAGCTTGTTAACTAAAGTTATAGTTAGTCATTTCACTGAGTGCATATTACTTACTGAGATGTAGAGCTTATTTCGTCGCGCAAGAGAGGAATACAAAAATAGCAAGGCTGGAAAATTACACACACGCACACACGCATATATATATATATATATATATATATATATATATATATAATGGTTTGTGGTTGCCACGTACGTTAATATGTGAAACTTCACAGACATAATGAAATAAACTGTAGGGTTGACATGGAAGTGTACAACCTGTCAGTATACAATAGTACATGTGAGTGTACAGGTATGAGAATTTATAAGAATTTACAAAGGTAACCGAGCGTGTCAGTGTGCAGTATGCAAGTAAGGGACGTACGCGAGTGTGTCAGTGTGCAGTGTGCAATAATGTAAGAAGGCCATCGAGCGCCGCTGCGAACACTCCTTCATTTCGGCAAGTAATTATTAATAGCTTGTAATGCGATCCACAAATCGCGTTGCACTCTTAGTCACTTTCCGAGGTTTACCTACATTGTTCCATTACGCTCCGGTGATGTCACCGCTTCGACTTGCGTTCCCGACCGTGAAGACGTTCCACTTGATAAGAAAAAGGGGGGGGGGGGGGGGGGGTTCTTGGCTCGTGTGGAATCCAAGCGACCGGGAGAATTTGTCAATGTCCGACAGTCGCAGCAGAAGACTCCGTGTCCACTGTCGGCGCTTCCCGGCGGACAAGACGTCCTTGTAATTGTGTAACCGCTTCCGAGAACACCAGACGAAACTGCTGATAGAAGTGGGGAAGGAAAAAAAAAAATAAGTCATGCGTCCCAACTATATTCTTGCTGTTCTTTGATAAAGACGGTACTCTCCGCACGAAGGTTATTTATTTTTTATTTGAAATTTTTTTTTTCTCAAGGTAATAATTGGCTGCTATGCCGTCAGCGTCGTGGAAAGCACGCCATCGCAATTTGCGTCGCGGTTCAATTCGCTCGCCGGGTGTGTCAGTGTGCCATCAAGATGTTATCCAGGAGTAATTTAAGACGCGCAAAAAATAATCTTATAATAATTAGGCAGTAAGCCCCGAGGGACACATCAGCAGCCACGGCTTTTAAAAAAAAAATCAGTTCCAGATTCAGCCAACCTGCTAGCTGACATTTTTCTAGAGAAGAAGGGGGGGGGGGGGAGCGTTATGTGAACAAGGGAAGGAAACAAAGCGGGAAATGACAGCAGTTATCCGCGCAAGAGCAAACTCGACGGGAGGGGGGGAAATGTGACGACGCAATGGGCGCGTTATCGCTATTTTAAAGCTTCTGTCCCTGACTTACCGACTTGCAGAACTCGCAGACTGCCATTTTGCGTATGTGCGAATCTGCATGTCCACGCGGTCACTCGAATAACAGCGTGTTCGAAGTTTGGGGAGGCTTCGAGCAGCATGCGCCAAGTCGAACCAAGTAAAAGTAAGAACTGATGAAAAACCGTTCCGTTATGGTTGTAAATAATATTGTAATTATTGGGTATCTGGGACGGTTTCAGCAATAAGTTACAACATTCACGCACAGCGTTGTCATCTACTTGAATTTCAGGACATTTTCATCGTGACTTGTGGGTGACAGCCACTTATACGACATGAATGTTTTCGAATTAGTCCGTAAAACGTTAGGGTAATATCCGTAGCTTCTAGTCATTGTGAAGGCTGTATAGTAAATATGATAATCATCTCACCAATGCTAACAGCAGTGGTCAGAAATCACGGGCTTATCCTGGGGGAGATTTGAGATACATATTTTCTTGTAATTCTGTGAAACAGGTATTTCAGCTTATGCAGTCGCACTTCAAAATAGTAATTTTCAAGGTGTTGAACTAATACAAAATTGGCTTAAAAGAGCATTAAGTGTTGTTATAAATCTTTAGCGGAGATAGTTCTCCGCCATTAATCACAATCCAGCGAAATTTAATTCATGTTCTGTTACAGTCAAAATAGGGGAAAAAATAAATTATCCTGTCTTAATATGTTAACTATAGTTAGATGTATTTCAGGCTAAGTTCAAGGAAGGGTTTATACGATTGTGGACATATATGACTTCCAGAAAGTCAGGGGTCGTACGTCTCCTTAATATCCTTTAAAAGTCCTTTAATTTTTAAAAATTAAATTAGGGCCTTAAATTCCTTTGATTTCACTAAGTAGCCTTAAAATCTCCTTAGTAAAGACTGATAGCGGGAAATGAACGGATAAATACGGGTAATTTAATGTTCTTATGTTTCCGACTTGGCAGCAAACAACACTTACGAATTACAGTTGGTGAATTTCTGTCCACAAAAATAAATTTTACGTATAAAAACATTTTGAATTCTTTTTCGTATTTTGTATCTCACCTTAAAAATAAGAAAGCTCGTTTTAATGCTTATTTTTAACTCTTGAAGTAAAAGTAATTAGTGATCAAAGTAAATGTTATTGCTACAAATTTCAGATAGAAACTGTGTTCGGGTTAGCTGTGTGTTCCAGAGATAGTAATTATGGAAAATAGGGCCTTATCTTTATGAACCAACAAAAATAATTTTTTTTTTTCGTTAACTATTTAGCATCGTTATTTTCTTGAGAGATTTGTGATAATTGTAATTTGTTTTCTACCTCTTGATGGCGGCGAAGGCGATGACGTAAAGTTGTCTTTAAAACTCCTTAATTTTTGATTGCTCAAGTCCAAGAGGGTTCGAACCATGAAAGTGAATCGGGATATATATTCCCTGGAACCCACTAGCATCAACGCGCGCGAGCTGAGGTTGCCACGTCGTCCCGTTTACGACCGGCCTCGTATGCATGGTGAGGGGGGGATTTTAGAGGGTGGGGGAGATTTCGGCAGAATAGTCCACAAACAACAGCAACAACCCTCCCCCCCCCCCCCTCCGCTTTCCCATCTTACGACGTTGAGCTTTAGCGGCACGCTTTAGTCGTATTTCATCGCGCGTGAATGCCGAATGCTGCTCTATTTTGTGTCTCTTTTTCTTTCATCGACGGTTGAACAGGTATTTTTTGGTTCGAAACACGTCTTAGTAATCATCGGGTCGTTACGACTCGAATTGGTCTCTTAGATGCTAGAGAGAAGAAATGGACAAAAACTAACTATAATGACATCATTCTTCACAAAACATGTATTGAGGGAAACAAATATTCTGACAAAAATTATTACTTGACTGAGGAACCATGTATCTCGAAGAAACGTTAGACTATAGTTTTTTGTAGCTACACAATCTTACTAGCGTAGTTTTCCAACTGGTTGTACCGATCATTTTGTGCAAATCTATAGTAATGCTACCGTCATTTTTTTCCTAACTATATCCAAGGGCCACCTGGGTGAGTGATAATAGCTCATCACAATAATGTTTATGGAGTGTGTCTCTATTATCATGCCAAAATGTTGAATCATTGTCGTTTAAGTTTATGTATACGTGCAGTTAATTTCCTAGTAGATTTACGTTAATTAGAAATTTTCTTTTCTGTGATTAAGTATCCTAGTTATTAATTTTATAGACAATTTATAGTCACAGCCGCAAAATGTTTTTCTTGTAGCATGTCGTAAATAAAAAAAAAGGCACGGCCTTTTGTTCCTCCCCTTCCCCTCCCCCGCGGGAAACGGGGCAGTAAGCCATTAAATTGAATCGAATCGAACCCGGCGCAACTTCTCTCCCACCAGAATACGCCCGGAGCCGATGTTACACGCCGCAACCCGCGGTCCGCCCGCGACAGGCTGCGCGGGCCAAGACGTCCAGGAGGCCGTGTCACTCGCCGCGGCGACGCCCAGCGGTCTGCGCCCTCGCGCGGCCCGGCCGCCCGGCGCGGCATCGTGTAACACGCGCCGCGCGCTATCTCTCACCGGGGCGGATCGTTTTTATAAGCCGGGGCGGGAGACTGGGGCAGTGATGAAGGAGGGGGGGGGGGGGGGGCAGGGAAGAGGCTCCTTTCATCCCGACGCTCGAAGTGGGTGTGCAAATGAGGTATAGCCTCTATCACGGGAGGGCAGGCCCTTTGATTTATGTGTTTTTGAAATTAACTCTAAAACATATGACGTATCCGGGCAAAAGGCAATTTATTTCTGTAATTGAGCGTCGGTTGCCGGTTCCTAGGCTGATGATAATTTTGGTCTCTCGCTGATGGTGGCCGGGTTCGGATGAGTGTAATGGGAAAAGAGGGGAGGGGGAGGGGGCAGTTTTCGGGGCGTGACCCGTTGAAAGGCGCGGAGAGCTGCGTTGTCTTCATGAAGGCCGATATCAGATCAATCGGCTCAATTGTAGGCTGTGGCGGCGAGGAGTGGCTGGCCGACTCTTCCTTTCCTTTTGTCCATCCTCCTGCTATCGGCTGCAGTCCCCTTCCCTCTCCCCCCTTGTATTTCAACTCCGCACAACCACCACGACTCATCTGTCAACAAACAATTACCTCGCTTCTCTCTTCCCCCCCCCCCTCCCCCAAATTTCCCCCAACCACTCGCCCTCCTTTCCATGTTTAATTTAATTACGCCCGTTCTCCTGACTACTGAATCACGGCGACTCTCTTCTTTTTTTTTTTTTGTCCTGTGATCATCCCCGCTCGCCAGCGCTTGTTTAGTCCTAATTACGCGCGGCAAGTTTACTATTCCATCTCAATTCGTCCGACGCGAGTTGCTCCAATGACGCGGTGGACTTGTGACTTGGCGGTTGCCATTATTCGCGATACTTTGGCACAAATGTGCGCACGTGGCGAAAGCAGACCTAGTTAACTTACCTTGCAGGAGAATTCGGCTGTAAAAAAAAATTTGAATCTTAAAAACGAATCGTTTTGGTCCGAACTGTACTCACGATTGCTTTGGCACGTTCTGTAAAAATTTACGACTGTGTTTTGATGAATGGAACCTGATTGCGTTGGACACGTGGAATTGTTCTTGCTGTATTTCAACACGTGTTGAATGCGAATGCCCTCCGGACATGTGTCGGGTCTAATGTGGTTGGTTGCCTCATTCGAAGATACATATTTTTTACAGCGTTAATAAATGGAAGGCGCTCTTTTATTTTACTCTCATATTGCTTAAGCGAAGAGTTAGAGAGTTTTTTTTTACTTCTCTTCGTAACCAACACATGCAGTTTCTTCGTTATGGAGTCTTGGTTTTAATAATTTTACTAAAAACTTAACGCCTGCATTAAATATTCAAAACATGTGTGATATTTTTTTTTTCAATCTTTTAATCACAACAAAAAGGGAAAGACATTTTGGAAGCGATAATTGTTTGCTCGGAAACACACATTTCTGTAACGTGGGATGATGAAATAATTTTTATCTTCTAATTTAATTTTAGCCTTTTTGAATCAAGTGAATGGAACGTATTATTTTATAAAGAATAAATTTCGATATCCCAGATATAAAGTGCGTCAGAATCAACTCATCTGTTCTTTTTTTTTTTAATTATTTGTAAGGGAAAAAAGGTAGGTTCTGTGAGGTTTAGGCTACGTGAAAATACCTCTCTTTGACCAATGAAAGCAAAAATATTGTTTTAATGTATGTTAACAGTCTTCATCAATAACAAAACCATAAAAACTCTAGTAACTCTCTCTCTCCTCCCATCACACACACACACACACACACACACACACACAAGCACACACTGAAGATACTGTGTTGTGACACTGGAGGAGGAGTAGGTAAGAGTACTTTCGTGTTGTTTGGCATCACATTTATTAATGCCAGCCACGTCATCGGTTATAAATCAAAACTGCTGGAAACGCGAGATCGCGGGTTTTATTGCCGAACCCTTCTTCAAACTACTGTTTTTGTTTGTTAATGATAATAGTCGTAGTTTATGCATGACCTCGCTATATAGTCTGTTTCATGTAACTTGTCTCAAATTTTACAGCTGTCAAAAATAATACCGGTGATCTACGTATTCCTCAGCTCCTGCTGTTCTGTCATGGGTGTTTGTAAACAACTTCACGTGACTGACAGTGTTCATAAAAAAACATGGGGTGTTGTTTTGCAAGTTAGAGTTGGGAAAGGGGTCAACTGGTACTTCTTTCGAGGATTATTAAATGACAGTTTTTTTTTACAGTTGCTCAACTGTAAAGGAACATAATTCTTACTGGTCTAAAAATAATTTATATTTTACCACAGCCTGTCCTTTAGCTTTTACAGCTAGCAACACATTGCGACATACTGTTTCATATTTTAATTCCTTCTTGACAGAAATAAATCATTTTGGCATAATTCAACAGTGCTGGGTTAGTTCAACCAAGAACAGTACATTCACATTTCCACGGAAATATAATGTAACTCATAACGGACGAACGGAAGGGAAAATTGTGGTAAATCACATATCAGAGTAATAAGTTGTGACACTGTCTTGCGCCCTTACAGCGGTAATTTTAATTTGGAACAGAATCAATGTTGGTGAATAAAATTGAATGTCTTTTATATTTCATTTTATTTGATACGTATTCTCAGTTGTTATTAAACGTTTTCGCTATTTTAAAGTGTTCACAAAGACCCTTAATTTTTTTTTTAATTTGTATTGTAAAGCCCCTGATAATTTAGAAATTTCTAGCACTTGAGTTGATCTACATTAGTGCCGAAGGAACGAGATGTCTCGACAGCACTTATTGAAGTCGTGAGGTGATGAATGACGCGTTCTTGAGATTGCAATCTGCTGATATAACAAGATAACGGGGTGGAATTAACGACTCTCTTGGCATTGTGAGGGGAGTTAAGGTAAGGAAGTAATTCATCACGTTATTCTGTAAGTCATGTCCTTAGACAATCAGTGAATAATAAGGGCGTGTTTTAACTATGGCTCTTGTCAATTCCTGTGTATCACTAGTGTATGTATCTAGAGGAAGGTTTGGAAGGTTCCAGGGCTGTGGTGCTGTTTCGTCTCACATGTGTACATCATCTTGCCCACTCGACCCTATATGGATCGTCTGAGGTCAACTAACCGTGCCTCTAGGCTGACAACCCATCATCGTCATGATGGATTGGCAAAGTGGATTCCTGAAAATATTCATTCCTTACAAGTTCACCCACCTTTGTTTCTCTTTTTCTCCCACGCCAGGAGGAGTCCCAACAACCCGGCTTTACTCGAATTATGAGCACTGAGTCGGTAGTTAAGTGGTTCTGGGCTGCTGTAACCTTGGAGGTCCATTCACCTCAAACCTTTGTGCGATGATGTAAAACACTTATCAAACAAATGAAACAATACTGTCAATTTACCTGTGTGTCCAGGTTGTTTCGAAACACGGTTTCGATTCCTTGAGTTTTCCCCAATTTTCCAGATTTTCCCAATCAACGGAAACCCCGAATAAAAAAAGACGAAACACTGAGTTGCTTGAGAGCAATTTGATTTTATTTCTATAAAAATAGCAATAATTCATACAGTATCTGTCTTTAATGTCTGAAATTTTAAAAACAGCAATCCCGGACCATAACAACATCAACAACTTCGAGCAAATTTATTAACTTTCTCAAATGGCCTTTGGGTTTGATGCGGCAGCTCAGTTTTTATAATGGCAATTCGAAAGAGAGATAAAAAAAAAATGCTGTTGTGTGACGCTTCTTTTAATTAGAAACCCACCTCCGAGTAATAAAGCAAAACATTTTTTTAAGTGTTTTCTTCCCAACTCGCCCATTATTATTATTTTTTTAATTCTCTCTCTCCCGACGCTGGGGATGGTAACTCCGACTTCCCCCCACCCCTTCTTCCCATATTTCCCCTCCCCTTCCCAAACGGAGCTCCTTCCCAATAAAGTTCGCTCGCGAGACCGCGCGGGAGGGGAAGCGGGAACGATTATGACATTTCAAGGAAGCCGTAGCAGAGATGATGTCCGTGGGAGCTTTTCTTTTTTTGTGGGGGGGGGGGGGGGAAGTGTTTGGAAACTTCATCGCAGGCGGTAATGGCCAGCTTCGATGTTCGCCCGCGCTGTGGCCGGGGAATTAAAACCATTTCCGAACGTGCCGAGACGATGTTACTGCGGCGGTCCGCGTCAAGAGGGGCCATCTGCCGTCCAACGACCCAACCGGCGCCGCGGGTGACGCGGACCTCCGAGGTTACGAGCGGGCTCCGAACTGCCAGGGCTTCTCGTTTCTTAGTCTCGTGCTCGGGGACTGCTGGGTTCCGAACCCGCGATCCTCGCCACACAAGCGCGATGCTCCCAGCGAACCGCGTCCACCGAGGACCCGTTCAATAATACAGGATGTCCACGATAAGCTAACCTTAGTTTTCCTTACAAAGGTTCAATATGTGAACCTTTGGTTATACGTAGAGACCGGAAAAATTCGCGAATTCATTTCGCGATAGGCTAAAATACAAATAGTTGTACCTCAGTGCTGCCTCTGCTATTGGCTCACAACTCACCTGGATGTCTCTGGGCCAATGAGGAACGCCCGACCAAAGCTTTATCGAATCACAGGATGCTACGTTCGGACGTCTCACAAGACAGCAGCCAATGAGTGGGTGGCATTTGACCGAGTGTACGTAGAACTGTGGAGTTCATCCTAGAGGTCATTGAACCCGCGAATTTTTCCTGTCCCTAGTTATACGGCACGCATTCACACTTTGGTTAACACGGCCGGAGTAATGGAAGTAATTGCTTCTTCAATTCTGTGTCTCAACTCTGGCAGATCATTAGGTCGCGGTGGGACGTAGACACGTTCTTTTACGAAGCCCCAAAAGTAAAAAAATCACATGGCCTTATGTTAGGTGAACGTGGGGGCCAACGAAAAGAGCTCTGTTGTCTCGAATTGCTTATACCATCGGCGGATGTTTTTGCCACATGAGGGATCACAATTATACTTTAGTAAACGAAACGCATTTGAACTGAAACTACAGATTCAGTTTTAGAAAATTGTAGAACATAAAACGCTTTATGCTCAGGAGTCGCCATTTGAGTAGGTGTGGCGGTGCAAGTGAGAAAACAAAAAAGCAGTACTCTCGCATGCTCTTATCTAAACCTGTTTGAGTTACTCTTTAGTCGTGACCTTGAAACAACACTCTACAACGCTGACAGTTGATACTATTAAAATTTATAACTGGGGCATTCTTCTATGGAAATACTGTATTGTGTTATTACTGCGCTACTTAGTGAAGTTAATTTTGTAGGTTTCTAGTTGGTTTCTGGAGGATTGTCCTCGACTGAAATAACTAACGACAGCCAAAATATTACTACATACATATAAAAATATAGATATCAAATGAAATTTTTTATTTTTGCATTCAAAGATCTCTAGTAAAATGTTATTTGAATACACGACTAAAGTGATATAGAGAGTTTGAAGTTTCAATAGTTTACTCAGATCAACTATAGTAATGTTTCATATTTTGCGATAAACACATCCGCCAAAAGATGTATGTATTCAACATTATTAATAGTATACATATGAATTCTGATATTGTTAAAAATCTTGAATTTCAGATTGATCTTATTGGCTTAAAACTTAAAAAAATTAAGAAAGTTACTAAATAGGACCTCTAGTTAGCTAGCTAATTATATAATTGAATTGATATACTCAAAAATGTAAAATTTTTGTTTAAGTAATTACTAGCGTCGGAACATCATTTAACTTAAAATGTCAGCACAGATTCAAATTGGTGGTCAAATAACTATAACTAAAAATTCACAAAAACTTATAACGCGCACACTATAAATATTAACTTCATCTTGAAGTAGTTAGTCATTATTCTTCCATCGCCACTTTACAAAAAAAACCATCGGAGAATCATTGTTGAATCTCAACTAGACACCATTTCGTTGCCAGAGTATGTCTTACACTATCTTCTTACTTCGCAAACTGGACGTAAGTTTATGATATATTGCAGACTGTTGTCGATATCTTCTCGAACTGGAATCTCACAAAGTTCTAACATACTTTATAAAACGCATTAAATAATACTATTGCAATCGAATGTAGCCTAGATAAACAATTCTAATAGAATTAAATTTCATTTTTAAAGAAAAACGTAATAGATTCCAGCGTGACGTAAAATGCAGCACTTGCCCGAGATTGAGGAGTGGAGCGTTCATGTTGGCCCTCTCCTTCTGTCATCCAGCACCCCACTCCCAAAGATTGCACTTTTCGTTACGCTCTGGTGAGTCATTGCCTCGACTTATCGGCTGTAAGGAAGTTTCACTGAAAAGTCGTTTGAAAAAAAAAGTTGTGGAAATGAATAATTTATACGTCATGAAAAAAGTGTATCACAATCTTATGGGGTAATCGTTGGATATAATTAAAATATTTTGACTATTTTTTACACGTATCCATTCACTGATTGTGGATGTTTCGGCCACGTTCCAAATAAAGAAAAGTAACTACCCGGAAGAATACTCGTGGAGTGTTGGCCAGTTGTTCGCTTCGCTCGTGTAGCGAACCTTAACCTCCCTCACCCCCTCTCCGTCATCTACCCTTTTTTCCTCTACCGACTCTTCAAATCCAATTCCCACATCCCATCCCCTTTTATAACCGGATCCCGGAGCTTTTGTGCGCGGGGACCCCCAGAAACGAAGAAACTTAATTCGGAGACGATAATTGGGTTTTCCCAGACACGGAAATAAAAAGCAAATAAATTAGGAGGAAGAGCGGAGCGGGCAGGCGGGGGCCGTTACCTCGGCGAATGGTTGATGTTGCTCGGGCAAAGGGGTTGAGGGCAGGGGTTAAGGGTAGAGTTTACCCAGCCCCAGCCCGCCCGCTACCCTCGTAAAGGCCCGGTACACTCGCTGCCTATGCTGGCCGCCACCGCCGGCCTGTTCGCCGTGTTCCGCGTGAACAGTCGACGGAACGGTCGTTTCAACGGGCATGTGTCGTTTTGCCTAAAGGCGTTTTGCCTAATTTTAGGCAAAACGCCGTTTAGGCAAATCGCCGTTAGGCAAAACGCCGTTAGGAAAAACGCCGTTAGGCAAAACGCCGTTAGGCAAACCGCTGATAGGCAAAACGCCGTTAGGTTAGGTTAGCTGGGGTTATGTTAGGTTAGGTTAGGTTAGGCGAAACGCTGTTAGGCAAATCGCCATTAGCAAAATGCCGTTAGGCAATTCGCCTTTAGGCAAAACGAGGTTTTGTCATCATAGTAACATTTTAGGCAAAACGCCGTTAGGCAAAACGCCGTTAGGCAAATCGCTGTTAGGCAAATCGCCGTTAGGCAAAACGCCTTTAGGCGAAATGACTTTAGGCAAATCGCCGTAACGAATTCATGTTTAGGCAAACCGCCGTTAGGCAAATCGCCTGTTACTCGTTTCAACAGGGTGGGACGGGACGTACAGGGAATTTATTTGAAATCATGGAAATTTCGCAGTGGTATGAATTTTAGGGGAAAAATTTATGCTCCATTCTGCTATCACCAAGACTGTGAAAGCTTTTTTTTTCTTCTTTTTTTCCAATTTGTGGTTACGTGCGTAGTAAAACACATTATAAAACGTCTTATGCTAGGTTATGTTAAATATATAAATAAATAATCGAAGTGACGAGAAAGCTACGAAGATGGTAGAGGTTGTGTTTTCTTTATTGCTTTCATAAAACATCAAAATATGTAAATTATAAAAAAATAGCGACATTTTATATTTTAGCTAATGAAATTTAGGAAAAGTGTTTTTTTTTTTTTTTAATTTGTTGTTATTGTCATTAGTGTTAGAGGCGATCGTTGCAATCCAACATGCGGCGCTCTACGTCTCCGTATACTTAAGTCGCCTGAAATGTTGCAACAATAGTTATCGAAACCAAGCCATCATAATATTTCATTCTCTTCCATTCGAATAACCATAAAATATTTTAATACACATTCAGGTAATTCGTATTCTTTAAATTGTTCTCTCCAATGAGCATAACTCTAATTTCTTGAAAATCCCCATTGGTCCATTTACAAGTTCGGCTGAGACCGATATATTTCGCCTTTCAACTAACTTCAGCGTTGATAATAAACTTCCGCAGTTATTGACATCGTTTGGAACGACAATTTTTGGTGGCTATTTCGCGAGACTCATCTCCAGCGCTTATGGTATAAACTCTTAAGTGTTTTAGCATTTTCTTCTGTCGTGGTATCGTTGTAAGCATCCACTTGTTTCACAGTGGGATAAATTAGAACTGCAACTCCATCAGAAAACTCCCCTGTTCAAGATATTCTGCGACGCTCACATAGCAATGGGATCAGATTGGTAGTTAATTCACTAACTCGCAAATTAATTAACAGATATATGAATTCAGTATCATTTCGTTGGCGCATATTATTGAACCGTATTTCAAAATTAGCAGAAAAATTATTATTTTTTAATTAGAAATTTGAGAACAAAATTAAAAACAAACTGTTTACGTAAAAGTGCCAGTCGATTTTCAAAGGCAGTCAAGTCACTCTCGCATTCACGTGAACGCAAAAATTACCGGCTGTTAACAATAAGTATAAGAAAACCATGTTCCTTCTGGTTGGTTAGGGAAATGGGCGAGGCAAGCTCTTCAAGTTCTGGCTCGTTAAGTATTCATCCGCGAAGGGTCGTTCTTACGGACGAAAGGCGTGTCGGGAGATCTTGACGGATTCGTCGCCGACGAGGCGCGTAAATTATTCACTGCGCAGGTCATAGATTGGTTGCTTTGTGCCCTGGTGGAGGGGTTTGCTGGTGGGCAGGGAGGGGGTAAATTCTTCCAATGACAGCCGCTTGGAACGTGCATTTAAAAGACGAGCTGTCGCCGATCGAGCCGTGATGGTGATAGACGCACACGCCATAAACTAATTATTGACGTAGACCGATCTTTGTCTGTCCAAGACGCCGCGACGTTAGCAGTTACAGTATGTATACTGTATACTGACTTCTAAACGAAGACTCAAAATGAATGAAAAGTTCCTTCGTACAGAATGTGTCACGAAACTTGGCTGAAATTGGATGCTTCGTGAAAGTAGCACAGGTGGTATTCATTTCCCAATGCACTTGTAGAGCGTCGCACGATGGTTGTTTACGACATGAAGTTGTTGGCGAACACAGTTAGACCAGCACTGGATGAAGGCTACGTAGTCATGACGTATACGTATAGTTCCAGATAACTAAATCTCCGTATTGCTGAAATTCAAATTTAAATGATCTTAAGGAAAAATTATAATAATATATTTCAAATCAAATGAATGGAATTACACTATGATTAAATCATGTTCAAATTCAGGCTGTATAAAATGATACGTGCTCATCTAATTATAAATATAATCAACAGAGAGTATTAAATACTCAAATATTTATTGCGGAAGCTATCATGGAATGAAAACTGAAATTCTCTTGAATGATAGTTTTACGTAAAATTTCACATAATTGTGGGAATGCTATGTTAAAAACATTTTTTGTTTGTTTTCTTTGTTTTGCCTACCTTTGCTCTAATAAGATTAAATATATGTTTTATTTAAATATAACTGAAAGCAAAGTCGAGTGTGATTGGGGATGACCCTACTCGTCCTTTTAATTAGTCAGTTACGTTTAGTCTCTTATTAATGCTTGAAAAAATTACTGTTTTTAATACATTTTCCCTCTGTTTTGAATCCTTTATTTAACGTGTTCAAAGCGTCAACAAGAGAAGAGAGAATGTGCTAAAAACATTTCTCGCTAAATGTTTGGCTGTGAGGAATGCAATGAGCAAGTTTGCTAGAAAAGATAAAGACATCCAGAGGTAGTGTTGGTCGTTGTCAAGAAACCTTTTCTTTCCGCCCATATGTCAAGATGGCGGGTGCCACATTAATTATAAATACTGACATAATAGGCCTACTAGCTGGCGATTTATATACCTTGGCATTAGTGGTGGGAGGTCAGTCTGTCTATGGCATCCATGAGGAAGGATCTGTCACCATTTTTTTACTCTCGCCAGGTTAGAACCGAGGACTTCATGTTGTAAGAGCGTTTTTTTAGTTAAATTAATTTTTAAAATATGATCGATTAATTTTTTTATTAATTTCAATTATTTATAAATTGTTAGATAATAATTATGAATTTTCAAGATGGCGGCCATGATGTCATAATTTCAAAATAGCCGAATTTTAAAATTTTTATTATTTATTTTAATTTTTAAAAATATTTTCATTAAAATCGGATAATAATTACGGATATTCAAGATGGCGGCAGTAACAAAATTGCAACGGGTCGACACAATTCAAAATGTCGGCCATAAAATCCGAATTGGCAATGGTTATGACCTAAGCGGCTTAGAGCAGCTTACTTTTAAGACTCTTAAGCCGCTTTTAGAACATTTTGTTTTTATTTCTAAGGCAAAAATCTTTTGAGGTTTTTCGAATTGCAAATTTTTGAATTATTTGTTTGTTTGTTTTTTTTTTGTCCTCGGAATAGGATTAATTTTTATTTTTCTGATTTGTTGAGATTTTTTGGAGGATTCCCCCCCCCCCCCTTAAAATGGGATATTTTGGCGGATTTTGTGAATTGTTTGTAAATTGAGTAATTTTGAGTAATTTTTGGCAAATTCTGAAGGTTATACTCAAAGGTCAAGGTAATCCAAGATGCCCGCCTTGACGTCAGAATCCATATGGCGGAAATTGTCTCCGCCTCCACACCCAGAACATACTACTAACAACAAATGCAGGAGAGGTAAAGTGTTAAATTTACAAAAATAGATCTTAACTATTACTAATGACAAGAAAATGAAGAAAAAAGTCATCATGGCGTGTGAGACCTTATCTTAAACTAGGAAACAGCAACGAAGATAAAAATACAATAACTCCAACTTCGAGAAGGCGAAGACCGAGAGGGCCAAGAAGAAATGTAATGCAAGGCAATATCCTCCTGCCCCATCCCGCGTTATTCTTTTGTTTCCCACCCACGTGACCGTGAGACGTCGTAGCGCCCGCGCGCCCGCGGGGGGTCGACGCGGCGTGAAATTACCAAGCACTTCGCGCTGCTGCAAATTGAAAAATTAATGGGGTTCGACGATCAGGGCGGGTAACGACGACGAGCGCCGAACCGCGCATCGGGGCAAGCGTCCTCTTTCCTTCCGCGCGTTTCCGCTCGCAACTCATCCCGCCGTCACGTGCAATTACCAGGAAGTGCGCGTGCGTTACCCGCCTTCCCTGCTCCCTCTTTCCCCCCTCTCCAGCTCCGCGCCCTTTCCGCTGCGGCCAACCCGCCTTTGTGCGCCGGCGTGTACGCGTCGTTAACACCGCTGCCAGCCGTGAAAAAATACCTGGTAGGGGATGATTATCTCTCGCGAAATAGATTACGAGGCTGTATTTTAAAAACACAGCTTTTACTGTTTCACATCAACTGCTCTCACACGAATCACGGTCATTGGTCATCACCGGAAAAAATTCCGCGTATTCATTTCACGATATGCTAGAATCCAAACAACTGTACCTTTATATTGCTTCTGCGGTTGGCTTACAGTTTATCTGAAGGAATTTGAGCCAATGGAAAACCTTCAACCAAAAAAGTATCGAATCGCAAGCGTCCCAGTTGACACGTGTCACGAGTCAGTAGCCAATGAGCAGGTAGCATTTGCCTGAGTGTGTTGGAGATTGTGGAGTCTATCCTAGAGGTCATCGAAAGCGCGAATTATTCCGGTCCCTAGTCATCGGACACCAGCCGAATTAGGCAGTCACTGCTGCTATATAGTGTGTGTGTGTGTATCATATGTTGAAATCTAGCGGAACTCATATTCCTCTAAATCTTAGTTACGCGGTGTTTTCCTCAATTATAATTGAAATCTTTTTACGACAGCGACATCGTTTGTTTTGTTTGCATAACTATTCCAATTGTAACACTATCAAGACGCTTAGTGTTCAATCTTTATACTTATTATATTGTTTTATACGTGAAAACGCACAGATTTTTTTTCTTTCGCGAATGGCCGTTGGAGTTTTCTAGACATAGCTATAACAGGTTTTTTTTTGTGAATTTATAAATGTTTTATTTGTGGGTCACGTAAAATACATATTGTACATAAAAATTTAAAAATTCGCTGTGAATATAGGTGTATTCACTAAACAGTATCTTATCTTCTAAGTCTGCAGCGCCGAGGGGTCCGGTGCTAAGCAGGCATGTGGATTACCTGCATTTGGAGTGGGAGCTGTCTCGTTTCCAGTCCGTCTTCTTTTCCCACCCAACCTCCCTTCCGGAAAAAAAAAATACGTGAAGAGGGGAGTCAATCGACATCCGTTGAAGGATACCCGGTGAGAAAAAGAAGCGCCCCCCCCCCCCCCCCCCCCCACCTTTCACTCCCGAGAACAAACATCAATTTTCTTTCTCGCCGCAAACGTGTTTTTCTTTTCGGGGCCTTTTTTGTGCGCGCGGCGCGTGAATGCGGAAGGTGTTTGCGCAAGGCGGTCAACTGGAGCGTGAGTCGGCCCGCCTGTGTCCGAGGGTGTCGGAGCGTGTTTCGGGCTCCTGCGCGCAGAGAAGACAACCCCCTCCACTTCCTCTCTTTCAGCCAGGTCTTCTCACCCCTGGGGTTCCCGCCGCGGAGGCTGAGCACATCCTTTCACAGAGACAGGCCCGCGCCCCGGGGAAGGGACTCCGGTGACGCTTCCGGCGCCACGAGGTTTGCTGCTCTCGCGAGCCCAAGCACGAGCGTGGTTGCTGAAGGGCCCTCCTCAGCTCGAGCATACGAGACGGACGCAAAAAAAACAACAGGATTTTTGCCATAAAAATATTATTTATTAACTATTTCAGTCACCTTCAAAGTACTCTCTATTAGATGCGATGCACTTGTCAAGTCTCCCCTCCCCCCCCCCCCATCCCACAGTTTGAAGCATCTCTGGAACTATTCAACTTTGATAACCTCCAGTGTTCCCGTTACGAAGCTGTTTTTACCGCCTCCGCGTCACCAAAACGCCTCCCTTTTAGATTTTTTTTTTTTTTTTTTCATTCTCGGGAACAGGAAGAAGTCGCAATTGCGATAGGTCAGGCGAATACTTAGGGTGTTGGAACGACAGACCACCCCTCAGAGACCAAAAAATAGCAGTTCACTCGTAAGGCCGTGTGTGCGGGGGGCGTTGTCGTGACGAAGGAACTAGTCACATTATCGCCAAAGTTCCGGGCGTTTCCTCTGTACATCCTCTAGAAATCTTCTTAAAACTTCCAAATATTCATCACCTGTAATGACTTGGTCAAAAATTTTGGATCACTTTCAATGCTTTTTTTTTTCAATACCTGGCTAAAATTAAATATAATTTTTAATTTTTTAATCCTGTTTGAGAAGGCAAGGAACAAATTTAGCGGCAACACGTCTCATTTTCAAATTCTCAGTCATTACCCGCCATTGATAAGTAGGCTATGTTTGTATAAGAATTAAGATTGTAGCCTGCGATAACCGTTGTAAATAATCGTTAATTTTAGGTCTATGTGGCGTGAAAAAAAAGGTTCCTCCGTAGTTTCCCCGATATTCAGTTGTTAAAACTGTGATACTTTGTGCCTTTGTTGAGCAGCTCGCCGTATCCTGCAGACACTAAATAACAACTCGCTATTTTTTGTGGCACTATTTAGCCGGTACGCTGCGAGAGAAACTGGGAACTGACCTTTGACCTCGCAAGTTCCCCCCTCCTTCTCCCTGAGATGGCCAGTGTTGCAGCGCGGTGGTGCTCGCAGCCTCCCGGTGTACAATGATGTTTCTCGAGGGCCACCAAGCGGAATAAATCCCCTCTTCATAGTGACGTCCTCTTTCTTCTTAATCCGGTCCTGCAGCTTCCTCAAAGGACGTGCCATCCAATCTGTGTATTCGCTCATCCCCTCCGGGTCATCAATGGACTGGGGCGACCTCATCAAACGTTTGGGGGGTGGGGGGAAATCTTTCAACAGATCCGACGGCTTATTTCCTCCTGTCAATTTTACCCGCGCGACGACGCATCGATTTTCCACTCGCAGAGAGGACCTTCCGTAATGTTCCTTTTTCCGGTTTTCCGTGGGATGAGAGTCCAAGAAATGACTTCTCAACACTTCTTGCCCAGAGCTGTCTCTCTTGATTTGTTTTATTAATATAATATAGTTACACTTGTTCAACATAAATCCCCCAGAAAGTCGATAAAACACACACATTCGACATTTAAAACGTTTGTTACAATGAGAGAACGAAATTTTTTTTATTCGCGAATTTAGTAAGAGATCCAAGACATGAAGCAACCATAAAATTTAATCCATCTTTTTCACGTATTTTGGATACATACTTAAACTATATTATCCCATTGAGCATGTAACAATTATTGAGCTAAGTAACCAAAACGTTTGTAACTAGGCCTGTATGGAAATTTTCAAAAGGATTGCCAGTCCATAGTGCTTGTCCTCTTCTCACCTCTTCGCACTGAATATGGTTCACGCACTCCTGACCAATAAACAATAAGTATCCTAATTATGGATAAGTATATTTGTAATGGCATCTTATCTCTTTTAATAAGTGCTAATTCAACAGAGCTTTCATCAAACAGCAGGATTTTGTTTTACCTGCAAAAACCGTGTCGCATCGTTTAAACACTCGAGTTGTTTATCTATCGAGTTGCCGCTGTTTCTTCACATACCCCAGTTAGATGAATGGCTTTCAAAAGCACCCAGGAAGCGAGGTGTGTGTTCTGGAATGATATAGCGTGTCATTGTTATGTATGCAATAAGGGCGTTCCACATCAATTTGCAGCGACAAAAGGTACAACAGCAGCTCTCATCTCGCCTTGATTGCTAAATATTGTTCTGACAACAGTAGCGTCCGAACGTTCCTCACACCCTCTACAATCGCCTTACCTCTTTAAAGATTGCATAGTAAACTGCTGGGGAGTGTATTCATCCGCCGTACTGGCATAGGTGTGGTCTTATTGCGGATAAATGAGGTCTGTGACTCGTCCAGTGCGTCAAGGTGTGGACGGTATCACTTCCGCGGTTTTTTTTTGCCGGGGGGGGGGAGGGGTTATGGGCTATTATCCCTTATTATCGCCTTCCTTGTAACTCAAGATAGTTATTTAAGTGGCCGATAGGACAAGCTCATGTCAACTTTTCGAAGTAAAAAGTTTCACTGACTCATATTTATGTTACAGTATGATATGAACTTGTATATAACGCACTATGTGTAATGAGCCACACAATATTACACTGCTTGCATTATAACAGTGCGCCCTTTAATTTGTGAATATGCATAATTATTAGTCAGAATGTTGGTTGAATATTGAGTGATAATAGTTTTATTTTAATGATAGTCACATCACGCTTCAACCAAACATTTTTGGGTATTAGAAAAAAGGGGGGGAGGGGGGGGTTGGGGGTTTTAAGCCCATCCGTAATACTCCCAGAAATAAATCCAAAATAAAGTATTTCAAGACATTTGTCTTGTTTTGACAGTCTTTCATTTATGAATTATTGCAGTCGTAGTTTCTCTTTTCTGGATGTATAATTAATTACTGTCTTGTAATTAACGTAACTAACTTGTGGATAAGCATTGTTTCCCACTTTTACCTTGGCTACATAACTTGAATTTTTTTGGTAGATGCCGAAAATTTTGTTTTCTCCTAGTTTTAAGTTATCATGGATTATATTCAGATTTAATAAAAAATCAAAGCTCTAAACAATATTTGTTATACTTTCCTCTAATTGAAACATTTAGAACTCATCAGTAGTTGTTCCAATCACGAAATTAAAGAGCCTAACAATTGTGTCAAATATAATCAGTGGGTGAGTAAAATTACCCATCCAATGAATAGAAACTTTGTCTGAAGAATCAATTTCATATCGCTTCTCCAGTAAGTTGTAAAATAAGACACCTTACAATTAATGAAACGTTCTCACCGCAAGAAAAACTATCGCCAGATCAAAAGTAACAACTTAACTTAGGGATAGTGACTAACTTAATATTGACCAATAAATGATTACGCAATATTATTATTTTAATTTATTTTGAAATATGTTTTAGATTTCAATTTGTAAATTGCACTACTTTGTATTATAATTTTACTCAAGAAAAGGAAAGGTTACAAATTCTGGGAAAGATGAGGGAATGTCTGTGGGCACAATATGTTTTCAAGAGTTCACGGGCCGTTAAAAATCTGCTCAAGATATATCTGAGCGGCACTTCTTAGAAAAGCAGTTCATAGACTACCTATTTTAAAAGCTAGCATTCCGCCCTCCCTTTTTTTTTTTGAGCTACGAAGTTTTTTCTTCTCAAGTAAACACGAAGTGTTCACAATTATTTGGTATGAAGAAAGTCGGCACAAGACGGTGGACTAGCATGCACCAACGACTCATCTGTACATGTTGCAATAAAACAATAGGTCAGCTGCAGGAAAGCCCCACGCGTCATCAGGTGATTTAGACTTCTACACAGAGGCGTGAAGAGGTTGAAAAATAAAAGGGAGGGGGGAGAGATCTCAGATGCCCGGACATCTGAAAGGCCCAGTTTAGTTTAGAAATTTTTTAAATGCATGTCTACTGCCAATGAAATTCATTAGAATCCTTACATGTTATGCTATATGCGCAGGTCACGTTTACAATTTCATATTCGGGGACTTACTTTGGCAAACAAGCGTCACATCTTGAAGTAATTCCTATCACATAAGCCTTGTTTTCTCGCGTGATGAATTCATAATTTTGAAACAAGTACTTCTTGATTAAGTAGTGGTGAAAGAAGCACTGCTAATAACTTCTCGATTCGTACTTGATGAAGTAACGGTATAAGTAGCTGTACTGAACTCTGTTGTTAGTCGTGCATCATGCGGAACAATATTCCCAGCGTAGTTGATTATTTAATTATGTTCTGTAAGCGTCAGCGCCTATTTCAGCCTTCCGGGTTCGTTAGTTGCTATTTCACACGCATCTGTTTCTGTGCTGTTCCTCGCCTCGTGGAAGGAAGCATGATGGCATGCCTCGTGTGCTTATAGGCCTCTGTAACAAATGCATGACGGTTTGAACCAGTGTAAACCTATTGCACGTTCTCGATAGCATGCTTAATGTAATAAAATCTCGTCCGTTAATAGAAAAAAAAATCGTCTGTAATACACAAATTATTCTTTCGAAACATCATTAACATGTGTAAAGTACAGTTGTGAAGTCGGTGACGTATCTGACTGTCAACGTGAGGATACTCTCTTGGCATAGGTTCCAACCTCCGTCAGTACAACCATTACTGTTTTATGTAGACTATTATTGCTAATATTATAAATGATTTTTCAATGTATATTAAAAATAATAAAATACCAATAATCATTTAAAATGTCAATGGAAGTGATGCTTAAATTTAATGACTGAGTTAAAAGATAACCTTTTACGAGTTAACTATGTTATTTATTATGCTAAGTGTTTTTTAATGCTTTACGATAAACTGTATTACTAATTAGTTACTAACGTAAAAAATGTGTGGTTATTACCAAACACTATATTACTTTTCGTATTTTTTAAAAACAAGCTTCTAACTATTGATCACCATAATTTACATAGTTGATTTTTTTAAAACTTAAAATATAATCATGGGCTCGCAATATCAAACTAGATTTACTTTCGTTGGTTAGTTATTCTCTTTTTTTTAAATTAATATTTATTTTCTCCATTATGTAGAAATCATGGTAAAATATTTTCTGAAATTATTTTAAAAAAGATTTCACAAGGTTACAGCCACTTGAAGCTAAATACAATAAGGCACCTTTGTAATTTTGAGCTACATTTTCATGCATTTCCGTCCAAATTCTAATAGGTAATTGATGAAGCATTAAATAAAAGTTGGGAAAACGTAATACTACTTGTTTCCGTGACTATGAATTAATATTAGTACTTAAGAATGTTTACAAGCAACGCTTGTTTGATGCAATGCTTATATGAGGAATATGAATTTCACCCCTATATATTTTTTTTATTTTGGTGTTTGAAGTAAAGGGGATGGGGCCCGGCGTATTTATTGCCCCGGGCCCTTGGTGTCTCTCGACGGCTCTGCTGTCCTACGTCCAGATAGCGCCCTTTCTGTGTATCGATACCGCTTTCGAAGAGTGCAATACAACGAGCAGTTAGCTTGTCACGGGTATTGTGTTCGCGAACGCAGACACGGCAGCGGTTCGCGACCTCACATGAATAATGACAGTGTCGCCGGCAGGGCGCAATGCCTCGGCTGTCGCCGTGGTATCTGCACTGGGCACGGGACCACCCCCCGGGAAGCTTATCAAGCCGCTCTGATGGTTAATGGGCGCCCGGAGGTTAGCGATCATACCGGTAGTTTCCTTATCCAGGTCGTAGCTGAAAGTCATATGGCGTAATGACTATGCCGGCGAAGGATATCAGCGCCCTCCCCCCCCCCTGCTCATTCCTCGTGCGGTGTGTTTCGTAAGCAAAATGTTTTGTACATCACTTCCTTAAGAGATATATATATATATATATATATATATATATATATATATATATATATATATATATATATATATATAAAAGCCAATGGCGTATCCAGCTCAAAACCGTATTTTTGGGGGATTTTTGGAAATTGAACATTTTTCAAGGGAAATGGAGAATACATGGAGCCATACTAATAGAAATCATATACGGAAGAACAAAAAAACAAACATTTTCTTTAATATAGTTGGTGTTAATTTATTTTACTACAACTTCTTGCGCCTTGTTTTCATGTTTTCCCAGTTCGGAAGGGATAAAAAATGGTGAGTTGGGGGGGGGGGGGAAGTTGCCCTCCTTATAACTCCTGAATACGCCCTTGCATGGAGCTGATTTTTCACTCGCGAGGGTCGCTACAGAATGCGACATGGTTCCGAAAAGGCTAAAACCGTGTGGTAAACTGTTCACGGGTTTCGTGGAATATGGCTGTATTTCTTTCCGAAGCTCTCTGTCGACTTTAATTATACTACGGACACCTACTTAGCCCAGTTCGTCGTTCTCCGTCGTCATTGCCTTGTGATCGTATCCGTCTACCCTTCACCGAGGCATGTCACCCTGGCTTATGCAGTGTCTTATGGCGACGGGATTTTTAATAATGCGTACAGCTCAGAACCGAACCACCTGGTAATGACTTCTCTCATACATTGATTATTCGAGTGTTCGGATGAAAATAATTTGTGGTGTTAAGTAGGCCCTAGATGGTAAATGTTTTTGATCAAAAGGTTACGTCAATCGATTGAGTCAAGCATGACTGACCGTCTAGGAACCCGTTTGACTCTTGCGGAACACTACCTTACGTTCCCTCAATGTTTCTCCTAAGAGTTGTCGTCGATTTTGAATGGAGCCTTCTGCTCTTTTCCTAAGGAAATTACTTAAGTATTTTGCGAAGTAGTAGTCATCAGGACCGTAGCTAGGACTTTGTGGGATCCAGTAAAACATTACGTCATTTTTTCTTTAGTAAGTAATATTAATGTTAATAAATAAATAAAACACACATGTCAAGATACGGTAACACATGTGCAAACCGCAGTTACATAATAGACTACTTGAAAACACAGTTGCTGCCACTTCTGTGTGTAAGGCACGTCGGGCTATACGCAGAATATAATTTTCTGCACTATTACAAAAGATTCCTTCGAAAACCAGTTGCAAGAAATAATTCGAATTACTACAAGAAAGATATTGTTACATTTTACAACACACTACTATGGTTGTTGTTGCATTATTTTATATTTTATTGATGCTTCATTCAAGCATAATTTTTTACAATGGAAAATATAATCGAATATTTAATAATTAGACTTTATTTTGTTTTAGTATGATTAGTAATGTGTGCAGTTGATGCTGGAAAGCTATTCAGGAAACGGTTTACAAATATCTTTGTCTATTGGAAGAACTGGGACAGCAAAAAGCATAAATTCTAGGTTAAGAATTCAAACAGTATTACTTGGAACACTATTTTGTTGTGATAAAGTTATTTTCATGTAAAAGAACTTTTTCCAAAAATCTGTAATTTGATGTGAATATTTCTGTTCCACATACAAAACAAATACCGTGTAATGGGGAGAAAATATATTGTTGTAGTCCACTAAGGACTACGAATACTTTCAAAATAATTTATCTGCAATATCTTGATGTAAAATTCTTATTTTCTATCTTGGCTTGTGTTTTCCCCCCTTAAAATCCTGGATGGAAGAAGTCCTAACTCCACAGACATCCCCCCTCCCAGCCCATTTCCCCCCTCCTGTTACGTCCTTGTAGTTGTACAGAGTTCCTTGTCTCGGTAGTCGCAACGAGTACTTTGGTACCTGGAAGTTCACATTTACATCATTTGGTAATACGGAAAATGATTTCAAGCGTAGGGTCTCTAAGATTACGACGAGACTCCGAACCACATGACATTAGACTCATTGTTTCCAGAAAAAATACGTACTATAAGGACATGCGCCAATTCAAACACAGATCTATTTGGATTTTGTTGTGTGTCTCCGTCAACAACGACCTTACTGTCGACGAGCTGAAAGGAACTAGAGGGCGGGGAGCGGGGGAGGACGACGGCGCGGCGGGCAGAGCGGCGCAGGGGAGAGAGTGGCGCGGCGGGCAGAGAGGCGCGGCGGGCAGAGTGGCGCGGCGGGCAGAGCGGCGCAGGGGACAGAGTGGCGCGGCGGGCAGAGTGGCGCGGCGGGCAGAGCGGCGCAGGGGACAGAGTGGCGCGGCGGGCAGAGAGGCGCGGCGGGCAGAGCGGCGCAGGGGACAGAGTGGCGCGGCGGGCTGAGTGGTGCGGCGGGCAGAGAGGCGCGGCGGGCAGAGTGGCGCGGCGGGCAGAGTGGCGCAGGGGACAGAGAGGCGCGGCGGGCAGAGAGGCGCGGCGGGCAGAGTGGCGCGGCGGGCAGAGAGGCGCGGCGGGCAGAGTGGCGCAGGGGACAGAGTGGCGCGGCGGGCAGAGCGGCGCAGGGGACAGTGGCGCGGCGGGCAGAGTGGCGCGGCGGGCAGAGCGGCGCAGGGGACAGAGTGGCGCGGCGGGCAGAGTGGCGCGGCGGGCAGAGTGGCGCGGCGGGCAGAGAGGCGCGGCGGGCAGAGAGGCGCAGGGGACAGAGTGGCGCGGCGGGCAGAGTGGCGCGGCGGGCAGAGAGGCGCGGCGGGCAGAGTGGCGCGGCGGGCAGAGCGGCGCAGGGGACAGAGTGGCGCGGCGGGCAGAGTGGCGCGGCGGGCAGAGAGGCGCGGCGGGCCGAGTGGCGCGGCGGGCAGAGTGGCGCAGGGGACAGAGTGGCGCGGCGGGCAGAGTGGTGCGGCGGGCAGAGTGGCGCGGCGGGCAGAGCGGCGCAGGGGACAGAGTGGCGCGGCGGGCAGAGTGGCGCGGCGGGCAGAGCGGCGCAGGGGACAGAGTGGCGCGGCGGGCAGAGTGGCGCGGCGGGCAGAGCGGCGCAGGGGACAGAGTGGCGCGGCGGGCAGAGTGGCGCAGCGGGCAGAGTGGCGCGGCGGGCAGAGAGGCGCGGCGGGCAGAGTGGCGCAGGGGACAGAGTGGCGCGGCGGGCAGAGCGGCGCAGGGGACAGAGTGGCGCGGCGGGCAGAGAGGCGCGGCGGACAGGCGCAGCCGGGATCCGCGAGGCGGGGCGATCAGCCCACGCCACATCACCTGGGCCGGGAGCGAGCGAGGGTAACAGCGTTCTCCGGGATTATCAACCCGCGAGCGCGCCGTCCGCGGCCATCTCGGGGGCCGCCTCGCACGATTAATAGACCCTCGCCACGAGTGATGGAGGGGTGGAGATGAGTTCTATTTCGGCGCGGCTCGTTAGCCCCGTAAGTGATTGATCTCCCTAAATAATTTGGAAGGGTTGCGTCGGGGCAGCGAGAGCGGGCGAGAGGTGGGAAGACGCCGGTCAGCCTGCTGATTGCTGACCCTCCTCCCGCGCTCGCCCTGCCTCGTAATGTCCCGTCATTAGAATAACGCGGCCACGTTGACGGCGTATCGATCACATCGAGTACGCAAGTCGACCAACCCTCCGCTGGTCTCCAGGGAGTACGCTAGCCGAGTCGATCCTCACCTAGAGTTAATCCCTCCTCTCTTCAATTTTTTTTAAGCCTAACAGCAACTAGCATTCAGAAATTTTAACCTTATTTTTTCTGTCCAGATATCCGTAGGATCCAGCATTTGGAACTTTCTGAAGTCTATATATACCTTGTCGTAGTCTAATGTACGCCAAATTATATCCTCGCAATGATTTAAAGCTGGAGACCATTAATTAATGTCAGATTGTAACTGTGTAAGACAACTTACGGTGTTAGGTCCAGTGTAGTGTCGTTAATCTTGCATGAAATTTGGATAGGGTAAATAACACCAAGAACAATATTGTATTACCCCCTTAAGGGTGACATCTAGTGGATTCGATCACATATTCCCGACTTTCGGTATCCCGGGATCCCGGCCCATTTCCAGTCCCGAAAATTTTGGGATATAAATTTTCCTAACACCGGGATTTTTGTGATGGACAAAAAAAATTGGTATGAAACATCATAAAACAAAAAAAAAATTCCAAACGAATCGCACTCATTTTTTCTGTCACTTGTCACTTTGACTTTCTTGTGCGCCATATTGTTTTAACAGCTGATTTTAGTCACGTTTGCGCCGGCAAACAGAGAAATTGTGAGTTGTGAGAGTTGTGATGTGAGTGAAAAGGTGTCAAAAAACCTGAGCTTAGCATCGAAAGTAGCATTATTTATTCGTTTTTGGTTAATTTGCATAAATTACCTAAAATAATGGTTATGTACTAAATTTGGAAGCCATTTTTATTATTGTTTACAAGTTTGAATATTATTGTTTACAAGTTTGAATACAGACAATATTTATTGCGATCCAAGGTTGCTTTTTTGTTATAGTGTTACGTTCGATAAAAAATTGCAAACATTTTTCTCTCCCGTTTTTTCAGATTATACTTCTGTTTCTCTTTTTCTTTGAAATTTCTTATTTGTTTAGTTAATTAATTTCATATAATATTGTTTACTTTTATTTAAGGCTAGATCGTTGATTTTTGTGGAAAAAACTCTCGTGATAGTGAGAATTCATGTAAGATTAATCATAAATGACTATTGTGTAAGGACATATAATTACTTTGTTAGCAAAATTAAAATTAAAAAACTTATTTTCAGTACTTTTTGTATGTTTTTATTTGCCATCCCAAATACCGGTATTATCCCGGGACCCGGGATTGTCAGTGCACAGTCCCGAAAACCCTGGATCAGAAATAAGGGCCGGGAACGAATTATCTAGTGCCATCTGACCGAGACTACGAGCAGTCACTGCTTTGGGCGGAACGTGGGAGGGCTCGCCCAGTTCTGCCCCATGCGGGAGTCGAACCATGACCGCCTTGTTGGGAGGCAAGTTCTGTAGCTTGTGTTTTATAAGATATTTAATAATTTTGCTAAACAAATCATCTTCGGAAACTAATTTTTACGAGATAGACACAACAATGCAATCAAAAAAAGTTTTAGGAAATAATCTACGAGGATAAACACAGGGAGATCAACTCCCGGGAAGTGGATGAATGAACGAATAAGCGGTTAACTTAACGGCAACCTCGGGGTTATTAGAAACGATGAGGAGTGATGAGTTGGGATTGAATGAGTGGGGGAAAGTCTTTAACACACCTTTCAATGGCAACGTCCGCCACGTTTCACGATTGCATAAAATCGGAGTTTGACCTCGCCAGGAGTCGAACGCTGATCGCGTTGGTTAGGAGGCACGTGGCATGACCACTCCGCCCCCGAGGCCTGCAAAAACGCGAGAAGGCGAAACGAAAAGTGTCGAGGATAAACGCATCGAAGGACTTCGTTATGACGAATCATTCGGAACTGGGGCCAATCCAGGGTAGCGAAAAAACAATGTTTACCGGGGATTTTGAGAATAAAACCAATTCCATACATATACGTACTTGCAGAAGGAAAAAAAAAATTGTATTGTTGAACAAAACAAGTTTGAAACACGTCACCTTTCGACTTCGTCCCGCCGCGCGACATGACTCACAGTGTCATCTGGTGCAGCCCCAGCAAACACTCCTCTCGCACATAGGAAAAAGGTTTGTTCGAGACAAACAACAATTTGTTCGTGTCAAGGGAAACAAATATTTACTTTATGTAGCAAAAGATTTGGTTGGCCATACCAAAATTCATGCGTAGCAAAAATTAATTAATTTTGTACACCTAACAAATTATATAGTTGAGTTGACGAAACCATTTTCGGGTCAGCCAAATATTTCCTACAACAATATATTTGTTTGAATCAACCGTGTTTATCTATTTGGTTCTATACTAACTAGTATTTTTGCTAGGGCAAACAAACCTTTCTTTCATGCGCTATAAGAACAGTTAGAAATGTACGCCCCAATTATAGATATAACGCGGCTGGTAATACTCGCACAAAAAGCGGATTTATTGCTATAAATGTTTATTTGCGTGTTTTGCCCCTGTCCATCTAAAAAAAAAAAAAACATTATTTACTTATCTTTCAGGGTTTATCCGGGAATAAAAATGATGTGACTTGACTCTAATTTGGGACCAAGTTAAGTTGAGTAACTAGAGTACTGGCCTGCTCCCAAAGTGGTTCGGGTTCATTTTCTAGAGGCAACACTGAAATATCAATATATAGCTATATCATACTAGATATTTGTAGTAAAAACTAAAAACAAAAGTCTCAACATCACCATTAAACCATTAAAAGAACTTATTAATGAAAAAATATTTCTAGCACTGATCTGCTACTTTTTTTTTGTCAACAGAAAATATTTGTTATTTTTATGTAAAATTGCCATCCACCCCCCCCCCCCCCTCCCTTTTACAAAAAAAAACTTTTGTCATTGATTCTTTCACTCCATATCTCACTTTATCCTTCTTTATCTCTCGCACCCGAATGCATTTCCTCGATACGCCATTTACATAGCGTGATTACTTCTCGTCTTAAATGTCCTGGATTTCGACGAGATGTTAAATCCCAGTTACGTGAGTAATAAATTCGATGGGCTGCGATGCACTGCGACGCCGGCTGCTGCTGCTGCTCCGCCGTGGCTCCCGGACGCAGAGCGAGCCGTGCTGGCTGCGTTGTCGCCTCGATGGCCGCCCAAGAGTCGTCCGCCACGTTTTCCCTCGATCCCCGACGAGCCGCGGGCTCATCACTCACCGCCTCTTCTCTCTCTCTTTTTTGTTGTAATTCCTCGGGCCGTCAGCGTGGCCCACGATAAAGGCGTGATAGATGAACGCGTGGGTTCCGGCCGTAGGGAAGGATGGGGCGGGGGTGTGTGTTGCGGTTTTATATCAACCCCGGCCCTGGCGAGGTGTGCGCCTTGGAGGGAGGGGTGGAGGGCGTATTGGGGTTAAAGAGCCTCGCCGACCTCGGGTCGGACGGTAACCGATAACCCTCATTTCTCTCCCGCCCTGGATCACGAAAACTCTTTAGGTGCCTCGCTCCACTTCTGAGCCGTCCCTTCCTCCCCACCTTCCTTTATTACGTTTACCGTCATTATTCGGGTGCTGCTCGTAAAGCGGTTGAAGGGAGGGGCAGGCATGATGATAACCGAGGTATGTAAAAATTTTCAGTCTTCCCCCCCCCCCCCCCCCCCTTCCACGAAACCCTTTCGTCCTGTGCCTTATAGCTACTCCCTGTACAAGGCCGGGCGTATAAAACATGAATGATGGCTCGCGCGAGGGAGACGGAAAACAAATAATAAACAACCCACCTTATTCTCCTGGCTTTTCAAGGTCACGTATCGTACCATTTGCACTGCGCCCTCCCCCTTCTCTCTCTCTCTCTCTCACTCTCTCTCTCTCCGTCTCTTTTTCTCCGTGGCATGTGTTTTGTTTCGGCTATCTCGCGGACCACAACCCATTACGGACTGGCGTCGTAAGCTGTTGCCACGGGCAATTAATAAGAGCGAACCGATTTAATAACAGTTCACGTTACATTAATGAACAGTTTACCTGCGGGCCCGCGCAGGTCATTATGGCTCGCGTTCCGAAAGGGGTAAGGGGAGAGTAAAAAAAAAAATTGTTATTTTCATAAAATGTTCATCAATCTCTCCCCCGTCTTCCAGGACCGCGCTACATAAATCCTTCAAATCTCGCCAGGATTGCGGTTTATCGATGTGTGTATCGATTGTTTCTTATTTCTTTATTTTTTTTTTTTTTGCTCACTCCTTGAGTTAGGAGGCCCCTGTAGTAAATTTCATTGCTTCACGACAGTTGCCGTTTGATTTATTTATTGGCATATTCCGGTCGTCGTAAAATTTAGAATGGCACTAAAAAACTTAATAAAACATGTCACTGTCGGAGAGTAGTAAGATTTGTTCATATTTTTATTAGGGACTATGTTTATTTCTCTGAAATATACTTGTGTTATTTCTTAATGCATTTCTGTTTTTTATGCGTAAATTAAGAATTTGTATTGTTTACTAATAATGTAATTTTTTATGGTATCCTGTATTTATTAAAGTTTTTTTTTATAAAATTAACATTATGATTAAAACTCAAACGAACGATTGGCTTTTTAAAAGAAATTAACTTGCTCGTCAGATGACCTTGGAGCCTAATTAGAATGTAAATTAAGACATGGTAACATAAAAACTACCTTCCTGATTGCATTCAGGTATTGAAGTGAAGACGTTTAAGGTAATATTTTATTTTATGGTTGGTAGAAAAGTGCGAGTTTATGAAATACAATTGTTTCTACCAACGTAACAGTGTATTGTGCAGCGTGTTACCATGGTTTTAATATAAGCGAGCTCTGTGTAACCAAAAATTTTTTGTTTACAATTTAAAATAGCAGTGCAATGCGACCAAAACTATTAGATAATAATTACTTGGTAGGGAATACAAATATTTAAAAAATATCTCGTAAAATTTGCTGGTACAAAGTTATATTCGGGAGGCAAAATTTCATTTGTCTAAAGAAACTTTTGCAGCTATTTGGAAATAAAAATTCTCGGCATAGCTTAGCATGTTAAATAAGAGAGAACGTTCAAACAATTTAAATTTGTCCTAATTTATTCTGTAGTATAACGATGTAAGTTTTTCTTCTATTTATATTTGCTCATTATTACTCATTATAATATTTGGTACTCATTAATAGAGACCGGAAGAATTCGTGGATTTATTTCTTTGGTAGGCTATGATCGAAACCATTTTACCTATTTGGAGATTTTGCTATTGGTTCACAGTTTGTGGGAAGGAATCTAGGCCAATAAGAAACCCTCAAACTAAGAAGTGTTAGATCACAGACTACCACCTGTGTCTATGCAGGTTTTACGTGGGCCCAACTAATCTAGTACTTTTATTTAGTCTAGAGCTAAGAGTGAGGGGAGTTAGCCATGGCGCCAATCGCTGCCGTGGCTGGCAAATCCCCTCCTAGCACACGATGCATGTTACCCCTCCTGCATGGATAAAGCCCGGTATTCACAGTGCGAGGCTGCTCGCTGCGAATGCCTCGTGGCGAAGGCTCGGCTTTGCCTCGGACTGTGAATACCGGGTGTGCTCGCTACGCGGCGTTCGCGTCGCACAATTCGAGGCGAGCCGTGTGCTTGTCGGTAGAAGAGCAGTGCTCAAAGGTGCCTCGCCCCGAGCTGTGCGTCAAGTGAATACCTGCGCTGTCTGCCTCGCATCGTACAAGACACAATTCTGCACTGCAAACTCAACAAGCCTCCACAACGAAACTGTCATCATGGATAATCATGAAATGATCGGACAATTAGTTAAATGTTATGAAACGAAACGTTTACTGTGGGACTCGAAACACCCTGAATACTATAACAAACACAAGAGAGAAGACTTGTGGCGCGAAATATCGCTTTCAATGAATGTTTCTGTAAAAGATCTGAAAAAGAAGATGACGTCTCTGTTGGGCTCTTACCGACGTGAAAGGTCAAGGGAAAAGAAAAGTCAAGTTACAGGATCTGGTATGTTTATAATCATTATTTTACTACATAATACAATGTATTTTGGAATTTTACTATGTGAGTTGAATTGGTTAAAAACTCAAATGATAGGATCAGATGTTTTGTTATCATTTAGTGTACTGTATAATACAATGTATTTTGGAAGTTAAATTGGCAAGAACGTAATTGAGGTTTTAATGTTACAGGCCAAGGAGATGTTTACAAGTCACAATGGTTTGGATATACATTGTTTGACTTTCTTTCTGATAAGGACACGCCAAATGACACATTCGATACAATGGAGAATGTAAGTACATTTACAAAACATTTCTGTAGTTGAAGCTTACAAAATAAGGATGTAACAACACACATTAATAGGTAGTTATTTTGCTATAGAATTGAGCCATTAGTGGCAAAGTCCTCAGACAGATGGTTCATATTTTTTCAAGCCACCGGATTCCTTGTTGGTCTTCCATGTTCCCGGGAAACATTAATAGTCATTTTGCCATGGAATTGAGCCATTAGTGGCAAAGTGCTCAGCCAGATGGGTTCGGATTTTTTTGGATGTTAGATTTGCTCTTCGAGGTGTCTGTCCAATTGGGATCAAGCCACCGTATTCATTGTTGTTTCTCCATGTACCCGGAATAAGTTGACCATTTTCTTCTCTGTCTAAGAAACCAGGCGGTGTGTAGATAGGATTTGTGATAGATCGTTTTCGCAAAAAATTGTGTAAATATACAACTACTAAAACTACTTTCTTAGCCTTCTCGGGTTGTAGTAGTATTGGTTTTCTCAAAACCCGAAATGCAGAACTAGCTACTCCAAAAGCATTCTCTACGACCCTACGTCCTCTGGATAGGCGGTAGTTAAAAATTCTTTCAATAGAACCAACTGGTGGAGTACCTTTAAATGGTGTCATAGTATATTCATTTAACTCAAATGCTTGATCACCTAATAAGAAATAAGGAACGTTAATACTATAAGGAATTTGCACTGCTTTTGGTTTCGGTATGTTCAGTTCCTTGTTTTCTAAGTTTTTGTACAATTGGGTATGTTTGAAAACGCCTCCATCTGAAAATCTACCAGGGCAGCCAACATCAACATACAAAAAATTGTAGTTGGCATCAACTAATGCAAAGAGCACAATACTAAAGAAACCCTTGTAATTGTAATACTCAGTTCCACTGTTCCATGGTGCTTGAAGCTGGACATGTTTCCCATCCATTGCACCTATAACATGAGGGAAGTTCCACCTTTCTTCGAATTCCTTTGCTACAGCTAACCATTCTTCATTAGAAGAGGGTACCTAAAAAAAAAATACATTATCAATTTAAAAGAACAGGGATACCTGCTAGTGGGTAGTATTTGAGTAGACCAATTCCAATATGTCCCTTGTCCATGTCGCAAAACTTGTGGATAATCACACAAAACGTATTAGAAAATAATTTAGATCCTGGTAACATTTAAATCATGAACAACATTGACATAGGTTGTAATACTGTTTGTATTTACAGTGACAATGTATTACGCTCAAAACTGTGAGTGTAAAAGGAAAAAATAGGTTGGACATAGGACATTTTGTACAAGTAAATAGGACGAGAGACGTTTTGTAAAAGTATATAATGAGGATAAGAGACATTTTGGCATTGTAAACAGAGGACAAAGGTCACGTTGAATCACTTAATACGTAAAGCATAACAATTCAACATGGAAGCCGTAATGACAAAGAGGACGTTTTGTTTATGTAAAAAGCCATATTTCTTCAACAGCCATGTTTGTTTTGGCCATATGGAGAAGAGACCCTTTGGAACAGTACACAGCTTTCACCATTAACAATAGCAGGGAAGAAAGACGTTTTGGAAGCAAATTATTGCAGAATCATAGATGTAATAGTATAATGACTTGAATAAAACCAAAACATGTAAAAGCATTATATTATGTGCTCTTGAGTTTAAAAAATTATACTTTATTTTAATTAGACTATTCCTTATTAGCTTTGCTAATCGGGGAGTTCATTCTGCCGCACCCTATCCAACATTTTTTTTTGGTTACAGGCTAATACGCAAAGGGGTCCTGAGGAAAATCGAGAAGAATCATACAATGATGAATCTATTGTCGATGAACCCGCAACGGTCGAAGATGAACCACCGGCGTCTACAAATACAACAATGGCGTCTGTAACTGCAACGGCGGCGTCTACGAGTACAGCGACGGCGCCTACTTCTAACATTTCCCAAGCTAGGAAAAGAAAACGTCGTAATGATGCTGACAACGCACAAAATGAAATGCTACTTGATGCATACTCCATTTTGAAAAAGACATCGGCTACTCCTACTGACCACTATGAAACCTTTGGAATGCATGTAGCAAGTGAACTGAGGAAATATGACTCCAACACTTTACCTCATGTGAAGAGGGCAATATCAGATGTGTTGTTCAGAGCAGATATTGGAGAATTTACCCCCAATCACAACGTCCTTAATACTTATGGGTACTACAGTTCTTTCAGTACGCCCACACAGCGTTCGTCTGGAAGTACCTACCATCCAACTCCTACGCCTCCACCTTCCGATGCTGTACTTGAAATTGAATCAAGGCCTCCTCAACAAGAAGACACTTTACTACACTACCTGACTGACGAAAGATAATAACATGAAATGTTGTAATATGCAAGCTACATTGTTAAACATTACAATATATTGATCTTTTGAAGTACCTAAATTGTTTTCTTACCTTTATGTAGTCCCTTAGGGCTTCAATCAGTGCATCACATACTTCTGGAACAATCACAGATATTCGTTGTTTGGATATACGAAAGAGGTATTGCAAACTTGTAAATGAATCTCCAGTAGCTAAGAATCTCAGAGTAAGAGCTAATCTTTCCTTGGTGGTAATAGCACGTCGCATGTACGTGTCACGTTTTTTCACGGCAGGCTCTATCAATGTAAGTAAATGGTCAAAATCTTGCTTGGACATTCGCAAGAAATTTGGCACGTCTTCTTCAAATCTCACGTCTTCTAGGAGTCTGTTCCCATATTCTAACCGAGTTTGATACAACTTTTTGACCCACCAACGCTTACGTCGCTTTTTCCGTTGTTTTTTTCCAATAATCGTCGCCATCACAATATAAGCAGCGGCAGCAACTTGCACATTTCTAGAACCAAGAGACATGTTGCATACTGCCTTCACTACGAATGCGGGTGGTTCGCGTGCTCGCAGTGAGCGTTCGTGGTTACAAACTAGCTGAAGAGCGTATGCCTCACCCTGAGGCAGATGGCGCGAGGCATTCGCAGCGAGCAGCCTCGCACTGTGAATACACGCCTTAAGGCGTATAGGCTTCGGACTGAGACGCACTCAGGTCCCTCCTTAAGGGGCCCGCCTACCTGGGCACACACACGGTGTGCAGAGCTTCAGGAAAAACAACGCGATTTCAAAACTGCTCAAGATATCGGAGTGGGGCCTATTTACGAATAGCATTTAAGAGTTCGCTGAGGACCGAAAAGTACTTTTAATTTCGGATTAAGTTTTTAAACTGTATTTTTAGAAGCGTTAAAATGCCTTAAACGCGTGTTTCCAGAGTAATTTTTTGGCATAAAACAATCAGTACAGATTCTTGAAAGCACTTAAGGGGCTTGCATAACACCTTTATCTTCATTTCTCCGCCATATAATGTTACGGTCACCGCTCAAATTTCACAGTTATCCTGTGACGACGAGACGAATGCGCGCCAGTTCAGAGACTTGCGCTTAGAGGCTATACCGCGCTGGAAGCACCAGCGAGCGTCGCGCTTATCATCCCGCCTCACTAACACACATACACCCCTGACGAGGCGGGCCCCTTAACCCGGACTCCTCCCAAATACACTTAGTTAGGGGGGGGGGGGGGAAACTGTTTCACAACAATGTTCCACGGAAACGATGCATCGAAATTCGGCCTTGGGATGGTTCTCCCGCCGCGCCACAAAGCATATTCACTTCAGCGAGTGAAACTGCGCGTCGGGAGATCGCGGTGTCCTCATCCAGTCGGCCGGCGACGCTCGCAGCTGTCTGGTTGTATAGGGAGGGGGGGGGGGGGGCTGGCTTATCGCGGCGGCACTTAGCGGGCGTTGGAAGTGTCGCCCGCTATCGCCGCGCGAGCCCGCACCGCGCCACCGTCGCCTTCGCGCGCCCCGACGCGCGCGATTGCGACAAGCGTGCGGGGGAAGATTCAGGCCAGGCGGTCTCTCTCTCTTCCCAGTCCGTGATTTGCACTCGGATGCTTTAACAATCACATAAAACATATGCAATTGCGGCCATAGATTCTGCGGGGCCCCGCGCTTTTTTTTTTTTTATCTTTTATGAGACCCTCCCCGGGAAAAATTTTGAAAAAAAAATTAAATCTTCCAAAACAAAATATAAAGTCAAACTTGAACTAAAATTTCGACGATTGTTTTTTTTTTTTTTTAACTTATGTTAAGAAACGTTGAGATTCTTTCCTGATAAATTATCTTCGGTCAGTTTTATAAGTGGAATCGCGTGATTAACACGTGGCAATACCCACTTTATAAGTTTTTCTGACAATTCTCACCCGCCTCCCGAATATAGGAAAAAATATTGTTTTCAATGTGGGGCAGTTCCGCAGCTGATTTTTTCATCCCCCCCCCCCCCCCCCCACCTCCCCATTTCTAGCTAATTAACTACATATTTTAAAAAAATGAGTACTCCAAGATGGTGAATGTGGAGGAATCTAAAATGGCTGCCGACCTCCTGATTATAGTTATAGAGAGGCGAACACGCTCGAACTTGACCGAATCCTTACGATCGGCAAGCCGCCACTAGAATCCACCACAATATCATAGTCCCATAAGAAATACATAAGGCCAGTAGCAACTATTATATTCTACGATTGCCATTTTGATTGTCTTATGATTATGCAACACATATAAGACATATTTTGTTTTCTATTTTTTATAAGTCTATTGCGCAGTGTTTTTTTATGGCTGTATAACTTCCTACTATGTAAAATGTTGTGAATGCGTAAGTGATTGGAGATTTAAAAAAAAGAGTGAGCTATTCTGTCTGTACTTGCCAGTGATGTGTAACATCTAACCTTGGTAACAAGAAAATTCATAGTTTCTCATGTTACAAATACAGTTATAATACGACACTCAACACGAAATTTAATGAATATTTCTTTAGAATAATGCCGAGCGTGATAAATATATAAAAATTATGTTTTCAACTTCATTTATTGACGCGAGTCCCACTTAATTTTCGCACCCGTCGCTATAATACGTAGCCGCAGAAGCTACGTTGACTATAGCATCATTCGATTTGCAGAGCGAAATTTGAAACTATACATGTAATGAAAAGGCACCGACAAAAGCGAAAAAGGTTTGAAATAATATCAAACCCCGGCTTTGAACCTTATTTTCAATAAGGAATTTTATTAAAATACTGCAAATCTTGTTAAAATTCACTAAATAGTTAATACTTAAAAAGTGTACTTTTGGCTATGTGAACTTTAGTTCGCGTCATCCGCAACAGATAGCAGCGCTGTGGTTACACATATCCGTTACATGCGACTTCCTACCAAAAGCCGTATATCGAGAGCCAAGATGTTACACATTAAAAAAAACATGTTGTTTCCCTAACACAATTCCTCTCAAGAGCGAGTATTTTAAAAAGGTTCATAACTGTTTTCCGTTTTTTTTTTCCTTTGCAGTTGTACGAGATCGACGACAATCCGAAACGGAAAGAGTTCCTAGACGACCTGTTTGGATACATGCAGAAGCGAGGTGAGTCTGCCGCCATGCCATATGCCCTACAAGTGATGATGTAGCCGATTATTTTAAGTTGTTCAAAAAATTATGAATGTAATCAAATTGTTTATTGATTTTTAGGACAAAATGTGAGTTTTTTTATAATATTGGATGTCAACAAACACACGTTTCCTTATTTTGACAGTTATGTGATCAGTTGTCACCAACTCAATGTCGTACTCATGTGCACATATAAAAAAAATAAGTCAGAGTTGTTATTGGAATATGATCTACATGAATTAGTAACTGACAACTCTTTTTTCTTGCTGTTGCTGACTGGTGCATTCAGTGGCCTTAATTGGGTTGTCTGTGCCGGAGGTAGTGTTACTCAACAGCGGAAACAGTGAAAATCGCAGTCACAAGAAATAAAAAGTTTAAGTTTGAAGGTTGTAGTACATAAATTTTCGATACATTTGACATTCAGAAGACTTGCGCGACATTTTCTACTGTTTTCCTTCTTCTAAATCCTAAGCTTGATTAATTTTTTTTATTACCAAAGTTAGTGCATTTAAACATTTTATTTGTAAGGTCTTGTTTCTTTGGTTAGATAAAAACCTACACTGGTGAATTGAAGTAATTTATCATTGTTGGTTACTGTGGGATAAGCTACAGGCCTACGTATTAGCCTAAATATTTAAGTGAGACAATACCTTATGTCAGGATGTACAAAAAATATACTAAGAACTGGTCGGTATTATGTAAAATGGGTTAAACTTCAATCATTTAGAATTGGCTAAATTGATCTCAAAGTAGAACACAAAATGCCGCTATGGTGGCAGTGGTTGATTTAATGTTCAGCCGCTACTTGCCACAGAAGGAATGTCGGTTGGATAATTTGTTTTTCTTAATATGTAGTTATTTTATTTACACCACTGTGTCAAAAACTATTTTTTTTAGTTATACTTCTTTAGACGCGTTATGAAAGAATGACAAGTGAGAATTTTGCGATGCGCGCGCACCATGCAACGAAATTTTCACAGAATGAAAAAAAAACATAATAAATAAAAATTATAAATGTGCTTTTAAATATTATACTTTAGTGAGTGATATTGAATATTGATCCATATAATTAAGAAAAAAACTTAATTTATTGTGAATATTAGTAACATAAATTGTGTTTATAATATTTCCCAACAGTATTTTACAGTATATTTGTATATGTAATGAGTTTGTGTTTCCGTGTGTATAATTTATTTGCCTTATAAATTACATAATAATTCAATAAATTATTAAAATTAAGAAATTGAATATACATTTATCATATTTAATGTTTTTAATTTTTAATTAAATATTTCTAAGACTATTGTTTTAAATTAAATATTATTACTCATGTTCTTATAAATATTGAATACTGAGTTACCTTTTTTTATTATTGTAAATTTGATTGAATTTATACTTTACCAACCGTAATGTATAATGTCACTGCAGTCCTTTTTTTTATTTCTAACAATTATTTGCATGCAAAATCATAGTATTTTTTACTACGCCAAGTAATAAAAAAACTTCTAACGCGCGTGCATAAGAACACGCACCCATTTTTTTTTTTTTTTTTTTAACTTTTGTTGGCGAACTTAATTTTTCGCACAACACCATTCAGTGAACGTCGGTAGATGACAAGGGCGCCCATATGGCAGTTTGTGGGGGGGGGGGGGGGGGCAGACTATATGATAGATTGTAAGGGGGGTGGGGGCAGACCTTCAAAAATTGACAAAAATTTTCAAAAATTACTCACAATTTGCCAAAATTCCTCAAAAACCCATACATTTTTTCCCGTTCCTGAAAGCTGGGGGAGGGGGGCCATGGCCCACTCTGCCCATGGGTGTATGGGCACCCTTGGTGGATGAGAGCGCGCCAGAGCGAGCACCAAGGAGGATTTGTCGCGTCGCGCTGCCTCGGTAGTCGTGGATGGGAGGGCGGTGTGTTGTGGGGTGGGGGGGGGGGGGTGGAGTGTGGGAGGGGGGGGGGGAGCAGCGAGGAGGGACAGGCGTCACGGTGCCGCGCTGGCTCGCCGCAGGACGCCGCCGCATGCGGGCTGCTATCTGCCGGCCACCGCCGGAGTCTCTCTGCCCGATAGGTCGCACGCATTTGAGAGAACGCGCCCATCCAAGATAGGCCCCGCGCAATGTATCGACTCCACCGTTTTTTTTTTTTTTTTTTACGGTGCGGTGAGAGCAGCCCTCATGCCCCAGGTGTCGGCGATAATCGGGAAAAAAAACATGCGAACCGAGTGGCGCAAAAGTCACAATTAGGGCCGTGCATTTATCGCGGAAAGATTTCCAGACCAGCTGTGTTTTAAAACTTTTTTATGTTTCGTTTTTTCCTGGGTTAATTTCATTTTTTGTTTCGTTTTTTCCTGGGTTTATTTCAGGTGACGTGTCTACGACCAGCACACTGCTGAAGTAAACGCGTCCTGAATCGTCCGGCCAAACAGGGCAAGGACTTCTCTTGCAGACGGCCGCCATTCGCAGAGAAACACTCGCCACTGCAAGCGTACCTTATTGCAGTCTAATGAACTAACATTTATATATATATATATATATATATTACATGCCCCTAGCTACGGGCTCATATACGACAGAGGTTTCTAGTTGGCCATACGTGCCACATCATTAATTGAGTCTTGTGGTTCATTCTGATGCACTCTAATGTATCAACGTTAATATTCAGTGTAATTGTATTATTTTTACATCCTGGCTTAAGACACGGCCCCCACTTAAATGTTTCCACTAATATTTTAAACTTTATTTATGCCCTAGTGTCTTACACTTTCCGTCACAGGAAACGAAACAAGAGCTGATAAATAAAGTTGATTAAAACGCGCTGGCTATTTTCGAAGGGGGGGGGGGGGACCATTAAACACGGGTAGAATTCAAAGAATAAAGTGAGATTTAAGAAAAGTTCCATCTAGATCTCGTAAAATATCCATAAAAGTGCTGACCTTCAGCTGGAATTGTTTGCAAGTGTATGTCATTTATTAGTCATTATTCGTCCCCGCATATCCACCTAAGAAAATAAAAAAATCTCACTGATCATAATATATTATTGGTATGAGAGGCTTTTCATCATAAGTTAATCAATCATATATTATATTACTTTTAAGCACGCTAAGTTTAACATAAATTTTGGTTTGCAGGCTTACAGGATAATCAAATAGATTATAATAGCGTAAAATTGCAAAAACCAAATGAATGCGTGTTCTTATGTAGGCGCGTTAGAAGTTATACTATACTTCACGTAATAAAAAAACAACTTTAATTTTGTATGCAAATGATTAATAAAAATAAAATAATAAAAGGATTGGTGTAATATAATCAATACGGTTGGTAAATTATAAATGGAATCAACCAATATTTTCAAGTAAATACTCAGTACAATTATTGTACTACTATTATAGTATTATTTAATTTATTAAAATAATCGAGATAGATTTTTATTTGTAATGAAAATCATTAAATATTTTGAATGTTAATTTTGTTTTAATAATTTTAATTATTTATTAAAAATAACGTAATAACTTATAATGCAAATAAATAATGCATAGGCTATGGGAAAATAACCTCGCTTCAATAAATACACTTGAAAATATTCCTGAAAAATATTTTAAACGCAATTTCTATCACCAATATTGAGAATAAATAAAAGTTTTTAATTATATGGACCAGCATTCAATATCAATAACTAAAGTATAAGATTAAAAAGCACATAAACAATTTTTATTTGTATGTAACTTTTTTCATCCTATAAAAATTTCGTATAATGGTGCGCGCGCATCTTAAAAAAATTCACTGTCATAATTTTTTAATAACGCACCTGAAGTATAACTCCAAAAAGTATAAACACAAATAAATTTACTTTTAATTTGAAAATATACGCGATCCACGTAAGAGTGAAGTTTGAACATTATTAGAGGCACGGTTATCTATCATGGGAAAATTTTACTGCAAGTTGGACTTTAAATGTCTATTTGGTACTGCTAGTTGGTTAGGATCAGTGAGAGTGGTCCTTTCCATGCTCAACTCGTCCAATAAGAAAGCGGTCGTTGTGCTGCCGACCGTTCTTAATTGGTGTACGAATATTTTAAGCCCTGTAAAGCATAATTTCTATCAACCAATAGCGTAGGTATGAGCTACAATGTATTGAGAGCGCGTCACATTTCCGCTAATATCCGCCGGTTTTCGTCACTGGCGTATGAATTCACAAGCGTCGAGACTAGCAGGAATTTTTGTTTTATTAAAATTAATTCTATATAAATTGAAATTGATAGTATTTAAAAAAAAGTATGAGATTGCTAATAAAAATTGTCTTTGAAATTTGTGGCTTTTTTTTTTGTTGGTATTTTCAGCTTAACCACTAAGAACATTGTTGCACTATTTTAACTAAATGCGAGCTTACGTTTACTGCCAGTTTTGTTCCATGGAGGGGGAGGGGGATTAGTTTTCTGCAATGAAACTTTGCAGTGGTTCATATCAAAATAATTTGTTTCCCCCTTCGTCGTAACAAATTATTGGTTGCGGCAAGGAGCAGTTTCTCTTACAAGTAGCTTAATCAGACAACACCGCAGTCAGGGTGTGCCGCAAACTGTGTCAATATCACAACAGTTGCGCCACTCTTGCTCCGAACATCGAACCGCGTGTCTTTTATTGAAGATGTGTAGAATTTTGGTTATGATCGTGGTAGAAAGACAAGCAATTTATGATACTTTCTTTGAGTGATTATTGCAATGGGGAATATTCGCTATTTTGTCTTACGAAACCTTCTTTGTTCGTCTGTGCTGTCGTCGTCGTGGCGTACAGATTATCTGTTTAGTCACATAGCTGGGTTCGCCCGCCCGTCTCTGCGTTGTCGGTGTTTTTTTCCTTCAGATTATCTGTATATTATTATCGTTGGGTTCGCATGTCTGGCGCCGTGTTGTGGAAGGTTGTTTACTGTCCTTTTTGAAACTGTTTCGTTGTCAGCCCAAAGTGTTCGTCTGCGCTGTGATATTTTTCTCTTATTCCTCACACATCGGCTGATTTGTCTGGTTTTCTGTGTGTTTGCGTTCATCTTTTTTTTTTTTTTTTTGGCGAGGTTTCTCTGTGACATACCACGATGTAAACCAGCAATGGCGTCCGCAAAAACAAAAATGTCCTAAGTAGTGGAGTTAATGAGATGTTTTTTATCGATTTCGTTTAAGTTTATCGCTCGGGTCTCGAGCCCGTGCTGTGTTCGAAGAAGTGTTGACGGCGTGGCAGGCAGTGCGCTGTCAAGGGTTAAGCCCGCGGCGGAAGGAAGGGCGCTTGCAGCGGGCGGCGTCTTCCGGCCCCGCGACGGTGCTTAATTGCGCCCGCATGAGGCTTCATTGTCGCCCGATAGCGACACGCCTCGACGCGCGACGCACCTCCGCGGCTAAGGTGGGGACCAACAGCTGTTGGTGCGACGACGTACGTATCACCTTTGAATATATATACTGTATAGAAGTCGCGAGTGGATAGGATTTACTCTACGTTTCTCAAGAGCGTAAAATGAGCAGCTTGGGAACTTCACCGCTGCAGTGCGCTGCCGTAACGCCCTGTATCGTCTTAGGTTGTTATTTACACGTTAGAGCGCAGCGCTGTTGCCCGCTGTCATTCCCCGCACCCCTCATCCATCATTCACTGCAGCTCAACGTCGTTCTAGGGGAGGGGGAAGGGGTGTTTGAAGAGTTCGACACTTGTCCGCTAGGGACCACCACAAGTCGATGCCCTAGAGATGGTGGCGATTGCGGCGGTGAATTAACCAACTACCTCAAAACCGTATTAGAAATTTTAACCTGGGCTGGCGACTTCTATACAGTATATATATTCAAAGGTATCACCGACCCATCGGGCCGCTCACTATATGTATTGCAATAAGGTACGCCCGGCAACAGCCGTTTTTTTTTTTTTTTTTAAATTGGTGACCAGGCCATCCCGGAAGCTTTTGGTTCCACACCGCGTTTTGTGTACCAAGAATGAAACAGCCAGTCACGAAACATAGACGATGCTACAGCGTTTTAACTTTCAGCTAGGAAAAAAAATTAAATAAAAATATTTTCATTCATCTGCATGACACGACAAACTTTAGGCAAACACGTCTTTACTCGTTCTTAACACACACATTAGATAAGACATGGGGTCCGCCGTGTTTAGCTAGATGGTCAGATAGCTTCACCTCTTAATGGAGGCTTAGCAGAAACTTTTCGTAGGCGGGAAACGTGGCGGACGTCGTCGTGAGCCGGTGTGCTTCTCAGGGTGTTCTCGTTTGTCCCACCAATGCTCCATCGAGCAGTTACGTCAAATGTTGGATGATTCCATTTGCAGACTGAAATTTCAAACTATATGATGAAACGGCTCTGATAAAAGAGAGAGAAAAAACTTGAAAAAATATTAAACCCTTACTTGGGACCTGATTTTAGACAAGGAATTTTATTAAAATACTGCCCACCCTGTTAAAATTCACTAAACAATTATTACTATAAAGTTTCCATTTGGCTTTATGAATTTTTTTTGGTTCACGCCACATATAGCTGCACCGTGGTTACACATTTCCGTCACATGTGACATCTGTTACATTCACGGAATTACTCCTACAAATGCCGTATAGCGAGAGCTAAGATATTACAAACAAACAAAAAAGACACCTAGACACAAGAAAATAGACGGAAACGAAGAGAGCAGCGGGAAAACCTGTGGAGTAGGCACAAGTGGAAAAACTTAATATATTTATCTGAGTAGGTTTTGCGGCGGATGGGGTGTTAGCAAAAAAGAGAAACGACTGATTAGTGATTTTAAGGGGACCGCCTGGCTGGGCGCACGAGGGGTGGCGATAAGAGTGACACTGGCTGGCGCATCACACGCCTCTTCGCCACTAAGCGCAAGGAAACTTACTGTATTACTGTCTTCTCGCCGATGCCAGCATCTATGGGACTTAAAGCGGCGAGCCTATCATTTTATGGTGAAATACTACCGTGGTGTGAATTGTTTCCTACGGGTCAGTTTTCTTCGAATAAGATGCAGGTCGATTTCAGAAGCAGACCTAAAGGTAAAAATGTTTAGAAACTTGGCCTGTTGCGTAATTGAACTTCCTAATTTTTCTGGGCTCTGTCATATATTTTCGCATTATGTTTCACTAGCAGCCTACACCCAAAATTACGAAGAATTTTGGTTGCATCGTATTCAGGGAATCTTCGTAAATTTTCGGGTATCTTCGGTAAAATTACGTTTTCTCAGTTTACTTTCTCAGAACATGAACTCTAAGAATAATCTTGGAGCAGAGACAAAACACTGTTTACAACTGAACACACAACTCGAGTTCTGGTAGTTTCTGCGAAGATTCACCGGAACTTCGAATATCGTTTCTTTTTTTACATGCTTTATATTAGCTTCACCTGTATGTTTGTCTGTCCGTCTGTAACTCTGTCCGTCTGTAACTCTTTCGACTAAGAGTGAGTGACTCATCACAGTAAAATGTCCCACCCATTTCATTACGTTCGTTAGCCGAGCGGTCTAAGGCGCGCGACTTCTATGACGTCAGCTTTCGGATTCAAAGATCGTGGGTTCTACTCCCGGCCACGCCGAAAAAGAAGATGTTTTTTTTTTTTTTTTTTTTTCCCCCGGTAAATTCTAATATTATATCCATACATCTAACTGCAAATGATTCGTAGAGACTTTACCATTTCTTTGTGACGTTGCAACTCCAAATAGTTATCTCAGATGGTAATAGGTAGTGTCGGTAACTCATTTCCCTATGATAATTATACATAAATATAGTTTAAAAAACTAAAAAAAACATGCTTTTAAAGAATATCAAACTAAAAAGTTAAAAATAAATATAGTTTAAAAAACTTAAAAAAAACATGCTTTTAAAGAATATCAAACTAAAAAGTTAAAAATAAATATAGTTTAAAAAGCTAAAGAAACATGCTTTTAAAGATTATCAAACTAAAAAGTAAAAAATAATTTTAAAATTTAATTTATGACAATAGTATATAAGCAATACTAGTATAAATGAGAAAAAAGCATGGGGCGCTTAATATACAAAAAATATGGTACAAAGCGCCTCAAGCTTTTTTCTCATTTATACTAGTATTGCTTATATAGGCCTACTATTGTCATAAATTAAATTTTAAATTTATTTTTTACTTTTTAGTTTGATAATCTTTAAAACCATGTTTCTTTAGTTTTTTTAACTATACTTATAATTCGAGGAGCTTTCTTTGCTGACATTTCCGACTGTAAATTCGAATATACTTCAATAAAACAGTTATAGGTTTCTTTCTCGTGAGGTTGGACACTCAAAAACCGCGCAAGCTTCACATTCCTCCGAGCCAATTGAGAGAAGAAAAAAAAATTCGTTCCCGAGCCGCCATATCCCACGTGACAGACTTGATTAGGTGATTGGGACTACCCCAATATTGGGTGCAGTTTATAAATCAAATAATGTATGCTGTGTCAGGGACGGGATACGGGGAACGTGTGCGTGCAGCAGAGGGTGTAGAGGCCAATGATGTACACTGCTCTAATTTGTTCCCGCATTACGAAGATTACACGCTTTACTTATGTCACATTTTTGGGGCGGGGGCCCCCAGTCTATTCACTCTTGAAAGATGGGTAGGATTCGGAGGGTGCACCCACCGTAAATTTTTTTTTTTCCGTTGTAAATTGAACATAATATTTTTTTCTCGTTGTAAATGGAACACAAATCGTCATGCAAAATCACATATATTTGTAAATTTGTACATTTACATGAAAACAGCCTTTATCGCTTCAAAATAGTGATTCGCAGTAATACTGGATTCGGATTCTTGCCTGGGCATATTTGCTTTGCTATTTGTAAAACGTTCCCTGAATAATTTTCCAGTATTAGCTGCGCTCATTAACAAGTTTATTAAAACCAAATAATGTCCAATTATTGAATTTTCGATTATATTTTTCGTTGTTAAAAAAAATATGCTTGTTTGAAACATCAATTGAAAATATAAAATTGTGCGCTAATTTTCGTAAGAAATACTCAGTATTGGTATCTTCTAATTTTAATTGTAATTGTGTTATACAATTATTTACTGAGGCGGAAATTGTAAACGGATGATGGCTGTATTAATAGAGAAAAAAATATTGCGAATGTAAGCTAGTTTTAAATCGCTTATTTGACTTGGCTTTGCCTTGCGGGTTCGTGTGACTAGTCTCTTCGGTAGTTTTTGCACTAAAACACGAGAGTACGAAACAAGCAGCAAGCACGGGTCACGTTTCCGTGATCCCAATCCTTCCCATTATTCAGGAGCAGTTCCTAGTCTCCGGGGCGAAAGGTCGCCGACCTCGAACCTAGGCCAGCCCGAAGAGGGGACGGCAAGAAAAAAAGAAATGTCCCCTCCTTTCCGACCGCGGGTTAGAGATAGCGTTGACGTCGAAGGCACTTCGAGGCGATCACTCCGCGCGCGACTGTGAGAACCGACTAGGTTCGTCGCGTCCCTCCTCCTACTGCGCGGTTTCTCTTTTGTGCCGCGATATAATTAGTTGGTCGGCGCGATTTGCATAAAGTTTTGTGCGGCCCCTTGGGGTCGTCTTTGGGAGAGAGAGAGAGAAAAAAAATATGGTCCTCCGTCTCAGAAACGCACGCGCGTCGCATGCACTTGTCGTTGACGGATTGCAGGTGAGAGAGAGAGAGAGAGAGAGTGTGTGTGTGTGTGTGTGTGTTCCTCCCCTTCGCTGCCAGCCCGGGCGGTTCTTCCACCTGTCGGTGCCCGCAGTGCTGGCAACCGTGTCGTTGTCGAGGACGCCATTGTCCTTCCTTTTTTGCATGAGAAAAGAAGCGCCGCGCCTGTTGCGCGCGGCCGCCGCCTAGATGGCAGCACTGTCGCCGGCCTCCACAAAGCGTCCCGAGGCGCGGGGCGTGATGCGCCGTGACTCGAACGCTTTCGGAATTGATTTGGGGAATTGAGGTAGACTTGGGGGGGGGGGGAGGGGTTAGCGTCTGGGCTCCTCGGTGTACGTTTCCTGTAAACACGGCGGGTCCTCGGTGGGCGAGCGCGCCGTGGCGTCTTCTTACGTCGGGTCACGAGGCGTCGCTCTCCTGCGCTGGCATGACTCATAATAGTCCGGTCCGGTCGTCTCAGAGTGTATAGCCACCCTTTCCTCTCATGTATCTCTTAGGATTTTTTTTATGTAGATTTCTCCTCAGCTCAATTTTAGGTTCTTTTTGTACATCCACCACGGAAGGGTCAAAGGTAAAAATGATTACAGTTGTCTTGTAATTAGTCATGCTTGGTCTCATGTGTATCAACGTTATTTTGAAGAAAAGTTTTCTACGCAAACTGGAACCCCACATGTCTTTCTGTCCGTGTTTCAGACGCTTTTAGGTTATAAATGGCAAAAGGGTTGAAAAAAATTGTTTGCATAGGCCTGTGGAGTAATGTTTAACGTCAAAGTTGGCTGAATTTAACAGGTATTCATGGCTGTAAGAGTAAAAAAAAGAGAGTTAGGAAATAAAGCTCATCTTCAAATATAGAAGATATCCTATATTTTAACTAAAGCCTGCCTTCAGTGTAGACATACGTCAGTAAAAAAAAAAAAAATAGATGAGAGTTAAACTTTTATGCATTACACAGAACCTTTGGTTTATTTTTCCACAATTTTTGAGTCACTGTCAGATAATGGCACTGCGGTCGGACAAATCAAGAATTTCTCATCCCAATATATACCTACTTATTATAAATAGTCTTCCTAAATTCGTACTGATTGCGTGGTTACCTAAGGGTGGCTAATTAATGAGTAAATAACGTAAAAGTTTGCTGTTTCTCGCCATTTTAGTTACAGTATTCCGGATTCGTAATCTTATCATTATTATAAAATTATTTTCACCTTCCCGCCAATCAGTCAAAAGCTTACATGCAGAAAAACATATTAAAATAACAAGAAAAATAATAATAGAACATAGTTGAGCTCAGCATAAAATCATTTAAGCAAAAGGTGGAAATAAGTATTAGGAGAATAAAAAAATATTTATGGTGATTGTTCAAGAAAAAAAAGTTCGTTCTGCAAAACAACTTTTGTTAAAAAGCAATTTTTTGCTCTGTTATAATTTATTATAATTTTCTTATTTTTAAATTGTATTTTATTTGTATGTAACTGATTCACTATTTTATATTTTAGTATTTGTTTTGATGAAGTGGAAGCATTTATCGTGCGAATAATTTCTTTACATATTAACTGTAAAATAAATAAGAGCTGAATTTGGCCAAAAATAAATAAATAAATCAACAACGGCAAACTCAAACCTTGATCATCTCTCACCCAAAAGAGTTTGTTGGCTGGAGAAACACTCGTTGTTTTCAAGAACTCATGAAGAACGTCTTCAATTATGCGACCGTGAAAACATCAGGCCTGCTCCTAAGAAAAACCCTCGCGTTCTTATTATTAGAGATGAACTATGCAAATCGCGACCAGCTTAATCTTCTCGGCGTGAACTTCACCCATTTTGTTTTCCAGGGTTTATATTAACACACACGCGCGCTCGGTGGAACTTACGCCTTTGCTTTGTCCGCCGGGTTCATAGAGTCGCCGGGAGAGGGTGGCCAACTGAAAATAGAGAGAAAATAAAAAGATTTCCTTCTCTTGGCGCATGCGTAATGAGAAAAATATATATATAGTCGAGAATAGTAGGAGGAGCGATGTGGATCGATAGATCGTTGCCGACAAAACAAAACAAAAATCGTTCCACTCCCCGCTTCCCCCCTCCCCGGTTGCAGTCTGTCTCAATACGCCATATTCATATGCAAATGCTACATTTAACGCTAGCTGTGAATACTGGCTGCCATTACTCCGGACTTAATGCATCGGCTGTTTTCGAGTGGGAGGTTGGAAGAGGGAGAGGGAGAGGAAGAGATAAAGGAGGGAACCGGCCGACGGGCTGATAGCATCGCGCCGGAGACCGAGGAGCGCTCTGGCGGCGGGGCAGGCGACTACACCTGCACCTGAAGAGGGGGGGGGGGGGAGGATTGGCTTTGAAAGGGGGAAGAAGGGGGTATTCTCGGGGCAGTAAATTACGAGAGGTGTAGGTGAGTCGGCGAGCAGCGAGCGCGACCCGTGAAGATGATGTGTAGTGAAAACCCTTGCGCGCGCCTCATTAGTATATATCACGTATTAACGCCATTGTTGTCTACCCTGCCGGCGTGTTCCACGGACACACCACCCCCTCCCCCCACCCCTCTTGTACCTACCACAACTATCCGCTCGTGCCCGCCTAGAGCACACAGCTTCGGGTGTTGAAGAGTGGAACGCGAGCTGCGAAATATATGGTTTTCGAAACTTGCCGCAGTCCCGAAGAGAAAATAAAATTTAAAAATCTGAGCGAGTCTTTCAGTAGTCGCCAGTGATGAGTAAACACGTTGTCTCATGTTGCAAATACTCAAATTAATAATACGAAAACCGGACACGAAATGTAACGTAGGATTCTTTAAAATAATGCCGCGTTTGATAAATATACGCAAATTCTGTTTTCAACTATATTCCTTGACGCGAACCGCACGTAGTTTCCGCATCCGCCGCTAGAATTCGTTGCCGGAGCAGCTACGTCGACTATTGAAACATTTTATTAGAAGACAGAAAATATATAACGAAACGATTCCGATACAAACGAAAAAAAACTTGAAAAATTATTAAACCTCGGTTTTGGACCTGATTCGCTACAAGGATTTTTATTAAAAATACTGCGCGTCATCCACCACAGGTGGCAACATCGTGGTTACACATGTCCGTTCCATTCACGAAATTACTTAAATCCATTTTGGTTTGCGTTGAGATGTAAACATTACTCACATGTATTTGGTCCCTTATCAAAAGTGCAATTTATTGTTTGATTTTGTGGTAGCTCAAAACCGATAATTGTCATGTTTTAATGCCAGCTAGCATAATAATTTCAAGCTGTGGTACTCACTTTAGCAAGATATTTAGTAGATAAAGCTTTATTTTGAAAATTACGCTAAAATAAAGTTCCAAATATCTTTCTGATATCTGGCATTCAAATTTATTTAACCAATATCTACTGTTTTGAAATAATTGCAAAGTTAATTAGAGAACGATTTGATTAAGATCAGAAATTTTGTCTTCACTATATACATACATACACACACTAGCTAATGCCCGGTATGGTTGCAATGCCCTTTTTTTGTTTGAAGTAGGTAAACATATACAAAGCATCTCTCTATCTCAATGTATGTATATCTATATCTCTATCTACATATACATTTACCTCTATCTCTCTTTATCTCTCTATCTCTATATCTCCCTTATTTCTGTAGCTCTCCTCTATACACATATATCTATATGCCACTATAGCAATGAAAATAGAAAAATCTATGTTTTACCCATAGATATTTTCATCTTTCTTTTTTATCTGTAAATATGTTACATAGATATATGAAAACACGCGCGTATTCGAATGCAACGTTGTTTCAAAATTCCAAAGCAATCAGTGAAGAACTTTCTGAGATTTAAGATTTTGAACGAACGAACACACACATATACATACATATACATACATTAAATTCATTCAATTTCGAACGCACCTGTGCGCCACCAGTGCCGGCGTGACGTGGATATGTTGTTACATATGTAGCTGTTTAATCGGCGCAAGCCAAGATTGCAGTAAATTAGACATATTTCCCTCCGGTTTTAGTTATAAAATTACTATATCTTAGGGACCTTTTTTTATGGCGAAACAGTCATTTTCCTTCTGGAATTCTGTGGCTTCATTACAATGAAATAATGTTTTGAAATCGGACCAATTACTTTCGAGTTTATTTCTTACTAACAAACAAGCTTGCCTGCTCACACTTCCTTAATAATATTAGCATTGATTGCAATGTCGTGATCGGCTCATTGATACAAGTAACCAGTCTCCCGCCGTATTACAGTGTCTCTATGCGGCGGAAGGATATAATGCAGTTACAGGTCATTCCTGCACCGTCCCGCTTGTAACCTATGCACGTGATTGAATAGACGTTGGGGGTGTGCGAGGGAGGAAGAGCTTCCAAAAGTTTCTCCTGTCAAACGAAACCAGGAGAAGTTCCCATGCCCTTGAACAAATTTCTCTTTCCACCGCCGTGAATCATGTTGGAAAGCCTGAGGGCTCTTGTCCTTGGATACATTTCATTGTTGCTTGAATAGGTATTTTCCCGGAACAATCCATTGGTGCCTTTCTCAGGCATTGATTTAACTGAAAGTGTGGACCCTTACATTGTTTAGTCGCTTGGACAGGGTCGGGATGGATGGGAGGGAGGCAGACTGGTATTTGTGAGACTTGTAACTCATGGGGTGTAGCCTAGCAGGGGTCAGTTTTAACAGCAAGTGCCGGTCAAAAAAAATACTAATTCACCTCCCACAAAACACACCCGTCTAGCCCCATTTTCTCGGAATATTATTATTATTATTTTTAAATTTTGGTTTGTGATTCAACATTGGTACATGCAACCGATACTAAAACAGTAAAAAAATCACGCAACTCTATTTATACAGCACATGGAAAAATAATTTATAAATTTAAATTAAAAAAAAAACTTTTCGCACAGTCTAGAGGCGGAGGTAGATTCCGAAGTACCTATATATTTGGAAATATTTTGGAAATTTCTATAAACTCCTGGAACATTTTAAGACATTGAATCTATTTGCATGGTTATTAATTAGGTTTTCCAATATCCCACCATATGTAATTCTTTGTGAGATTCAGACTTGCAGGCTGATCGTCCTTTATATCACAGCGTGTATATATATATATATATATATATATATATATATATATATATATGTATATATATATATATATGTATATCACACACACGCTGGGAAATGTGAATTAGACAAAGTTCTGTGGCCTACAACTCGAGAAAAATTAGAACGTTGCCGTTGCACGGTGCCTCCACGCAAAATTTATCGGCGCAAGGAACCTGCCCGTAACAAGACAATCTTCCTGCTGACCGCTGGGGGTGCCTATCGCCGGGGCGAATCTTTGGTACTGCTATCGGATGGAACTGGAAAGAGTTACTGCCGGCCAGCATTTAGTTAGGTTTTTTTTTTCCGGACTGTAATGGACGAGGTGTTCGTGACGAGGTTAGACCCTAGCGCGCGCTCTCGGCCCGCGGTTGGAGGGCGCTTCCACTGTTCGTCGAGGCCCGGGTTCGAATCCCGTCGGGCGGTCGGTTACCGCGATGCTATTTCCTCCGGAGTAACAAAATCGTTTCCACGAAAGGCTTTGCGATGTTATTCACACATCCATTCCTTCAATTCCCTGTCACACTGTCAAATATCTGTCTTCAGATGTACAGCATGTCCAAATAAGAATTTCCTAATTTAAAAGGTATATTATGACAGTTTAATTTAGACTATTTGCAACAAATCATACGTCAACTGTTCAACCATTTAGTTATACGGTGTACATCCAACATAAAATCCAATTCGTCCCACACTTTGGTTAACACGTCCGGAGTAATGGAAGCAATAAATAGCCCGTTCGATTCCGTGTCTCAACTCTGGCAAATCATTAGGTAGCGGAGGAACGTAGACACAATTTTTCATAAAGCCCCAAAGGAAAAAAGTCGCATGGCGTTACGTCAGGTGAACGCGGAGGCCTGCTAAAAAGAGCTCTGTATTCTCGATCATTACGACCAATCCGACGCTCAGGGACTTCGACGTTCAACCACTCTCGTACAAAGAGATTCCAATGGGGAGGGGCTCCATCATTGTTGCCAAATAAAGTTTTCCTTCGCCCTCTACTTATTGGGGAAAGAGCCATTCTTTCAACATAGGTGGTGCTGCAAGTGAGAAAACAACAAAGCAGTACTTGCACATGCATGCGCCTATCTAAAACTCTGAGTTACTATTTCATTGTGACCTTGACCCAACACACTACAGCACTTACTGGGACATTTTTTTATGGACATTCTCTATTTAACAAAATAGTTGAATGGGTTATACTGGAAGTATAATGGTTTCTAATTTTCTTCATAGAATAAATTTGGACAGATAACCTCATATGTTTTAAAAAATGTCACACTATCAAAGTTTAGTTTGGTCTGAGCTATCTCAAACTTTTTTCAATTTTATTCTCATTTTGAAATGAAATTATCCATCCTGGTGCTGGATGGAATTTTTGAATTTGTTATGTGTGCTTTTTGTGCTTTTAATTTTTTTTAAACATGTCATAATTTAACTCACGATAATATTTGTTAAATAATAAAATTAATGCTCACTGTTTTTTTTAAATCATAGAAACAATATTTCCTGGTTACTTTTAATATTATTTCGCATGTGAATTTCACATTAACATTATTTTAGTTATTTCACTTTTACAATATCTTCACTCACACGTGTGCTCTTCACTATTTTAAATATTTTGTGTGACGGAAATGGATATTATTTCTTTTTCACTAGATGCGATTTTGATTAGCCGATTGCATAAAAAATCCAACATATTTTAAAACCCATCCTCTATGCAAAAAACTTGATGGAAAATCAAGTAATCCAACTTATCAAATTAGCATGGTGTCATAACCCTCCAACTTTATTGGATTCAAGGTATTGGAAGGTATTGTGAGCGAAAGTTTGACAGTGTGACAGAGCCTTCAGTAATGGTTGTATAAACGCTGTGCTATCATTAAATAGTGGGAAAAAATATTAATTCACACAGTTAGTTGACATAACACCTACTACGACGGACTTTAACGTAGATTCATGCGTTTATTATCCCAAGGGCGTGTCGAGCTTAGCAGACAGATTAGAAGAAACACATCAAAGAGTACATTGTTCGAAAGTAGTAAACTGAAAGTAACAATAAGTTACTAGGAGGTCGTATTTTTAAAGTATATAATAGCAGAAACCTGCACGTGACTTACGAAGGTACTTATGGCTGACAATATAGTTCTGGTGTGACATGTTGTAGACCTGGGAGAAGAAACGCCCAGTATTTTTTTTTTAAACGTTGTTTACACGTACAACGCCGGTGACTGTTTAGATGCCAGGGTCTATCGTTCGGAGGAACATAATCTCAAACGCGCTGCTATTGGTCGGTCCCGGAGTGGGAGAATGGGCGACCGGTGGCCATTCATCGTCGACCGCTAATGGTTGAGCCGAAAAGGGGAGAAGGGGGCTGCGTGACTCTGCACAAGGCATGGTCCTTGTCTGCTGACGCAGCAGATAACCAGCCCGGACAAGGATTGCGTCTCAATTGACCGCTTTAGCACCTTCCTTTCCCCCAAATCACTTACAACCCCTACATCGGTGTTTAAATGAGCAGCTTTAACATAACATATAAATATGCCGTAGGTAAAAAAAAAAAATTACAAGAGCGAGGAATTGTAGACGTAACGCTGAAACTGCCACAAGGATTCAAATAAAAATCTCATAATATCGCTCATTTTGAATCCTCCATTATCCTTCCAACGCTTTGAAACCCGGCAAGCATGAATTCGAGCCCCTTATTCGGCGCAACAATTTTTTTTAACTGTCTTCCAAGCCATTCTGAAGTTATCTTACCACTCAATTACGACTAATCACTAGATGTAGCTTCGCCTGGGACTGCGCACCCGTTGTTGCGATTGTAACAAAGCGGTTTGCAGCATATCCTGCACAGATAATCGTCTCGATGAGCCTGAGCCCGGAGAAATTTTTACCTATGGATTTCTAGTTTATTTTTAGGCTAATTATGCCCGCCATAATTAACTTAAAATCTACCAACAAACCGTATGGGGCAAACCAATAGGAAATTAAAGTAGAAAGGAAAACGTTTGGTTCAGATATCTATGATGCAGGTACCTACAAGAGTTGCAGGCGTATCGTTGCGAGAATCGACGAATGAGCTACTACAGCGGACTTTAACATGTATGTAGGCTATGCGTTTAGTTTCTTAAGAGGGTAGTATCCTAACTCATTTTGCTTTTAATATTTCGTGTTTTGCACATTTTTTTAAATAAGTTCACAAAATAAATTTTTATTTTTAGTTTATAATTCATATCTTATACCTATATAAAATTCTCGTGTCATAGTTTTCGTTGCCATACTCCTCCGAAACGGCTTGACCGATTTTGATGAAATTTTTTGTGCTTATCCGGTATCTATGAGAATCGGCCAACATCTATTTTTCATCCCCCTAAATGTTAGGGGTAGTCCACCCCTAATTTTTTTTTTTATTTCCAGTTTTTGGTAGGAAATCACCATGGCAACGGCTGTTGCTTTGTTGATGCTTCATTCGTCTCTATGGCAACGGCTATTTCATTGTTAGTGCAGTCCTCATCACCGTTGAAATTTTGCAAGTACTTTAAATATCAAAAATTGCCCTTTTTTTTTCAAGTATATATATTTTACAGACTTGAAACTTCACAGTAATGTTCCTTATGTTACGCAGGATGACATTTTCCGAAAATTAGATCCCATAGCATAGGTGGTTAAAACCAGGCAACAGTGGGTACTTTGTCTGCATGAGAACAGTATTTTGCATTGTTCATGCCTTCTGCGTCTCCATGGCAACAGGCATCGCGCGGCAGTGGCGTACCCACAACGAGGGGCATGTATTATGAGCGGCGCAAGAGTGATCTGCCTGTAGACTGCCGTAGCGAAGTACGGGTACATCAGTTTTATGTTGCGTGCACGAGTCGGGAAACCATCGGTACATTATACAGCATTGTAATAAATTTTCACGGAATTTTTTATTATTTACCATTACTGTAAATGGGAGATGTGGCATAATTCTTTTTCCATTAGTATAGCCGTGCGAAGCCGGGTCGGGCAGCTAGTATCAATAAAAATATTTTTTTTTCAAAACCCTGAAAAACTCAGGTTCCTATAGTTTGTGGATTACTATAAGTGATATACGAGCAATAGAGAGTTGGAAGATGAAGACTACTTACGAACTGTTAACTGTGTGCCATATGATTTAATGCCGTCAGTTACATGTTACGATAGACTTAATAATTTGTCTCAAAAGTTCATAAAAACCATTAAATAAAGATTTTGTTAGTAGCAAATTTCTTTTATAAACAATTCAATGTGGTTATATTATTTCTTTATTGAAAATATTGTGGGATCCATAAAACAAAAATAATAAACAAATGAACGTGGAAAATAATGTTGCACACTTCCTCCTTAACGCCTCAGGTACAAGAGTTTTGAACATGAGTTAATACGACGGATTTCAACGTATACGTTTGCCTTTATTATATTAAGGTTATTTCCAGCCTAGAAAATCATTTCAGATAGATAGGCCTAACACATAGCAGAAGATTGGTTGGGTGCAGAGGTTGCCGTAATTGATTCTGGGGGGAGTGGGAGGTGTTTCCTGCCCTGCGGCTACGTGTGGTCTACCCCCGGATGATATGCCTCCCTTCCTCCCTTCTTTGACCGCACGACCACCAACCCCTCTCCGCAATCAGCTGCTTGGCCGCATGTTTGCCTCCCTTCCTCCCTCTGATACGTTTAAGGGTTGAAAGCACCCTTCCGCCGCCTCTTTTATCCCCTCCTTCCTGTCTTCGCGTGCCTAGGGGCCGGAGGGCTGCTGGTTTTTTCTGTTCGAGACACGCGAAACAACCGCAATTTAAAAGTCAGCTCTTTATTACTGCTATGATTTGGCAACGGACTTTATCGAACATTACGGAAACCTATTATTTTGGACCAGAGTTGTTATTTTTTTTCCCCCTCTGATGTTGGTTTAGTCTTTCGCCTATTCGTCCACTGAAGTGGACAATTTATATCTTATGTTACATGGAGTCTATCAAACTTTGAATGTTTGGATCACTATGTACATTTTAGTTAACATCATACTTTATGATAATGAAATGAATGTTATTATAAGATATACCAATAATAATATAATAATTATGTGTTAATATTACCTATAACAAAAGCTTAAGATCATAACTACATAAAACATCCGAACAATTGTTTAGTTGTATTTATATATCTTAAGCTTGACAAAGAATGACTGAAGGGTAAGCACAGAAAATCCAACCTAAATTTTTTAGGATATTTTTAAGTATTCTCTCCACACATACAAGGGAAATATTTTCTTTGAGAGAAATGTGGGTTATTGTTATTGCCGAGAACAACATGGCTGTTTTTGTATTTTTTTTTAGGTTCCTTTTAACTGTGTGAAAGATAATTTGCTTGACATTATTAGACAGTTTATGGGTATGATTTACTGGCGATGATTATAAACATGACTTTTATGTCCAACATACGACTATATATTTATATAAATTCTGAGTAAACTGAAATATTAAATAGTTTGGTAGTTAACAAATAACCTTTTTTTATGTAACAAAATCTACTTGTCAGGTTTTAGGTAGATTTTAAAAAAATACTACCTATTGTAGCCGTTACCATGGTGCGACTTCCGAAGAATTATTATAAACTATATATAGTTTTTCGTTTCATGGTCCATACACCCAAAATAAAAAATCGTCAACTCAATTGTGTGTGTGTGTGTGTGTGTGTGTGTGTGTGTGGACACGATAACTGTCGCAATTTTTCACAAATCACTTCCAAACTGGTACATAAAATCTATAGTACCTAGTGGGAAATCGTTAATGGGCAAAATCCGAACAAAGTGGTAGAAATTGGGAAGGTTTTTTTTATAAAAGCAAAAATCGCTGTAACTCCCACAATATGGGAACCATCACATCCGTTTGAACATATTGTAACTCGTAGGAGTAATAACAAAAAAATATTTTCTCTGAATAAGTTTTCGACACTACCAACCATAACTTTCAAGGGGTTCAAAATACATGGGTTGGAGGACTAAAAAAAATTATAACTCCCTTCATAGGAACATTGAATTTGTGCAAATTTAGTATTCATTTTATAATTTTTGTGTAAATCTTTTGTCTGAAACATTTTTTGATTAGATGAACCATTGCTGCAAGGGGTTGAAAAAATGAGGGGTTGAATTAAAAAATCACGTAACTCCCTTAGAATGTACATTATCAAATCCGTTCAAATTGTTTTTAAATCTTATAATTTTTACGTAAAACATTTGTCTGAAACAATTTTATTTAAGACGAACCATTGTTGCAGGGGGTTGAAAAAACAAAGGGGGTAAAATTAAAACAAAAATCATAATTTTCTTAACATGTACTTTGTTAAATCCGTTCTGTTTTATTGTTAAAACTTAAATTATTATCTATAACTTTCATTCGAAATAATTTTTTATACGATCAACTATTACTGCAAGGAGTAGATTAAACAAGGGCTGGAGGACAAAAATATTAATTTACTCCCTTCTAAGGCACAGCATCGAATTCGTTCGGATATTTTGTAAATATTATAATTTTTCTCTAAAACTTTTGACTGAAACAATTTTTGATAATAAAAACTATAATTTTAATTAAAGTTAAACAGTTTTTATGGTGTGAAGTTTAAAAAAAAATTAACTAAAAACATTATCTATCCTATAAGACTTCTATATTTTCCAATATTTATTTACACACATTCAACTACACACATCACTGATAACACAGCAAAATCTGAACGTGGGAGTTTAGTAAATATCAGATTTTTCAACATCTAAAGGGATATTTAAAGCCTGACAGACTCGGGTAGTCCATTCCAGGTATGCACAGTGGCCACAGATAAATATTTTGCGTCCGTAAAAATAGCAGGGTGTCTGCTCATGTGACATCAGAGGAAAACCTTATCGTGCGCATCCACGCAGCGACTGAAATTCTGGGCGCAAAACTACCATGTTCCGGAGTCACTACACCGTCAATTTAATTTTAAAAAAAAGAGGTAAACATTTATAATTCGTTTTGCAATTTACCGTTCGACGTGATGTTCTTGTCTGGCTTCTTGACCAAATGTGGAACGCACACCCATCACAATTACCAAGACGTCCTCAACTTTCGACGTCCCACAGTGCCCAAAACCATGCCTTCCCGGACTTGGAAAAATTTCCCGCGTTGGCGGTGTGTTGTTTAGAATCACCCGGTAATACCAAGGCTCCTCGGATTGGTTTCCCGGCGTGAGCTAGTTAAACCAGGGTGTCGGATACCACAGCACCTCCCGTCATTCCTCGTCGACTGAAATTTACGTCGTGTGTGGTCGGGGGCAGCCCGCGGGGATACACGGCCGAGCTGTCGGTCATTTTCCGCCGATGAGTGTCGTGATCTCTGTCGCAATAGCAGAACAAAACGACGCACGGGGGTTTACGATCAGTCTCTTTGAAGTTTTAACAGCGGGCAGCAGCCGCAGCGAGTTCGCCGGCGGTGGGAGGAGTTGAGGGTGGCTTGCGTCATTTCAATGAGGTTTCGCATAGGTTATTCTTACGCGTTACCTATTCTGTTTTGTTTTTTTTAATCTGCGTGGAGAATATTTCTCCGCGATAATGCATTTACGTAGCCAGGTAGGTAATTCTGGCATCAAAACGATCCGTCTCAACCGTCCTTCAATCACGTGGAACAGCAGCCAATCGGAATGTTATTGTTATTGTTGACGCGAATACGTCTTTAAAATTGCAATTGGCAATTCAAAAAACCAATGATAAAATCGGGGGATACCGTTTGGTGTTGCAGTTACATATCTATCGTCTCCATCCAAAATTTAATTAAAACACTGGATAGCTAAAGGATCAAATAATTCGTTACGCTAAGTAAGGACTGTGATGCATCGCGTGCGGTGGAGGGGGAAGCACCGCCATTTCGAGGTCATTTTGCTGCGTTTCGAGATTTCCATTTAGTATAACTTTAGACTCGGAGAAGCTCTGACGTTCGTTTGAGTTTCAAACTTGAGTTCTCGTCAAAATCTATCGATTGCACGTATAAAACACTAGTGTAAAATAGTTACAGTGAATATATATGGTGTTAAAATAATAAAAAATATATATAATATCGGCCTATACGCGTCAAAGAGTCAAATCCAAATACAAAGATCGTATAGGTTGGAAAGCGCTTCCCAAAAGCAATCGAATTATACCAATAAAACACCATATGACCAAGTGAAGCAGTGCCGGGAACGTAAAAGAATGAATGCGGCCGAGCGGATCAACGACGGTGCCAGTACATCTGCAGCTGGGGCGGTTAAAATTATGCAAGTGGATGATGACTTCTTAGTGTTCAAACATGATTATAACATTCATAAAATAGCATATTTTGTATAGAAAATACTATCTGTTACGTACGCGTACTCGCGTACAACACACCCCAATTTTTTTAATTTTATTTTTTCCAATCGTGGCCGGAGCTCGGGCGCCGGCCTCGGCGACTCACGCAGGCGGCGCGCCTTGCGGCGAATCCGCGCACTTCCCTCGCTGGCGTTCGTGGCGATTGTCACCGCGGAAGAAATCACACCTGACGTTTTAACGAGCGCAGCCAAAGGACAGTTAAATGCCGGATGGCGAAACATTAATCGCTTGCGGTGTGACGTTCTTTCCCGCATTCTCCCTTTCCCACCATTATTTTTACTCCGCCCATTACCGCGGCGATTGAATTATCGACAAAGCGACACAGTGTTTCTTGGGTGTTGCAACGCGCGCTGTAATTGGCTGTCGGCCTCGCGAGCCGCGGCGTGGGCGGATTGTCCCGCGCCGACAGTTGTCTGCGTGCGGCGGATGCCTTGTGTGCACAGTGAAGCAGCAGCAGGAACAGATTCCAGCTAACTTGCGGGGCTCATAATTATCCCAACCGGTATTAGCAGAAAATAAATATAAAACCATTACTAAGAGATTTTTAGAATTTTTTCTTCAAAAATTCTCACTGAAAAAAAAATTAATTTTAATTATATATAGGTATGTATAACTGTTTGGATGAATAATTCATCCGATGCCGATGGTCAGTTTTTTCAAACATGTGTATCTACGTGAATTTAATTTCAAGTGTGATTTTAAATGTAATTATTGCTGGAATTGCTAAAAATATAAAAACATAAAAATAAGAAAAAGACACAGCCAACATCAGTCGGCTCTTTAAAAAAATAGAATTTAAAATAGTTAAAAATATTATCCATTGTGATAATGTGTTCAGATTTGTATTTTTCCCGCCTTATGTGATATTAGCATTTTCATGCATACTTGGATCTTTCTTTTGATTATGTTCCATTTTACATTCTCGTGTGCGCCACCGGGACCTTATAGGCGATAGTAAGCATATCCCCCAGTAGTAAATAACTCCTGTGTCGATAGTTCTTGGAACGTTATCAACGAGTCTTGGGGTTAGGATCTTGGATATGGTATGGATGTGTACGCTATTTTCATGTCACCTGCAGGGTTTTTTTGTCACACTGTCAGATATTTGTAATAAACGGTCCAGCATTAATGACTTCAAAACTGTTTGCTCGACTAATTGCGTCACGGTCACTCATTACAATTATTTATTTTCTGCGTAATTAATAATCGTACGCGGTGGGCGATGCAGCCTGCTGTTCGCCCCAGCGCCATCTTGGCAAGGAGGCCTTTGGGCGGGCATCGTGGAGAGCGTCGGGAAAAGAAAAGCAGACATTCACGTGCGTGGAAACGAACGGCCGTCGGGGATTGTCTCGGGCCGAGGCTGGCGCGGGTGTTGACGGCGTGTCTTCAGCGCGCGGCTCGCACGTCGCTCGGGCGCGATTGTCCGCGGTCTCAGGTGGGGGCTGATGTATGGCCACTCCCTGCACTCTCTCTCTCTCTCTCTTTCTCTCCCTCTCTCCTTCCCCCTCCTCCAGCTCTTTAACTAACAACCGTCAGAGCAGTTTATCATCACAATGAGGACGGGATTTTCGTCGCCCCGCGAGGCGACACGTAAACCCCCTCTCCCCCCCTCACCCTCTGGCTAAAAGGCCCCGCTTCATTACGATCCATCACGCGGAGGCGGCCTTCCACGCTCGGGCGTCGCACCGACGCGACGGCGCGGTTCGTCGACCCCTCCCGGTCTGTCCACGTCGCGTCGGGCGTATCCCGCCACGAGGCCCGTCTCCATCCGCCATCTTGGACTGGAACTGAAGGACCTCGGCTAATTTCAGAATTCATTGAAGAGATTATTCCGGTAGTCGGATTTAAGAAACCAATTTTCTTTGCCCAAATTTGGGAACTGTAGTATAAAGGAACTGGTGTGTTAACACGACGCAGTTTTTCAGGTAAAAATTATAATCTTTAATTTATGTCTGAATTTTTCACAAGAAGCAGATATGCACCATACACCTGGCGAAAAAGAATTTTGCTAAAGAACACAGCATGCAAAATTTAAGGCCCCTCCTGTTATACTGTCAAGACATTCGCTTCCAACACCTTTCAGCATATTTTGTCATACAATGTTGGAGGGTTATGACGTCACCTAAAAAGTCAGCCATGTTTGTTTGGCAAGTTACATGACTTGAATTTCCATCAAATATTTTACGTATGGGACACAGGGGACATGTTATAAAATATGTTGGATGTTGGACGGAACCATCCAATAAGAATCGCGCCCAGTGAAAACGGAAATCTTAATCATTTCCATCATAATTTATCTTTAAATTAGTGAATAACACACCGGCGATGAAGGAGGTTATAAATGTGAAATATATAAAATGATTTTAATATCAATTTTTTGGATGGTTCAATCCGTACGGGAAAACATACGGCGATTGTGAATTTTAGAGATGAACGGTATATTTAGAATGCCACGTCTTGCCTGCACTTGTTGCCAGGGGTGCTGCCGGGGGGGGGGGGGGAAGGGTTCCCCCTCCCTTAGCACCAAATCTTTTAATTTCTTATTCATCACTCAAACAAATTTCATATTAAAATTAATAATATTTTTACCATTACAATATTTAAATTTAAGTATCATAAAATGCTAAAATAGCACTATTTTACACCTTAGAATCCTAATTTTCCCGGGGGAGGACCCCCGGACCCCCCCCCCCCCCCTTTAATACGGGGAGGGGGGGCATGCTTCTTAACACCCACCCATACACAAATCCTGGCTAAGCCACTGCTTGTTGCTAGGCGAGCGCCGCGCCGGCGGAAGTAGCGGCCGACTCGGGACAGCGACCGACCGGCGAGGGAGTGTTTAGTTTCTTCACCTGCTGCAAGCCGCGAGGCGTGGCAGGGTGCAGGCATTGTGGCGGACACGTCCCCGCGCCGACCCAGCGGGCGCCGCGCCGGCGGCTGTTGACCGCGAGGGGCGTTAGGTGGACGGTCGTCGTTTCAGAACGACCCCGCTGGTCGGCCAAGTCGAGGCGCACGACCGCATCTTCCCCCTCCCTCTTGCTCCCGCTCGTCGCCAGCAGCTATATATAGCTAGCGGTGCCCATTGTCGCTGTGGTTTACTGTGCGTGAGGGAGGGAGGGGAAGCACACTCGTCAATGGCCGCGAGTGCCCGCGATCTCGCGCGCCGTGTGTCATCGCGCGCGGCAGTCGGCGACCCCCGCGTTCTCTTGGCGAGCGGCGATAATGCTCCCCCCCCCCCCGCCCCCCCGTTGTTCACACGCCCTGGCGACTCGACTTCCAACTTCGCAGCAGAAGTGCCTCTCGCTTCCGGTTCCTAATGGTAGGTACGTGGCAACGTTGCAGGTGGTGCGCGATCAAATGCTGTCCAAGTTTAAGTTCCATTGAAACTTGATATTGGAAGTTTGATAATGGACAAACAGCAACAATTTTCCCACTCAAAATAGCTGTTCTTTTTTTATGAATCTTGATGTTTGGTCTCAATTTGAAATAATTGTCTAAAACTTTTTTTGTATTGTTTAATTTAAATTAATGTCTATAATTGTTTGTTTTCAGAGTTATGAGTTATAAATAAAACCGCCATTTCGCAATAGACATTTTATTTTTTTCCTAAATAAAAAAACCGTAGCTTATATATTAATTAATAGTATGTAAAACTATAAGATTGAGTAAGCATAGTGCCGAGTAGTACACGAACATTTCTTATAATGTCAAATGCAGTTGCTTAAACGGAAACACGTGCTAAACGAATACCAACGACGTCAGAAAGAAAAGATTTTCTGAGCGCTGACTACATTCGGTTAATTTGAGATACTAGGAATTAAGTATGTGTAATCGAGCTGTGGAAACCCAGAAAAGGACTTCTCAGGAATGATTACGGCACGATTAGCTAAACAAAAATTAAGGTTAAAAATGTTTGCTAGATCTTTTATAAATGGCAGACAACAAATAGCACGTATATGGAGATAACATTCTACACAGAAAACAAAATGCAGTGTCCATATAATTGAACATCTAAGAAAGTGTAACGGATTAAAAAATATGGCATAAAAAATAAGATATGACTTAACGGGGAGGTATATGAACATAAAAATACCTATTGGTTTAAACAAAAATTTATAATAGTGAAAACGTGCCTTCGTCAAAGCAGTTATCAAACATTAAGTCCCCCGCCTACCTGAACACACATGCGGTGTACAGAGCTTAAATAAAACCACGCAATTTAAAATTTGTTCAAAATATCCGAGTGGGGTATGTTTACATAAAGCGTTTAAGAATACGCTGAAGGCGGATGAATAGTTCTGTTTCTATACTTCGTTTTTGAATTTTTTTTTTAAATACTGAAAATTGCTTAAAGAGTGTTTTCAAAATAATTTTTAAACATGAATCATGAGGTACATATTATTGAAAGCATTACAACTGTATCTTCATATCTCTGCCTTATAATGTTATGGTTATTTTTTTATTTTATTTTTACAATGTTCCGGAGAACATAGCTCTGTTTTGGAACCATACACGTCACCTTGGCATAATATGACACATCATTTTTCAGAACACAATGCATACAGATATAATAAGTTTCACAGGTAATAGCATTACAGCTGTACATTTAACGCTTAAAATATTTATCATACATTTTACAATAAGATCTGGCACAAATAAAATCTTTAATTTAACACTTATTTATTAATCACTATACTTAAAAAATAATTATTTAATTCAAACATCAATTACACATTCACACTTAATATAGTTCTTATCACTGTTGTGTTTACATATATATTTTTTTATCGCTTTCCCACATCGCTTGGTGGATGTACGAACTCTGCCCTCACGTCCGCAGTTAACCCGTCAGAAATGTATACCTAGGAGTTTGACGCCTAACCGATTGAGGCATGAAGTGGCGAACATGCGGTTTCGAAAAGTCCAGTACGTTGCACGGTGCGGGCAAACGCACACGGTGAAGACGAGACGCGTCGTGTGCGGTGCGGAAGCAGCAGCCTTCGATGAAGGGAGGGCAAGGAAAGCAGGGTGTGGATGGGCGTGGAGCTGGCGTGCCGAAACATGGGGTGTCGTCGCGTATCGGGTCCGCGCCCAGCTGGCATCAATCTGCGTCGGCGGAAACCCTCCTCGCGTTGTCGCCGCTGGGTGCCTCTTCCGGGGGGTTGCGAGTGGGCCAGCGCCCCTTCCCTGACTTCCCTCCCCCTCCCCCAACATCTTTCAAGCTGCCGATGCAGACAACTCCCTGAGCATGCGACCCCTACCCTCTTGCCCGGACAAACAGCCATGCGTGGGTTAAGGGGCCTCCCTAGTAGCATCAGAAGTTAGCGGAACACTATGTTTTTAAAATAATGATGGGACTTTATTAATCGACACTACGAATCTGAAAATTTTTCACCCACGAGAAGATAATACAAGAATTGTCTGTATACTTTTACATTTTTGTTTTTTTCTATCAAAATATGAAATAAAAAATCACCAACTTGTCCAACTTTGGGGCCATTTTATACTGCTTAGGAGAATGACAGAAAAAAATTACAAGTCTAGAAAAAAAGATAATTTTTTTCTGAAGAAATTCATGTATTTAAAACATATAGTCATCGCTTTGAATTCCGAGATATCTTTTCCACAATTTCTGCAAATCCTGAAAGTTTTCCACCGTCTCGTGCTGCCGCTCGGCGAAGCCAGCTCGCAGGCCACACAGCTCAGGTAGCCGGGTGGAGGAACACGTGGCCGGAGGGGAGGCAGGCTACCTGTGTGTGCGTGCGTGCGTGAGAGGGAGACAACCCACAACCCACAACCGGCACCGGTAAAAGATAATCCCGTGACCGAAAGAAATTCTCAGAATTGCTTTTAGTGTGCCTCGCCACAGTACCATGTGCTCGACTTACTCTGTGACTATATTCGTGTATCTCTAAAACATTGCTTTTGTTTAAACTACAAATATCCTAAAGCTTACCATACTAGATCATGTATTACGAAATAAAGTATTGAAACTAATCAATCAACACATTGAAAGTTGTCCTACAAACTATTTATTGGTGGCTTTACAGTCTCGCTAGCTAATTCGACAAATTTTATATTTAATTTTTAACATGAAAATACACTTCATTGTTTTTCCTTTTATTTTTAATAAAAATTCAAGAAACAATTATTATACTACCCAATATTTTTTAAAATTATTTTAGTTTTCCAAAATGATTTTACACATCTTACAACGCCAAGGAAAAATTTTATACTGGTATTAACCAAATGGTTAACTATTTACAAAAGTTTTGATACTTAAAAATGTAGGTTTTATATAAAATGTATCTTAAATTAAAAGAAAAATCGTATTTTGAAAACTAAATGTCATTTTGCTATGCTTTTTGGTTAGATAGATATCTGATTGTCTGCACTGTTTTAAAAATGTTCATGGAATGATAAATAAAAAATAAAAACTAGGGAAGTTCTATATTAAATAAGCTAGTCAGAATTATGTAAATGTTCCTCCTGGCGCAGGAATCACGAGGAGGATTGAAGATGAGGTCAGTGACCGATCGCTCACATATGTAGTTATGGATGGTACGTTATTAATTACAAAATTCAAAAACCATTTTGAAGTTAAAAAGTATAATTAGTGGCAATGTTTAATAAAGATGACGTAAATTTTCAGATAAACTTATTTCTACAGCTCAATTAATTAATAAGGGCAGGAAATAAATTTTTTACAGAAATTATACAAAAAAATTTTAAACCACAATTAATTTATCCAAAAACCAAAATTAAGTAAATATTGCCCACACATTACAACATCCACGAAAGAACCTTGCAAATTATTTTTGTTAGATGCATTATTTTGCATACAAGTTCTTTATTTTTTTATACTTCACCTACTTATAATTGTTACATATTTGGCACATGGTCCGTCACGCCCAATTAAAGGGCCTGAATAAGTAGAACGCGTTTCTGATCAAATTGCACGCCTGTTACTTTACCTGCAACCCGGAGCGGTGTGAAATAAATTATTGTACATTCGTGACGTTGGCAATCAACTTAAATATTTATGAGTTAAAACCAAACATAACTATAACGGATAATCAAAGAAATTTTGAAATTTTGAAAGTTTGTTCTGTTTTTATATAGTACACAAAGCAGTTAAACCATAAATTATTTGTTGTTGAAAAAAAATAATCCTTAACCTTTCATGCTTTTTTTCATTTATTTTTATTAACAGATATTTCCGTTTAAGTAATACTTATATATATATATATATATATATATATATATATATATAGCAATCTAGAAAAAAAATTAAGGTAGCCTTATTCCAAATATGTTATGATAGACGTTAGTTAACTAAGAATATAAATTCGCTTTACAACCACAGCTTGTACACAAGTAAAAAAAACATGGTTCTACTTACAGGCCGTATTGAACGTAGGGTAGGTTTATGACAAATACAACAGCAATAAACATATGGCTGAGTCTGCTTTCATGTACTTTTTTTTTAAGTTATCACTTTTAAAGCGGGTAAAGGGTACCTATCAAGTAGCTTAGCATTACCCAAAGTGAATGTCGTGCTCCAGAAAATGTTCGAACTATGTAATATTTGTATCACTGTTGCGTTACAGACCTGCAACTTTTTTCAGTGCGCGATGTCACTCTCATGTAAAAATATGTCGTGTTTAGCGCAAACGTGTTCGAATGAATCCACATCGAGTTGCCAAAGAATACCTATCGATGTCGGCAACATACAGAACACACAATATACAAGCCAACGTTTACAAGTGTTTCATACGTAAGTATAAAACTGGCGGCGGGCCATGATGCAGTTGGTTCTTCGCGTACAGTCCACTGACGGGATTAGAAGCGTCAAAGATCTTATATGGCTATTCTGTAAACTTGTATGTCATTTCACTGCCTGCTTTAGACAAACAACATCCATTACTATTAGCTTTGGCTTGAAAAGAATTACTCCGGACGGCTTTCTTATAAGACTTATTTCAGCTCCTCGTGCGACCAGCGTGTATACCTAATTTGTCCGCGGCCTTATCTTTGGGTGAAAGTTATTTGTAAGGGAAGTTGTATCGGTAATGTTTATCATGTATTACATAACAATTCGACTTAGATACGCACATGTGTTTTTAAAATATATGTTTAATAACTTGCAATACAAAGTATGTGTTGAATTTCATGTATTGAATTTTTTTTTTACATTATGTACGAACATAATAATCACAATATTTCATGAGAAATTTTTAAAACATTTTACAAAGTAATCTCTAATTTCTTCCACACCTCATGGTTAACCTTACTATTTTATTTCATGTTTCAGTTGATTTAAACTGTTTGGAATCGTAATATGACGGACAATGAAGAATATTAGTTTCAGTAAATTTTATGAGAGGATTTACTTATTACATTAAATATACCTCAATTTTTACCTCAAAGGAAAATAGTTGCATATCATTAAATGATAAATATTTGTTTCCCATTAATAAAGTTTATGAACATAACTTATTGTTATAATACCTACATTAGTTAAATTGTGTTTTTGTAATGCTCTCCTATTTCAGTAAAATTTTTGGGCAAATTGAATAGCATATAGTCGAGCTTTAACATAAGCTTTTGGAATACATAAATATAATAAATTATGTTCTCGTGATTTTAACAATTAAATACTTCTTCGCATGAAAAAATTAACTAACTAAAAAATATTTCAGTAATTTATACTTAAGGACTAAAAAATTTTATTTTTATAATATAATAATATTGTATGTATGTATACTTTTCTGAAAAAAGTAGATTCAAGAAAACAAATTTTCTTTTTTTTAATTTTGTTCTTGAACTTACTTGACAAGCGATATTGAACTTCAACTTTATACTTTCGGTATAGCACTTTTCGATTTATTTTCTCCAAACGGGAATTAAAAGTAAAGAATAAATAACATTTTCCTCTATAATTATTGCAGCCGTATACTGAAAAGTTTAACTTTCCTTTATTTGCATGACGCGGAGCTCCTAACTACACAAAATTTTTGTTATTTATTTTGAACGTTGTATTTATGTTTCCTTACAAACTTAAATGAACCTCTTAACATTTAATTTCATCAAAAGTTATACAATGTAAGTATCAAGTTAAAATATTTTTAAGTGTAGTTGTGGCTATTTTGTTGTTGAAAATGACACTCTTAAGTTTGAATGAAAGTGAGATATGATAAAATTATATTTGTAGTTAAAAACAGATAATTCATTTCAAATTCAATCTTTTGTTACATGCATATTTCCAAATAAATTTGACAATATATTGAATTCTATGCATTTGAATCTATTCGTATATTCTGCAGCATTAATTCCTATAAGCAAATACTTATTACGTACAATGTACTTTTAGTCCTGTCGTATAGTTATGCAAAAAATTGTATCAAAAGTATTGTTTCTTCTATGCGGTTATGGTTTAAAAAGAAAAAAAAAAGTAATTTAATCTATTTTTAAATTCGGTTGTCAGTAAGAACACGTATTTAGTGTAATACGACATTTATTATTCTGTTTATTAAAACATTACTATCGATAACTCCATTTTAGATTTATCTGTCTATGTTATATTTCAAATTGATTCTTTTTCTTCGGCTTATGACAGCAGCAAATTTTGTTTTATCGCATATGTAATGTTTTTATGTTTTGCATATTATAATTAATGAGTTAGTATTGTTGGCAGGTGAGGCTTTTTCACAAATGAACGCGTTCTTGGCGGCTAGCAGGTAGGACGCGTGTATTACGCAGGCTGGATAGGGAAGTATGACTGCGGCGAGCTCCATGATAGAAGCAACGGGAGTAGTAGCACTCGGCTATTTGTATAGGTTGGGATAGCTGTGCGAATGGTAGAACAGACCACGGGTCTATGGTGAGGAAAAAGGTCCCAAGCTCGACATCCCGACGATGAGACCGTTTACGAACTGTCGATGGATCATCAGGAAAGTTAACAACTTCTTCAGAAACTTGAGTCCCTCTTTCAAAATTCAGTTTAATACCTGGAGATGACTATATTCGGTGTTCTACCAAGCGAAGCATACTCTTAATTCATTACTAGTTGATGTTTAATATTTTGACGCAAAATAAAATTGTGAGTCAGCTTACTTTGCTCATGCCAGGTTTTACAAGTTTTGTCAAAGTTAATTAAATGAATAAAAATTGTGTCCCTTTGTTGCTGGCTACCCGCAAGAAATTATCATGGTGAATAATAATAATTTTAAGTCGACATGTAATATTATGATTTTTATGGGATTGTGTTTTGGTAATGATGTGTGTAACTGTCTTGTGTATTTTATTACATTCACTTCACGTAACGAATTGTCTGAACGTAATGTTATTGTTTGTTTGTTTTAATATTTCGTTTTATTGAACAAAGATACATAGTTTGCCACTTCGAGCGACTACAGAAGTGACAATACAATTAGTTTACAGTGTTCCAAACATTTTAGTTTCCTCTACTGTACATGGGGCGAATATTTTTTATGTTATGTTTACTGAAACCATTTTACGCGCTAAGTGAGATGTTGCGATTGAGTAAAAGGGAAAATATGTCTTAAAACCCTGCGTAATGTTATGAATTCCATTCATTCGTTTACTCTGTGATCCGGAGGGTCTAATGTTAAGACTGAATACATGTGCACTTCCTCTATGTAGAGTGGCTTCATTGAGATGAAAGCAAAGCTCACGTTGATGAAATACTTATTAATTAAAAAATTAAAATGTTGTTTTATGCTTCAATTTCTGTTAGTGTCGTACACAGATTAAAAATGTAATGCAGAGTTCCTCAGTTTTATGTATATTGAAATTTGCTCATGTGTAGAGTAGTTATTAAAAGCATAAAAAACATATATGACGAATTGTTGTGTATTATTTCCATTAGGCGTGACCATGAAAATAGATAAGATTTTATCATTATGTGAAATCTACATTTTAAATGTTGGCGTTTAAATATTTATGAAAGCGTGTGATCTTAAAGTACTATTTATCTATTTAGGAAGTAGGTAGTTTCTTTGATTTTAGAAGGGTTTTTTAAACAAACAACTAAATTAATTCAAAAATTTGAACTACTGCAAGCAAAAAATACTTTATTCCATTTTTATTTTAAAATTAGCCATTGTATTCTACCTTGCTTACACTCTATTATCGAAAAATATTTTTTTTTGACAGAGATGAATACCGTAAATTAATACACAAAACATACATGTTTTCGTATGATACAATAATAGCTAGTGACAGTGACGAAACCAAAATTATTTTGATAGTTTGTATAGAAAATTCCCAACAGTAGTGGTGGTATATTTAGGGATTTCTTTGTAGATGGGTACTATTCCACAATTAAAAGGAGTTATCGTCAATTATCAAAGCAGCCATATTTCGTATCTTCTTTGACAGCCTAAATACAGCACCAAATGACGTACTTGGCTAAAAATTAATTCCAGCTGCATGCGTAGATTCCGGGAGGAGGGGAGAATCTCAGGGTGGCCCGAACCTCCCTGAAATAAAAAAGTCCGTCTGAGGGGGCCCGCTTGCATTTGCAAAATCTTCACGTTATCCCGTGGGCCTCATGGGAATCCTACAAATTTTCGCCCGTGATTCCAGCTATACATTTCACTGACACCTTAAGCACAACAGTCAGTGCACACTTAGTTCTTCCATACCACCCGCACTTGTCTTCGATAAAATCTGAACTCAGGTGGATTCAGCGTGACTGACTAAGCCTGCAGTCTGAATCCACCTGTAGGCCGCTGTTGCAACAGCTAAGAAATGTACACTGCTCGTAGTGAACAGTCTGTATGTAACTCGAAACGGGATTCCAGTTCATTCGTGTATACTTATTCATCATATTATGCAACGTTAAAGTCATTAAAAAAATATGCAAAAATAAAATAAAATGCTAAACATGTAATAAGAGCCAGAAAATAATAATATGCAGTAATATTTAGTGTAACTAAATATGACGTGAACCCTAGAATACAAAGTTGACGATGTGTCGTTGGTGGGAAAACTTGTTTCTTCCTGACATTTTTTTTCTTTACAGAATTTAAAAGTAAGTTTGACATGCACTTTTTATTCAGGAAGTAAGTTAAAAATTTATTAGTCTTTATTTCGATTTAAAAAGTTGATTTGTGTCTAAGAGTAAAAATAATTAATATTATTTTCATCATTTTATTCCCAGTTTTATTACTCAATTATTAGTAGGACGTGATTTCTCGTCGCGGTGCGGAATACTTTTATGAATGAAAGCATAACTGTTCGTGCAAAACCATTCATCACACAAATGTCAGTTCGAAAGTATAATGTTGGAAATTTTTTTAATGATATAATTTTTGCATTTTTTCCCCCCTGAAAACACAAGCTAACACATCGATTGTTGGTGACGGCATTTTTTGTAATGTATGTAAATCTCTTAATTATGTAGAACGTTAATTAAAAAATAAAAATACATGTTTTAAACAGAATTGACGATTGTTTGCATTTCATGGATATGGACTGGATCGCAACACTAATTTAATGTTTCAAGTTAATAAACACTGTCAGGAAGCAAGCAAGGCAATGCGAGAACATTATCCTTTTGGTTGAATGTAGCGAAAGGGAAAAACAGTCACCTTTCTTGCCACGATCTTGTTCGCAGATAACGCAGGTATAAGTAGTAAATGGACTCCACACAATGACAACCCTCCCATTATTCCGCCCCCCCCCCCCCTCGCTGAAACGCCCTCTCCCCCTTCCACCCCGGCGCAGGCGACAGGCTCAGGTATATCGCCCCGCCCAACCACTGGCCGTAGCACGTGGCCAGTGGCCCACCGCGCTAAACATTTTTACTAGGGAGGCCCCTTAAGGCCCGTCTACATTGGCAATGTCCTAAACCAGGGCTTCCCAAACTTTTTTCAGTTCGCGGCGCATTTACAGGTTTGGTATTTTTTTTTATGGCGGCGCCCCAACTAGTGCACGATGACCAAAAAGATAAAGATAATTTTTTTTATGACACTAGGCACAGAAATGAAAACAACTACAATCTGATGATCGCATACCACAGTATGAGGCTCACATAGGTGTGTTTGTGTGTATATGTGTGTGTGTATATATTAAAATTGACACACAAGAATATATTATCACTACAGAAAATACTAAACATTACAGTGTCAAGTTAGTTAATGTGACGTGTGAGCTTGGTGATCTCATTTCCGAGTGCAACCCGAGCGTGAGTACCGACGAACGCAGCGAGTGGGGCATGCTGCTCGCGATTTGAATTGTGTTATTGCGAATACAAGTAAGTGAAGTTCCGGAGCAGAGCGAGGAGGCCTCTTGGCGCCCGTGTCTGCTCTCCACAGCGCCCCGGAGCGAAGCGGTGCGCAATTTGGGAACCCCTGTCCTAAACTGTGTCCAACGGACACTGATCGCTGATTTGTCCACGTGACTCTCTTGACGTCAGGCCGTGGTGTGGGTGACAGTCCGAATTTCCCGGGTCCGAATAATTATTTATTTATTTATTTATTTATCGTCTTTATTGGTGGCGAAGTTAAGGCGGTACGCCTTTTCTTACACTTAACCACTTTTCTGCAATTACATCAAACAGTTGAATATTAAAAATTAAGCATGATATAAGCAGATGTTGACTAAATATTAAAAGAACAAATTAAAATTTTAGCTTAATGTTCAATTGGTCAACTTTTAACTTTTCGTCCCAATCTGTGTCCTTTGGTAGCTTAGATACATATTTGACATGATATTTGGGTTTCCTATTCCCGTTTTCAAAACAAAACAAAAACTGCATGAAAACAAGAAACAAAAACAATCAAGAAACATTTACTGCACCGTAGTGAATACTTTAGTATTCAGGACATAGCAACATGGGCAGTTTCCCGTGTGACAATGTCGTGTTTTTGTCTCGTTTTGACTGTTGTGCTGAAATTTTTGGGCAAAATAATAAGGAAATACGAAAGTTATTGTTACCTATTTTACTTTTGCTAAGCTTTGCGAGTATTTCTTGTTAGAAAAAAAAATGGTTTGAAGCGAGGCGAATAAATGAATTTTTGAAATTTAAAACTAGTTATGTGACTACTCCAAGTAAACAAATTTATTGCCAATATAAATCTGGAGAATCATTCGATTTTGCAACATTTGACGATATGCAATGAAAAGCCTATAGACTACTGTAGTTTTGTCCGGAGACGTGGATAGCGGTTGCGAGTAATGAAATGGCTACTCACGCAGGGCTGCTTTCACTGATTGCTGCTGTTTGTGGCAGCGTCGCACTGTCGCAGTCGCTTTGCAAGCCAGCGAACTTTACGACCGGCCGCCATTGTGACCACCGTGAATGATCGTGAGACGCTCAACCCCGAGACAAATAAGAATTTCCTCCCTGCAATGAGCAAGATTTCCTGCAGACTGTATTAACTGTATGGGTGACCACGGCTCACGCCCGTCACCCCTTGCGCCTTTTGTAACTGCGGGGTCATGGCGACGAATACACCGCGTGATGAATAACAGATTCCTTCATTTGTTCCCGCTTATGTTCGGAGCTTCCTGTCTACAGGTGCGTTCTAGTCTCCAGTAGTTCACGCAGCGCGCACAGAGTATAAACGTGAAGAGTTTCGGCCTTCAGGCGCTCTTAAGTCAGATATCGCGATTTAAATAAACACTACGCAAAAAAAAAAAAAAAACTATTTCAAGCATTAATTAGCTTGACATTTTTATGAATAAAATTTAAAAAATCTTCGGAAGTAAAATAATCAAGTCTGATTTTCTGCAAATTCATTTAATCAGCGTTAATTGTGATGTTTCATAACTATTACCCTATAAAATAAACGAAAATTATCGCGAATATTTTTTCTCGCTTACGTTGGTAATTTAGATTTTTTTTTGGTGTGAATAATCAAACTATTTTTCCAATAAATAGATGTACAGTCACGCTTGAATTCAGCGGAATAGGCACCATTTGGTTTCAGCTTGGAATTCCTAAATTAGAACATTTCTTTCTGAGCATGGTCATGTAGCAACGTGCACGTATTACGAGTAATAATATTGCGAGCATCTTATTTCACATTCTGTTACACATGCAAAATTCGCGGATTCATTTCGCGATAGGCTAGCATCAAAACAACTATATACCTTCGTACCGCTTCTGCGATTGGCCCACATTTTATCCGGGGAACTGTGAGCCAATGGGAAACACTAAACCAAGAAAGTGCCGAATTACGGTCAGCCTAGTTGAGACGTCTCACGTGTCAGTAGCCAATGAACAGGTGTCATTTCCGCGAGTATTTAAAGAACTGTGGAGTCTATCCTAGAGGTCAATGAATCCGCGAATTTTGCAGGTCTCTACGACATAACATATATTATATCTATATATAAGCACATGGGTTACAAGTTTCTAAAATGAAATTACTTATAAAACTGGCCGGGTATCACGTATATCAACTGCAATCTTTCATGCAACGTCAAAAATATAGGTTTTTAACGTATTATAATGACTCCTAAAATTGCATATATGTTTTAATATAAGGGATTTTTGTGCCATGGTATCTTATATGAGTTAAAATACAAATTATGACAAATGTATTTTCATGGCATTCGTTATATACACATCACGCTCCGATGTTATTTGATTAAAGATTAACATTACCATTTTATTTCATTCACTATGTGAATTTTTTCAACACCTATAGATAAGAGGCGCCAATTGAAAATCTTGTAACATTTATCTAGAGATGATTTATTAATCCTGGCATACTGTACTTATAAGATTTCACACTATGCATATATGAAACCTCTGCGGGCATTTTAATATTTGGAAGAAAGGAATGAAGCAGGAATTGCAAACGTGTTGAATAACGTGTAGTCTTATTGTAGCTGAACTTGACACGTGTATTGTTTTGGGGATAAGTAACGCGATCCCATAAACCTCGCCGTATCTACTGCGACTACGAAATGAGTGGGCCATCAGTTATTACTCCCCACGCCGAGACTGGTCGTAACTCTACGAGAACTAGCAACAAGCAAACAGCGAAGAAGGGGGGGGGGGGGGGGGGGGTAGGGGTGTTGGGACAGATGGGCGATGTTACGCCAATGCCACACAGAAGTACTGCAGGGCCATATTTTCCAATTTACCCCCCACCACTCCCTCTATCATTGGTAAGGGGGGAGGGGGGGGGGCGCCACTCGCCGTTCGTCCGGAATAATAACCAATTATCGAGACAGAGGAATTAGAATAAAAGGCTCGTTACGCCTCTCTCCCCCCACCCACCCCCGACCCTTTTTCAGCCCATTCGAGGCGACCGGCCACGTCCATAACGCGCGCGTGTTTTATAGTCGGGCGTTCATTAATATTAACACTGGGCGCTCGCCGGGCGCCGTGTTTACGAGACGTACCTACTCGGCGACGGTAATCAGTTGGCGCGTGTCGTAAACCTATCAGTTCACGAAACTTGACTGCGAGCGGTGACATCAGCCTCGTTTGGGTGTTTGGGATAGGATGGGGGGGGGGGATAGAAAGACCTCCCCCACCTCGTCCGGGTGGAGGGGAGGAAGCTCTTTACCATTAAAATTCTTGTTATCTCCGGTGTGTCTCATAACGCGCGCGCCCCCTCCCCGAGGCTTGTACACTACGGGAGGAGATACCCCCACCCTACACCCCGCAAGCATGCTCCACGAATGTTGATAGAGAAGTGTTTTATAGTCCCTTACAAAAACGTGCAGCTCCTCGTGGCTCGTTTGTCGCCGTTTACGATAGCCTCGCGCGCGCGCGGCGGTAGTGATGGCCGCCCGCCGACGAAGCCAGGTGGGGGCTCCGCGGGGGCCCGTCCAGGACAGAATAACAACATTACAGCTGCTTGGCTACATAAGGTCACAGAGAGCTTTTATTTGGAAGGATTAGTTGGCTACAGATAAATGCCATTGCCTCCCACATCTAGTCCAGCGTGCCTCATACACACGAATGGTTTGCAAGAAGTCTATATTCAAACCCGGCTTGCACACTTGTCAGTTGTATGACTTTCATACAAAATTGGCCATTTTTTTTAATGTATTAGATAGCATTTATATATGTATTTAAGACTTTTTTTTAACGAAAACGTCAAACAGCTGACTTATAGAAGTATTTAAAACAATTAGATAAAAACCAAAGTATAAAATTTTAGTTCTTTTCTCAAGTAATTTCATTAGGTACGTAAACGTTGGACGTGCGTACGTTGGATTTCTACAAGTCTACTGCTCCCTGAGATTTTAGTGCGACAATTTTCTTTTAAACTCAATTAAAATGAAAACTTACTAAAAAAAAAAAGGGGGGGGGGGGGGGTTAATGGTTTTGCTGGGACCCCTCCTTCACAAGATCCTGGCCGCCGGCTCACCCTGCGTTCCGTTACCTGCGCCACGGGGCCGCGCTCGGCAGTTCGCAGTCTCCTTGCAACCTCGCGCGCTTCTTTGCAAAAGGGTGGCGGAAAGAGCTACGTCAGAGACCGTTATGTTTTACTCACATCTCTACTATATAAACGTACTATGTTGTACGAGGGCGTATCAGTAAGTAACGCACGTGTCCATTTCTAAGTAGGAAAACAATGAGTGAAAATTAAATTATTTACATAACGACCCCGTCTACCCGGGCACACGCACGGTACATGCGGAAAAACAACGCGATTTCAAAATACTCGTAATATCCAAATGAGGTTTTTTTGCGTAAAGCATTTAAGAACTCGCTGAGGGCCGAAAATAACTTTTCATTTGGGGTACATAAGTTTTCAAACTGTAATTTTAGAAGAGTTAAAAAAAAATTACAAAAAGACGTTTTCTGAATACTTTTTAGGCGTATAACAACCTGTACAGATTTGTGATAGCACTTGGATCTTGCATTACACCTTTACCTTCATTTCTATGCCATATAATGGTACGGTCGCAACTCAAATTTCACAAATGGTCCTATGTATGACGAGAATGCGCGTCAGTCCACAGCCTTGTGCTTACCCCTTTGACTAGTCGGGCCACTGAAAACGGAACTAAAGAGGGCTCTACTAACTGGACGCAATGCAAGATCTCGTGATTCCGCGTACCGATAGCGTACGGGTCAGTCACCGGTAAAATAGCGTTAGTGTGGATGAGGAACAAGCTGTGAGATAATTTCTCTTTGCAAAAGGAAATAAAGTTGGAGGGATCTATTCGGAGAGGATGGCAGTTTACGAAGAAGACTGCATTGAAATATTTCAGAGATACGGTTGGACGTTTTTGGGTCATCCACCCTACATCCCGGACCTGTAACCCTTCAGTTTCCACCTGTCTGGACCCCATGAAGAAGTTCCTCGGCGGTAAGAAAATTAACATGCATGGAAGTAATGTGGAATAGTAATAAATAAGTAGTACTCTTATTTGGTCTTTTTTTTCCTACATTATGTGCGTTACTTATTGATACGCCCTCGTATTCAGCGCACGTACAGTTAATCAGTTGCGAGCCTCGATGGACTAGTGTTCAGCGCACGTAGCTTGCAAGTCTCACGGTCCGGGAATCGTGTCCCATCGCGCGCGCCGCCGTGTTTTGATTGGCTTGTGCCGGCCCATTAGTTGATTGGTTACATAGTTCAAAAAAAAAAGGGGGGGGGGGGGGGTAGTTCTTGGCAACTGTAGTTTTCAAACTTTTTCATGTTGGCGCGGCCACATAAAACGTTTAAAAGATTTTTTTTTTCTTTTGTTACTCGTACTTTCTCAATGAAGAGATTTATCTTGTCTGTCAAGCGTAATGGACGTCATAATACAAGCATTGTCGGACCTGGGTGGGGGAGGGGGGAAGTAGCGTTCGAAGGAATGAATGGGACTCGCGTCTTAAATTGAAATTAAATAACTTTTTTGAAAATAAATTGTGAAAGAAATAGCCTGAACATAAATTTAATTTCCCCTTCACGTTCTTTTATATCTATCACGCACTGCAAGTGACACCCACACAACTAAATTTTCATCATGGCAACAACATTGTATTACGTATTACTCGTAGAGACCTGCAAAATTCGCGAATTCATTGACCTCTAGGATAGACTCCACAGTCCTTTAAATACTCGCGGAAATGACACCTGTTCATTGGCTACTGACGCGTGAGACGTCTCAACTAGGCTGACCGTAATTCGGCACTTTCTTGGTTTAGTGTTTCCCATTGGCTCACAGTTCCCCGGATAAAATGTGGGTCAATCGCAGAAGCGGTACGAAGGTATAGTTGTTTTGATGCTAGCATATCGCGAAATGAATCCGCGTATTTTGCATGTCTCTACGGTATTAGTGATCAAAAGGTTTTGCTACGAGTGTTCGTCGCTCCGCGCGCAGGCGGGCTAATAATCCCGCTGACGTCACCGCTCCGCGCCTGTCGGACCACATCATCATCCACGGCGCTTGTGCCGTTGTTGAGCCGTCATTAGAGACCTGAAAAGTTTTCGTTGTTTTTTTTTTTCTGGTACCGGGATGAACTCCACATGTTTGTAAATAAATAAGTCGGCGTGTGGTTACCATTTTATTAAAACCTACAAATACTATAATAGTACTACCGCAATTGTTTATTTTTTTCATTGAAAATGCTATTTTACGATGGTATAAAACGATTAGGCCAATAACAATATAAACTAATACCTTTTGATCATGTTCGGCAGTTTACCACAATTAAACAAAATAATATAATACATTTTGCATAATTAACTGGGAAGTTGAATTATTAACATTTTTGTACGGAATGGATAAGAAGAACCAAATGGTATAAATAACTGAAAATTTTTGGGTTCAAAGTTAATGTTGGTGGCTACGGCGTGATATAATTTTAATTCTTTTAGATTTTTATTTATTTTTTATTTTAAGATTTGAAAATCATAAAAATTCTGGGGACTTTAAAAGGCTAGGTGAAATAAATGTTTTTTTAAATCTGAAATAAATTAAACTATGTCACATAGTAGCCAGTAAAATTGGCTTTAAACCTAAAAAGTTCCCGTTTTATATTCCATTTGATCCGTCTTATCTATACTGCACGGAAACGTTAACAATGCGACTTTGCCAGATAAGTATGCAAAAACGTTTGCAATATATATTGATTATCATTTTGTGGAAGTCCAGCAGTTCATTAAGTGAGCAAGTTTTAACCTTGTGGAATGTAAATATGAAACAATGACCTGGAACGGGACATGCCCCCTTACTGCGCAGCGACATCTCTCGCGAAGAAGAAGCGACGGGCCCAGCTCCTAATTGAGCAGTGTTTGAAGCTGTTCGCCCCACGAGTAAACGACAGCCTGGCAACAAAAGTAACAGCCCCGTGCGAGTCAATATCATTAGGTTTCCCGTCGAGTGTGTAAACAGGTGATTGCGTGTCTCGCGGAGGCGAGCGGAGCGCGGCCCGCGACTTGCGCGGGCTGTTCCAGTCCGTGAAGCGGCGACGCATTGCAAGTGCTCGGAGACGCATTCGCTCCAATCCTGCGACAGTGTGAATTACCGCATGTTGCTTACGCTCTTCCCAGTTATAAAAAGAAGCAAAAACATGTTACATTTCATAACTACATCCTTCTAAAATGCCGGCATATGCAAAACATTACGGGATTAAAATTTTTACATGTCATTTTTTTATGAGACAAAACATAACAAAATGTTTAAAAATATTTAAGTATTTAGAATTATTGCTATGTTTTTTTTTGTAAATTATAAACAGTAAACAAGTGGAACAAAATTGCATAATGTCCTCATATTGCATGTTGAGATCTGTACCTTGGAACTGCCTGTATAAATCACTATTTCAAAAGAACTTAAATAAATTTTTCAGGAGAGTTTTCGTACGCGCTTCTCTCCTTACCTCCTGAGTTGTTTCTGACTCAAAATTGGTTTCAGTGTGAACGTAGAAGCTTTGTGTGTGTGTGTGTGTGTGTGTGTGTGTGGGTGTGTGTGTGTGTATATATAGGCCTATCATAATTTTAATTTAAACAAAACAGACATGATTAATCAACCAGCTTAATATTAAGTTTCCGAACCAAGGCCGTCACAGTCGTGTAGAAAATCATTCTTGTATTTGAAAAACTTGTGAAGTTTTTTGGCTTGGATTTTACTTACCTGACTTGGCAAATGGTTCTTAGTGTTGATTACCATGAGAAAGTGTGTGGTGGCTAAATTAATTGTAAGAAACTAGATTCCAAACATTTAAGTGTCGCATCTTAATGTAATTTGTGAAACAGGTTTGTTACTTGTCGGACCCGGGGACTCCGGTAAGCGGCGGGCCGACAGCGGGTCTGCGCAGGCGCAGTCCGGCCTTGTTTCATTAGCGCCGGAGGGACGTGTTAGAACAGGCGGGCGGTCGGCGCGTCTGCTCTACCTGGCGGCGCTGCCCTCTTATCTGTGTACACTCCCCGCGGGAGAGTTTCCCATCGATCGCTCGTTAGCCCGGCGGGCGCGCGGCGGAGGTGCTAACCGCGCGGCGCGGAGGCGGGAGCCGGCGGCGGCGGAGGTGCTAATCGCCGCCGGCCGGAGGCGGCGCCACGGGGGCTGCCCGGCCCGTCTGCAGCCGGCGGCGGCCCGTGTTGTGTCCCGGCGGACGCTGATCATCGACCCTCTGACGTCACGGACGTGGCGTGGACCGCGGGGCGTAGCGGCCCGAGCACCCGCTCCAACCAAGAGAACCTGCCTGCACTCGCAAAAATGTGACAGTGAAACGGGCTTGATGTCCAAACTATGTCCTATGGAAAAGTTATTTTGTTTTGTTATTTTTGACGTGACAACGTCTAATAAATCGATGAACGACGGGCAGCACGCACGAAATAGTGTCCCGTAACGCACATTGTCCCGTTACGATGTGTCCCGTTACGCTCATTGTACGCTTGCGCCGCATCTATCTCTCTTCCACTCGATTGGAACAATCATCGATTTGACTTTTTCGAGGCACATTAAACTTGAAACACTCCCATTCGTTTCCTACTTTTCCTGTCATCGTCCTATCCTTAACAGAATAACACAGATTGGAAGAAGTTAAGTAGCAGACATGTATAAAAGTTATAGTTAAAATAATCTCATCGTTAAAGTAATAAACATATTTGAATAAATGAGTGCAAATAAAATTAAATTTATCAATTAAACTGTAGATTTAATTTCACGCCTTCTTTGTATCCATACAAAATAGTGATAATTCAATAAAAATGATTCAATTTTAGTCATAAAAGTATGCAATAATTTCATCAATGTTTTGTTATGACGTTGTCACGTTAAACTATCGTCCGTAAACCGACTTTACAGACAACATTTTTTTTCTTCTTGCATGCATATAGGTCAACATATGGGTAGTGTGCAACATACAAGCACCGTATCCAGAGATAACGTGTCGGTTAACCCCACGTGCCAAACTCTCGAGCTTCTCCCCGCCTTTCTCAGGAAATTTTCGCCCCTTCCCCAATTTGAGAATCCTGCAGATTTGCGCCCCTGGTGTGAACAGTGTTCCGAATAAGTTGGTCACCTTGAACATTCTGCCTCAGCATGTGTCCTTCGGTAGCCTAGAAGAAAAAAAACACTCGTTATTGTTACGGTTTCGTGTTCCCATTTCAAAAATACTCTCTTAAGCAGTAAGGCATGGATTGTGTGATAGGAAGCCAAGCTTCTGAGAAACAGGAATATTATCGTGAAAGACTAGAAGGCCGTAGGGTTACGCACGAAATCATTTTTGGCCGTGTGATAAGAATTAATTAATTAGTATTCACTTTCGTCTTGCCGAATAACTAACTATGAACTCACACAAGTTTTACAAGTTAAATGAATAATCAAATTTTGCGGCGCACTCATTTACAAATAATTAAGCAAATTAGGTATTATTTTTAAATCCAACGCAATCAAGCACAGATTAACGTATTTACACTAAAAATACGAATTTTGAAAAATCTCGCGTGTGATTAAGATGGAGGTGATGAGCTAAATCTCACGACAACTCACCCAGGGGGGAAGGGGGATCTAAAAATAGCAAAAATCGCTTCAAGTAATTAATAGAAGCCCTATTTATATATTTTAGCAATATTGGCAGTATTTTAATAGAATTTCTTTTAAAAAGTCAGGCCAAAAGTCCTTTTTGCTTTTTTTCGTAGCCAAATCATTATGTTGTTAAAATTTTCGCTCTGCAAATAGAATGATTAAATAGTCGACGTGTGATTCGCGTCCAGAAATGTAGTTGAAAACACAATTCGCGTATATTTATTGCGCTTGGCATTATTTTAAAGAATTCTAGTTTAATTTCGTGTCCGAGTTACGTATTATACGTTTATTTGCAACATTAACAACATGAGAACACATGAATTTGCTTTTTTACTGAGGTTACATGTTTACACATCTCTGGCGAGTACTGGAAGATTCGCTCCCTTTTTTTCTTTCCTAGTTTGAAATCTAGTCGCCTACGATGAGGTCATTGAAGACAGACATACCAAATACATAGCTCAATGCTTCGGCCTACCGTGCGTGCGTAACCATCGCGGAATTTCACAGGGAGTGCATTTCGGTAAATCGGGAGAACCAAAGTCAGGAAAGGTAGTCCAAGCCACCCACATGATGCCCTATTTGTGTTCATGGGTATAAAAGTGGACATAAAAGTTTGTACATCAAACGAAAAGAAAGAATTAGTTACTTAATACATACGATAATTTTATACCCAGAGCGAGAGCCCTTGGAAGGGTGCCGAAATATTACTTGCACGAGATCAGGGCGCTAGCAGAAAATGAATATGAAAACTGCTAAGGAAATGGGTATAATGTGTGGCTGGCTTCACGAATGCGTCTCGAGGCACCAGCCAGGTTTAACAACTCACTGTGGCTCCGTGGTTAACGCATTGGAACTTCATGCCGGAGTGCCTCGCTAGTTTTAGTGAAGGTTATATTTCCTGTCAAACACAGTATTTATGTAAATTTTATAATAAAGGGGGAAAAACTAAATTAATAATAAAAAATATTCCCTTCTGGACATCTTGATGACTGTGCTCACTCTCTCTGGCCGCAGCACAATTTATTTTGATAAGTATATTAATGTTATTAAATACATGAACACACTCTTGTCAAGTTTCTATGGAAAGACATATTTACAGTAACACGCGTGCAAACAGGCAAATTGAAAACACAATTCCAGCCGCTTCTGTGTGTGAGGCATGTCGGGCTATAATGGGGAGGAAATACCTACATTATTGTAACCCAATAAGGATTACGAATTACAAAACCTGCCAAAATAATCTCTCTGTCACCTTATGTGGCTAAATTCCTGAAATTTTCTTCCACACACACACCAACACACACACACACATATATATATATATACATATATATATACATATATATATATATATATATATAATATAGTGGGAGTGTCTGACACCACGCCCCTTTGTCAAGATTAGGTCGCTGCCTGGGTCAAAGTTGGGATGGTTAATTACCATTGCCCATAGCCGAGCACCTATTAATATCACTGATTTGTGTTATCGTGTCTTGCCGACTGTAATGGCGTGTGTAATGTAGTTAGTTGACAAGACGTAAAGCCTACTTAATTTTTTTTAATATACGTAATAGACCCTCGATTATTCGTGACCTGATTAACCGGACATTCGGTTAAACGGGTTCTCAGTTTAAAAATTAAACATTTATTGGAGGGGGGGGGGGGACAACGAAGTCCGCGAAGTGTAATTCATTAGGGAAGGGACAAAAAACTAAAACTACGTATTAAATTGTAAATATATTAATTTTTTCCATTGAAACTGCGTCTTTTAGGTCATTAAAAATAATTTAATTCATACATAATTTAAAAAAAATTAATACTTAGTGTCAGTAATACTTGTAAATTAGTTTTATATACATTTCTAACGTTATTTTGGTGTATGTATTGTATAACCTAAATACATTAGAATTCTATTATCCGTGATTTTTGCTTATCCGAGCTGATCTTTCCCCCCTACCCCCGGTTAATCAATGTTCTAATATATATATATATATATATATATATATATATATATATATATATATATATATATCGTACGGATTGATTTTAGTGGGTGCCTCCTGCGTCTGCGTGCGTAGCTGAAGCTCTTCGATTTTCATGGTTGGTAGCGCAAGCCCGTCCCATTTGCGTTGGCAGCAGTGTTGTTCGCGGTGGAGATGAAGTCGTCGCTTCATCGCTGAGGCGATAGTTTTCGAGGGCGTCCTCTCCCGTGGAGTGGATGATGGATCCGTCCGTCGAGTGGACGTGGGGAAGCTTCACGATTCACTGACCCCCGATCAGCCCCCGAACATATCCGCCCGCGCAACTTCGTAGTCGTAATACGAGTATATTAAAAGAAAAAAAAGTTTGGCGTAAATCCGTATTTTTCGTGGTTTTAGAATATTTCAATCATCTTTTAATTTTAGTTATGTTCACCTACACGTGCGCAAATCTACACTCCCGATAAAAAAAAAGTAAAATGTTTTGCATGAATTGTAATAATTTACCTATTTTTATCTTACTACTTATGTATGCGACCCAAAACAATGAACGTTCTCCTTTTACAACATAAAAGGGTGGAAAAAAATAATAAGCCCGTTAGCGGTAGGAGTTGGCGAGTATTCGAAAAATTATTTCATTCGTGAATAATTTGATATACGATTTAACATTTCGAATGTAATATTTATTTTAAATTGTTTGTTACCAATAAACGTGCATGCATTTTATATGTAACAATTAATATGTGATTATTATTTTATTTATTTTAAATTTAAAATTATTAAAAAACACATTATTAAAAAACCCGTTTTATAAAATAAAAACAATTTTAAAATTTTTTTCAGTTAAAAATGCAGTCCCCATTTTTTTCTTGTTTTTACTCCAGTTTTATGGTTCATATATATTTCTGTCCTTTTTAGTTTATGCTTCTGTATGTTGCATTTATTTTTCTTGGAATCCTGTGATGAATGATGCCGGGGGGGGGGGGGGGGGGGGGTTGGACAAGGCAGCGTCTTCCAGTACTCGCCAGAGATGTGTAACATCTAACCTCGGTAAAGAGCAAATTCATGTGTTTTTATGTTGCACATACACTTATAATAGAAATTCGGTCCCGAAATTGTGCGTAAATTTCTTTAAAATAATGCCTAGCGTGATAAATGTACGCGAATTATGTTTTCACCTATATTCCTTGACGAGAATCACACGTAAGTTTCCGCACTCGCCGCTAGAATTCGCTGTCGGAGCAGCTACATCGACTATTGGATTATTTGATCAGCAGACATAAATTTTAAACTACATAATTAAGTGATTCCGATAAAAGCGGAAAAGGCTTGAAAAAAAAATACTAAACCTCGGCTTTGGTACCAATTTTCGACAAATGATTTGATTAAAATACTGTCAATATTGTTAAAATAAAATGAACAGTGTTCAGTATTTAGTTTATCTTTGGCTTTGTGAACTTTGGTTCGCGCAATCGTCACAGATAGCAGAATCGTGGTTACACGTTCGTCCCATGCGACTTCGGCTTCATTCACGAGATTACTCCTGCCAAATGCCGTATACCGAGAGCTAAGATGTTTTACTCATTAAATATTTTATAGGGGGGAAAATATATATTTGACAGAATCCTTGAACGCGGTTTGTTCGGTGTTATGACTCTGGGTCTGTGAAAGCGCAGTAGGATGCCCGTGGGCGTGTGATAGCGACGGGAAGCCTACGATTCACTCGTCCTTCTGGACATACCCGAATACTCACGTTGGCAAGCCTTCTTTTCATAGACGAGAGAGCCAAACAAGAAGTTCCTCGAAGTTCATGCTCGCTTTTTTTTTTTTTTTTCGTACCACAACAGGTGTATTTATTTGGCGGAAACCGTTTACATGATTTCACAGTATCTTTAATGTAGCTATCCTAACCAAATCAACCGTCCACAATGTTTTAAAGTATTTCTAATGTAGCTAACCTAACCTAATTGACCATTAGTTATCATGAGTTGTATATTTATTTACAATGAACAAAAAAAAAAAAAAACCGAAGATGCACGATCGGACGTTTGGCTCTCTCGTCTTTTGAAAGAAGGCTTGACAACGTGAGTATTCGGGTATGTCCAGAAGGACGAGTGAATCGTAGGCTTCCCGATAGCGACAGTGCGCGGAGCTGTGGGCTTCTTCGACTCCACCCTCGTCGCCGCAAGTCACCACCGAACTCCGTAACTCCACGACACGGAACCAAGAACGAGAACGCCATATTTTTGGTTGTTTCCGCAGAGTTAGGGCGCGGTCGTACGGAACACCGAAACTACTTCAGGTGAACATGTTTAAGTGAACATGTTTACAAACACGAAAGTGTACGCTTTCCCGGCAGTTGGTATAAAATATGTTCAACTCCAAAACCGAACGTCTGCCGTCATCGAATGAATTCGTGCAACTGTACCTCTGTCAATAGAAATGCCGTGAGCATCAATTTTAAAATATTTAAATATCTACCTATTAATCTTTTTTTGTTGCAGTTGGTAAAATATTGCACGAAACTTGTGCCAGGAAAATTCTAAATCTTGCGTTTTTTTAGCAAATGACAATACTGAATAGCCAATCGGAGGCTTATGCAGAAGAGAAATCGTTCTGAACTACTTTACCCGTTTAGGTTTAATAAGACATGTCCTCGAACGAAACATGCTCATACTGTGTGTAACCGCACGTAGAAGTAGAAACATGTTTACGTGAAGTAGTTTAGGGTCCCGGTTACCGCACCCCTAAGCATTGCCAGTAGAAGGCATGATTTAAAATATTTTTATTTTGGACATACGCCCTTGCTGGTTTACATTTTATGTCATAGTGAAACCTCAATAACGGAAAAAAAATGAGATGAACTCACAAACTCACAGAAAACAAGCCAAAATCTGCCTAAGCCAAAAGTTAAGTGCATAGACAGCACAGCACGTGGAAGGAATTTGTCAGATAAATATTACACCACAGACGAACTTGGTGGGCTGACTACGACGAAATATTTGCAACAAAAAGAGCAAATAGTCAAAAAAAAAGATCTTGGACAACGCAGCGACGAATAGATGAACAAAACGATAATTTCTTGACATATATTGTGGACGCGACAACGACGAAACCACAAAAGAACACAAAAGGCTAAGACAAAACAGTTGCGAAGTTTCGTGATCTTGACCTCTGCTCACGTCATCAGGCACAAACAGACTGTCTTTACTGTTCTTGTTGCAACTGTTTCGTCACTGTCAGCCCTCTTTTTTTGTCTGTGCTGTGGAAATTTTTCTAATTCTGTGGTGTCTAAGCACTTTTATGTGTTATTGAGGTTTCTCTGTAACAAACAGTGTAAACCAATGATGGGCGTGTAAAAAAAAACATCTTAAATCAATATTCCCCATTAAAAGAATCGAACAAAGAACTTAGGAGACATGCTGTGACGTAGTTCAATACGTTTTTACCTCGCTATCGCCATATTGCAACACCCAAAATATTGCGGAAATGGTGCTTGACCACGTCTGATGGTAGTTAATAAGTGCAAATTAGAATATCCAAATTTAAACACAGTCACTTCTATAAGCTATAATATTTTAATAATGTTTCCACAATGCAAACACCGCGCTTCAGCCGATGCGCCCGGCAAACATGGCGCGGGCTATCAGCTGGATGAGGAGAAGCCTAAGATGTACATCAAGTTCTGTCCCTGCCCGAACACGCCCGAATATTCACCTTCGACCAACCTCGGGATGTTTTATTTTTGCGCAGGAAAAATGAATTCAGATATTAAAAGTGGCCGGTTAGGTTAGCTACATTAAAACACTTTAGAACACTATGGACGGTTAGTTAGGTTAGTATAGCTACATTAAAATAGAGAAATATAAATATGTATAAATAAACCCGAGGTTGGCCGAAGGTGAATGTTCGGGCGTGTTCGGGCGTGTTCGGGCAGGGACAGAACTTGATGTACATCTTAGGCTTCCCCTGGATGAGAAGCGGCTTCAGGCAGTGTCCATGTAGCGATGTATGCATGGTCACCCCTTGGCTCAGGTTGAACCCCGCTATGCTGCAGGGATAGGCGGGTCGCGGCGGTAGGGACCCGCCTGCGCCTGACGCCACCCCGACTTGCTGGCATCTAGTAAGGGAGGATTTGGGCAGAGGGCAACACAACGGGGGGGTGAGCTTATTGTTGTGCACCGTGCCACTGGCCATATTCGGAAGAAAATTATGTTCTTTCAAGTAGTACGTATTATTTTAATTGCTCGCGTAAATCAGTATTGTTAAACAGTGTTATTTGAGTATTGTTTTAGCTGTGTAACTAAATATTTTTTGCTGGCACATAAAACTTCTTGTTCAACTAATTACATTACCTTGTTTATTTTCGTTTTAAACACAGTTATCGGGAACTATAAAAAGTAAAATAAAAACCCAACGTAACGTGTTAGTTTCAGCCTTACTTTCCCTTAGCATGTTTGTAATGGCGTTTTATCTGGCATACAATGATTCTGCGTGCTGCATGTAATCATTGTTGAATTGGTTTTTGTGACTGGTTCGCCAGTTTTCTATTAGTACTGTAATAACTGAAATTGCAAAATATTTTTTATATATAATCTGATAATGTGTTTTATGTTTCGTTTTTGTGCGTAGTATGTCTGAAGACCATGTTTTGTTCCTGAATCACAGCTTATTTTGAGTATACACGACAACTACAGCTACCCAGACCCTCTGGCTAACAAATGCAGCAATATGACCGTGTTGCTTGCTGTTCTTATGCAAATATTCTGTTATCAAGTGCAACAATAAACTCTTATACACTGCAAGGCAGCGTACTCTGGACAAAACAGCACACGGTTGTAAACACTCCTCAATGCGGATAGTTAGTGGTACGTATTTCAATATAAAGAAATGGGGGCATTCAGAAGGTAGTATACATATTATGTTAAATTCTTGTGTAAGTGAAAACCTATCTGTTATCGTTAATTAAACGTAAGACCAACAAACAGTCAATCAACGGGGTATTTATTAAATGTTTTAAAGCACGATCAAATGCCGCAGTCAATAATGCTAATACATTGTTTCAACGTTTGAAAGAAAAAAATAAGTGGTTTTATTTTACATTTTGGCACTGTTGTTTTCATAGCATTGATGGGAATGATTACAATGTTAAGTGAAACGGGTTTCAATAGGTATATTTAGTGAAATATGTTCATGCTTTCTTGCAAAATTGATTAATTGACACAGAAGTTTTGATAGACAGGGTCAACTCTTGGAAATTGTCTAGAGTAATATGTAAGAGTATGGGTATCCTGGATGAGTTCCTGCCACTGACGCTAAAACTTCCGCAACGTTATTATTTTTTTTTTTTGCTAAATATTTCTTCGACCACATTTCTTCGAGTGCACTAAGTAAAGGTATCAAAATCGAACATGCGTAATATTGATGTGAAAAAGTCACGGAGTATAAACTGGTGACGTTTCTAGTTCACCCGCACAGTGTGACAGCGGCCTTAAGGAGAATAAGGTTCCGCCATCTTGGATTTTTCCCCATATTTGTGCTATAATTCTAATTTTGAACTATTTATCCCAATTTTTGTCCTGTCAAGGCATGAGTAATATAGGTACCTCATTCTATACTTTGTTGCAACCACATATTTACTCACAGACTAGTCTGTACGCGCCGCGAGGAAATAACTTAGAGGGCTACTACAACTAAGTATCATGATAATCAAACCAGTTCACAAGCGTTGACTTTCAACAAACAGCCAAAGCTAAGACATTTATGCCATACTGAAGTAGCTTGGCCTCTGGTTTGTAACCGCGTTCTTGGCGAATAATTCACCGACGTTTCGGTCGACACTGGAGTCGCCATCATCAGGGAGCAGTTACCTACAACCCAGAAGCCAAGCTACTTCAGACAATGGTCGTGAAAGCCTACGAACATTATTAAATGCCATACTGAACCAACATTAAAAGCACTGGAGCTTTATTGCAAATTGTATAATCGGTGTATTTGTAATTTGCAAGATGGCGACAGCCGAGCGTCGACGCGGCGACGTCTGATCGGGCGATCACGCGATATCCTGCGCATGCGCACATCACGCCGGTGACTCACGACATCGCGAAATTTTCCCCTCGCGCGGTGCTAATTGATGACGTGACTTTTTTCCTCGCCGATCACACTCCTCATGGCCGCGCGATAAAGCGAAGCACGCTCCAAGCCGCAGTTGTGCGTTTCTTTCCTAGATGGCGTGCTGGCCTCTTAAGAAAAGCATCGTGTTTTTTTAATACCTAGCGATATATAGGTATATATTTATTTATTCCCCACGTACTCCATGCATTTGTATTTCAGGTAATACTCCAGGTTATAATAATATCAAGTATTGGATATTTAGTACTGCTTTTTTTTTGTACTCCAATTAGCTTTTCTTTTTTAATAATACAGTAATTTTTCACCTATGCTTTTCAATGTAAAAGAAAATTTACCACTCAGTTCCCTCTATAATTTTCAGGCAGGCAGGGTTCCTTACAGTTATGTAGACAAAACATAATTGTACTTTCTTGAAAGATAACAAGGTAAAAAAAAAACGTTTAACCAACTCGTGGGTACATTATAATATTTGGTTTTGTTTAAAAAAATAAATTAATTAAAGGACGCCTGGATGCCACGGAAACGTGTGGCACGTTAAATTCTATCTAAAATATCTTGGAAGCATTCTGTTATGTGCTTCATAATTACTAATTAGATCTTCTAGCTTCGTCATGCCAGAAATGTTTCTGATTCACTCAGCACTGGGTTTTTCTTGTGGGATTGCCCGTTGGGAAAGGGAAGGGGGGGGGGGGGGGTTCCTGTGGACGTATATTCAGTTTCAAGAATTTGTCCCCTTTATTCGCCCGAGAACGAAAACTCTTAAAAGATGTAGGCCATCGCTGGACACTGGTTTCCACTCCGCGCCAAAGCTTTTCTTTCAGCGCTCTCCTCTTTTTTTCCCGGGGAGCCTGACCACCCCTGAGCGAGGTCCTCCTTTGAAGGCGCCAGATCGAGGCCACCCCGCCTCCTAAAGCGCTCACCCCTGCCGGGTTAAAGAGGGGTGTAAGTTGGGGGCTGGCGCGAAACTTCTTTTGAGTGACCGCTCGCAAGGGGGAGCGGCAGGATCTGGAAGCCTCTTATCCCCCTTCCCCTTTCTCCGCGGAAAGAAAAACCTTCCGAGAGCGCCAAATAAATGACCGGAATGGTCTGCAGGGAAGCCCAGTTCCAGGAAAATTTCATTGGTTGAAGTAGAGATTGATAGTTTTCGTGCAAAGGGGGGGAAAGAAAAAAAGTTGGACTGAGGGTCATTTTGCCAGGACCAGAGTGAAATGAAAATGCTAGATAAATAAAGCAGGCAGCCTGTCTGCTAGTTTGTATCTTACTCAAACCATTTGTATGGATACATGTATTTATTTAATTAATGTACGTCGTCTTTTAAAGAAACACAGTGTGTTCGGGCTTTTCTTAATCTTTGTCATTCCTGCAAAAATTAGAATTTGAAACATTTTAATTTTTTTCATATTATACTGTATTTGTCAAATTTTTTTACTCTTGCGACCATAAGTTATTGCAGCAAACATTCAGAAATCGCGTCGCAAGCAATCATTTGTAGATAGACGTGCGGTTATATTACTCAGTTTTGAGTGTTTTTTAATTCGTTTTTATTGCGTTTTATTTAGAAATGTTATTTTTACAGAAATTCTATTTTACATAGGTATTATTTGAGGTTACAGGGACTTTCATAAAGTAGTCTGGGGGGATGTTGGTCCAAGACGAAGGAGTTTATGTGAAAATGTGACGATATTCGATAACTTTACATGATTTTAGTGACAGACGGCGCGCGCCGACGCTCGTCGCCGTGGCGCCTGTGGATCTCTGGCGGGCTCTGGCGGGATCTGTTGGGCTCTGTCGGGCTCTGACAGTCTCTGGCGGGCTCTGACAGTCTCTGGCGAGCTCTGACAGGCTCTGGCGGGCTCTGACAGTCTCTGGCGGGCTCTGACAGTCTCTGGCGAGTTCTGACAGGCTCTGGCGGGCTCTGACAGTCTCTGGCGGGCTCTGACAGTCTCTGGCGAGTTCTGACAGGCTCTGGCGGGCTCTGTTGGGCTCTGACAGTCTCTGGCGGGCTCTGACAGTCTCTGGCGAGCTCTGACAGTCTCTGGCGAGCTCTGAAAGGCTCTGGCGGGCTCTGACAGGCTCTGGCGGGCTCTGACAGGCTCTGGCGGGCTCTGACAGTCTCTGGCGAGTTCTGACAGGCTCTGTCGGGCTCTGACAGTCTCTGGCGGGCTCTGACAGTCTCTGGCGAGTTATGACAGGCTCTGGCGGGCTCTGTTGGGCTCTGACAGTCTCTGGCGGGCTCTGACAGTCTCTGGCGAGCTCTGACAGTCTCTGGCGAGCTCTGAAAGGCTCTGGCGGGCTCTGACAGGCTCTGGCGGGCTCTGACAGTCTCTGGCGGGCTCTGGCGGGCTCTGGCGGGCTCTGACAGGCTCTGGCGGGCTCTGACAGTCTCTGACAGTCTCTGGCGAGCTCTGACAGTCTCTGGCGAGCTCTGAAAGGCTCTGGCGGGCTCTGACAGGCTCTGGCGGGCTCTGACAGTCTCTGGCGAGTTCTGACAGGCTCTGTCGGGCTCTGACAGTCTCTGGCGGGCTCTGACAGTCTCTGGCGAGTTCTGACAGGCTCTGGCGGGCTCTGTTGGGCTCTGACAGTCTCTGGCGGGCTCTGACAGTCTCTGGCGAGCTCTGACAGTCTCTGGCGAGCTCTGAAAGGCTCTGGCGGGCTCTGACAGGCTCTGGCGGGCTCTGACAGTCTCTGGCGGGCTCTGGCGGGCTCTGGCGGGCTCTGACAGGCTCTGGCGGGCTCTGACAGTCTCTGACAGGCTCTGGTGGGCTCTGTCGGGCTCTGATGGGCTCTGGCAAGCTCTGATAGGCTCTGGCGGGCTCTGACAGGCTCTGGCGGGCTCTGACAGTCTCTGGCGAGCTCTGACAGGCTCTGGCGGGCTCTGACAGTCTCTGGCGGGCTCTGACAGTCTCTGGCGAGTTCTGACAGGCTCTGGCGGGCTCTGACAGTCTCTGGCGGGCTCTGACAGTATCTGGCGAGTTCTGACAGGCTCTGGCGGGCTCTGTTGGGCTCTGACAGTCTCTGGCGGGCTCTGACAGTCTCTGGCGAGCTCTGACAGTCTCTGGCGAGCTCTGAAAGGCTCTGGCGGGCTCTGACAGGCTCTGGCGGGCTCTGACAGTCTCTGGCGGGCTCTGGCGGGCTCTGGCGGGCTCTGACAGGCTCTGGCGGGCTCTGACAGGCTCTGGTGGGCTCTGGTGGGCTCTGGCAAGCTCTGATAGGCTCTGGCGGGCTCTGACAGGCTCTGGCGGGCTCTGACAGTCTCTGGCGAGCTCTGACAGGCTCTGGCGGGCTCTGACAGTCTCTGGCGGGCTCTGACAGTCTCTGGCGAGTTCTGACAGGCTCTGGCGGGCTCTGTTGGGCTCTGACAGTCTCTGGCGGGCTCTGACAGTCTCTGGCGAGCTCTGAAAGGCTCTGGCGGGCTCTGTTTGGCTCTGACAGTCTCTGGCGGGCTCTGACAGTCTCTGGCGAGCTCTGACAGTCTCTGGCGAGCTCTGAAAGGCTCTGGCGGGCTCTGACAGGCTCTGGCGGGCTCTGACAGTCTCTGGCGGGCTCTGTTGGGCTCTGACAGTCTCTGGTGGGCTCTGACAGTCTCTGGCGAGCTCTGACAGTCTCTGGCGAGCTCTGAAAGGCTCTGGCGGGCTCTGACAGGCTCTGGCGGGCTCTGACAGTCTCTGGCGGGCTCTGGCGGGCTCTGTTGGGCTCTGACAGTCTCTGGTGGGCTCTGACAGTCTCTGGCGAGCTCTGACAGTCTCTGGCGAGCTCTGAAAGGCTCTGGCGGGCTCTGACAGGCTCTGGCGGGCTCTGACAGTCTCTGGCGGGCTCTGGCGGGCTCTGTTGGGCTCTGACAGTCTCTGGCGGGCTCTGACAGTCTCTGGCGAGCTCTGGCGGGCTCTGACAGTCTCTGGCGGGCTCTGGCGGGCTCTGGCGGGCTCTGACAGTCTCTGGCGAGCTCTGACAGGCTCTGGTGGGCTCTGGCGGGCTCTGACAGTCTCTGGCGAGCTCTGACAGGCTCTGGTGGGCTCTGTCGGGCTCTGGTGGGCTCTGGCAAGCTCTGATAGGCTCTGGCCGGCTCTGACAGGCTCTGGCGGGCTCTGACAGTCTCTGGCGAGCTCTGACAGGCTCTGGTGGGCTCTGGCGGGCTCTGACAGTCTCTGGCGAGCTCTGACAGGCTCTGGTGGGCTCTGTCGGGCTCTGGTGGGCTCTGGCAAGCTCTGATAGGCTCTGGCGGGCTCTGACAGGCTCTGGCGGGCTCTGACAGTCTCTGGCGAGCTCTGACAGGCTCTGGCGGGCTCTGACAGTCTCTGGCGGGCTCTGACAGTCTCTGGCGAGTTCTGACAGGCTCTGGCGGGCTCTGTTGGGCTCTGACAGTCTCTGGCGGGCTCTGACAGTCTCTGGCGAGCTCTGAAAGGCTCTGGCGGGCTCTGTTTGGCTCTGACAGTCTCTGGCGGGCTCTGACAGTCTCTGGCGAGTTCTGACAGGCTCTGGCGGGCTCTGTTTGGCTCTGACAGTCTCTGGCGGGCTCTGACAGTCTCTGGCGAGCTCTGACAGTCTCTGGCGAGCTCTGAAAGGCTCTGGCGGGCTCTGACAGGCTCTGGCGGGCTCTGACAGTCTCTGGCGGGCTCTGGCGGGCTCTGTTGGGCTCTGACAGTCTCTGGCGGGCTCTGACAGTCTCTGGCGGGCTCTGACAGGCTCTGGCGGGCTCTGTTGGGCTCTGACAGTCTCTGGCGGGCTCTGACAGTCTCTGGCGAGCTCTGACAGGCTCTGGCGGGCTCTGTTTGGCTCTGACAGTCTCTGGCGGGCTCTGACAGTCTCTGGCGAGCTCTGACAGGCTCTGGCGGGCTCTGTCGGGCTCTGACAGTCTCTGGCGGGCTCTGGCGGGCTCTGGCGGGCTCTGACAGTCTCTGGCGGGCTCTGACAGTCTCTGGCGAGCTCTGCCAGGCTCTGGCGCCTCTAGCTCCTCCGAGACACCGAGACCCTCCGAGACACCGAGACCCTCATCTGTGCGTAGTCCTTCGTCTTCGTAGTCTGTCGCCTTCGTCTTCGTAGTCTGTCGCGGCTGCTCGCTGCCAGTTAGAAATGCCTCCGCCGCTCATCATTTTCGGCGCTCCCGCTTCTCTCTAGATTGTTCGGCGAGGGCTTTGTTTTTTTTTTTGTTTGTGTTCATCTTGAAAAGTATTTTCTTGATCTTGCAGTTTCCTTTGGTTGTGGATGTATCTTCGTCACATTTTGTGGCGAAATTACGAGTTTTCAATTCTGTGTGAATTAATCAAATCTGGTTTATTGTTCTGGCGTGAATGCGTCTATTCGCTCGTCACAGCGATGGACAAGTCTTGTGCCGTAGCTCTCGGCGTCGAAACGGAAATGAAAAAATTCAAAACACTTCCTTGTCATGAATTTATCCTGACGTTTTCACGAAACATCTTCGGTGCGGACCCGAACTGCCTGTCTCTCTCTCTTTTTTTCTTCAGAAAGTGTATCGTCTCGTGGATTGTATCTTAGTTTCGCTGCAACGTAAATTTTGACTAAACTTACGTTTTCACGTAAAATAAATGGTTGGTTGAACTTTTGATGCGGGTTAGAAGTTATATGTACTTGGCTTAGTAAAAAACTAACTTTAATTTTGCATGCAAATATGTAATTAATAAACATTAAATAATAAAAGGACTGGAATGATATTACAAAATACGGTTGGTAAAGCATAAATTCAATCTAATTAAAAAAGTAAATAAATTCTCATTATTCGATGTTAATATAAACAATAATGTTTAAAATTAATTAAATAGTAATGTAATAATATAAAATTCAAATAAATTAAACATACGGAAAAACAACCTCACTTTTGTAAATACACTTGAAAAAGTTAATGAACACCATTTATATCACTAATATTCACAACAACAATTTTTTTTAATTAAATAGACCAGTATTCAATATCAATCACTAATATTCAATAGCAAATATATAATTTTTATTTGTATGTAGATTATTTTTTCATCCTGTGAAAATTTCGTTGAGTGGTGCACGCGAATCGTAAAATTTCACTCTCATTTCTTTTCTCTCTCGCAACGAGCCTAAAGAAGCGTAACTTTGAAAACCTTGTCTGCGCTACTCACGAGCCAAGCGCACAGACAGGCGCCAGGGGCCGCAGATAAGACACGCAGGGGGCAGACGCGGCCTCTAAGCGTTGAGGGTGAGCTAGGGTTTAGTGTCGACCGGGGGGGGGGGAGAGGGGAGAGCACCTCTGGACGTGGGAAGCTGCGGGGGCCGCGGGTTATCGCGCGCCGCCCCCTGCTCGACGGAGCGCCGCGGCGGCGGCGGGAGCACGTAGCGGCGGCGGCGGCGGCGGCGGCGGCGGCGGCGCTGCTGCTCGGTCGTGTCGCCTCCACGCCCGCCGCCGCCGCTACGTGCCGTTCCGGGGCGCGGTCGTTCGTTTACTCCACGTTGACACACATCCTGACGCCTTGTTCCGCCGCGCCATCTTGTTTGTTTGTTTGTTTGTTTGTTTCTTGGACTGCGTAGTTCCACAAGGGGAAGGGGAGGGGAGGATATAAAACGTGAGCGAGTCTGTCACTATTCGCCCACACCAACACGACACTACATCACGCCAGTTAGCCGATCTAACTGGCGGGGAGCTTCTCTCCCCCGCATGTGACAGGTACACGTAACTTTTTAAAGCATTACACCACCTACCAGCGCACACACAGGCCCGTGTGCCAAACTTATCCCACAAGACACACGCCCCGCCCGTTGATCCAAGTGATTTTACAAAAGTGTGGGGTGCAACTGAATTTACACCCACTAAGCGAGTTATAGAAACTTCGGTTTCTGGTCTCGCACACACTAACTGCCCCGGTTGGCAATATGATGGATCGGCGGCAGTACTCACCAGTGATGTGTGACATCTAATGGCGGTAACGAGGAAATTCATGCGTTCTCATGTATGAAAATTTTACCTCTAATACGAAACTCGGACACGAAATTTAACGTAGAATTATTTTAAATAATGTCGAGCGTGATAAATATATAGGTACGCAAATCGTGTTTTCAACTACCTACATTTCTTGACGCGTATCACACGTAGTGTCCGAACCCGCCGCTAGAATTCGCTGCCGGAGCGGCTACGTCGACTATTTGATCATTGAATTAGCAGACTGCAATGTTAAACTTTATAATGAACACAGCTCCGATTAAAGCGAAATTTTTTGGAAAACCCAAAACCGTGGCTTTGGACCGGATGAATTTAATAAAATACTCATATATTGTTAAAATTCATTAAACTGTTAATACTATATAGTTTCTCCTTGGCTTTGTGACGCCATCCGCCACAGATGGCAGCATCGCGGTTACACATTTGGGTCCCATGCGACTTCTGTTCCAGTCGCGAAATTACTCCTTCCAAATGCCATATACCGAGCGCAAAGATGTTACACATCCAAATAGGAAAAGGGGGGGGGGGGGGAGATTGGAATCGAAAATGTATCTGCATAACCTTGAAAATACAGGGAAATGAACAAAATCTTAGTTACAGAACAGTACCAGTAGTTCTTATTACGTAGTGTCTTAATGTCTCAAAATCTAGTTGTATTTTTGTCGTAAATTCGGTGGCATTAAGAATCCGGATCTTATTTTTACCAAAATCAAACTACAGATGCACAATCATATATTTATAATCATTATCCCGATCCCAATAATAACCCATCATTTTAAAGTTTGAATATAAAATAAAATTCCTTTATCAGTCTGGTATTATCACTGGATATAACCAGACAGTTCCAACTGTATATTGTATTGTGCTGTAAAATTTTTCTAGGTGATTCCACATGTTGGGAATATTTTTTAAATACCTGTATTTAAGTATTTATAGGGTGCTTGTATGTTGTATACTTCCCAAGTGTTGCCTATATGCACGCAATAAGCAGAAAACTTAAAAAATATACAGAAATGTTTCCATAAAGCATAGTTTCAACGCTAACGTTTATCAACCCCGTTTATCAGGAGGGAGATATCGTGTCCCCCTGCCCCCCTCCCCCCTGGATCTACGCCCATGTCAGTCATCTTGCTAGATAATACGCCCAGACAAGAAAAAAAACCAGTCATGGGGTATGTCGACAGAAGAGAAAACTTAAAACTTTGTTTTTAAATGTGTAATATGACATATTTTCTACGTCAGATGTACGTAAGAAAATTATTTTAGTATTATGTCAGTACGATGTCAGCATGATATCATTTATCCTTACATCATTTTTTAGTCACAACAGATGTCAGTGGTATGTTAAAATTACGTAAAAATTCATTACCTAGCTATGACTTACCAGTGATGTCAGACCTAGGTCATGTATTCACGTGGTCAAATTAACTTCACTTACTGCTACTACAGCATGTCGGTGATGCGAACTCACAAGATTTTACCCATCCAAAAAAAGAGTCCAACACGCACATGATACAGTCGAGTATATACAATGTATTAGTGTATATATGCGTATACATGTACACAGGCCGCTGCGCGTCGCCAGTCTGGCGCAACACGTCACTAGCATGTCGGTGTCGCGAACCCATAAGTTTTGCCCCTACCAAATTCGCTCAACGCGGCTTAAGAATTTTTCACTTCAAAAACTCAGTGAAATTGGCTGAATTAAAAAAAAAAATGCTGAAAACCTGAGTTTCTGCTTTCAAATATCTATTCTAGTTGATGGCACGACACGGCTGAATAACAAATGTTGCCAAGACGTTCCGCTCTTTTTTTTTTTCCTTCGTAAAACGGGGGAAACGCGGTGGATGTTTCCTTGCGCAGGTGGGTTTTCTCGGGCAATTATTCCTGTTTCGCCACCAAACAACCGTTCCGTCAAATGCCCCATTACAGGATGTCCACAGTGAGGAAAGTCGTGTGACGTAAGCCCTGCTCCTGGCACTTGACCACACGGTCCACAACTCGCCGGGAGTAGCGGTTATCACGCGCGCCATCAGACTTTCCTGTACTCTGCCACCAAGTAGTTAAATACGCATGAAATATCAGATTGTGACTCTGAGCATTAACAACTGGTTGTGGCGAACAAATAAATACGTAACTTCAAATTCAATCAATTAGCAGAAATACGAGGGAGGAGGCCCTAGGCTGCTTACTTTTAATTTGCAAAATAAACTGAACACTGTGTTTACAAAAACTCGCACGGACCAAACAGCTTAACACAACTGCACTGAACTATTTGCGTAAATATAATTAAGCATAAACCGTAAAATTTAACGTGAACACAAAATACAATTTACCGCGAAAAAGAAAGTACTGCAGTAATAAACGTTATTACACTTAAAAAATATATATATCAAAATTGATTATGGCCGATATAGTTCAACTAACAAATAATTCACGTGTCGGGATGATTAATTAATTTCTTGCGTTTATTTCAACCCAAAATAAACTAACTTTCCACGCTTCTCAAACAGCAATAAAAAAAATTCAAGTTTAAATTTAAACTGGCCCATTAAGTCTCGCGACGGTGCCGAACCACTGGATGAAAATAATACGTCTGTCCGTGAGTTGCTATATCTGTGATAAGGAACGCGCCATTCAATGAGGTTGTTAGTTCAAAATATCACTGGGATAGGGCAAGACTTACTTGTTCAGTTTCTTCTGTGCAGCCCCCCACGAACGCGCGTGCTCGGGAACCGGACCCAGGCCATCTCCACAGGCCCGGAACAGCTGACCACTCACGCACACTCCCGCGCGGGGCACTGGTCGTGTTGACGAATGTTGCGCTAAAAGCCAACTACAACGCAAAGTTTGGTTCGCTTCGCGCATTACGCCACTTGGATGGCAGCACCGTCGTTACACATTTTCGTCGACTTCCTTCCCACTCAAGAAATTACTCCCACCAAATATGCCGTGTGTGGAGAGCTAAGATGTAACACACAAAAAAAAATAGTTAGGGAAATTCAAAAATTTTGGTTAAGGAAAATCAGGAAAAAGATGTGTGTGGACACCCTGCATTAGCAATTCATCACGTTTTGTTTCCCGTAAATGACACTGATTTATTTTAGTGCGTGTATCGCGGACGAGGTGGCACCACCGGGTCCTCTGGTCATCGTTGTTTTCACTCTTTGCCGAGGGAGGGGGCGGCGGTCGTCGCGCGGGGGGTCGCCATGGGAGGTTGCCGGCCGGCGCGAGAGGCAATCAGGTAAACCACGAGCCCCCGGATGCTGTCTAAGGAAGGGGGGGGGGGGGAGTGTGATGGTAACGAGTCCCCCTGCGACGCCACACGCGCGATGGAGGCCCGCGCGCTCCCCCGACACATCTTATTAGATGCCGCGCCGCCCGGACCGTGATTTATTCCCCCGAGCGGGCGCTGCCCCTCCCCCAATATATTAGGCCCGGTAATTACTGGAGGCGGGCGGCGCGGACAGCCGGACCGTCGGGCGTCGCGGGCTCCGCGCGTGATTTGTGCGCGCGCGCCCGGGCCCCGCTGCCCCGCGCCCGCGCGAAAATCCCACCGTCGCGTCGCAATGATCGATTATTCAATCGACTTGACGTGAAACTTCGTCTGCGGCCGGGAAGCCTACAAACTCACGTAGTTTCGGTTCCCTGCCACGTTCGTGCAACTTCGGATTTCTCTCAAAAATTGAAATTAAAAAAAATCTAAGGGTTAGATTAGGTTAGGTCAGTCACAACATGCTTGTTTTCATTTGGAAACTTTTGATTTTAGCGGCTGAAGTGGCGTTAATACCAAAACGCAAAACTTCGGAAATCTTCGGCAGTGTGTGACTAGGCAGTGTGACGTCTTCAGAGCCGGGCTGCCGTCGTAAACTTGGAAAGTTTCGTGTTTCTAAGTTAAGACGATCCCAAAACCAAAATTTTGTTTTTTAAAAAAATATATGAATTTCAGAAAAAAATTATCCTTAACCGAATCAACATGGTTTATCACACACTAACTGGTTCGGTGTGGTGTTAGTGGAACTCTGGGTCATTTCATAAATAATTGGGAAATATGTAAAGAGCTGCAAATTGTGCACTGTTGTCAAAATAGAATGTATAAAATTACCCACATGTATGAATTATTAACAAAATTGGCGTTTTATAATTTATAATGCCACCGTGCGTCTGGTTTTAAAATAGTGAACCTCCTCTTTTCCTCATCAAGATTACTAGAACTGTAGCCCTAAGGACGAACTCAAACTGAAGCGCATGATTTGTAATTTTTTGTATGTTATCGGGTAAATAACATGAAGTACTTAGGACACTGTTATAAACAAAAAACAAAAATGTTACCTGAATATTTTGAGCGTTAAGTTTAAATTTAGGGTTTTCGTACTTCATTGCAAATCGTAGGCGCTTTGCTCGAACTGAATTACATTATGTTTTCGTTGATTAAAATGCAATAGGCAAATTTAGAGCCCTATTAGAATTCGTAACTAGAATAATCGATTTTTTTGGTCCCACCCTAATAGGTACGGCTGCTTTCACAAGGTTCCAAACCAACACTCCAGGGTATAATAATTCAAATATTGGCCCAACCACTCCCCAATTGAGTAACAGATTTGCTACTAAATTAGCGCGGGTTCGAGCCCGCTAGTGCTACCAGTGCTAATTTCAACTGAACACAGAAACAGCAGCAACTTGCACCACCACGAAAACCTAGATTCACCTCGTTATTATTTCAGAGATGACTGGCGGGCATCGATTGCGTCACCCGGGACTTTTGGCGGGCCCGCGGTTAGACGGCCCGGGGGGACTCGGGACCGCGTGCTGCAGTGACGATAAGAGTATCGCAGCGGTGTTGTCCGACCATAAGGACTCCCTGTTCCTCGTGAGCGCGCAGGAGGCATGCCCCACTTCACCCGCCCTCGTCCACCCCCGCCGAGTCGGGCAGGCCTCCTGCGAGGAGGGTGGGGGTTGCTGTATCGGTGCGTGCACCGAGGGCTCACGGGGCCCGCGCACCTCTCTCTCTCCCCCCCCCCACCCCACCCCCTTCACCTGCTCCTGACCCGGGATGCTGGGCGAGCGAGATTACATCTCAGCCGCGCCGCGTGCGCCGTGCGGTTCGCGGCGGGTGAAAAGGGGGGGGGGGCGGTAAATCAAATACATTAAATTATTCCGGGGCACATCCGTCAACCGCGGCGGGGGAGGGTACGGAGGGTGGCCGGCCTTTTAATTGGAGTCGTGCGAGTCCGCGGCGCGCCCTCCGCTACAGGCTGTGCAGTTGCCTCGTGGCTGGCGCAACACTTCCCGGAGCCCCGCCACGCGCGGCAGCCATCCTCCGCCCACTTCCCAGATCGAACTCTCAACTTATTTTACCATTTTTTTGTCGGATTCAACTTCACGCTCAAAATCTGACCACAAAGCTTCTTTATATTCCCGTCCAAAAAAAAAAAAAAACGCAGTACCATTACAACCATTTCACTGGCTTTTCTTCAGAGTTGCAGGGTGCAAAAACGCTCCCAAGGTTTGAACGTGATGTTGCGAAATACATCGTTCAGTGTCGCAAAATGATTCCAAAACCCCCGCAGGATGTATTTATATGCAGACGTCAACATAAGGTTGTAACAAACCCAGGCGACCGTATTAACCATTTGATTAAGTTGGTTAAAGCCCTTAATTACCTGCCAGCAAGTCTGCTATATTATGCGCGACTACAATGTTCTAGACGCTGCTGTGTTGCCCCTAATGCCTTCCCTCTTACCTCTACAAACACACTCTTACCCAGGAGGATTACCTGCAGTATTTCCAGGAACTGAAGGCACGCGATAATTTGCTTGACAAGGAGTCCTTTAGCCTCGCATTGGCGATTACACTGCTAATTTCAGCCGAATCACAGCACCGTGCAGGGCAGCCACCTTAGCCATCATATCACCACTGTACGTGAAGAAGTGGTGGTCCTAGACTTTGCGGGGTCCCGGCCTTTTTAATTTTACCGAGACCCTCCTCCGGAAATTTTGGGGAAAAAAAAAAAACTGTTTTCAAACGAAATTTTCAAGCCAATCTGGAACTTAAATTTCAACGATGGATTCGTTAATTTAAATAAAGAAATGTTGATATTCTTTCCTGATAAATTATCTTCGTGTCAGTTTTATAATTGCTTACGATCAAATTCCTGTGGATTCGAGTAATAATAGGCTACGTGGCAATAAAATATTTGAAAGTTTTATTTTTTCCTAAATTAAATCACGAATAGAAATTTTGTTTTGACTAGCACTAATTAACATGATAATATTTTTTATTTTATTTATGTCCGTGTTTTAAAATGAACACTAGACGAACAAGTAAAATAAAAATTTAAAAAAATCCCGCTGGTCGCGGGGCCCTGGGCCCTGCTCAGGAGCCCCCCGCCGTGAAGCGTCGAGCGCGTTGGACGAGTGAGTGTACAAGCTGCTCGCTTTTGTTTAGCGGGGGTAAAGATTCAGATTCTCTTCTCACTTCTCGCTTTTCGGCATGAATTTCCGACAGGAATATGAATGTATTTAAGAGGCCGTGTCAGTAAATGTTTATTTCCAATATTCTGCTCTAGAAGTTCTCTCTTTTAACAGTGAGATTTAGTGGCTTTTTCAACCGAAGGAAATGAAGCCGCAGCGCGTGATAAAGCTACTATACCCTTATCACAGGATTAGTGGGAAGGTTGACAGCTCGAGTTTACTCGACGAAAAATGTATCTGGTTCCTCGACAATCTGAGAGGATGACAATCTGACCGGCGGCTCACTAGGAAATTGCGGATGCAGGGATTCAGAATCAAGAAACCTCACTTTAACAAATGTAGTATGAGTCGTATCTAAAACTAAAACTAAAAATTTTAATACTTTAAACGTATCGGAATACAATTAATCTTCAAACATGTGGTAATTATTCTTTATCTGGATGTAATAGTTCGTGAAAAATAATGTTAGTTGACATTAAAAAGTATACGAAATTCATCATGTAACGTTTTAAAAGGATAATAACATAAATGCATATGCTTAGATATTGCATATGCATCACACACAATCTAAATACAATCTCACTTAAGTCACACTACCTAATTTTTTACAATGCACCATCATACAGTTTAACAGAGGTAGGTGAACCTCTTATCGACGTTGTTTCAAAGAATTTAAATTTACAAATATTATTATTTATCTTAATACGATATGTAGCCTACCTTTATGAATACGAACTTACAAAAAAATTATTGAATTTATCACATTACACTTTAACATTACACAAGACTAAAACACTAACAAAACTTAATTTTATACATTGCTGTAGCATATTAGAAGACGAAATAACTCACAAGACTAACATTAAGAGGGCTGCATTACAAATTTACTTTACAGAGAAGAAAATATCCTTTCAAGATATTTCATTACCTCATTGATTACATAATACTGCCGTTGATGTGATCGTAGATATAAAGTATTTAAAAAATATATTCCATTATGTTTATGTAAATATTTTGAAAAAGTTATTGCTTAAAGATGCTCATTATTTAAATAATAACGAATCTTTTACTTTTATGTACTGAACAAACAAAATACTTATAAGTTAATAAGAATAAGCTTAGTTGAGTAACATCTTCAATTTGTATTGAATTCAATGTACATATCGAAAATCATGTACAATGAATGCAAAAGACTGAATTCAATAAATATTTGATCTTGTGAAACGGCCATAATATTGATGTAGATTAGGGACCGGAAAAATTCGCGGTTTCGACGGCCTTCAGGATAGACTGCACATTCCCCTGTACACTCGGGCAAATAACGGCAGTTCATTTGCTGCTGACTTGTTAGTCGTCTCAGCTTGTTTGTCTGTGATTCGATCCATCTTTGGTTGGTGTTTTATAATTGGTTGAGATTCGTCCAGATGAACAGTAAGCCAATAGCAAAATCATCTAAAAGGTATATGTATTTGACTTCTAGCCTATCGCCGAATGAATCCGCGAATTTTTCCGGTCTCTATTAATTATAGATGCTCACATGCATCGTGAGAGTCCGTATAAAGCCTATTACAATTCTATAAGTATACATGTGTAATATAATTAAAACTTGTTTAAGTAAGATCATCACAAAAAAAATATGAAAATCCTTCAACAGTAAGTGATGTTTTATAAGATTTTAACAAAACACACTTACAATAAGAGAATACTAATCATACCACATAATTCAACACAAAATATACATTCCAGTAGGCGCTACGTAAAAACAACTTCTATTTTTATGCTGATAACTCTGCATTGTTTTATATATATATCATTATTTCTAACTTTTAATATTCTCTACACATTAACTGAAATTACTTATTTACAGAGTCTTAGCTAATGTTGGTCTGTACCACATACAGTTCGTACGATATCTCTACGCAAAACACATACAGTTCATTATTAGTAATATCAATTATATTTCATGAACATAATGAAATTAGTATAGGCCCTAGGTTGTTCACTGTTAATTGAGTACTTCTGAAGTATTTTCATTGTGAGTTAACATACATACCAAATGCCATTCTTCCAGTAAAGTTACAAAGAAGACAACAAGATAATATAAATATGTATGTAGTACCATATTTTAAACCCCTATTAAATGAATAATAACTCAATCTCTATTCTGGACTATTAAAAAATAATTTTTATTACTGTTATTTATAACTTAAATAAAATGACAACTAACAAATTAGTAAAAAATATAATTACGTGCAATATAGTGTGACATTTGTACTTGGACGGCAAACGAATATAATAAAATGTCTATGACAATGTTAACTTTACTCATTATTATGGAAAGAAACAAAATGGGCAGATAAGCATATTCTACGCTGACATTCGAAAATGCTCAATTCAAAATGAACATTCCCTAGCAAGAAAATTTATTTTATATCACCACAAAAAATCAAACTGCGGCGTCATTTTCCCGATGACAAACAAAAAAGTTGTATGGTCGCAAATAATACATTCGTATGGCGTCACATCAGCGGAATATTCCCTTGGCATAAATGTGTGAAGTCTGTGGCACTTATGGAGAAGTAAACCTTCGCTCGAACACAAAAACAAATGAACGAACAGCTTTTTTTTCTTTTTTTGATAAGATGTGCAATCGGAGACCCCTGGGGTGGTTGAAGAGTGTCAGGTCGGTCGCCAGACCAGATAGTAAAAGCTCAGGGGCTGAGGATAGAAAAGGCATATCTCCAAATTATTAAGTATAAATGTTGTCATGTAATAGTTAAAGACTTGATTACACCCAGGTTTATAAACCCATCATGATCATGAAGACACTGATCGGAAGGTAATGTGCAATACATTTCAATGGCGTTTTCAGTTTTTGCTAAATAATTATAAATATAAGCAAAATTTCAATGTATATGGACAAATCAAAATAGTGATAATATTATTTTCATCACAGAAATAATATATGATATGATAACTAAATTTGAAAAAAGCGGTTATGTTAAATGTATTGTATACTTTCAGTAGGCAAAATTTCCGGCCCCTACCTCTTATAGACTTTGAGAAAAACTGCCTTTTAAAATAACATTGATATAGATAGGAGCGCAAATTTGTGACACGGCCTCTTAATCTCGGGTTGGGTGTCACTTCGGCTGAGGATTCGACACCGCTTAAAACTCGTAAACTACGAAAGCTACAGAGTTGTAGTAAATACATCTTAGTAGAGCAGACTTTTCTCGTGGTCGGTACGTTTGACTCACCCTTGGCTAACACTCGCAGAGATGACGTAAAGAGCGTTGGTGGGGAGCGTAGAAGTCTGTGAGAGCTGTAGCTCCTAAAGTAATAGACCGATTTGCGTGATTTAAACTTTAAGTTGATCGTGGTGCTGGTTGAGGATGATAACTTCAAAAACTCTGGTTTTGGAGCCATTGATTGCAAAAAGCCTAAGCGAAAACAGGTTATGTTGGAGAAAAGAAAGAAATCAAGCAATATCGCCTGAGCAGAAGCAATTGAAAATGCAGATAAGTGTCGTAGGTATCGAATGAGACAAAAAAGTAGCCGAGAGAAATGAGACAGTGGGGCAAAACGAGCCCCCGAGCGAGCCTACGCCGTCTACCTCGCGTAATTTTGGTAATGGACGTGGATACGCCAGTGGGTGCCAACGATGGGCGGAGTTTGTCGCGATTTGGTATCGCAATATTTTCGTGAGCCGCCAAACTCTCGAAAAAGAGACCCGTGAGGCAATGGAAGAAAGGCTGATGGATTAAGTCCACAAAAAAATTTATCAAATGATTATTACAGTCTTCAAGGCCACTTACCATTATTTATTTATTTATTTCATTCACAACATTCCCGTTGAGCGCGATGGAAATTCATGAAACAAACCCCTGGCGGCTGTAGTCCAAAATACAGCGACCCATAATTTTTTTATTGCTGTGTTTTTTGTTAATTAAATATTCACCGTAAGTAATATTTCTGAAATGGGACTATATAATTTCAGTTGTATGCGTTACCCAGTTGTGGAAATACAGTAAAGACTATTAGTCAGTGGTCGTGACGTACCCAGCCAAAAATTAAATTGCGAATTCTTACCTAAACTTTCCAGACAAAACAAATAGCTCGCAGCATATATTTTGCAACATAATTTGCAGTAAAAGATAATATGCTAGGTCTTAAATAGTGGAAAATCCTAAGGAATTTCCTTAAAATGAAAATAGTGATAAGGAAATCCAGTAACTCCACGTAATTGGTTAACTAGTAGCAAACATTTTAACTCCTATTAATAAATCAAAAAAAGAAAATGGTATGTAACTATCAAAGTACAACAGAGGTAGCCTTAAATTAATTCTAAACTAAATTTCTTAAAACAAGAACAGACAGTAAGCAACGTGGCTTAAGATTAAAACTATTTATATAAGGCCCTAACAGTACAGAAGAACTCTCGTGAGGGATAAAACCAGTTTCACCATCGCTTTGTAATTGACGCTCGCTCAATGCAATAGCACGGAGTTCATCCTCTGTATCTTTCCCTAGGCGCAACTGGCCGAAAACCAATTAAAATAAAGAAAACCCAAAGAACTCCTTAACTAGCTCATTCCAGGATTTCCTTTAAAAACTTAACAAAATTATAAATATATATACATAAACATTCAGACGCCCAATGTACAATATTAAATACTTTATCCAATATCTAGTAGGCTACTTAAATAAACTCTTAACACTGACTGACAACGCACAGCTTAAACCGGTGGGTCTAGAAGCATTAAATTTTGCATATGAGTTTCTTATATAAAGTAGGTGAGCACCAAGAAAGTTTTAACTAATCCGATGTTAAATAGGGGATGGAAGTTTGTAGGGAAATTGGTCATTATTTTGAAGTTAGAAATATGGAAATTGATGTTTAGGCTCTAGTTTGTGAATAAATGTCAGTTGTATCGGCGTGTTTGGTAATTCATCAAGGTTTAGGATAAAATATTTACTCATCGGGCATACGACTGATTTAATTTTTTTTTTTTTTTTTTTTTTTTTTTAATAAATGTTGTTTAGCTCCAACTTCATAGGCGCGGGGAAGGGACTTAAGACCGCAATACGGATGTATGTATATGTGCTCAAGGTATTTTTTTTCCGCGGTGAACCTGCGGTCGAAGCGTGTCTTGTTCTCGTTGAGTTCCGACCCGGCCCGTGTAACAGGGGCTGGTTTTCTGCGCGGGCCTAGGGTGGAGCGAGCAGCTGGCCTCCAGATGCCGTGTTTGGGTCCGGGGTGCGCCACGCTTCCCCCAGCGAACAGGAACCTTTTCTGCGACCGCATCACGCCGCTCTCTATGCGATGTTCACCGTACCAACAACCCGTTCATCCCCTACTGATCTGGCAGTTTCCGAAACTCACGCAAGTGCGACACCGTGTCTTTATTGTTCGCGCGGCTCCGTGAAGGTCGATGGTCAAACCCGAATATTTTGGAATTAGTATACGAGGCGAATTTTGTCTTGAGGGTGTGTGTTTTCTCGGGGTGCTCAAGTTTTCCCCCAACCGATTGATTCCTTCATCTCATCATGACCTCGATAAAAAGCGCGTTTATTTATTTAGTTTTACCTTTCGTATTTTCTTATTACGCTCGTGAGGTAAATAAGCTCATGTGGTAAATTTTTTGATCAATCATTTTTCTATCACTCATGAAGCCCACATAACTAATATTTTTATTTAATTTCCTGCCAGTGTAGTGTGAAATTAAAACAAAAAAAGTACATAAAACTCCTTCCAAGGCGTTATTTCGGCCAATTTTTTTAAAAATTAAATGCAACTTTTTTTCCGGTAAAAAATAAGCCTGGACCAATTTTGTCGATAAATAGCTTCCAGAGTGGCTACATACGGTGAAGCAGGTAGACACACACCGGAAAAAAAAAAAAAAAAAAAAAAAAACATCAGAAAATTAAAAGTTTATCTCAAATCGGCTAGTCCTAATACCAACATGACGGGTCACTATACCACAAATGTGTTCAACATTTGGCTCACTTTCCAGTTGCAAAACAAACGGGAAATACAAGTTTCCCGTCGAATGAGATAGCGCATCATTTTGGCGCGATAAGTGTGTAATTTCTGTGGCAACGGCGATCCTTGCGTTCAGAAGTGCCGCAATGAAACGAGCCAGCCTTTGTCGTCATTTGCAATTTCAAACGACGCGCATTTCTCAGAACCAATTGCCGTTATCACCCTAACCCCTCTGATGGTTATTATTTAGCGTTTTATCTTCAGCGTTTTCGTATTCATTAAATCCTCCGTTACATTTTATGGGGATATTTATCGCCTCGATAATGTAATTACTGAAATTTGCGCGAACTGTCGCGAATCGCCCACATCCTTATACGAACTTAAATTACATATTAGATGGTTTTACGCTAATTTTGCGGAAAATTTATTACAAACGTGTTATGCCGTGCGTGATAAAATAAGACTATAATTACGAGGATACGGTTTTCTTTTTCTTTGCGCGTGCTTAGGTCGTCAACCAGGAAGCATAACAAACGTGTACACCCTTTTGAGAAAAAAATAGCTGTCTTATGTACTTCTAAAGAAACACTTTTTAAAGATATTCCTAGAAAATAAATTCCTTTCTTGTTAAAGATTACAATATGTACCTTGAAAGTTTTTACTTCATCTCGTTTAAAATTCTAAAACTTTTTTCAACGTCTCACTAAAAATTAGAATCTATTTATTGGTTGCAAGTACGAAACGTATAGTCGCACCGTTTGGCTAAGGAAGGGTATTTTCCACTCCTTCAATTAATTGACTGTATTCAACCAGTTAAATTTAATATTATTAAATTCGGGAAACATGTTAATGCGAAACAGTTAAGAAAAAATTGGTTTATTAAAAACAAATGAAAATAATAATTGAAAGCATTTTGCGTCCTTTTAAACTATAAAGCTATATAAGCGCATCAGTAACCCTTATTAGTCAGTATTTCGGTTTAGCGATGCATGACATGCCATTTAAGTGTGGGCGACGACTGCGATGGCGAGGTGACGAGCGACTGTTGCGTCGGCGGAGGAGAGCAAGATCTGAGGCGACTTTGCAACGCGACACGCAAGTAACATAGACAGCCCTGTCTCCGAAGAACAAAATTTTACAGGAAATAAGAAAAAAAACGAAAAAAACTTCAAACTGGAGTTATGTGGGGCCAATTTAAATTTCAATACAACTCATCACTGTATTGGATTTAGGGCTTTAGAATGTTTTATAAGGGGGTATTTTTAAAACCGATATCTGAAACACTGCAAACAATCCATTTAGAAATAAGTTGGACTCAGGACATTTTTAAGTGTTCATACTGTGGAGTCGGACTCAAGTGACATGAGTGAATAGTAGTGAACAATCATGTAAGTTATTGTTCCTTTTTGTAAGATTTAGTACTGAGTTATATATTTAAAGATATAGAGTGAAGTGTATATAGCAAGGTAGTGTAACAAATATTCTTATTAAACTATTAGTGAATAAATAGGCATGGACTCCACTCCAAACAATTCGTAAAAAATAATAAACTTACTGTTTTCCACGTTAAAATGCTTCAAATTTAAAAAAATAATTAACTAGCAACGTTGGTGCTAACTAGAATCATATATAGAAAACAGTTGCGAATGTGCTGTCATGAAGTCACCGAACTATCAGAGCTTGCATGTCGCTTGACTTCGCTGATGAAGTGTATTCAACAGGAATATGTGGTCTTTCATTCCCCCCCCCCCCCCCCCCTAAACAATAGCCCATCCTAACTGATGTGTACATGTGTACACATTGTTGATGCTTTCTGCGTCTCCATGGCAATGGCTGTAACATTATTGATGATGCTTTCTTCGTCTCCATGGCAACGGGTGCCACAACGTTGGTGCCTCGTCCGCTTTCGCATCGTAATCCAGTCTTTCTGTGATTATCTTTGCCATCGAATCGTCACGGTATTGGTTAAATGAATGCGAATTTGAAGGTCCTTAAATAGATCGCTTTTTCAATATGTAATTTATTCCCGTTTGTCTTCGTTTTTATAAAAAAAAATTCATGAGTTTATTTTAAAAATTATATATATATATTTTTTTTTGCGTTCGAGGCTCAGCAGTGGCGTACCCATGAGGTGAGGCATGTGTAATGAGCAATGTTACAATTTTAACTGATGTGTACACACAGCTGTTTATCATCTTGAATTGAAGTAAAACATAACACAAGTTTGGTTTGCCCGCAATGTCACTGGCCGGTGAGTACAGCGGCATTGTCGACGGCTCGAGAAACTCGCAGCTGCCCCGGCCGAAACTGCTTGCATGCCTCGGTGGTCCGCTGGTGCAACCGCTGGTATCAGACTTGGGCACGTAGTTTCCGTCAAGGCTCGGTCTCACACGCTGTGTTTTGGCTACTGCACTTCACGTTCGCTTGTTGTAACACCCCGTTGAATTCCAACTGCGTAAGCATTGCAGATTAAATTTGGTTTCGTTTCTAGAGGCCAGAAACTGTACCTATATCCTACCGAACTGCTCTAGCGAACCGCGATGGAAGTGAAGAATGCGAAGTCGAAGTACATAGCCGTATACTTGAACTCAGACACGTTCTTAGTATCTAAGGCTGCTAATTCTAATACAAATAAAGGGGGGGGGGGTTGTCTGTAAAGTCGGTTTACGGACGATAATTTTACAAGATAACGTAATAAGATAACATTGATGAAAAATTGCATACTTTTTAATTTTCAAATTTTATTTACAGATTGTGCAAATTTAATTTAAATAATTTGTTTAAATATAATCACGAACAATTAGTTAAAAAGCCCGCCTTAACCTGTTTGATATTATAGAAGATTTTCTCGCACGGTGGTTGGCCGGTTCTTGCAACGCTCGGCTCAGGCGGAACGTGACAATTTTTCGTGCGTGCAGCCAGCGTTCATCGACTTATAAGATGTTATAACGTCAAAAAAAAAAGGGTTCAGGTACAGTACAATTATATTCCAAACAAGTGTAATAAGATGCTATATGGCAAGAGCAAACGCGCATGAGCGAACTGTTTAGTAAAGGTATGATATCCCGTTACGTCTGTGATTTGTATATTTTGTTATAAAAAATGTGATCAAGTCTTTCAGTACTCGCCAGTGATCTATATAGCATCTAACGTCAGTAACGAGCAAATTCATGTGTTCTCAAGTTTGCAAATACACTTATATACGAAACTCGGACACGAAATTTAACGTAAAAATCTTTAAAATAATGCCGAACGTGATAAATATATACGCAAATTGTGTTTTCAACTACCTTTCTGGACGCGAATCACTCGTAGTTTCCGCTCCCGCCGCTAGAATTCGTTACCGAAGCAGCTTCGTCGACTATCGAACATCGATTTGCAGAGGGAATTTTAAACTATATAATGAAAGGGCTCAGATAAAAGTGAAGAAGACTTGAAAAATACTAAACTCCAGTTTTGGTCATGATGTTCGACAATGAAATTTATTAAAATAGTTTAAAATTTTTTAAAATTAATCAAACAGCTAATACTATAAAGTTACCCTTTGGCTTTGTGAACTGTGGTTCGCGCCATCCTCCACAGATGGCAGCACCGTGGTATAAAATTTCCGTTCCATGGGACTTCCGTTCCAAACACGAAATTTGTCCTACCAAATGCCGTATACCGAGAGATAGGATGTTACACATCAAAAAACAGCCAATATGGAACAAAACAAAAAAAGAAGCATTTATCAACAAAAATTAGGACGCAAGCGGCTTGGCCGGTGCCGTATTACAGAATGTGGGATTAAAGAGTGTCGACTGTCAGCGCTGGAGGGGGAGAGGGCGATGAGTGCGGGATATAATATCTTCCCTTCCTAAATCCTAAAAAAATATATATCATTCTTAGCAATAAGTGGAAAGAATTTGGAAGCAAGCAGCGAGCAAAGTGGTTCTGTTATCCCTTGCCCCCCCCTCCCCCCCAAATGTAATTCTTTGCGCGCTCCTGCCGACTGTTGCCCAGGAATAATCACAACGTGTGTGTTGTGTGCGGTGTTGCCGTACTTCACCTGGCGCCGGGTTTCGGCAGCGGCGCACCCGTGAGATCGGAGGTGTCGGGGGAACATAATCTCCCCGTTGTGGGAAAACTCGCTAACACGGGTGACGTCACCCCGCGCGCCGCCGCTCCGCGGTTCAAAAGCGGTCTTTCACGCGCGTGGCGGCCGGCTCCCACTAATTCCGCCCGCACAACGCGCTCATTTGTTGTAGTAATAGTGGGGGGGTGTGTTCGGGTTCGGAGGAGGGAGTCGGTCGTGAATCTGAGAGAGTGTGACTGAACGCCGAGTGCAAATCTGCTCCTGGCGTCGAATGTCCCGCGAAATATCTCCAGATCTTCGTTTGCACAATGCGTTCTCGAGCGGTCTGAACACAGAAATGGTTTGTTACGGGAATGTTCTACACGATGTATTCAAAAATTTAACGGGATACATTTTAGAACCTTGTACAGCAATATATCTTTACCGTTGGGGTGTCAAGTCACAACGGTTATTCACTCAAAGCTTAACAGTGGAGGAAAAAAAAGGAGGGGGATATGTAGTAATTGCAGAGTTTTGAGAAATCAGAATCTGTAGGGATTGTCCAGAGAAAAAATTTTGCGTTTGCTTAGAAAGCAGCGTGCTAACTCCAGTAAAACATTTGATTCCATTTGAACGTCATTCAACTCAGTGTCGAATGTGATGTTGTGCGTGAAATGTTGGACTCTCAGTATGTTCGAAACCGCACTTAATTTTCGGGAAGGTCAATGAACTCGCCTCGGTCCGACAAGCGCCGCATTGTTTTTTTTCCCATGAGTTAAGTCAAATGTACCGTACAGTTGCAGACGTTAGCCGCTGTTTACAGCAACAGCCATAACTATTTCAAATGAAAATTTTAATATCGGTTGATCTCCATAACATATGTGTCCCACCAGCCGGATAGAAATCAGTAGACTGCTTCATTTAGATAATTTATTGAGTTTATAATTATTTGGGAAAAAAGAGGGGTGGGGGGGGGGGTGAAAGGGGTTGAGATTTCGTTGATCGGAGATCACTCGCCTTCCACCGAGGCGATTCGGGATCGCGACCTTGTTCAGGGCACGTAAACATGTTCTGCGTCGCATATCTCCGCTAGATACGATGCAGCGGGTAACTACAATCAAATCTAGTTCGAAGCTGCTTTGTAACTGTGGTAACAACAGAAAAAAAATTATTATTTTTTTTAACCACCTCCTAATTTTAAATTTAATTTAGAATAATTTGTTCGTATAGAGGTACAGCAGCAGACGAGTTGGATAGTTGACGAGTTAGTTTATCTTCGTAAACGGAGACCCTGAAACCCGGAAATACCTGGGGGAACAGCTTCGCCACGTGCTCCATTGTGGGCCGATTTGAACATGGCTCAATATCGCGTCGCTGGGGGGGAAGGGGGAGAGATGAGTGATTTCCGGGAAGGGAGGAAAGCCGCAGGAAGCGACGAAGAGGTGATGCGTGTGGCGCCTTGGGGGTTGCCCTCCCCCACTGCGACCACCCCTGGTCACCACTGCCCTCGCCTTCCCAGCCCCGCTCTTCTAACTTCATTTCTTTTCCCAGAAGTCATTCTGTCTCCTAAACATCCCTATTCCCCCACTCCCCGCTGTTTCTTCTGCTCCCCTGGGCCGTCAAATTCACCGCTTGCCTACGCCCGCCGATTCTGGGAATGGAGCGCATTTATAATTGGATCTTGGATGGGGGGGAGATCTTAGCCATTTTTATAGGCGTTCCTCATATTGTTGTTATGATTAGAAGCACAGTTCTCCCACAAACAACTTCCACCGCCGACGACGAGAGAAGCAGGGAAAGAGTAAAAAAAAATGGCTGTAAAGTTTTTATAACTTCAAAAAAAAATATTTTTTTACGGGCCGTTTTTAACTAGTTATGATCTGTGAAGCGACCGAGTTTAATACTGATTTTATTCCGTTTCTTCGTCCTCCGCCTCTTTTAAGGTTGCGAAGGGCCACAGGAGCGGTTCACCATTATCAATTCCAAACGGCCTCACTGGAGACTGGGGGAATGTCTCCCCGCAGGGTTGCGTACTTCCCGGGCTTGGAGCGGACTGCGGCCGAAGGGCCAGAAGCCTGGGCCAAGCCTTTAGACGGCCCACGCCTATATTTATACTGTTTGTTCAATTACTATCGTCTTTACTGTGGGCTAAGTTAAGACTATGCTCATTTTATTGCACTTAATCACATTTTCTTTTGTTACATCATACATTGAAATTTTACAGAAAATAGGCCTAAGCTTAGCATGAACATAATAAATGATAAAAAAGGTAATTAGAAAGAAAGCAGAATTAAACTTTAATGTTCAAATATAAAAAGGTAAACATTAAAAAAATTAGCTGAAAACCTAATTTATAGTTAACTTTAAACTAAGCATAGGCAAGTAACAAACGCTTAGAAAATCCGGCCTTTCCAAAACAAGATAATACTAAGAAGTATTAGATTAAAACCAGTCATTGATACACAGATTAAAAGCAGTAGATAAGCCGCGAAGTGAACATGGTAAGTAGTTGTTCCAAACATGTTTTTTTTTTTTTTTTTTTTTTGCAGCCTGTGTTTGAAGTTAGCTAGGTTTTTCGATTCCCCTGTCACCTGGTCTACAGCGGATAACTTTATAATATTGGGAAAAAAAAAAAAAAAAATTTCCTTAAAACATTCGTTTGGTGTCGCAGTTACGTTTCATCGTCCCTATTTCACAATTACAATTTATTGCCTGAACAGAGAGTTAGTGGGTTTTTAAATCTAGGGGGTCTGGGCCTCTGGTTTTCTAGTGGTCAGAGGGGTCAGACCCTTCCCGCCCCAGTGGAAGCACTTCTCAAACCCAAGGCGATCCGAGCTTCGACTCCCGGCGGGGTCAGCAACATTATATATAGGTATATAATTTTATTTCTTTTTTTTTTTACTCGTTAATATTTCACTGAATTAAACAGGAAATTTAGCACTCACCAAAACAAGTTTGTGATTGCATCTAGTCTATTTAATCTACGTGCGGTATTTGTCAAAAATGGTAAAAACTGATAAATAAAAATAATAACTTAGAAATATTTCATACGTTTTTTTTATAAAATCGAAAGTTATGAAGATCAATTAATTTTAATACAAGATTAATTTGAAGTAAGTTCTATACATTAAAAAAAACATATTTATAGGAAAATGTACAAGTACATAAGCTACAACAGTATGTATATGAAACCTTACTTAAATGTTAAAGAAATCTCTTTATCAGCTAAAATATACAGCTAAAAATTGACTATTTTATTTTAAAATAGTTTTTTTGTTGTTTTTAATTGTGCAGGAAGAATAGCCACACAACTTGGAAGAAAAAATTATCACTTACTCCGTGAAATTGTTTTATGAAATAGAGGAATACCTAGGTAAATTTATGTTATTTCTGTGTCTGTTTTCACGCATGTGCCGCGAGCTGGTGAGTTTTCTCGGAGTGCTCACGTTTCCCCTCGCCCATTCAGCTACTTGAATGCTCATCACCGACCGGTGCGACGTGCTTTTAACAATCTCCGAGATGGCGCACTCTCTAAGTAAGGACCTCCAATAATGGGCGGTTGAACCAGGTCTCTCCCTCTCCCGGCTCTTCCTGTCCTACGATCAAAAAATAATCTGTGTGTTTGACTTAACGTTTGTTGTTTCTCCACTGCGTACTCAACCAAAATATAGGCCTACATACTTATTTATTTCACCTAATGTTTTTATGGGGTTCAAAATTAAGTTCACACGCATTTGTCTTTCATTTGAATTATTTTTATGAAATTAAAATACGTAAATAAATAACATAAACACTATTATACCAACATTAAAATTGTCACTAGTCGAAAATTCGTAAAGAGATAGAAAGTTGCAATTTAACTAATGTTCACACCAGAAAAAAGTTTACATGATCAGAATCTGGTCAAGCAACTAGCTGCCCTTTATTCGGAGAGAGAACATCCCATGGTATTGGTACCATACTAACGAGGGGAGGGCACGACTTGGGAAATTCACTTCGGGATGAGACTCAGGTGTATTTTTAGTATACATTTAAGGAGTTCACCTCCCTCACTTAAATAATAAAACCCACTGGCCATCCGATCCCGAGAAAAAAAACCTTTGAAAATTTTAGCACAGTTTACGTATTAAGTTTCACCCGAGCTAGCTATTTAAGCTAGTTAAGTTTCGATTCTCACTGATGGCCAAAAATATTATAAGTGAAAATATTAATAAATCTCCTGTTTAAAAATATTTTTATTATTAAAATTCTTAATTTTTAGATAATACTTAAAATTTAAATTTATAATAATATAATGGGTAGTTAATTTCAGAAGTTGTCATTGTTTCTCGGCTTGTGGTTTGAGGCAACGTCAACATGAATCTCTAATACTGCTATATCTCCGCCATCGGCAATGCCTGCGCCAAAACTTTCTGAATCTGCGGGTGACCCAGAGAGACCCAAACCCAGAACTTGGCATAGGCTACCAGGTATAGTCTTCCTCGAAGAGACTATTGCGACTGCTTTGATCATGATGCTTGCTGCGCGTGCACTCTGGGTAATTAAAGGCTCCGCTACTTTACGAGGCGGATAGGCGCGGCGAATGTTTCTTTTTATTATTTTTTTTCTTGCACGTTCGTTCATCTTTATGTGCAAAGGTTTTCGTCAGAACATTCGCATTAGGAGCTTTCAGGTGGTATAACGGATGCGCACGCAACGATCAACCGTTACATCGGCATATGCTGCTTATTTCTTACAGGTATTCTCACAAACGTCATTAGTAGTTCAAAGTTATTTTCATTAGTTCTTTGTAATTAATTCCGTTTCCCAGAATCACGCTATCTTTCTTCCCGGATTTAAACATTTGTCTGGCGGCGTAACCCATCACTCGATGTGGGTGGAGTCGTCAGAAATGCTGGTTCCACAAAGTACAAATATTAATTTGATTTATTCATATTAAATAATGACGTCTGTGTGACTTAAGCATATTTGCTCATAGTCGTCTGAGTGGAAACGCCAACTTCAAGGCACAGCTTCACCAACCATGCTGAATTTTTTTTTACGTGATAACGTCTTATAAATCGACGAACGCCGGCTGCACGCACGAAAAATTGTCATGTTCCGCCTGAGCCGAGCGTGCAAGAACCTGCCAACCACCGTGCGAGAAAATCTTATATAATATCAAACAGGTTAAGGCGGGCTTTTTAACTAATTGTTCGTGATTATATTTAAACAAATTATTTGAATTAAATTTGCAAAAACTGTAAATAATATTTGAAAATTAAAAAGTATGCAATTTTTTATCAATGTTTTCTTATGAAGTTATCACGTAAAATTATCGTCCGTAAACTGACTTTACAGACAACCCCCGTTTTTTGTTTGCCAGTTCCGGATAGTTTTGAAGGCGTTTTTTGAAAATCGGACTATAGAATTAAATTGCATGCATTACCCAGCTGTGTGTCAATAGAGCGAAATCATCTCATGAGTAACAATGACGTTATAAGGAGAAAATTAATGTTATGAATTTACGCCAAACCGTTGAATAATGTTTATATAACTTGTGTAATAAGTCTGGCGTAAAATTTAACACAAAAAATGATTTTTCAAGGCTTATATATTGAAACTTCAGTAGTAATTCCGAAAAATCCATAATAATGACATCAAAATGCAGTAATCAAACGCGGCGGGTGAAAGGGAGCCTTAATTAGGGTAGACACATAGACACTGTTAAGTCTGGGAAAAGGAAGGAAGTTGGAATTGATCAGGGAATTAACTTAAAAATCATGTAAAAGTCATGTAAATTACTCAGTGGTTGTAGTCATTTAAAGTGAAATTTTTATGCCCTATTCTGCCATCACCCAGATTGTGAAAGAATTTTTTTTTCCAGATGGTGTTTTAGTACATAGTCATACACTCATACATTTTGTAAGGTTCTGTTTTTAAATCGTCATCATATATATTAATACAATAAGAAATCAAATGTATTTATCATTTTTTAGCATAAAACCACGCAGTTAATTCATATTAATTTGGTACCATTATGCAGATACTATTTTATTATTATTATTGATTGTTTATTCGAGTTTCGTGTAAAAAAACAAATATACCGATTTTGATGAAATTTTTTGTGCTTAAAAGCTTATGATTAAAATTAAAAACTGGCGTAAACTCTATCGCTACGATGACGGGTGCCAGAGATATAACAATAAAGCCAATATTTTTTCACAACCAAGTGCAACCAATTTAAATGTGAGCTCCCATTTATACCAACACCCACTTCTACCAATACTACGACTACTATGTACCATATACATAATTTTATTTATTTATTCTATCACGATCAATAACGTTTTCACGATTTATGATAACTTTTTTATTACATGACGTGATAATTAAATAAAAAAAATTACAGTGCGATTATTCGCACGAGGACTCACTCACACTATACTTTAATATAATTCTATGCCAGCTATTGGTGTATTTTTTTTTAGGATACAGCAAAATAGCTAACTTATTTCAAATATATACATATTCCGAGAAATTATAAATATTTTTAATTGGAAAGTAGGGAAATTTTACTGCAGATTTGTATGTGGAATGCTGTTAACTTGATCTCAACAACGCTGACGGGCTGCATGCAGATGTGAAGGTTGGGGGAGGCGAATGGTTTCTTATTCTTCTTCTTCTTGGAGTCCGCGGTTGGCGCAGGCACGCGCAGGCGTCTTGTTAATCGGCTGGTAATTAATTAATACGCGGCGCGATGCCACCGCGTGGCGACTTGGCCGGAACGAAGTAGCGGGTCGGGGAGACGACGATACTCGATACCCTTGTTGCCCGCAGCCCGCTTTGAGCGAGACGCTTCCATCTCTCTCTCTCTCTCTCTCTCTCTCTCTCTCTCTCTCTCTCTCTCCCTCGCTCCCTCCCTCCCTCCCTCCCTCCCTCCCTCCCTCCCTCCCTCCCTCCCTCCCGCCCCCCTGGCCATGTTCCTACCCCGGCGGTGCGGTCAATGGAACAGCATATCCCTCCTCATCGCCTGAAATTCATCTACCCACTCCCTTCTTTAACTCCCTCCATAAGAGCGCCGTCTGCCCGGGCACACACGCGGTGCGCGGAGCTACAGGTAAAAACAAACGCGATTACAAAAACTACACAAGATATCCGAGAGGGGTCTGCTTACGAAAAGAATCTAAAGAATTCGCTGAGACCCGAAGAAGTACCTTTGATTTTGGATTGAGTTTTTAAACTGTATTATTAGAAGAGTTAAAAAAAAAAGGCTAGAACGCGTGTTTTTTAGGAGTAATTTTTAGGCGTAAAACAACCGGTACAGATCCTTGAAAGCACTCAAGGGCCTTGCATTACACATTTTTCTTCATTTCACCGCCATAAATGTTACGGTCACCGCTCAAATTTAACTTTTATCCTGTGACGACGAGAAGACTGCGCGCTCGTTCACAGCCTTGCGCTTTGAGTCTATACTGCGGGGGGAAGAAGAAAAAAAAAAAAAAAAAAACGAGCGTCGCGCTAATCATCCCGCCTCACTAACCAACATAATACTCGACCATCACCACAACATTAGGTGATTTATATAAAGTGATCCTGGCGACAGTACTGCAGCCAATTTTATTTAATCTTATAACTTAAAATACGATAATTTAAAAGTACTAACGAGCAAAATAAAACGAACTTAAGACATTAAATTACAAATTATAAGATAGTAGATGTATGCATCACTTGGTCCAAGGGTTTATTCAACTCGCAGCGGAATTCAACGACTTTTAATGTCATAGTTCTCATGACGCAGTGTGACTATATCGTAATTAGTTTCTTTCAAAGTATTGAAATACCAACAAACAACCTGTTAGTATTTTTTTTTCAGTGTCATATTTTTATGTTTTCTGTTTTTTTTTCCTTACTTTCTTCGGAAAGAAGGCAGTTTTCCCCTCCAACTTTTTTTTTCTCCAGACAAACAACAAACCCCCCACCCCCATGATTACGATATATCATACGAATATAAAATTGTATTTTTTGGGCAAAGCTTTTTTTGCATATTGTATGCCATCGAAATATGATTCAGGGAATATATATTTTGCACAATTAAGGGAATTTTAAGGCCTGTAAAAATACAGATAAAAATAAATAATGTCTTTACTAGGAAATGTTTTGAAGTATTCCAAAATGTAATAACTTAAAGTTAACCTATGTATAGGTGCATTCAGTCAGATTTTTTTGTTAATAAATTCATGTTTTTGGAAGTAAAGTACTGTAAATGTACACAGAACACATTGCTATGGTTATTTTTACATAGATGAAAACTTTTTTTTTTTGCAAACATTACATTGTTTTTTACGTCGGGTTTTGCGGGTTATTGGCGTATGATTTTAAATGTAGATTTAATTTTTATACGAGCGTAAGTTTTTTAAACCATCGAATATTCGCCAGTTGGATTCTATTTTGTTTTATTATGCTTATTAATGTGCGCAGTTAATGCTGGAAAGCTATTCAGGGAACAGTTGAATAATGTAGGTACTGGGACAAACACAAAGCATATATTCCCGGGCGAACTTTTTTTTTTTTGTATCGATACAGTTGCTTTCATGTATGTAAGTAGGTATACAATTGTACGAATATCTGTAACCCTTCATAATTTATTCAGTTGCATTTCCCCGCGCAGACGAAGACAGGGCCGGCGATGGATGCCAGAGCTCGCCCGCTGCGGTCTCGCGTTGTTTATCGGCGGCAGAACAATGTGCCATTCGCACGGGACGGAAACCCACGCGGCTGGAAACCAGATCGACCGCAGATCGACGCCTTCCCCTGAGGTTGCACTCGCGGCTCGCTTCAGGGGGGCGAGGGGAGACCTTGAAGCAGTCGCCTTCTCATATCGCACACCGCCTCGCCTCTCTTCCCCCCACCCCACCAGCATCGTCTTCTCTCGCACTCCGCCTCTTCTTGTACGCACGTGCGGTGTTGCCATTGCCATTCGCGAACCTCGAGCTGCAGATTTTTTTTTTTATTCCTTCGACTCGGCTTCGCGTTTCAAGAGCTTCAAAGTTTTTATTTTTGATTCGCCACTCGCCGTTAGCTCCAGCGCCGGTGAAGTGAAGTGCGCTGTTACACGTTGCGAAGATTCGTCCGACACCGCCGAAGCATGCAGCTTCGCAGGCTGGCGTCCCTAGCATCGGTTGGCGTCCGTCTGCGAGGGTGCGAGCGTTCCCATAGGCTGCGCTTAACCTAGACAGACGCTGTCTGATGGTTGGTAGGCCGTACCTATCGTGAGACAATGTAAGTAGTTATGTCCTGGAAACAGCTGATCAGTTTTTTTTTCTTCCCCCGTTTTTAAATCATGGTAATAGATGCAATCGTAAAACCAGTTCAGAAGCAATAAAAAAATTGCGTCTTATCGAAGGTGAACTTGTACCACCCCTGTCTACGTCGCGGTCACGTGAGCACGGAGTGGTCTGGACAGACTGGGTGAGGTGATTCTGTGGTGATCGACCAGTTATTCCTTCCACAGTTTGTGCAACAGCCAGTAAAGTATTGGAACAACTGGCCTTAATGCCCTTGCATAAAACCAAAATTGTGTCAAAATCAGTCACTGTCGCTGCATCTCGTTTCTGGAACAGACTCGACCAGAAGCTCGGCCACCGAGGTCCACCGAATATTCAAACAGAACTTATTGCAAGGTTGGTACTCTAAATCCGTATATACCTAACCAACGGAATTGTGAGTGATGTAAGTGTCTGAAAGGCAATATCATAAATCTAAATTTTAACCACAATATATTGTTAAAAAATTTAAAAAAATAATATTGTTTACTTTAGTACGAAACTTAAATGTTTGAGGTAGCCACTAGTAACATCAGTAATGGTTATAATTCATTAGTTTTTAATCCATTTAAATAATGATTGTTATTATTTCGTGTCATTTAAATCTCGTTTGTTAAGTACTGGTTCGGTGCAGGGGGAGGAGTACACTCCTAAACTTTGCGACATGAAGCTGAGGTAAGTAAATATCTCCAGGTCGTTTGTACCGTACTACCTGGCGCTTGGAACATGACGGCTCGCCTCGTGTGACACGGGCCGCGAAGGGAGACAAATCGTCTCCGTAATACTCCATTGTGTTGGAGCGGGCGCGATGAGATGCTAATGGCAGATACAACATCCCCAAAGGAAGCAACTCTTGTGTTGCTTTTTATTGCCTTTTTTTCGTTTGTTGGAAGGGTGATCACTCCCCTAGTGTAAATATAGCTGCTTGGAAGGGTTCAGCCCCCTATCGTCCCTTCAGAGTGTTTTATAAACCCCCGCTCCAGGGGTGAGCCGATCACACCCCCAGCCACCAAGGCAATTGAAAAAACCAACTCTTTGTCGTGTGCCTTGAACCAAGCTTTGATGCATTCATCGTTATCCATTATTATACGTTATTGGTAGCTGCAATTATAATGAATTATAAACATAAGGCAGGCAGCATGTAATTTCTGAAGCGGCAACAGTTTGACTATTTCATTAAACGCATTAAAATGCTGTAGTTCAAGGCCTTAGATGGATACTGTAGTTTATATTTATGGTTGTGCTTACATGCCTACACGTGTTAATCAGAGTGGCTAGCAACAGGACAAACAGGGGAAAGCTGAAAACTTTAGGAGAACCGTACGCATCCTTATTACCCCTTTCCAACCCTTTCCAAAATGTTCTCCTCTCATTCCTTAATAACACGTTTTTTTTATTATTAACTTCAATTGTAACTATGTTATCTGGATGACAATGCAATAATTTATTCTATGAAGTGTCATAAATTTTCTACCAATAAAGGCTATTCTTTAGGACATCGTATAAAAATTAAAGAAGAGATAACCTCACTTTTTATAAATTTAAATAATTTTTGGTTTATGACTTATTCTTATTTTAAGCGTATTAAAAAAAATACGTTTTACAGAGTTGTTGCTTATTCCATCGCTGTTGAACAAATTACTTACATTTAAAGATTATATTTTATTTTTTGGTTTGTAAAACCAAAAAGCTTGTTTTATTAGTTTTTTAAAATATAAATTGTATTGTTCGGACTTTTCGACAATGCTTATTTACAAGTGCTATCGACAGTAGAACGATAAAATGATTGGTAGTTTCTACTCCAATAGTGATGTGTTTATGCCTAAGAGTCCCGAATTTATATTTGAATTTTTGATAGTTATTGGTGACTAAATAATATAAATTTTTTCCAAAGACGTAGAATTTGGGGTTAAGTTTGGTAATTTTTTATCATACATTTGCGTTAGTCACTCTGATAATTAAAGTTCTTAGTTATAGGATTTGAGATATTTTGAAGCTTTGTGTTAATTAAGTCTTAGAAAAACTTATTCTTCTAAAAATATGTTAATATAGTGACCGATGTTATGGGTCAGAATTATATGTTAACTGACACAAAAAAGAATGTGAACGAGTCTTTCAAGTACTACTCGCCAGTGAAATGTAACATGTAACGTAGGTAACGAACAAATTAGTGTTCTCATATTGAAAAAAAAAACACATAATACGAAAATCGGACAAAAAATAACGTAGAATTCTTTAAAATAATGCCAATCGTTATAAATAGATACACAAATCTTATTTTTAACCACATTTCTGGACTCGAATCACACGCAGTTTCCGAAACCGCCTCTGTAATTCGCTGCCGGAGCAGCTGCATCGACTATTCAATCATTGGATCAGCAGACAGAAATTTAAACTTTATAATGAAACGGCTGCGATAAAATCTAAAAAGACTTGAAAAAAAAAATACTAAACCCCGGTTTTGGACCTGATTTTCGACAATACATTTTTATTAAAATACTGTCCATCTTGTTAAAATTCAATAAACAGTTAATACTAAAAGGGTACGTTTGGCTTTGTGAACTTTGGTTCGCGCCATCCGTCACATATGGACAGCACCCGCGGTTGTTACACATTTCCGTTCCTAGACTTCCGTCGCATTCACGAAATCACTCCCACCAAACACTGTGTGCTGAAGAGCTGTGGTGAGAGCTGGGAGACGCCCGCGGATAGACTTAGGCCGGGTTTATAGAAAATGCAAGAACGCAGAAACGCAAGAAACGCAACTACGGTAAAAGTCCAACCTTAACTCTTCTACCAGCACGTTTATAAAAAACGCAAGACACGCAATAACGCAAGTACGCAACTCAGTTGTTCAACTTTCTACTTCTTGCGTTTTCTCCTTGCGTTTCGGCCTTCTATACTGATTGCTTTAGTATGTGGAAACTAAAACTGTCATGTAATGCATATAGAAGGCTCTGCGAGTGTAATTAATCGTTACGCTTGTGTTTCTTTATTTATGTTTTGGGCTGGCATTATTCTAGTGAATACAGCGCAATGGAGGAAGCTGATGAATTTCTTGTTCAGCTTATCCAAAAATTTTCCCTGCCTGTACGATAAATACAACAAAGATTTTAAAAATAATCATGACTTATTCCTGAAATTTTATTTTTTGACGTTTGTGATGGCCGGCGTCCTTGCGTTTTTTATAAACGACTGTGAATTTCTTGCGGTTGTCGCGTCCTGCGTTCTTGCGTTTCTGCGTTCTTGCGTTTTCTATAAACCCGGCCTTACAGGTGTCGCTATTGGCTGGGACGCGCCGCGCCCGTAACTCACTGTCGCTCGCGGGCCGGCCTTGAGGCGGTAAATCAGCTCGTCCCGCCCGAGGGGACTGTCCGCCGGATGGCCCCCTCCCGGATTGGTCGCGGCCGGCGCATCCGTCACCCGCCGTCCAGTGTCTTTCAGCCGCGCCCCCGCCGCGGAGGGCGGCAGTTCTCCTCGACGCCTTTCTTTTGTCCCATTTTTGTTTCCCACGCCGGAAAAACTGCGAAGACTCTCTCGCTCAGAAACGTCGTTTAGTCCCTTGTTCACCTCCAAGCCTCGTAATGTCGAGGAAACTTAGGCTGGGCTCCGCTAGGTTCCGTGCCGTTTAACGTCTAGAAACTTTTCTCAGAATGTTAGTTATAAACTCCATAAACTTATAATTCTGTTACGATTTACCACGGGTTCGTAAAGGATAGCCCAATTAAAGATTTTTATCACACACACAGTTTTATTTATTGCCACTACTTATGTCAATTACAAATAAATTTAAAATGGCAAATAATCAATGGCACTTAAAAATGTTGCTTCCCCAGTCACTCGTTTTCACACACCGCACACCTCGTTGTGCTGCACCTCGGGCGCAACTCTCGCCGCAGCACCCCTCGTGGATCTCCGCCGCGGGACTCCGTCGCCGCCGACACTCGCTTTCGCCGAGGATCCGCTTGACGCCTCGCTCGGAACTTCGCTCGGACTCCGCCGCGCCCGCGACACTGTTGCCCGGAAACTCCGCCGCGGGAAAACTTCCGACTCCACTGATCTCACCCACTCCCTGCCCTGGAACCTTCGTCCAAGGACTTCGCCACTCTGCCGCACCCGCGGCACTATCGCCCCGGAAGCTCCGCTGCGGGAGAACTCCCGCCTGAACTCTCTCTCTGAACTCCACTGCTCTGACGTCCTCGGGCATATATATAGGCCCCGGCGCAATTCCAGAACTCACGAGAGCGGCCGGGGTCAGTCGCGTCACTCCGAGTCGTCCCGACGGCAGAAATCTCTCGAAAACACGTGTCGGCGGCTCGCGTAACTCCCAGCTGTCCGGTGTCAGTTACGTGTCAAAGGCAGGGTGCCGCGCGGGAGTGTAGGGAAGGAGGGGGGAAAGGGATAATACTTTTTATCTTCCAGGCGCGCGCGAAGCATATCATATTGCGGCAGTCGCCAGCCAGCTCTGCACCTGCACGTGTCCCGGCCTTGCTCACGTTCGTAACAATACTAAAATAACATAACTAATAGCTTAAGAACTAAAATCCAGACATTTGCACTATTAAAGAACATTAACAACAAAAAAAACATTAAAAATTTTAAAAACTTAAAACAGGAATACAGCAGATATACAAGTGTTTACAAACATTACATATACACATAAGCGGGTTGTTGTGGAATCACTGGCGACATTGAACAATTTATTTCGCAACCTTACGTTTGAACATGAAAGGAAAGAAAAAAAAACCGTCTTCGCGTCAAATACTTTTTTTTCTTTCCCGTGGTGAAATTCAACAAGCACCTAACTCAGCGTGGTCTCTGCTGCTGAGGTGTAAGCCGCTGCACTTATTTGTGTAATGGGCTTGTCTTCGCTGCAGGTACCAGCCCTGTACCACCAGCCTAGTGAGGGGCGTATCTGTGTTAGTAAGGCGGGTTGATAAGCGCGACGATTGCTGGTGCTTCTACCGTTTAGGTTAGTTTAGTATTATAAGTTTATGAAGTATGATTTTTGTGTAATTGTGTAGTACTATGGTTAAGTGTAAGAGAAGGCTAAAAGCCTTAACTTCTCCATTAAGTCAATAAATAAATAAACAAATAATTAAATTCCTCTTTTTTGACGTGATAACCTCTTATAAATCGATGAACGCCGACTGCACGCACGATAAATTTTCACGTTCCGCCTGAGCCGAGCGTGCAAGAACCGGCCAACCATCGTGCGAGAAAATCTTCTATAATATCAAACAGGTTAAGGTGGGCTGTTTAACTAATTGTTTCTGATTATATATAAACAAATTATTTAAATTAAATTTGCAAAAACTGTAAATAATATTTGAAAATTAAAAAGTATGCAATTTTTCATCAATGTTTTCTTATGACGCTATCACGTAAAATTATCGTCTGTAAACCGACTTTACAGACAACCCCCTTTTTTCTTCATATTTTTTTCGGTGCGCTTGTCTCGCCAAGAGTTTTATAGGAAGGAATGAACGCCTGTGGCCAGCGGGCAACCGCCGCTGGCTTTTACAACCGTACGTGAATATCTCATGAAGGCATTAACTGGTCCAGAGGGAAGATACGATCTCCCGTTATCACGTGGCCAGGTTGTCTGGCGCGTGGTCTCGTAATGCGTAGATCATAACATTATATGAGGGAGAAATGAAGTTAAAAGTGTAATGCAAAGGCTTCCAAGGGCGTTTCATTTCTAACAATTATTTAGATATTACGCGTTTTTAGTCCTTTTCATTTAAAAAAAAAATCAGTTAAAAACGAAAAATGGAAGCAGAACTACTCGTCCGCCCTCAGCGTAATCTGAAATGCTTATTTGTGAACAGACACCTATCTGATATCACGAGCGGTTTTCTAATCGTGTAGTTTTTTTTTCTGAATCTCTGCACACCGAATGCGTGCCCAAGTAACGCCATTTCAGGACGGCACTGCATTGAGAAAATGAGAGAGCTATTAACTCGACACAAAGTTCTTTCCGTACACGACATGGCCGGAAATAACTCCTGATAGCTGATGGAAGATAAAAAAAATTCATTAAACCACTTTTCACTTCTAACATTTTACTTGTACATTTATAAACATACTAGTTGATGCCCGGTATGCGTTTCTATGCCTCTTTAAATTTTTTAAAAATATTATTTGTTTGAAGTGGGTACACATGTACAAAGCATTTCTACCACACTATCTCTCAATATCTTTCTATATATCTGTGTAGCTCAGTTCCTCTATCGCTGTATCTTCCTACCTTTATCTTTATGAAACAGAAGACGAATACACATTAATTTATGTATGTATCTTTACATATTAATATTTTTATCTATCTTTTTACCTGTCAAAGCAATCGGTGAAGAACTTTCGTAGATTTAAGAATTTGAACGAACATTTACATTTTTATTTATATTGCTACAAACAATGAGTTTCCAATACATTTTATTTTGTGATGCACCAGTTAAGCACTTAGATCAGTATTTGATCACATACCAACAACTAGTCCGGCAGCGTTTGGCCTGGCTGATAGGTCCAAGATCCCAGGGTGCCACCTTCACGTCGCGAAAGGCAACATTGAACCGCTGCAGGATCACTCCGACGTGAGAACCTCGGGCGTGGCGTGGCACCCCGGCCTTATCTTTATAAACCCAGCGTAAGGCCAGATTTATAAACTACGTAAGAAACTCAACTGTGCAACAAATCACATTATAGAGTATAGGTTTTGTAAACTACGCAAGGCGCAATATCGCAAGTATTTTTAACTTCCAACTGTCTTCCGTTTTTTCCCTGCATTTCTGACGGCCATATTTGAATATTTTAACGACGAGGACATTATGTGCATAGAAGTCTACAATGTTCTTTTTATTTTGTTCTTATTATATACGTATATCGTATATTATATATACGTATATTGAAATGTCACACTGTGATAGAGAATACCTTTTTTGAGATTAAATTATTGAGTATATTGTTTCAGTAATAAACATTAATTACCAAAAGAAGCCCAGTTTTACATTTTTAATTTATAGGGTTAGTGACGTCTTGCGCCTTGCGTGCTTCATAGACGACTGTGACGTTCTTGCGTTGGTTGCGTGTTGTTGCGTTGCGCACATTGGGTAATTTACAAGCCCGGACTAAGTAAGGTACGGAAGCGGAGACGGATCACGTAAACGGAGACGGATCTCGCGGGAAACAGTTTCTATAATAGCACGCTAACGGGTCAGCTCGGCGATGCCAGGCTCTTCCGTTTACGCTGTTCCGTGCGACCAATCGTAGCCGAGTACTTGGCTGCGGTGGCAGCCATGTTTGTTTTAATTTCTACATTATGTTAAAAATTATTTCAAGTACAAGGATATCTAGGGTTCTATTATCACTTTGTCGTTTTATTTTATATATTACGTGTAAATTCAGCCCGTCCTATGATCTCAAAGCATAATATTGTTTCTTTTTTTTTGACGTGACAACGTCTAATAAATCGATTAACGCCGGCTGTACGTATGAAAAAGTGTCCCGTAACACACATTGTCCCGTTACGATGTGTCCCGTTACGCTCATTGTGCGCTTGCGCCGCATATATCTCTTCCACTCGATACAACCATCGGTTTGACTTTTTCGAGGCACAATAAACTTTAAACACTCCCATTCGTTTCCTACTTTTCCTATCATCGTCCTATCCTTAACAGAATAACACAGATTGGAAGAAGTTAAATAGCAAACATGTATAAAAGTTATAGTTAAAATAACCTCTTTGTTAAAGTAATAAACATATTTGAATTAATGAGTGCAAATAAAAGTACATTTATCAATTAAATTGTAGATTTCATTTCACTCCTTTGTATCCATACAAAATAGTGATAATTCAATAAAAATGATTCAATTTTATTCATAAAAGTATGCAATCATTTCATCAATGTTTTGTTATGACGTCACGTTAAACTATAGTCCGTAAACCGACTTTACAGAAAACCAATTTTTTTTTTAGTTAGATTAATATATCGTAACCTTTAAATTCAATCTCATTGGTTGCCATTTGTTAGGTATCCGTGGACCGCGGAAGCAGCGGACGCGGTGCTGAAACACTCCTGCGGATCCGTCTCCGTCTCTGTGCCGTCACAGAACGACACTCGAGCGGGGAACAACCCGCACCGAGGCGCGCTCGTGAGATCGTAAAAACCACACGAGGGTCGCGGGTTCGAGAGAGGTACGGCCTCGGGGGAGGCGGGTTGGCGGTTTATCTCTCGCGAACGTGTCGGGGAGTGCGTTAATAAAAGGCGCCCGGGGCGGTTTATCTCCGCCAGAGCCGTTTGATGTCGGGCGACTTCTGCTACAATGTGGGCACAGTTGCCCCGGGTAGGTGGGGGGCGGAGACACACGCGGAGGAGACATCTGGCGTCCTTTCCCCGGCAGCTAACTGCGTCCTGGCGACCCTTCCGCGCCTCCATCTCGCGCGGGCCGGGTTTACGACCGGCCCGCAGCCCTCTCCTCGCATCCCTTTTGTCTGAGTCCCTTCTTCACCCTTCTGAGATGCACTTCTCGTTCCCTGCTCTGCATTCGCGTTCAACTCCCCGCTCGCGCTCCAGCGAACCAGGGGCGGCTATCGAATGGGGCTATCGCACAAAGAAAGGATGCGTGTCAGAGATTGGATTAGGAATATACTTACAAATTTATGGTCTCAAATACTTTAACAGTTTCCTATACAATTTTTGACGGAAAAAAAATGTTTTAACACATACATTTTAATGATTAAGTAGACATCAGTACATTCTAAAATTAACAAATTGTTATGATTCGGTCTCGTGAGAGGCGTTTGTTCCCCCCCCCCTCCCCCACCACCACATTGAGCTGCGCTTGCAGAAAATGGCGCACAAAGAAGTAAAATGACGGCAGAAGCATGCCACCGTCTTTTAGTTAGACATACAAGTTCAATATACGATTATATGTGTTAAATTATATGCGTTACCAGACTCCATAAACACACAAATTGAGTTATCACGATGAAATTTAGTAAAACAAGGAGTGATTAGCAACGGATTATTATCTGTAGCAAAAAGCTAATATTTGATAACAAAATTTGCAACAAAACGTAATTTGCTAGGCTTGCGTAGCAATTGTGTATATGTGTGTGTATATATATATATATATATATATATATATATATATATATAGAGAGAGAGAGAGAGACAAAATACGCCAATTTCTGTCATGTCCTGGTTTTTTATAGAGTGCTTAGAACACGCATTTCAATTCATAGTCCTTAAGAAACTTAAATTTGGTTTCCCTACAATGTATTCATGTAATATTTTACAATTTTTTAGATTAAAATGATAAGAACGTAACTACAGATCGTACGGCTAAATGTTGTCTGTAATGTATGAAATATGCAGGAGTTAAGCCTGTGTCGCTGCTTCTGAGCTGGTTAACTAATTTTAACAAGGACAACCGACGTACTCTTTATGTGCGTTGTAAAGTGGTTTAAAAAAAATTCCCGCCCTGTGACACAACTACATACCTATATTTTTCAAATGTGTATCCACTAAAAGAAAATACTTATACACACACGGTGAGTGATTAAAAATTTACGCTACAACCAACAACATGGCTAAAATTGTTTATATATATACCTATATATATTATTTTTAGATCACTTAATGTTATAAGATACAAAATTAATACATAAAACTGTGAAAATAGCAAAGGTATATACGTGGAAGTTTAATACATACATTAAGGCCCTTCCTCAAAATTGTCCCATTTTCAATTTGCACACTGCCAGTTCAGGTAGAGGCGATAAAGGTTTAGATTTCCCGGAAAGCGCCACAGCAGTATAAATTCCTGTAGCCGAAGCCCGTAAGCCTGTTGCCATGAAGGTCTTAGACATTTATGTACTTTCAAAATAATTTTTAAAAAAAGGGGTGAATAAGTGGGGTTGATGTAAGTGATCTACACCTGTCAATGGCAAGCAAGCCTGGGGTTCGACTTCAGCGCATGCACCGGGGGTATTTCTTCGACACAGGCCGCCCTCGGAGCTAGTTCTCACCTCGGTGGTGGTGGGGGGTCATTAAAAACAAGGAAATAGTAAAATACGGGACACTTTACGATCTCCCTCCCCACTCCCCTCCCGTGAACCCAGCCAGCGCCGGCCCCGGAGGTGTATACCCTCGTCGGCTGACAGATGGGACGTAAGTCCCCCAAATAACAGGCGTATAAACCCGGGCATTATTAAAAAGAAACGCCCCGGAGAACAAAGTGAACTGCGAGAGCCGCAGGAACGAGCGATGGGAGGCGAAGGCTGTTCGGTCCGCCATCCCTCCTCCCCCCGCCGGACAATAAATAAGAAGGCAACAGTAACACGCAGTTTTGAAACGTTGTGCGTTACGCCCGCGCGAGGGGGGGGGGGAGAAGGGGGGGGGGCTGTTTCTTTGGATATCGTAAAGCGCGGTGTTTGTGGGGCGTAACTCATCGCCGGAAACGAGAGTGCTGCGTTGTTGCTGCTAGGAGCTGAGCGCTGGATAGTCGGGTGGTTGGGGGGAGGAGGCAGTAAACGTGATACGATAGCCCGCGGGGTACACACGGCTCGGCGGTGTGACGGCGTGGTGCAGTTGGTAGATGAGAGGGGGTGGAAGGGGGAGAGGCCGACTAGGAATTCGTGTGGACCAGTTGCGCCCAACGGCCCCTCTCGCGCGCGCCCTTGCGCCTGAAATACGCAGTCGGGGACGTGACTTGAGCGAGCCGAGCCGCAGACACAACCGTCTACATTGTAGCCGATCAGTTCCCTCCCCCCTACCCCCGACAACAACTCCCTCTTCCACGACGTCCTCCCGCCGCATTCGCTCGTAAAACTCTCTCCTCCTGCTGACCCCCCTTCCCCCGTGTAACACTTCTCCAGCGGCAGGCTGCTGGTTCGAGACCACCGCCAGGTCGACGGTGCGATAGCAACTCTTGAGAGGGTCCCGAGTACATGTGGTGCGATTCAGCGGATCTCAACACTTTCGAAACCCTTGTTACGCGAGAATACAAAACTAATTGTCAATGTTACCACCAGGTGCCAGATTATGTTTATAGATTGGCTTCACCCACCGTGTTATTATTGTTACTATTATTATTTTACTCTTAATGATTATGGTGCTAATTTTTGTTATTTTGGGATCGGTATGTCTGTCATCATATTTTATATTTGTGTTGTCCTATGTTCATTATTGTGATTTGTCTCTGTAATATATCAAAATGTATTATATTTTAAGTTCTATGACTGTTGGCGGGCTCTCAAATAATAATAATAAATATAATTAATAAATTTTGCTGATTCCCTGATAATTACGAAGAAATATTTCTAAATGTGACTCTACAAGTAATGCTGAAGGCCTTTTGCTTTACTAGCTTACGGAACACAGGTAAATTAACATCAATGGAGTTATCACGATATTTGTCAAGCAGAAACATTGATTATTACTATCTGGCGCAAAAACTAACAGTTCAAAAGTAAATTGCAAGACTCATTTATGAAATATCCTTAGGAATTGCAATAAAAAATACTCAAGAAGTGAAAATACCTTGACGGGAATAGTTATAAAAAGTTGATAGCAAGTGTTCAGGCTAGTCTGAAAGCACTATAAGGTAGCAAGCGACAAGCTGTCCGTGGCGATCGAACCACTGTGCGTACTTTCTAAAGACCTCGCGATATTTAGAAACTGCTAGAGTTTTTACTAACACGTTTGGATGGGTTAAAGCCCGTAGATATTCCTTCAACCACGAATTAAGTTGATATAATTTTTGTACATGAATTATTGCTCTTATGCTAGAGATTATAATATAGTGTTACGGGCGCACACGAGGCATGCCAGTGGTCCTGCTAGCGGTCAGCTGACCCTTAGGCCACCGGGTGGGGTGTTGTGACTTGCGGCACATTCCTCGGGGGGATTAGCGGCTTGGCCTCGCTGTCCTCCCCCCGCGGCGCCTTGTCCTCGATCCCGCGACCCACCTGGAGGGTTCTGCGGGCTCCCGGAGGCCGCCGCGTCGAGCGGCGTAACTAGGAAGTCACTGTTCTGGGAGCTTCGAGCGGCGTAACAAGGACGTCACTGTTCTGGGAGCTTCGAGCGCCGGGTCTGCCTTGATGACGCGACACGTCAGAGGGATGCGAGACCCTTCCAGAACGAGGAGGGGGGTCTGAGGGGTACAAAAGCGGAGACACCAGCCAGTGGAGTGGAGAGTGAAGTGAAGAGGGCGAGCGATGACCGGATGACAAAGCGACGGGCTTCGCGCGCGGAGACTGGCGTGTCGGTGACTGTGTCGCGGTGCGGGTCGTGTATTCGACGGAGGTGCGTGGTTAAGGGACGAGCCGCGGGGATAGCCACTGCCGAGCCGAGCTCGCGTGGGGAGAGTGAACTGTGAAATGGACGAAGGAGTTATTAATTTGTGAACACATATTACCTGTCTTCACAGTCGTTGAAATAACAATATAAGTTACAAAACTTATAATTATATACCTACAAATATTTCTTTTAAGTTATGCTTCTTAAGTGCGTTATTAAAATAAATTACAAGAATAATTTTTTTACGATGCGCGCACTCCGTGTGACAAAATTTTCACATAATGATAAAGAAAGCTACTGTACATACAAATAAAATTTATATGTGCTTTTAAATTGTTGGGGAGGGGGTGAACCTAACCTCAACAGCTTAAAGAACGAGTGGGGAGTGCGTTTTCAGATAAAATTTTATTCTTAAAAAGAACAATACTCCGTACACATTATGTAACATCTCCTTAAAGGTAATACTTATTCCTTTTTACTGTGAGATTGGTAGCAGCAGCCTCCAATAGTAGATAAACTCAAGGTAAGAAGTAGGGATTTAAGCCACATTCTATTCTGACTAGAACACGGAAATTCACACCAATATAATTTATAGTAAAAATACCAAAGTACTTTGAGCCGTACCTTCAACAACTTGTTTTAGCCTCGCGAGCAAATATAGAGCTCTCAAAAAAAACTTTAGGGCTCATTCAAAATCGTTACCTACTTATTTACAACTAATAGACCATGGGCACATTAAAGCCATGGATGTTTCAATCAAAGGCCCATCACTTGAAATTTAAAATTTTACAATAACACAATCACCCTAAGCTGCTGGTGCGTAGATATTAAAAACCAGATTTCAAGAATATATAAAAATATTCGCCTTGCTTTTTTTTTCACGTGTGACAAATAGTGTAAGTCGCTTTCATTGATGATTTCGAAACTTTTTGACGTAGGTATTGCCTTCCGACCCTGCCCGTGATAATCGCTTGGTAATCTGAGGGGACCATCTCCATGTCCTTGCCTCGCGCAGGTAGTCTGGTCGGGACTGCTTAATTCGATCCCCCCTTCCCCCACCCGCCTACTGGTACGCCGACAGCCACCGGGGTCGGATCCATGAATGGACCGGGCCGGGGAAGGAACACGGGGTCGCGTGGTCCCTCCGGCTGCCTTTTTGCGACAGTGCTGCAATCTGTAGTTCTGTGGCGCGTGTGCGCCTGCCTCCGCGGGCCGTGAATGGTATCAGAAGCAGATCAAGGAGGGGGGGAGATACGTTACTCTCTTCTGGAATATTCCTCCTCCCTTTTCCCAAACCAAACATTATATAGCCCATGTTTGTTTGGAGAGGCGACGCGCGCGCGCAATCCATTGTCGTGAGGACTAGACCTTTCTCGGCGCAGCTCGTGCGCGGACCTGCTCGGAGGGTTGGTGCCCCTGTGCGCGTCTCCCCTCCTTCTTCCTCGTCACTCCTCCCTCCCTCTCCTCCTCCTCTACACACTTGTCACGCTCGAGCACTCCACGCGTCTGCAACGCCGCGTGCCAACTGTTTTGGCAATTGGTGGTTCGCATTTTTTTTTTTAATTTAGTGTTACTCTTTCTTAATAATTGGGACGCATCTATCGTCATTTGTTTATTCACTTGCAATAGTGGTCAGAAGTTGCAGCTGCAGTACCCGGCGTTGGCTAGGCTGAACGCAGGGTGAAGGGAACTATTTTCGAAATCAGATGTAGAAGTAATTGCTTTCTTAATTTGAACGTCAAGTGTTCAAAATAATTGCCATCACTGGCAGAACCCGTCAGATGTTGTTCTGCCAGTGTACATTTTTAGCTGGCCGCCGCGATCTCCACTAAGCGGACGGTTCTCACCAAGGAGGATAGGAGTTGCCAAATCTTACTATATGACCGTGTGGCGGACATAGAGAAATGACACGCACTCTCTGTTTGTAATTCTATGACCTGTGATTTTCTGTTATAAAAGTGAATTTACCCATGGCGATCGTTTGCACGATATAAAAGTTGATGCGCTGCAGCGCCATCTAATGGAGAGTTACAAAAATGGATAGCATATAAACCTCCACACGAAAAAAAAAAAAAAAAAAAGACTTCGATGTGCCAACTTTCATGATGATCCGTCAAACAGTGTCAGAGTTTATCAACGTCGTAGCACGTCATGGCGGACAGAGTTGGCACCTTTTCGAAGTTTAAAAGTTGTGTATGACTTTGCATGTTTCGATGGAGTAACTTTTTTATTCCTGAATAGAAGCTACGTTAAAATACTCTAATGTTTTGCGTAAACATAGAACTTAGTACTTTGTTTATCGTCTTTATTGGTGACTTTTTATACATACATTGAATATTTTAAACAAATGCGGTATGTTGAAGTACAATTTGCAAACCAACGCACTTGTCATTCGTTACATCAGCTCAATTTGACTCGGCAAACTTGCTTCGCGACACCTCAGGGGTTACTACTTCCCAGAAACGTAATCTTATAAGTCAGGGTTGCCCAACCGGTTAATGTCTGTAATTGTTTGTTTTCAGAATTACGTGTTAGAAATAAAACTGCCATTTTTCAACAGACATTTTTTTCTTCCTAAATTAAAAAAAAATCTTAGTTTATATACCAGTCTATAAAACAAAAATATTAAATAGGCCTAGTTCCACACACACCAGCGTTTCTAAAAATGTCAAGTGGTACGCAGTTGTTAAAACGTTAGGAACACCTGTTTTAAGTGATTTTTTTTCTGTTGGAATTTTCACGGAAGAAGGGGTTGCAGCGGCCAGTGGCTCCACTTAAAAAAAAAAAAAAAAACACTCCGAGGTGTTCATCGCTGCTTGATTCGTGTGTCACAGCTCACGCATCATACGCCCCTTCGCCCGGCGAAAAACACGGCTTTAGTTTCGTCGCCAACGAACATCATTGGGAGTTCGAAATCCAAACCTGTATGAAATGTTGAGCCGCGATCGTTTAATTTCAATAGCAAGGGGGACATGCACCTGTCAATACTTCTTATAGTGTACATTAAAACGTTTGGGAAAACACCCGTGTTTATTTTTTTACTGTCCAGAAAAAAAATTCAAACAAACTAATACTTATATAGGTAGATGTAATGCTTCTTGTATGCTATTCGTAATCAGTAGAGACCGGAAAAATTCGCGGATTCATTTCGCGGTAGGCTAGACTCCAAACTCGTTCACCTTCATTCAGAGATTGGACCAATATTTACCTGAAGGACTCTAAGTCAGTGAAAAACCTTCAACAAAAGAAGTATCAAATTACAAGCATCCCAGGTAACACGTGTCACGAGTCATTATCCAATGAACAGGTGCAATTTGTCCTAGTACATAGAGGATCTTGGAGTCTAACCTAGAGGTCATTGAATTCGCGAATTTTTCCAGTCTCTAGTAACCAGGTATTCTGCACAGTTAATAAATATTGACCCTTTTTTTTTGTGGCCTCACACGCCAGTTGGTGGACTAGCCAGACGGCCAGTCACAATACAGTTATTTTGCTACATTTGGGATGTTCTGTTGAAATATCATATAATATGATAACTTGTGTGCATTGCGATTATGCGGAACATTGCTAATAAATTTTTTTGTTGAGTTATCATGACGCAATTAGCGAGACAAATATGTTTTTTTTTCCCACTTTTTTGAAAGTTTTTTTTCCTCTCAAATACCAAATAAAGCGCAGCATGCATCTGAACAATAATTTTGCGGCAATGAAAAATAACGGCACTGAAATGCCATAGATCATGATAGTGGGTAAAACAGAGACCAGCTCTCACACAGCGAGGGGGGTAGTGTAAAGTAGGAGGGGGGGGGAGGGACGTCTCGCACACCTGGTGGTATGAGGTCACCCCCTTGACAACGGCGAGTGAAGAGGCGGGGGTGTCTCCCGGCCGAGACGCTTGTGTTTCAACGCCCGCCTTACGTCCTGCCAGCTAGCGGCTGTAAATAAGGTGAGCGCCCCCAAAACATTCTCCCCCCCCCCCTCCAGGAAAGCATCACCTTCTTCCCGCTCCCCTCCTGTTGCGTCGTGGCCGGCCTTCCCCGCGCGTCGTAAAAGAGCGGCGGAACCCCGGGATAATGCGAGCACAGACGCGTGAAGCGCCAGGTCGGCAGAGGAGGAGTGGAGAGGAGGTGACTAAGTATTTTTGGTACTCGATATGATGCACATACTTGCGACTTTATAACCTGCCAAGCTCGCGTTGAGACACGCCCGCCTGCCTCGTCTCCCCCCCCCCCCTCCTCTTTCCCCCTTTTACACTTTTTCCCTTTCTGTGCGGCGTGGGTCGGTGGGACGGATCTCCTGTTGGATCCGATCCAGAGAACACAAGTAGGCGTCATCCATCACTCCATCGCATTCCGCGACGCCTTGGCCGGGGGACAGCCCCTAGCGGCCCGAGCGTTGGCAGCCGTGTGCTATCTGCCCGTGGGGAGGGGGGTGAAACGCCAGCCACGGCGTTACATCCTCAAATACCTACTGAAACAAATTAATATAGTAAAATAATAATTATAATGGTGTGTGTACATGCCTCTGAATGAAGGTCTAATGCCTGTCTTCCTTGTGAAGGCTCTTTGGCGTAGTTTGCTGAGCAAGAAACAAATTAGGCATACTGATAAACAATTTCTGTACTTTTACAAACTTGGAAACCTTTCTGCAAAGAAATATTTTGTAATACTACAAAAAAAAATTGTAACATTGCACACACATGGCTACATGGTTATTTTTGCATATATGAAGGGGAAAAAATTGAGATAATACTGAGTATTTCTTACGAAAATTGGTGGATAATTTTATATTTTAATAGATAATTCGAGCATAATTTTTTCAAACCATGTAAAATATAATAGAATATTCAATAATTTGCCTTCATTTTGTTTTAATGTGCTTATTAATGTACGAAGTTAATACTGGAAAGCTATTCAGGCACTAACGAAGATGGATGCCCGTTATTTTATCCGGACTTTGCGCAAGTGGTATTGGGAAGAGCCTGTATCTTTAATCTTTCACCATAAAACTATAGAGTGAACGTTCAAATACCCACGGAGGCGCGTTACCGAAGCGAAGACTGCACGCCAGTTCTGTGCCTGGCGCGTAGAGGCGAAGAGGCGGGTAATGCGCGAGACAATGTCGCCCGTAACGCCCCCCGCGCTCTGAGAGCTCGTGCGTCCACGTGTTCGCACTCGAGTATTTAAGTTATTCCGGGGTGTCGGTATCAAACCCACGATCCTCGACACAAGAGCCTGAAGTTAACCTTCGAGCTGTTGTGAACAGGCCTTAAGTTGATTCCACGCTCAACACCATGGTTCAAGCGGAATAGACGAGAAATTATTTTTATTTTATTTTTCCTTCTTTTATGGTATCTCTCACACTGCTTGCTGTATATTTCCCGCTACGTGACTCGTAAACTGCCAATCTTTAGATGTTTCTTTGAGTAACTGTGCATACCCATGTGAAATGGACGTGTGCAGTACTGACTCGGCAAAACCCCGCCCGCTTGTATATCTGCCAACTTTCCCGTAACAATTTCCCATCGCGCACCTGCATTACCAACTCATGCGGTCGTCCTACCTGAAAACATTTCTCTAGCCCCCTTCCTCACCCCCCTCGAAGACCCTTCCCGAGCCGTCTCCCCCCTTCCTGACTATTATTTACATGCGACGCGCACGGAAATTATTAACCAATTTTTGTTAGCTGGGTGTATTTCATTTTATAATGAAGCCCGATGCTGACTGTTGTTGCTTTCTTGTGAGATTTACAGCCCCGGCGCAATAAACTGCAAACGTTATTAAGGCTATTATGTGATCAAAACTTTTATTGTCGGGCGGGTAGAAGGCTGGCAGGCGCTCATCAGACTTCAAAAGGCTGGGCGCGATTACGACAAACGAGCTACACTGCTACGCGGGGGCCTCTAATTTAAGACGATTCTTGTCGTGCTAGCGAATCGTTGGTTAACTCTGTTGCTCGCTGAACGCAGAGTTGTTTTATAGCTGGCTGGAACCGCACGTAGAAACGAGCGAGATACCTATGTATGGAATTTTTACAGCTTTTAGTGGATGAATTATCAAAATTAATGAAACACATGTTCATTTATTTCTACTTTGAAGAGTATATTTACGAATTTTATCAAAGTATTTTTTTATACAAACTTTGCTACCTCTTTTCACCTTTTTAAGGATGGAATTTCTAAAAAAAAAAAAAAAAAAAAAAAAAAAAAAAAAAAAAAAAAAAAAAATCCCTTATCAGTGCACCCCTAGAGTACTGAAGGAATGTTTCCTCCAAAATGTGAGTCTATAGGTCCACCGGTTTAAGTGTGCGTTGTCTGTGAGTCAGCAAGTCAGTCAATCGCGGTACCGTTTTATGGGTATATAGACTATTATTGTGTGCTCCAGAATTTACGAGAACAATCCGCAAGTTTGCAAAGATCCCCGGGTAAATGATAGTAACCGGCCTTCTTCCCGGTTGTAAAAGCGACCGTTTGCAACAGCGAGGACGCAGGCAGAGCCGGCAGAGCCAGGTCGCGGGGACGATGTGCGCAGTCGCCGTCGACGCCACGCCGCGAGCGGGACGCATGCGCGCGACGTCTCGCTCCGCGGCCCGCGTTATCCGTTCGGCCATGAGCTGCCCGCCGCTTCCTGTGCCTCGGGGTCCCCCGCGGGTCGCTTCGGGAAGCCTTCATTTCACAGACGAGAGAGCCACACCCGAAGTTCCCCGAAGTTCATGCTCGCTTTTTTTTTCCGTTCTATCGTATTGTATAAACCGGTGTGGCATTAAATTTTGCTGTCGATTAGGATATGTTGGCTACATTATAAATTCTTTTAAACATTGTGGATGGTTGGTTATATTAGGTAAGTATAGCTACATTAAAAATACTGTAAAATCATTTTATGGTTGCTTAGCAAATAACTTTTTAATATGTAGCTATCCAGGGCTAGGAAACCGTTTACATGATTTCACAGTATCTTTAATGTAGCTATCCTAACCAAATCAACCGTCCATAATGTTTTAAAGTATTTATAATGTAGCTAACCTAACCTTTTACAATGAACAAAAAATAACCGAAGATGCACGATCGGGCGTTTGGCTCTCTCGTCTGTGAAAAGAAGGCTTCCCTGTCGCGTCCAGGCAGCACACGGAACATCGGTGCCTGGGTATGGTCGCGCCGGATGGGTACCCCTGACTAGGTGGGATACCCGGAGCCCGGAACCGTCGCACCGGGTACCCCTGACTGGGACACGCAGCCTTCGGAGACTAGCGACGTTTTCCGCGCTCCACCGGAACACGTGTCGCGTCCGGTGAGTGGGAACCAACGTGCGGCGCGGGTGTTACGTTATTGTCCGCGACGACTCGTGAGCCGTGTTATAAATCAGTGACGTCAAAAGGGTAAGCAACCTCTGAATAATTAACGTGTGCGATGAATAAACTGTAGTGTCGGTGAAAAAAAAAAAATTGTTTCACTTATAAATTAAATATACTTTTTTTTTTAGATTTTTTTATTTCGGTCATTTAAACTATCGGTGATTTGTTTAATAATTTATTTATTTCAAAGATGGAGTAAAATAAATTCGTGGTCACCGTTGCAATACCTGTGTATTGCCATAGCAAACATAAAACCATTGTATATAATGCAGCACGAGTCTGTTAGTAAATATGTGGTTGCAACCATGTGTGGAGGTTCTGGAAAATATGATTGATATCCTTGGCATGTCAAAAATTGGGGTAAATAGTTCAAAATTATAAATATAGCAAAAATATTTAAAAATTCATGATGTAGTTTGCTCAAGATTTAACGACCATGTTTCCGAAACTACTTATCAATAATCAAGCATAGAACGGTCATGTGCATGTGAGAGATGTGGCGCGCATAGAAGGGAATATATTCTATATGTGTTATGGGCACGTGGTGTAACAACCAATGAGAGCAGAAGAGGGTGTCATTTTGACGGGAGTCGGGAACTGTTTAAGTTCATTAGTCATATGGCGGCAACAGATGGCCGCGATATTACATTGCTGTTAATTTCTACTTTAAAAATTAAATCGAGGCGTTCATCTATCTGCAGAAAGTAACTGGTGAAATATGTAAATAAACTAATACTAACATATGTTTTAAGGTAAGACAAATTTTACGTAATATTTTACAACGATAATAAAATTATAAGTTAGAATCGATCCCTTTGGAATTTTGAAGAAAATGAAAGGTACTTTGTACGTGATTTTTCAAGAATATTATGCATGCACCTGTAAGCCTAGCCAAGAGTTTTTTTTTTTTTTTTTTTTTTTTCGTTTTATCTTAGCTCTCGGTATACGGCATTTGGTAGGAGTAATTTCGTGAATGTAACGAAAGTCGAATAATCAGAAATGTGTAACCACGGTGCCGAAGTCGTAAAAATGGCGTAGCGACATAAACCGGTATACCTATATTCACTTTCGTAAACATTAGGGAACATACCAAACGTATTGGTGTGCGAAATGAAACTTTATGATTGTGAAACTAACTTGGAATATACGTTATAAAACTGGTGTTACAATGATGATACTACATATTCTCTTTTTAAAGTATCTATAGGTTCAGTAGCCAGTGGTAGAGCGGGCGCCTGTAAAGCTCATGGATGAATTTTTGACGTAGTTCAAACCTCGTCACTAGAAAACTTTTAATAATATTTTAATTATATAATATTATGTAATATTAATGTTGTATCTGCTCAATAAGGTTAAGGTTTGTTTGTATGAAGTATTTACAGTTTGATTACAGTCGTTTAAGCAAAAATAAATATACAAACATGTACTTAGTATTATAATATGTATGTTTTAAAATGTTTTTTGTTAATATTTTAGCAATGTCATAGCAGTATTCTTTCTAACGTGTTCGGAAAATTTATAGCATTATCATTTGATTAATTTTAACAAGATGAACATTAATGTAATATATATTTTTTTTAAATCAGGGCTAAAGCCAGGTTTCAGGATTTTTAAAGTATTTTTAGCTTTTATCGTAGCTGTTGCAAATAGTTTAAAGTTTCTGGCTTTTTCATGCTGCTATTTGTGAATGATGGTTGGAAGCGACGTCCTACGATTCAGGCGGCAGGCGTAGAAAGTTAAGTTTGTGATTCGCGTATAGAATATTTGACGCTTGAAAAGTGAAATTTTATAGATCATATTTATCACACTCGGTGTTATTTTAAATAATTATACTTAAAATTTCGTGTCAGAGTTTCGTATTATAAGTTTATTTGCAACGTGAACAACATGAGCACACCTGAATTTGCTCGTTACCGAGGTTACATGTTTATTCATCACTGACGAGTACTGAAAGGCTTGTCCAATTTTTTTTTTTCTTTTGCTTTAGTAGGATTCTTGCATCGGCCACACATAAATTGCATTATTCTATTCACCCGTATTTGTGCTGGAATCCCTATCAGTCCGTGTTTCCCACGGTCTCCAAGTCCACAATCCTGTCGAATTCTTATCTCGCAGTCTCTGTAATGCAAGAATAGCATTTATTTATTGGCTGTTCTCTCCCTTCCCAGAATGTAATGGCATAAGTAATGGTTTAATGAAAATATGCATAAAAACGTTTCCGTCTCCGTTTACGTAATCCCGTCGCGGTTTACGTTCCATTGTTGAACGGGCCTAAAGGACGTTTCATTACTATTAGAAAACAGCGTTTATAAAGAGTTTCCATGCCGTTAGAATAGGTTACATATACGTACTGTGCATTGTAGCCAAACTGAGCATCTTGTAATGATTATAGAAAAGTAACGGCTATCAATGTAACAGCATAAATTGCTACTTAAACCTAGTATGGCATGTATGTGCTGCAATTGACAACCCACATTGATAGTGTAATTTTTGTTGAATTAATATATGAATAATTCTCTTAAGGTTTATGTTGAATTAAATATAATATAATATAAATTTAATTGAGTAGTGGTGTAGTTAAAATGCACTTTTTTTAGAATGAGGAAACATTTTTCCTAAGAAAATAGTCTATACTAGCCTGGGAATTATGTTCTCTTTCTGTTGGAAGTATGAAAATTGTTATATCCATTGGAAAATTTTCCAATTTGACCATGAAAGAAAATGTTTATCGAATATCTCGAATCTTGCCTAGGATTTCCACTTATGAACTTCTCGTAGTAGTAAAATATGGTTGGCCATTCCTGTTTCATTATTGAAGGGGAATTACATTATGAAAAGGTTTTCACAAGTGTGCCGTTAATCTATATGTGTTTTGTAATGAAATAGATTAAACTTAAGAAATACGAAAAAAAAAATACTGTACTTATTTGAACCACAATCGAATATATATTATCTTTCGCATGATAACAATAGGTGTATGGAAATTTTTATGAAAAATTTGAATTTGAATCGTTAAGAGAGAAAGAGCACGGATAGGCTACGTGCTGAGAAGCGGCGGACATAGGCGGCTCTCGCCCGGAGGGTCGCGCGCGGGTTATCAATCAGGCGGCAGCGGCGCCCGCCCGCCCAACCAGGCCGCTGCTATCCCTCCCGGCAAGATGGCGCCCGCGGACCCTCCGCGGACACGCCTGTTTGCAGTCCTGCGTCCTGCGGCTTGTCCCGGGCTGGACCGGACACTTCTCCCGACGGTGTTTGCAAACAGCTTCACGTGGTTGTCAGTAGCGGCGGCCGACCCAACCTCGAGTTCTGAGGGGAGCGGCGGGTGACCAGAGGGCAGTAGCGGCCGGTGATGTTATATTATGGGTGTTCACACATTCATACATACACACATGCGAACACATAAGCACTCACGAAGAAAAAAAGACGTCCTACCTTACTGCGTTCTTGAAGCCTGTTTTGGTGTCAGATTATCTGTGTTGGTGCGGCACCGTAGCAGTTACTGCTTATCTTGGAGTCGTGAAAGATATATTTCGTTTATTATTACACAAACTCATGTCTGTATTTGTAGCCCGAATTAACACAACGAAGATTATTGAGCAGACTAGTTGTTTTTTAAGAGATTTTAAATTGTAATTCAAAATGGTGGATCGCTGATAAAGCCTCACATAAATAATAACAAATTATGTTTGATGCTCTTGATTTTTCAAATTTGTGGCTGGGCTTAAGTTTATCAAAGTGTTGCACCTGAAAGCAGACTCTCTGTAAGCACTGTCCAGCTGTGTACTGATGTTTATTCTACCTAACAATGTAAGTTCAATATTGGCATTTTTGTGAGCAAGAGAGTTTTCATTTTTATTAATTTTCTCGCCCAAATGTACGAGGTCCTTATAACCTGACTTTGTCCGCGCGCTAACTTCTGCACTAAAAATCAGGCACGGAAAACAAAACAGAGCATTTGTTTTTACACAGCCGCATAGCCACTTGTGTTTTGTGTAAATGTTTTTGTTAAATTTACGTCTGAAAATACGTTTTTGTGACTTTGTTTCCGTAGTTACTTCTAAATGAGGCTGATCAGGACCTAAATTTTTAATTGTTAACTTTTCCTCGTACGTAAGTTTTCTGTTCGCCAAAATTGTTTGTACGGAATTCATTATGGCGATTTTTTGAAAATCGTACATGTTTGCGGTACGCGCCAAATAACACAGTCACATTTTCACAGTTATAAAGTCTTACAACAAAGGGAAACTTTAAAACATACCTCAGAAAAATGTTGTCCTGCGTAAGGCACAGAAAAATATTTTACAAACGCACACGCACACTAATTATTTAAAGATATTTACGCTCGCATTGAACCACACGCAACTACTTGTTTCCACTGGACGTAAAAAACTAAAACGAAAAGTTTGTTTGGTTAGGGGTGATAGTATTGGAGTGGACAATACTGGCATCTACCGGGCTGATTCATAAGTTATGACTTACTTCTCTGATCAGTGCTGCTGTGCGTGCTGAAATTTGGAACTCCATCAAAGGTCAACGAAACGCCAGGACAATCACGAGCACACCAGAGTCGTGCACTCGTCCAGTGTTAAATGTCCCATAGGAGGTGACGTAATTCCTTCGTGCGCATGCGCAAAAGGGCGGAGGCAGGCATGCAGGCAGCGCGTTTCGTGCACAGATCCATTGTGAACACTACAGCGTTGCCGTATCGCCGCAATCGAAAAAATAAAAACAGACGTCCGTGACAGATGCAAACAAAGCGACGAGTGTAACTCTGGTAGCTGCCACTGGTAAAAGTAGATAAAAAGGAACTTTTAACTCTACAAAATAAATAAATGTTCTGTAGAAAACTGGGTGTGCACGTGCATCAGAGGGTCTTTAGGTGGGCAATACCTCCCACTAAATAATAATTCAAAAATTATTGGGAGGGGAATATACACTTTAACGGTTGTTTTAACGCATTTCTGACGCCTTACAAAGTTTAAAAAAAAAATTGTCCACTGTAAAGTAGAACTTCAAGAAATTTATATTTAGATATATAATTTTACAAAAAAAAAATATCGAACTTCAAAAGTTAGGTGCGGTCTGGGGTAGATTATTTTTGTTATGGCTCCAGTTTTGTTTAAGCTAAAAGTTTTTTTAAGTGGGTTTGGGGGTTGGAGCACCTCCATCGTCCCTCTCATAAAACCGCCAGTGTTGGGTAATCGTAAACATACATAATCTATTTTGCCATGCAAGTGACAGTTGGGAATTTGGTACCACTGCTCCTACTTTCAAGGACTCAGATTTGAGACAAATTACATGTATCATGCTTATGGACCGGTTATTGTCTTGTCCAGGGACGTCGGAACGTTTTCATGAGTGGGGGGGGGGGGGGGCTAAAATAGTGCTATTTAATGAGTTTCCGAACCAAAATATTAAATATACCATTCCAAAACTTTGATGACGTAGTATGTATTAAATATGGATTTAAATATCGTGGGTAGTGGGTGACAAATAACCTAACCCATGTGATCTACCCCTTAGCTTCGGTCTTGGAATTCAATGTCAATATATATTTTTTTGTTTCCTTAACCTGTGAACATTGGTAGCTTGAACATATTATTTCGAGGAATTTTCAAAATAAATTTTTTACTGAATCTTTATTTTTCAACTTAAATAATATGTTACTACATTTGAAACTACTACGATATGAGTTCCAGCGGACTGAAATCCAAGTGTAACTGGTGTAAGAGGTAACTGTTATGATGAACGATGAGAACAATAATGTAACTGTTGATGTATGATGGTTAAAATATAACAGCTACGTTAAAAAAACGCTCATCCCTATATCTCGACCTCTCGACAAATCGCAGCTCTGTTGTTCTGGGTCATGGAATGGCTTGATACTCTTGACAGTATATGTAGTACAATTTAAATAAAATACCATCTAGAATTTGCAATCATTTTGCAGTATATTGACAATCATAAATTTGATTTTCTTATCAATGTGATCACCAATGCAACGTTTGTAACTACCGGTTGAGAAAAATACTACTAGGACCAAACATTTATTCTGGAAAAAGGAGGGGGGCGAAATGATACTCTCGCCCCCCCCCCCATGCATAACAGCACGGGGGCGACTCGCCCCTGCTGCCCCCCCCCCCCCCCCTGTTCCGACGTCCCTGGTCTTGTCATTGGGTTACTTTTGAGACTTGCCTGTACAACTGTCAAAACCATCTGGTGTTAACATTTAAATTTGCATTTGTTTTGCAGGCTATACGTCACGGAACACGAACTTTTTTTTCAAACTGTCTAAATTTAATAGGTAATTAGAAGTAGAGCATGTTTGAATAATAATAAAGCACAAAACACCCTACCGCAATGAAATTCCATTGTATAACCTCAGCGCGTCAAACTGCAGTCCGCAATTATAAATTTTTTTATTTGTTTTGCTGGAAGATAAGCCATTCAGGGCAAGGTGGTTGGATCCCTATAGCATCCCACGAATTGCGGATTTGATTTCTGGCGCGGTCAAACCCGGGATTTTTCGCAAGTGGGGAACGTGGCGGACGTTGCCGTGAGCCGATGGGGTTTTCTCAAGGTGCTCTCACGGGCGTGTGCATGGCTTCGGAGTTAGGGTTCCAGATCACGCAACCCCTCCACCCACACCTTCTCCAAGAAATCTCAATAAATTTAACTTACATTGCACGCCAACTTATTAAAAAAATACGTTAAAATATATTATTGTAGTTTTCTTTTTGATTTTAACTTTGTAATTTGTTTTTTGGCTGTAATTCACGTACATGCAAAACTCAAGGAAGACTAATCGTCGTTGTCAACCCTTTGTGTACGTCTGTGCTGTAATAATTGTTTGCCTAATTCCTTCTTTTGCGTTTTTTGTGTTATGTTTTTAATTTTTTGACTTTGGATGATTTGGTTTGTTTTCTGTAGGTTTGAATTTTCATATTTTTGTCCGTTACTGAGGTTTCTTATGACGTACAGTGTAACCAGCAATGACGAATGTCCAATAAAACCTCTAAAATAGTTTGGTTTACGCTTAAATTGCAGTTCAAAGTAAATGGCGTACACCGTTGTCAGATTGATAACCTCCGCCTTATTAACATTACAATTTTAATTTTTTTACCACCCTTAATTATTTTTTATATTTTATTTTAATATTGCTATTTCTTGATTTTTATTAAGACCATAAAATAGTGTCTATTGACATTATAATTTCAGTTGTAGTCATTTTTACAGAAAAATAAATTCAATTTTAAATATCGATTATTATTTCACAAGAGAAATTATTTGTATTGATAACAAGGTACTCTATAAATATATGTGTTATGATCAAACGAGCCAAACTTTTTAATGTTAATTTATATAAAAATTAGTAACAAAACAACTGTAACCAATATGGCGTCTGTAACTAAGTCTCTTTAGAAATAAAAAAAAGTATGTAATCAGAAGATGCTCATGATATAATTTTAAAAAAACTCATTCAAAATTTTACTTTACAAAATAAACTGTTTCGGATAAATTAAAACAAGTTTTCATTACATTACAAAGTTGTGTGTAAAACTTTTGTGCTCTTTGACGTATATCTGGCAACAAGCACATCGAAAAAAGGACAGTGCTAATGGCGGAAAAAGTGCATTGAAAGAGAGAGTAATTGACCGTTTAAGGTGAGATTAGGCCCCGCCATCTTGCAATTCCAAGTATTCTTATACCTACTGCTTGCAATGAAGCTTCCATGTTAGACATGGCAACGGACTTATCTTGCTTGTTGAAGTCAACACTTGTGAACTGGTGTGATTATTATGGTAGTGGTAGTTACCTGCGTGGAGTAATAATTTATTTTCTTGCGGCGCTTACAGACTAGAACCTGTCAGGTAATGTGTGTTTGCAACAATGTATGGTGGTTCTGGGAGCTAGGATTTATGCCTTGAATTGACAAAAAAAAAATGGGATAAATAGCTCAAAATTCTGTGATTGTTGCGTAAAGGGGGTTAAGTCATATATATATATATATATATATATATATATATATATATATATAATTATTTACTTTTAAAATTGATAAGGGAGTTTAGAGACATTATTTTAAAACAATTGATGAATTTCCAAAGTTATAAAGCAGTTAATAAAGCTAAAAAAAACTGACTTCAAGAAACCTGATATTAGAGACCTGCAAAATTCGCGGGTTCAATGAACTCCAGGATAGACTCTACTACACTCCACACACTCGGGCAAATGCCACCTGTTCATTGGCTGCTGACTTGTGAGTCGTCTCGACTGAGTGAGTGTCTGCGATTCGACACTTCTTCGAGCGAGGGTCTCTAATTAATTGGCCCTCATTACTCCAGATTAACAGCGAACCAGTGGTAGAAGCAGCGCTAAGGTATAATTATTTGAATTGTAGCATACATATCACGAAATGAATCCGCGAATTTTGCAGGTCTCTACAGTGATAATTTTCGATTGCCATTTTCTAAATAAATATTTTTTTTTTGGACTTAACCCCTTTTACGCAACAAGCACAGAATTATAATCACAGGAAATAAACGTAAGAGCACAAGATGGCGGGGCCTGATGCGGTGGCGGCGCGCGGACCGAGGTCGCAGCTCGCTGACGAGGTCGCGTTGTCGCTGTGTTCGCAGGCACGCCCATCAACCGGCTGCCCATCATGGCCAAGTCGGTGCTGGACCTGTACGAGCTGTACAACCTGGTGATAGCGCGCGGCGGGCTCGTCGACGTCATCAACAAGAAGCTGTGGCAGGAGATCATCAAGGGACTGCACCTGCCGTCCTCCATCACCTCGGCCGCCTTCACGCTCCGCACTCAGTGAGTACCCCCCCCCCCCCACACACACACACACTCCCTCCATCACCTCGGCCGCCTTCACGCTCCGCACTCAGTGAGTACCCCCCCCCCCCCCACACACACACTCCCTCCATCACCTCGGCCGCCTTCACGCTCCGCACTCAGTGAGTACCTCCCCCCTCCCTCCATCACCTCGGCCGCCTTCACGCTCCGCACTCAGTGAGTACCCCCCCCCCCCTCCCTCCATCACCTCGGCCGCCTTCACGCTCCGCACTCAGTGAGTACCCCCCCCCCCACACACACACTCCCTCCAACACCTCGGCCGCCTTCACGCTCCGCACTCAGTGAGTACCCCCCCCCCTCCATCCATCACCTCGGCCGCCTTCACGCTCCGCACTCAGTGAGTACCTCCCCCCTCCCTCCATCACCTCGGCCGCCTTCACGCTCCGCACTCAGTGAGTCCCCCCTCCCTCCATCACCTCGGCCGCCTTCACGCTCCGCACTCAGTGAGTCCCCCCCTCCCTCCATCACCTCGGCCGCCTTCACGCTCCGCACTCAGTGAATCCCCCCCTCCCTCCATCACCTCGGCCGCCTTCACGCTCCGCACTCAGTGAGTCCCCCACACTCCCTCCATCACCTCGGCCGCCTTCACGCTCCGTACTCAGTGAGTACCCCCCCCCCCCCACACACACACACACACACACTCTCTCCATCACCTCGGCCGCCTTCACGCTCCGCACTCAGTGAGTCCCCCACACTCCCTCCATCACCTCGGCCGCCTTCACGCTCCGCACTCAGTGAGTACCCCCCTCCCTCCATCACCTCGGCCGCCTTCACGCTCCGCACTCAGTGAGTCCCCCCCCTCCCACCATCACCTCGGCCGCCTTCACGCTCCGCACTCAGTGAGTTACCCCCCCCCTCCCCCCATTACCTCGGCCGCCTTCACGCTCCGTACTCAGTGAGTCCTCCCCCCCCCCTCCCTCCAACACCTCGGCCGCCTTCACGCTCCGCACTCAGTGAGTTCCCCCCCCCTCCCTCCATCACCTCGGCTGCCATCACGCTCCGCACTCAGTGAGTACCCCCCCCCATCCTCCATTACCTCGGCCGCCTTCACGCTCCGCACTCAGGTGAGTTCCCCCCGCTCCCCCCTCCCACCATCACCTCGACTGCCTTCACGCTCCGCACTCAGTGAGTTCCCCCCCCCCTCCCTCCATCACCTCGGCCGCCTTCACGCTCCGCACTCAGTGAGTCCCCCCTCCCTCCATCACCTCGGCCGCCTTCACGCTCCGCACTCAGTGAGTCCCCCCCTCCCTCCATCACCTCGGCCGTCTTCACGCTCCGCACTCAGTGAATCCCCCCCTCCCTCCATCACCTCGGCCGCCTTCACGCTCCGCACTCAGTGAGTCCCCCACACTCCCTCCATCACCTCGGCCGCCTTCACGCTCCGTACTCAGTGAGTACCCCCCCCCCCCACACACACACACACTCTCTCCATCACCTCGGCCGCCTTCACGCTCCGCACTCAGTGAGTCCCCCACACTCCCTCCATCACCTCGGCCGCCTTCACGCTCCGCACTCAGTGAGTACCCCCCTCCCTCCATCACCTCGGCCGCCTTCACGCTCCGCACTCAGTGAGTCCCCCCCTCCCACCATCACCTCGGCCGCCTTCACGCTCCGCACTCAGTGAGTTACCCCCCCCTCCCCCCATTACCTCGGCCGCCTTCACGCTCCGTACTCAGTGAGTCCTCCCCCCCCTTCCCTCCAACACCTCGGCCGCCTTCACGCTCCGCACTCAGTGAGTTCCCCCCCCCCTCCCTCCATCACCTCGGCCGCCATCACGCTCCGCACTCAGTGAGTACCCCCCCCATCCTCCATTACCTCGGCCGCCTTCACGCTCCGCACTCAGGTGAGTTCCCCCCGCTCCCCCCTCCCACCATCACCTCGACTGCCTTCACGCTCCGCACTCAGTGAGTTCCCCCCCCCTCCCTCCATCACCTCGGCCGCCTTCACGCTCCGCACTCAGTGAGTTACCCCCCCCCTCCCTCCATCACCACGGCCGCCTTCACGCTCCGCACTCAGTGAGTTCCCCCTGCTCCCACAGCGCACGGCAACATCGAGGTTTCCAAATATTAATTCAACAAAAAAAAAACATAACATCTGTGAGCCGAGATCATAGCACGGGCAGAATTTACACACAATAGAACTCAGGTGATTTTGTTTGATGCATTAGGTTTCCGACTCATTTCGGTATATGTGGATTTATTTCATTTCCATTGGTATCGCTTAAGATTATTTCGGTTATTTCACTATTAATATGTTCAAGTAGACAACATTTCCACGCATTTCAGTCCTTTCCAATGATTTATTTGGTTACAACGTTAGATGTTCTTATACTTGAAACGATTTTTAACGTATTCAGAACATAAACGTGAGCAAAATACTGGGTTTCAATTGGTCGCACGGTCTCTGTTTACGTACTGTTGCAGAAACTCTGTTCCTTGAGATCCGTCTCCGTTTGCGTGTCATTGTAGAAATGGGGTGGGATTGTGTAAGTGAGGCGGATTGATGCGTGTGACTCCTACTAGTGCTTCTAGCGCCGTATCGCCACTAATCGCAAGGATGTAGATTGGCGCGCAGTCTTCTCGTAGTGCGTTTGGCAGCTATGAGACTAGGGCACTAACCATAACAGTATATGGCGGGGAAATGAAGATAAAGGCGTAATGCAAGTCCCTTGAGTGCTTTCAAGAATCTGTAACGAGTGTTTCATGTCTAAATATTATTCTGAAAACAAGCATTTTAAACATTTTCACTCTCCTAAAAACACAGCTTAAAAGCGAAATGCGGAAAACAAAACTATTCATCCGCCCTCAGCGTATTCTTAAATTCTTTTCGTAAACAGACCTCCGCTCGGATATCTTGAGAAGTTTTCAAATCGCGGGATTGTTTCTGAAGCTCTGCGCACTGTATGTGTGCCCATGTAGGCTGGTCTCACATGCTGAGTTGGTTATTTCATTTCCTTCATGAGTGTTTACTAAGGTATTATTCCACAATTGTATTACCATAATACTATTGTTTGTGTGGTTGGGTTTCAACATTTTCTCACAGGGTATTTATTAAACGTTATTTTCTATCTTTTTACCTCTTGGATAATCTTTAATAAAAATTAGGAATGGTAAAAACAAATCCAAAAATATAGGTACTATAATCCTTAGTATTCGAAGGATTCGATATTAGAAGAAAATATTAGAGTAAAAACATTAAAGGAAATGAAGTAAATCGAAAATTCATCTCTGATAACCTCGTAAGTTTACTAGGTTAAAGTTTTTCCTTCGTACCTATCCTGTTACTTTGCCGCAAATTATCGTACTTTTAACATGTAATTTTTAAAAATAAAATTACATTATGTATTTGTTCCGGAAACTTAGTTTGTGAAACAAACATTTAAAGGGTAGAATTTTTCAACATCCTGTTTAATTTTTTTTTTTTTTCATTTATTGTAAATTATTTTATTCTTGTCCTTTGTCACCTAGATGCTGTTTCGAGGCTTATGTTTGAGTTACTTTCTGATTCAATTCCGAGATTCGGATTCGAGAAAATTGGGATTCGACCTATCACTGGTAGAAATATTTCGAGACGCGGCATTCACACTCGAGCAGGCAGGCCAGACCACAGGGCCGGTCAGCTGCTTTGTTGAAGGGCGGTGGTAAGGGGGGGGGGGGAGCGCCGAAATCCATTACGCGTCCGTCCGTTTATATCCCCCGCCCCTGTTTGTGATGCTGTTAAAATGCGCGTCGCGCGGCGATCGGACGCGATCGCTGCAGCGCTGCGTCGCTTGCGGGAGCCATTTTGATTGCGCGGCCGGAACCAATTTATCGGCGTGACAGCTAATGGCGGGCCGCGCAGCAGCTTTTGTGATTTATGCGCGAGCTTCACCCCCACTCCCCCCCTCCCCCAATTTCCGTCTATTCCTTCTCCCACCAGGAGAAATTTTTCGGGGAATAAAACCCGTCGAATGGTTGGCTTCTCTCCTCTCAGCCCCCCCCCCCCTCTTCACACGTCTTGCCCCCGGGCTGTTCAGCCTCGGTCTGCAGCCGGCATTAAACTGCGCGGTTTGATGGCGCGCCGGCCCGCGCTGGCAATATTCTCATTTCGAACACACGGCGCTCGAGGTCAAAACGCATTTTTAATTTAAAAAAAAAAATGTGAGCGCAGGATGTATTAAAATAATGCATTGTGCGAGCCCGCAGGAGGAAGAGGAAAACGCCAAGAAGCAGAGGAAAAGATATTAAATTTAAAAAAAAAAAAAAAAGGCGCATAAAATATGAAGTCGTTGAGGGTGGAAAGGGGAAAGAGGACCCGGGCAGTGGGCAGTTTGTAAAGCTCGATGTCTAGTTTTATAACTCATGTTAATAGTTATTAAAGTTCATTGTGTTGTGGCGGCCGTTCAACCGGGGCAACTTTGTACATTCTTGGGGGAACGCGATTTGAATAGTCTTCCTGAATTTTTTTTTTTTTCGTTTCTTTTTTGTACTGTGCGCATTTAAGACGTGCTCTTAGATCCGACAAATTGGTTGTGGGGGGGGGGGGGGGGGAGGAGGTGTTGTCATCGTAAGTCATATCTGCACGAAACTGCTTTCTTCGGAGGGCTCAGCACCAGATAATAGATGGTCTTGCTGATGACTGGTACTACCTGTTCTCAAAAGCTTTGCACAAGGCTACAACTTTCAACAAACACTGTTGAGACAAGAAAAGGTTAATAACTTGTAGCCTGCTCTACCAAACAAGTGCAACTAAGATTACAAGCGTTAATGCTGCCTCCAACATGTTTTGTGTGGATTTACTTGCAAATTAATTAAATTAATGACATTTATAGACATTTATGGAACATTATTTTATTATTGAGGGCATGTAACGGAGAAAAACCTTTTAAAGTTGTCGTGTGTCTGGCTTTTCCATCGTGAACCAACTGCCACTATTTATTACTGTTCCCAAAGTAAATGTATTTACGTTTCAACGATAGTATGTTATACAGTAAAGATAATAAATAAAACGCAGTTTTATAGAAATAGAACTTAATAAAAGTTAGGTTAAGAAAAAAAACATGACAATTAAAATCGATGATTCGCAGTTATTTTTCAAATTATACCGGTTTTGTGGACTTGATCACTTATGTTTATTGCTAGTAGTTTTTGTTATAAACTCATTGATTTCAAAATTCTGTTTAAGATATGTTTACTTTTGTATTGAACAGTGTAAGGGCGCGGGTTACACGGGACCCTGAAATACTTCAGGTAAACATGTTTAAGTACACACGTTTACAAACGCGAAAATGTACGGTTACACGGAGTTGCTGAAAAGTGTGTTCAGCTCTAAAACCGATTGTCTACTGTCAACGAATGACTGTTGTTGATCTTCTCTATTTTGTATCCAGAAAACGCGGGAATTCCTCACTTGTTTATACAGTATTATCAGCAGAAATGGAATGTGTTTTCATATTGCTCAATATTTTTTTTACAAATCGGGAATTTAAACAATATGCACAGTAAAATTTCTTAAACTTATTTTTTATTATTTTTTGAGCGAGAGTACCCATCTCAGTTTTAATAAAATTAAGGTCAGGATCAATTAAAAAAATATATATATAATTACCAGTTGGTTTTTTTTTTTCTTGCATTCGGTAAAATATTACTCGAACTTGTGCCAGGAACACTTTCCATCTTGAATTTCTGCAAAGGACTTTATATTCTAAACAGCCAATCAGAGGCTAATGTAGAAGATATGTCGATCTGAATTACTTTGCCAACCTGTTTAAGTTAAATGGGAAATGGCCTCGAACGAAACATGTTCAGACTGTGTGTAACCGCACTCAACAGCTGAACATGTTCACCTGAAGTAGTTCAGACTCCCGTGTAACCGCGCCCTAAGTCTTCAGAACCGACATTAGTTTCAAAGTGTAGAACTAAGTTTCAGATTTAAGGAGTAGGCACTTCTATGATTCTTTCAATTTATTGGTTTCTTTTGCATTTTTGCAACTAAGAACTCATTAATCCATTGGTGCACTATATAATTGGAGGTATTTTTATAACTTAAATCGTTTGCATAGTTAGACTTATTGGTTATTTGTTTTTATGTATTCTTCCTGCACATATATTTTTTGCGTAGCTAAATTCGTCAACTTTTTTCATTGTATTGAAAGATCTAGAACAATCGTGATTCATGGCTCACATTCACACACACATTAGTAAGGAATTAAATTTGTTGTTTCGATTTGTTAAAAATTGTTAGATATATATTGTGATATTTTAGGTTTATCATAATTTTATAGTGCTGCCTACAAGCTGTTGAAATTTAGAGTCTTGGGAGAAAACTTTAAACTTAGAAGAAAGATCACATGTAGGTATAACTGTTAACAACGAACGTCTTGTTTTGGTGTGAGGCACGTATTCTTACATGCAGTGGTTACAGATATGACTGTTCTCAATGTGTCTGTAGTCGTAAATAAACTTTAGAAAAAAAATCGTAGCCACTTTGAACGCTTGGTCGTATCACAACCTACTTGGGAAGGCAAGTCATGTTACGGTTCGCTCGGCGGTTCTTGGAGCATGACGACCGCTCGAAGTGACGTGTTATCCGAGTTACGGAATTTTCTCGGACTTTCCTTCCGAGTCCCCTATTTGGTCTCGTAGCGGTTTTACATTATCTAGTCGTAATATAAGAAGCCTATAGTTATTTTTATGAGTTTTAGGATAATTTTCAAGCGCAGATCTTTTTGACGTGACGTCTAATAAATCGATGAACGCCGGCTGCACGCACGAAAAAGTGTCCCGTTACGCACATTGTCCCGTTTCACTGTGTCCCGTTACGCTCATTGTACGCTTGCGCCGCATCTATCTCTCTTCCTCTCGATTGGAACAACCATCGATTTGACTTTTTCGAGGCACATTAAACCTGAAACACTCCCATTCGTTTCCTACTTTTCCTATCATCGTCCTATCCTTAACGGAATAACACAGATTGGAAGAAGTTAAATAGCAAACAAATATAAAAGTTTTAGTTAAAATAATGTCTTCGTTAAAGTAATAAACATTTTTGAATTAATGAGTGCAAATAAAAGTAAATTTATCAATTAAATTGTACATTTTATTTCACTCCTTTGTATCCATACAAAATAGTGATAATTCAATAAAAATGATTCAATTTTATTCATAAAAGAATGCAATCATTTCATCAATTTTTAATGACGTTGTCACGTTAAACTATCGTCCGTAAACTGACTTTACAGACATATAACTTTTTTTTATTCGCTCGTAGCTCGTAAGCCTACTTGAAGAACAGCAGTCAATATGAGAATACATCTTGGTCAACCGTGGTCCTGTTCTCTGATGCGATAGGGTCGTATAGCGAGTGTCTTTGGTACTGTTCCAACCGCGGGCTGGAACAACTTTACATGAATTTTTCCGGGAAGAGATCAACTCAAACGAAATATGGTGCCACAAAGAAGACTTGTTTTCTACAAAACTAAGAAAAGTGATTCTTCGCGCTGAAATTTCGAAACCAAATGAAACAGAGATTCAAGACATCGCAGTATCATTACTGCACAACAACTAACATTGATATCTCATTTGAAGTGTCAAACCTAACTTATCTCAGTTAAATAATTTTAATACGTTCAGTGGTATGTTAATAGTTCTCATATTATTTATTCAGTTTGTTAAACATTTACACTGAAGTCATCGTAATTCAGTATTAAGTTATTATTTGAAGGTCTAAACTTCTCAAATTATAACTATCCATTTGTATAGGGTAACCAATGAGCTTTATTTTGGTGCATATCCTAGGTTAAAATTCCAACTTAGTTGATTCATAATTTTTTTTATGATTGAAGTCACGTGTTTAGTGAATGACATTTTCATGTCTACCTATATACATTTTGTAGTTAATTTTTATTTACATTGTGCTGATAATAGGTTTAAACATTTTTTGTTAAAAATTAGTTTTATGTTCGTATAAAGTTTTTTTTTCAACACACTGGGCAGTGTTTGACGACGCGGAGTATAAACTAAATCGAGAAGACTACGGTGTGGCGCCAGATCGTGCATGCGCATGATTGTGCTCGCTCGAGGTCCGGAGCGCGTCGCCGGCCCCGGAGCGAGCGTGAGCAGCGCAAGTAGTAGCATTCCTGCCGCTAGACTCTTGTCCGCGGTGGAAAAGCGAAGGCAGGGCCCTGCGCGCATTCCTGGGCGCGTTAGCACCCGCCTCACGTCGACCGGGTTTGAACAAGGGACCCCCCTCCCCCCCCCCCCCCCCCCCCCCCGTCGTCCGGCATTACCATAACACTGGGGGCTGTGTGTTGACACTCCGCTCCTTGCCCCCCCCCCCCCCCATGCACTCCTCCCCGATCTGGGAGGGCTCGCGTGCCGGCCTCTGGATATTGAAGATTCCGTCAGCCCTCGGCCAGCGCCGGCACTTGGCCCCATGGCTGAGGGAGGGGGGGGGGAAGCGTGTCTCCTTCGTTCGGAATCGCTTGTCCACCGTGTTTCGTCCGCCGGATTACATTCCCCGCAGCGCGAGGGGGCGTTGCGGACGTTTGGGGGAGAAGGAAATGTCGCGGAAAGGTCGATTGTGCTGGCATCGATCTCCCAGCTGGTCGGCATGCTCTCTGCGAGCGTCGATCTCGCTGAGCCGTGGATTGCAGTACAGAGTAAATGTTGCCACGTCGATAATACCCGGCTTGTTAACATTAGACATATTATTTTGTAAATCATGGTTAGTTATGATATGTTTTGATATATTTTTTTTTTAATTGGACTATTTGTTGATTTTTCAAAGACCAAAAATTAACACACAACGACAGTATTATTTCAGTTTTAGTTATTGTGGAAAAAAAGCTAAACACCAATATTATTTCTCAGGAGTAACTATTTGCTGCAGTCGGTCAGTTTGAATAACAAGGCATTATATTTAATTTATTTATTTATTTATGTACTCTGATTGGAGAGAAAATGTTATATATATACACACAAATACACACACCAATGACCTCGATGTCGACGAGAAGTTAAGCCCCAATAACAAAAATAAATAACGGTTTCTTGAACCTATTTGTAGAGTATGATGCACACAAATTCTCGTGAACTCAGCCTTAAAATATTTATATTATTAGTTCCCTGTGCACTTTTAGTGTCAGATCAGAAATAATGTTTGTGACGTATTTGACGCGTGATCATTTGGCTCACAGACGAGTGTATCTCACAGTTGAATTACATGTGATATCAGTTATTTTTCATAGATGTATGGATGTTGAAAGATGACGCACTGCGGTAAAGTGCTCGAGAACGCTTCAAGGCGAACCTTTATCTAACCCGACAGGATTAGACGATATAAAGACTACTTTAACAAAAATCAAACAGCATGAAAGATCAAAATATATTTTATGTTTAAAATTAATTACAGTGAGAAACAAAATTTAATATTAATGGCTGAAAGAAGTTTAGTCTGAATGGCCCTAGTTTTTCTCGTGTTATAAGGTAATTGCTGAAAAACAGACGATATTATTTTTGAAAAGCTGTAGTCTTCTTGGTTTCATTTTGAGCTACTTTTTTTTCTTTTTTTCAATTTCGGAAATTATGGTAATCATTCCCGCTGCATCTCATGGATGTAATAAGTTAAGGAGTTGATGCATGTAAACTATATAAATAGCAAAACATTTATTTTTTCATTATAACGAAGCTTAGCGCTAATTCCATACTAATGTGTTGTTAACATCTTCGTTTAACAATACTCTACTTAACGATGGCATTTGGTACGATTCTACCTTCCAAGCTATTAAATTTTCAGTAATTAGCCATTCTACAGCCACAGCTTGTTTTGCTGACCAATTGCTTACCAGAGTGACTTCAGCTTTAGAACAGACACCCACTTCGTAGACTTATAGCTTCATGTTGCAACTTTATTGTATGCACTCTTTAATTTGGTCGTACTACCGTGCGTTTCATTCGGCCCTTCTGCTACATTTAGGCCCATAATCTTGTCGGCGCAAGGGTGAAGCACTACCTACCTACCTACTCTGGTTAGCTTGCTGAAATGATTAATTGTCCAAGTAGTTCAAACATGTATGTTTATGGTTACCTTTGATTCGTTTTTATTTAAAATGCAGTAGAAATTTTTATTGCGACCCCTGGAGGTAATTATCAGGCCAACGGCTATATTTACCTAGCCGTAAACTGCAGTTAATGCGACGTATGTGCCAAAACATTCATGACTGTGGCACATTAAATTAAAACTGCCTCGTATATCGTGCGAAGTGCGCATGCGTCTCATCTTGCATGACTAATGTACGGCCTGTAACTATGTTACGAAAATAATATTTATATACGGTAATGATCTAATTGCGAACACGCGCAATTGATGCCTCCGCGTGTGCAGTTACCAAAGTCCCTGTCCTGGCAGGAGAATTCACTGTCGTGTGTGTGTGTGTGTGTGTGTGTGTATATGTCTACTCCTCAGATTTCGTAACGGTTAACGATTGATGCTACCATATTTCTTTTATTTGAAGTATCTACAATTTAATTATTCGTGTGGAAAAGAATTATTGATTTGCGCAATTAAATTTATAAGTATCATTTACTTTTATATGAATATTGTGATTGAAAATGTATAAAAGACGTATAGACTTCAAAGGTTAGCTTTATAAGTGCAATTTATTTTTGTTATGTGAACACTGTGATTTTAAATGTCAAAAGGACTTACACACGTGTGAGATTAGATTGTTTTTTCTTTCATTTTATTCAGCTGGAGATCGTGATTTAACATAATCCCTAAAAATTATAAAAAGGCAGAAGCAGATAAGGTAGCAAGTGATTTCACTTCTGTCACACGTGTATTCCACACACATTTTTTATTTATGATTGTTCTACAATACCGGAAACTTGACAAACATGAATGCTGTTTTTCCAAGCTTTTGATTTACAAATAAACGGGTTGCAAATCAATAAATTATATGTATCATTCATAATATGTATGTTTAAAAGCTAGCCTTCTATGTAGGTATACAATAAAAAGTCCAAATGTAGGCCTACATAAGATCTCTGAGAAAACTGGGGATTTTTTTTTAGTTAGCTACGTAACATATTATTTATAACTGATATAACGTTGGGAAATTAAAGAAAAACGTATCAATGTTTTCTAGTGTGCTGTCACTTTACATATACAATTCACGCATATATCAACAAAAAAAAAATCAACACTGAATTAAATTACTTCCAGCTAGCACACCCATCACTTTCATCGCGCCATGTTGTCTTCTTCGTTTTGCCAAGATTTAACGGGTGCCACACGTAGTAATAATTAATAAAACTTATATTTCTTATATTTAAAAGTAAAAACAATCTTAGGGTTTTATAAAAATGTAAATTAATATAATATATTTAATGCCTTAAATATAAGTAAAATAATACAAGAGCTTGAAAACTTTTATTTATTTTTCCAATGTTCGATTTTGCGTTGAGCTGTTAGAAAAACTGGCTTACTGCCAGGGGGCCCAGGTCCGCATGATTACATGGTAAGTGTGTGAAGCCGTTTTTCCTTCAGTCAATTGTTGCGCCATATTGGCTAGACGCCCAAAATTTGGATGAGTTGCAGTGTTTGCAGTACAGTTCTAGATGATTTTTTTTTTTTTGAGAAATTGTTTTTAACGACGGATATTCTAATTCATGCTTATTACCATCACAAAGCGTGGTCAAGCACCCATTTCCGCAATGTGTTGGGTGGGGGAAACCTTATTTTCACTGACGAGAGAGCCAAACGCCCGATCGTGCATCTTCGGTTTTTTTTTTTTGTTCATTGTAAATAAATATGGCGGTGTTGATAAAATGATACTAATGGTCAATTAGGTTAGGTTAGCTACATTATAAATACTTTAAAACATTGTGGACGTTTGATTTGGTTAGGATAGTTACATTAAAGATACGGAAAAAAAGCATGAACTTCGGGGAACTTCGGGTTTTGGCTCTCTCGTCTGTGAAAAGAAGGCTTCCCGTTGGGCGGAACGTTATGGCGACGTTGAGGTTAAAAAGCGACTTCAACTATGTCCACAGCACGCAGTAGCCTGACAATATTCCTAACCCCACGATCTCTGCTCCCTGTAGTGTCCATACTGCATTGTCGCGAGCGTGTGAGCGTGTTGCTTGAAGCAGTGTTGCCACCCGCGCGAGAGCGTGTCCCCGAGCGTTGTGTTGTTTTGTTGGCGGTCGCGACAGCTGCACGGAGGCCGCCTGCAGCTCTACGTCCCTTGCCAATGTTGCGGCGTGTCAGAAATAACTCCCTTCATCGCCTCCCGCGCACGTCAATTGTAAAACAACAGGCGCTCGCTGAATGACAGCGCAACGTGTTTAATGTTATCTTTGAAAGATTTGTGCAATGGGAGTGCATGACTTGATGTAAGTTTTTGGACATACGCCATTGCTAAGAACTTTTTCTGTTGAAGAAAAACTAATAAATAAAATAAATAAATAAAAATAAAAATACTCAAAAAAAAATTATTTTTATTTATTTATTTTATTTATTAGTTTTTCTTCAACAGAAAAAGTTCTTAGCAATGGCGTATGTCCAAAAACTTACATCAAGTCAACGTGTTTAATGTCGCGCGATCAGCTGGTGGAATGTGTCAGGGCGAGTGCCCACCAAACCATACCTTTCAAAACACGTATTTTTAGTCTATGATGACATTAAGGAGAGACTATTAGGGTTCCCAGAGAGAGAGAGAGAGAGAGAGAGAGAGAGAAAAGGGGGGGGGGGGGGAGAGAACTCAGGAATTTGAAGAAAAAATCTTCAAAACCTGGAAAACAATGGAAATAGCCAAATATCAGTTACCAAACTGGATACGTAATTTTTAATACTAGTACAATGTTCCTCTCATGTCTTAAAACCAGCCTGTATTTTAATCACAAATTCATGCGTATTTGAGAACCACCTGTTTTTATCACGAAGAAAGAACAATCAATGATTTATTTAATTTTTTTGAAGCACAATAAAATGTATTATTTCAGAGTTTGATCAAATTTAATGGTTTATTGTTACTGACTGGCAAAGTTGGTTGCATAGCATTGATGGAAATGTTAGCAGTGCAAACTGTGTGTTGAACTGTAAAAATTGTTATGGTCAGCTTGACATGTGTTATGTGTGTTTGAAATGTGTTTGGATACGTATTTGTGGTTTGATAAATTCAAGTTATCATGCAAGATTGATTGATGAGCTAGGGAAATTATGGTTGGTTGCACAGAGTAAACTCGGGGAAATTTTCTAGAGGAAGGGAGTGGGAACCCTTGTTATACCCTGCTTAAACTTGAAGTACCGATGTACTTGCTGAACAAACCACAGTATCTTGCTTTGGACCCTTGTTGGAAGTATTCATTCATCACCTAGTGTGAATGTTACAACAGCGTCAGAGATTTCCTCCCGGTTTAAAAAAAAAAAGCTAAGAAAGATATTAGTTCATCCTTGTGTCAATAAGTAGAGTAGATATTTCAAGTTGTCTGGCTTCTGGGTGTTGTAGCCGCGTCGAAGAAGAAGATATCACCCACGTTTCGGTCGACGGTGCAGTCCGTCATCATCAGGGTAGCAGTTACAGAGTACATTTGGTAACTGCTGCCCAGATGATGAAGAAGACCGCACCGTCGACCGAAACGTCGGAGATGTATTCGCCTTCGAACGCGGCTACAATCCAGAAGCCGAACAACTCGAGACAGTGGACGAGAAAGCCTGCGATCTTTGTTAAGATGTTTCAAAACTTGAACCATAGCTGAAATTGCTTATAGTTGAGATGGGGGACGCACCACAACGCCGAAATACCACAACGCCGAAATGCCAAATTGACCACAACGCCGACAGCAAAAGTGCTGTGTACTACAACGTCGAATTACCACAACGCCGAAATACGCTAACGCCGAAAAATGTCATTGCAGGACTGCCACAAAGGTTAGGTTAGGTTATACTAGGTTAGGTTAGGCTAGGCTATGATAGGCAGTGGCGGATCCAGGATTTTGGTTTGGGTGGGGCTTGACCCAGCTGAGGCTAGGCTTAATCAAGGCAAACACTAAAACAATAGTGGACCCAGATGCTTTTGGAGGGGGCTTGAGCCCCTTCGCCCCTCCTCTGGATCCGCTACTGATGATAGGCTAGGTTAAGTTAGGTTAGGTTAGGTTATATTACGCTGGGTTAGGTTAGGTTTTATTGTGGTATTTCGGCGTAAAGGTACATTTAAGAAACACACACAAATTCATTCAGTTGTTATTTCGGCGTTGTGGTACACGGCAGTTTTCTAGTTGTCGGCGTTGTGGTCAGTTTTGACGTTCGGCGTTGTGGTAACGACCCGTTGAGATGGCGGGGTGTGGCGCCCCGCGGAGGCCAGAACCCGCGACCGCGCGACCGCGAGGCCGGGAGCACCCCAGCAGGCGCGGATCCGCCCCATCACTGGCGACGTCGCCCGGCTCTTGACGGGTCTATTTCCGGCCGGCCCCCGTCTCGCGGTGTCACAATCATCACGGGATAGCGCCCGCCCCCTTCCTTCCTTCCCTCGAACCAGCGCCTCATAAAAATACTCCTTTTGTGCGCGCCATGCGCCATCAATCATGCGGCTGTTTTTCAGCGCGCCGTCCCTGATTAATTCGGCCTCCGACTCTTGGCCCCAGGTGGAGGCGGCGGCGGTGGCGGCGGCGGCTTGGGGGCGGGCCAACGCCAACACGATACCGCGTCCCGGTTGGACCAGATAGCAAACCCCTCTCTCCGCACGCCACGCCGCGGTGACACGACGGGAAATAAATAGCGCGACACGGTCAGCGTCTTGTATTTATCACGTCTCCTCTGCCGTGCTCTTATTTACTGTGGTCTCTTCCCGAGAGTGACAATCACTCTCAAACACTCTCAAACACCGACCTCGCTGATATCTCGCCGGGCTCGCGACACGGCGATCCGAGATCCACTTCCGGGCCATCTCTTGAGAATTTATTTCCCCGCGTGGGAAAATTTCGTGCACGTTGATTTCCTCTTCGGGGTGCTACCGATTCATACACGCTTCATTCCATCGCCCCTGCATCATCCTAGTCCAGAATGATTGATGTTCATGGATAACGAAACACAATTTATTCTATCCTAGGCTTAAGGCTAGATGTCACACGCCACTTTAATTTCCTTTTTCTTTTTTTTATCTTCGTGCTTATTAGCGGGTGCTTTCTGAAATGCTAACACGATGCCTCTTTTAATTTTGTTTTGTCACTAATGATTTAACTCGTATTCACTAAGTTTATTATAATTAATGTAAAAAGACGCCCAAGTGATGATAATTGCAAACACTTTCACGACTTTTTACGCTTATTATATTACACTTAAAGAATACAAGTTGTCAATATTGGGGTCAGAACAACAAAAGCGCGAAAGCTCGTTGAGGGGTCATCGGAGACGGATAAACCCAAGAACCCCAAAATTATTCTAGGAAACTGGGGGAGACACCATCCCAGCATTTTCCCTGGCGCGACTTCGGTGAACCACGGAAGGCTGTAAATCGCGATGGTCGGCCATGGAGTCTATAACAACTGCTTTCACCTCGCTCCATCCTTGCAGGTTTGATACGCGCTGTCACGCAGCGCACTTCTGCCCTGGGTGTCGCACCTGCCGGTCACACGTGCGTGGTTCGCCTCTGTTGTTTCCGCAACGTCGCAGCAGTTTCGCAGCAGGACGTACAGTTAGAGACCGGAAAAATTCGCGGGTTCATTTCGCGATAGGCTAGACTCCAAACTCGTACACCTTTATGCTGAGTCAGCGATTGAACCATCGTTTATCTTAATGACTCTAAGCCAATGAAAAACCTTCAACAAAAGACGTATCAAATCACAAGCATCCCAGTTGACGTGTGTCACGTATCCAATGAGCAGGTGCAGTTTGTCCCAGTACAGAGAGTATCACGGAGTCTATCCTAGAGGTCATTGAAACCGCGAATTTTTCCGGTCTCTACGTACAGTGTGTCTTGTTTTCCCCACCACCTCCTGTTTTATTGCTTGCTTGTCTTCACCTCCAGAATTCTTAGCACCTCAGACTCTTGAAGGCTAATAGAGAGAGAGAGAGAGAGAGAGAGAGAGAGAAAGAGAGAGAGAGAGAGAGAGAGAGAGAGAGTAGTCCCTGGTAGAAAATTGTAAAGTACGACGGGACAGACCTCAGAAGGTGTTACAGATTGCCTCGTGAGACAGTGCGATGCCGAGAAGGTAGGCAACACTTGTTGCTCTACGCTCCCAATCGTTCATACATTAAGTCTGGTTTATATTAAGCCAGTTATTAAGGCCGGTATTCCAAGACACAAAAATAAGGGTTTAGGTGTTCAATATGCTACACCTGTACCTTAACTGTATTTCTAGTGCACGATAGGACACGGCCAGTTCCTTATTATCAGGGAACGGATTTTGGTGTCCTATACGTTGCCGATCTGTTGCAGAGCTCACTTTTTCGTTGATTTCGTACAGATGGCTGAATCGCATCAGACGCCACTACCACGTATTGATTCATTTTCGTGAACATCGGGGTACGTACCAAGCGTGTTGGTGTGCCAAATGAAACTTTGTAATAGCGAAATTATCCTGTAATACATTTTGTACACTTTGATGGTCATAACAAGATATAATCACAACTTTAAAATTACTTGAAAAATTAGAGAGGCTGTGTATTTTTCTGTAACAATTGTATCCGTGGTTACGAAACGTGCGCTCAAATGTGTTGAAACCAGTTTCTAGCCTCACACAGGCACAGTTTTAATTTCAATTGAAAGGTAATGTTTTTATTCAAATATTTATAGTTATGATCCCAAGGGCTTGTTTTGTGTTGAAGTCTTGTTCATAACCGGAGTCACGTGTTAGAGTCACACCATACAATAAACCATATTTTCGCGTGTTTGGCGTCGTGTGACACCTCGAAGACGTTAAACTGTCGCTCGCATTGGTCCTGCAAGAGAAATAAGACACGCCCGCAAGAGTTCGATAGTAAATAACACAGGCCTCGACACTCGATAGTCGTAATTCTCAGTGGAGCGACTGTTAAAGGACGAATGTTAAGACCACAAAAGTGCCTTAACTGAAGAACTAAAATCTCATCGATTTTTTTTTCTGCGTTGTGCATCTATTCTTGACGTTTTTATTAATTACCTTTTGTCATTATTTTACTTTGACATGCACTGGCCGTATAATTTCCACGAACACCTGCACTCATGCCCATTTTATTAACGACATAAAATTTATGTGCGCGCGTTTCGTAAATGTTTGTTTGACTGACGTTCAGTGTAGTTAGTGATCTTCCGTTGAGCTATTAATGCAATGACAGCGTGCACTTCCAGTATTTATTGTTCATAGTGCGTTGGTAATGAGAGTATTTAAGAATAACTATGCATTTCAAATTGAGTCTGGTTGTTTTATTTACAAAACACGGATGTTTGAAAAGAAAACTTAATATGTTTATTAATACCAAGGTTGCTTGCGAATTTATGCAAGGAACCCCTGTTCTCACCTTTAGTCAAAGATAGCTGCATCTTTCGTCGTTCATGATGTACCATATGAAATTAGGTGTTATTTTTTATCGTAATTAAATAAAAAATACTCGTAGGTAGGTTTTTTATCTCGCTTGGACGAATACCAGACGAGTGTATTAAGTCGTTCCATATGTTATGTTGAATTGTTTTTTGTATTAAATTAAATAAATCACGAAAAATTATTTTAAAACTCTTTGGTGGAGAGGATATAGATAGTCACCTTAATGAGGTAGGGAGTAGGTAGGTACGCTAATTTATTTTTAGTCTATAATTGATATTTTTGTTCGAGATTGTGAATAAATTCGTAGTTCTAAGTGTGGTTAATTGTTATAAATTATATCAAGCGTAGAAATTTATATTTCAACCCAGGCATTAAAAAAGAACATTAAATTGTGTAGTATGCCGTTTTTTAATTACCGTTTGTCTGTAGCTTTTGTCGTAAAAGCTTAATTTTTGATGATTTGCGATTTATATACTAAAAACAAAGAGTTTTGCTACAAAGACTTACGTACATTTAATTCAGAACTGTGCACGACACGATTTCATTCTGTCAGTTCATACTAGGGCTGAAATAATAATATTGGTATATAAGGTCCTTAAAACCATTAATTTATTGATTTATATAATTGAACAAACCATTTGTAAACTGTCAACCACAGCCAAGAGCGTACGCTTATTTAAATTCTTTCTATTTTGTGGTGGGAATGACAGACTTGTAGGATTTCGGGAAAGGGGTTGTGGATGAATATCCCCTTCCCCCCGAGATCCTAAAAAGTCTTTAATTAAGGAAACTACACGCTTAACCTCAAACTTGCTAACGGTCTGGACGGTGAGGGACTCACGTGGAGCCGCGCCGTTCACCTCCGCCTGTTGCCGCAGCGACGCGCGCTGGGATGACGTCACCGCCCTCGCGCTCTGAAAACGCTGCTCTCTTCCCGCGCAACCAATGCCCCTTCCCCCTCCCCTCACTCCAGGCCATCAAGAGCCACCACCCCGTGCAACCACGCCCCCCGTGCAACCACGCCCCCCCCCCCCCCTTTTTATTTATTTTTTACTTTAGACGTGCCCTGCACGTATCACATCACTTGTAAAGTTTCCAACTCGTTGTGTCAGTAATTTACAGGATGTCCATAAAAGAATATTCCAGTTTCAATGGTATATCGTAACAGTTTAATTTAGAGTATTTACGACAGATCAGACATTTAACTGAAGGAAAACTAATCTAGTTTTTCTTAAAAATGTTCAATATGTGCACCTTTAGCTATACGGAACTCATCCAACCTAAAGTCCACTTCTTCCCACACTTTGGTTTACAAGTCTCAAAGGGAAAGAAAAAAAATCTTATGGTGTTGTGTCAGGTGAACGCAGAGGCCAGCGAAAAAGAGCTCTGTCTTCTCGACCATTACGACCAATCCAACGCTCAGGGACTTCGACGTTCAATCACTCTCGTACCAAGAGATTCCAATGGAAAGGGGCACCATCCTGAAAATACAGATTCACTCTTAGCAAATTGTACAGGTAACATAAAATGCGCTCAGGAGTCGCCATTTTGTGTATGTGGCGCTGCACGCAAGAAAAACAACAAATTAGTACGCGTGCATGTGCTTATTTGAAACTGTTAAGATTTTCTCTTTAATTGTGACCTTGAACCAAAGTTCTACAAGGCTTACAGTTGATACTATTATACTATTAAAATGTATAACTGGGGCAATCTTTTATGGACATACTTTACTTGTAATTTTCGTCCTAACATCAGGATAAACACAAGAAGTAAAAAAAAATATCTCAAAACTCAACTTTTGCCAGGGGGGGGGGGGGGGGGGAGAGTTTGTTGCCTGTTGCCCGGCGGTCCTTCCCTACATTCCACCACTCCCTCGCAATTAAAGTTCATTCATGTCTCTCACCCCAACTTACAATCTGATTACTTCTGGCACATGGGTGGACACAGATTCCATGAAAGCCCTTTAAAATGCTATTTTAACCAATTCCTGACTTCCTGAAAATTTATTTTCAATGCAATGGAGTATCATCAAAATTACTTTCCTCGATCTTCTCCTTAACTCCCGAATCCTTAATCTCTACAACCTTCCCTTCAAGCTCAAGCCACTCTAACCCATAGTTCACAGAGAGAGGAGGAGAGAGAGAGGGTGAGCAGTGGAAGAGGGATGGTGAGGGGGTAGAGTGGGAGGATGAGGTGCAGAGAGAGAGGAGAGAGAGATAGAGAGAGTGTGTGTGCATGTGTGTGTATGTGTGTGTGTCTCTCTATCTGCCTCCTGTCCTTTTCCAAACTCTCTGGAGCTTCCACCCATGATCTGACCTCAGCCTGTAATCCCCTCCCCCTCTGCAGGCTGTTCCCCAGTTCGATCCCTGACTACTCTGGGCAGCTTCACTATAGTGTAGAAATTAAAACAAAAAATTAACAGTGTGATGTGTGTGGATTTTTCATTCTTTTGTTTTAGACTTTAGCTGCAAGCAATGTTTCATACATGCACTTTGTTTGTCTCGTTTCTTTGTGAAAATTGAAGCAGTGAATTTTGAATAATATTATTTTTACTTATTGTGAAATATGCATAAAAATAATTTTATTGAAGATCATTTATTAATTATTTAAAATCTTAAAAATTATTTTTAAAGACTTCTTAATCAAAACAGAACTAATCATTATTTATTGTATTTTGGGTTCAGTCTTTATTGTTTGAGCTGGGTTGTATTTTTTCTTTGGCACAAAAGGTTAAATTCAGTTTATAATGGTGCCTGATGGTGTAATGCAAGTTTTTGTTTCTGGTGAACAATTTTGCCACAACATAATTAAAAGCGTAAGTATATTGTTACTATGGCAGTGTTAATTAGTACCAAGCGCCAAATTCTATATTGGTTGTTTTTGTGTGCTCTGTTAAAATATTACATGCTTTGGTCAGTGAAAAATTATAAAAGATCTGGATAAGTCAAGGATTTCTGCTAGATACCGTGTCTCACTGTATCAGGAACAAAAAAAAAATGTACCTATATTTTTAATACCACTTTGACTGAAAGCAAACGCCACCTCCTTATAGTATAGCCCACAGAATTAGTGCTTTTTCTTGACAGGTAAATTCACCTATTTTTTTTTATTTTGACAACTGAATATTCCACCATAGTTCCTGTGTAAAAATACTGGTATATAGTGGGCTATCCTAGTTCTTTGAAGGGAAATTTTTTTATTATTATTTAATGGAATAATTCGTGTGAAATTACAATTTAAGTAACTGTTTCACCTCCATGTTATATCATTGGAATTTTTTAATGTTTTTTATTGAAATTCCTACACATTTTTTCACCATAACTTATATGGCAGTTCTAAAAATTATTTTTTAGATAATTTTTCAATGTATGTATTCTCTTTTTAAAAATCAGTCAATTGTCATAATTGAAAATTTGTCTAATGTCATTGGGTGATGGCTGCAATTATACTTCTATAGTTCCATTTTCAAAATCGGTCTACATGAAACAAGTATGTAGAATTAACATAAAATCAAATGTCCCACATACCTAGTGGTCAAGGCAGAGCCTTAATGACCCATGAATCTGGAATGAACGATAATAAGTAGAGACCTGCAAAATTCGCGGTTTCGGTGGCCTTCAGGATAGACTGCACACATACCCCTGTACACTCGGGCAAATAACGCAAGTTCATTGGCTGCCGACTTGTAGTCTAAGTCGTCTCAGCTGGTTAGTCTGTGATTCGATCCTTCTTTGGCTGAGGGTTTATAACTGGTTGAGATTCGTCCAGATGAACAGTAAGCCAATAGCTCAATTATCTAAGAGGTAGGTATATGTGTTTGAATTCTAGCCTATCACCGAATGAACCCGCGAATTTTGCAGGTCTCCAATAATAATAACTAATGTTAAGGTTCGGATCAGCTGGAGAGCATGTGCGCCGGGGCTCAAGCGCCGACTCGTGTGCTCACAGGTACATGAAGTACCTGTACCCGTACGAGTGCGAGAAGCGGCGGCTCAGTACTCCGGCGGAGCTGCAGGCGGCCATCGATGGCAACCGGCGCGAGGGCCGGCGCACCAGCTACGGCTCCTACACGGACATGATCCAGCGAGGGTCGCTGCCCGGGATGCCGCCGGCGCACCACTCGCAGATGTCCCCGCTGAGCCTGGTGACGGGTGGCCGAGCGGCGGTCAACGGCAACTCCCACCACCATCATCACCACCCGCACCACCCGCAGCACCATCCGCACCATCCGCACCACCCGCACCACCCGTCGCCGCACCACCCGTCCCACCCGCAGCCGCTCAGCCAGCCCCTCGGCACAGGTGCGAGCGATCATTCCAAAACTCACCAGGGCCGGCGCGTCCATGTAGGCGAACTAGGCAACCGCCTAGGGCGCCAAGTAGCTAGGGGTGGTGCAGCACGACACATAACAGCTCATATACTATGTTTAACGATTATTGAAACTAGATTAAAATGGATTTTTGTATTAGTTTGGAATGTTTATATTGGTATAAGTAATTATTTAAAGTCCACGGTCATCTGTTTATGATTTGTAATAAGTAAAAAAGTAAAAAAAAAAAAAAGCCTGCTTACATTTCATTGTTGACAAAATCTTAGGCTTACGTGATGTATTTTGAGGCAAGGAAATTTTTTTTTGTGGTGTCCGTACGGGCCGAAGGGGGGGGGGGGGGGGGGGAATTACGGTTTTTCGCCTAAGGCGCCAATTTACCTTGCACCGGCCCTGAAACTCATGTCATTTTTAGAGCCACGGAAATTTCGCGGATTCATTTATTCGCAAGCTAGAATGCAAACCTCCACTCTGTCGCACTGTGTTCATGATTTGGACCGCACTTATCTGGACACGCCCCTCTACGCCCCAGTGCGCCAACAATGTCCAGCTAGGAGAGAAGTAAGCGAATCAGGTAGTGCCAAATAACAAGGACAAAAATGTTCTCGCTAAAAACTCAACCAATGGGAAAGTAAACATGGGTCGAGCACACCTATAACTTTGAATTCTATCCTGAGGCCAGAGGAATCCGCGAAATTTCCGGGACTCTAGTCATTTTTACTGGTACCAGACTGGGCTGCGCAAACTTTAACATTTAAAAAAAATCTGTACGTGCTTGCCATGCACACTATAAATAGGAACCGGAAAAAATTCGCGGATTCGATGACCTGTAGGATGAACTCCATAATTATACGTATACTCGGTCAAATGCCACCCACTCATTGGCTGCTGTCTCGTGAGACGTTCCAGCATAGCAGTCTGTGGTTCGATAAAGCTTTGGTTGGGTGTTTCTCATTGGCCCAGAGTCATCCAGGTGAGTTGTGAACCAATAGCAATGGCAGCACTGAGGTATAACGATTTGTACTTTAGCCTATCGCGAAATGAATTCGCGAATTATTCCGGTCTCTAATGATAGGTTAAACTTCAAACTTCAATAATTCTCTTGAATGGTAAAACTAAAATATGAACTACACAATGGAGGTACACAATTGTGACAAATTTGGCAATGAAAAATCGTCAAAGATTGTTTGTTACAGTTGTCTGACTCTTTGCTTCATTTGTCCTTTTCCCATCAATGTCATATAGTGCACTACTTCTGAGCTTAATGCTTTTTGTTACTCTGATGAGTCATTGCCTTGATTTACCTTACAGGATGTAAAGAAGTTTTACTTAAACGACTTCTGTTGACTGGCTGCTCTATCATTTTACGTTTAATCGGAATTCCACACAATTGGGCCTTAATATGAATTTTGTATTATTTTCCTGTTCTTCTATGGCATGTCAGACTACCCCTGATACTATGATAATGCCATGCAAATTAATATTGGTATATATCATAGCCCCTAGTCTTTGCGGGCAATATACTTTTGCAGAGTCCTAATATTTTGGAGAAGAGACTTAACCGTGGGATCTGGGGTGTGTGTAATAGCCCCCAGAGTAAAATATGGCTCGGAGGCCCTTCCCACAGAAAATTTTAAAAGCAAACTCTTTAAATAATTTTTGTACGAAAACCAGAAACTAAATAATTTCATTGATGGTTTTTTCGCTAGTTTATTTACATGTTAAAAGTACAGCTAAGAGCAATTAAGATGGTGTTATTAAAATTTGAATAATTTACTATCACGTTATATAAATAATTGGATTCTACAATTTAATGAGATACATTTTACTGTACGGATGCTTCGATAATAAAGGGGTCTGCACGGAGCCCTGGGCGATTGCCCGTCTTGCCTGGCCTGAAGCCTCCCCTGATTCCAGCTTGTCCCCAGGTCCACGAGAGGGTTGGGCAGGGGGTCGAAATCCCTGCTTGAGTTTCCAGATTTTCCTCTAATAGCACAAAAATTACAAGTCTTTTGAAAAAAGAATTCATTGAAAACCTTACAAGTTATGTGTTTCATGCAGATGATTTAATCTTTAATTTTTTCTTTTATTGTGGGGGTTGAAAGGTTTTCCATTTATTATTTATTAAATTATTATCATTTGTTACATGCCTACGAACAGTATAAACGTTGGTGGTAGGCACAAAGAACACGAAACCACAGCAAGATTAAAAACAAACAATAAAAAAGAACAAAACAACAAATAATGAACAAGTACTAATAACAAATACTAAAAACAACAATAATAAACATACAACAAAACACAGTGAATAATATTATTATAAAGCTGATTCTGCAAAGCAGATATCAATAATAAGTAAACAAAATAAACATTAGTAGACATGATTAAAATTAATTAATACAATAAGATAAGTATTAAAGAGTATGAAAATTTTAAATTTATGGATGACCTGCTAATAAAAATATTTTAAGTTGTATCTTATTACTAGTTAGCTGTAAGAAGCTCTCATATTTGTTAAAATGAGTAATTAGTCTATGTACAATATCATTTATTTTATTATTATGTAATGGGTAATGGGCCTGACAAAATTATTTGCCTCCGAGCCCTTAGTTTCTATCAAGGGTCCAGCTGTCCCTATGTAATGACACAAATTTTGTAGGTGCCTAGTAATGACACATTTTTGTAATAAATTTAATCCTTGTAATGATGAGAAAAAAGATATGTCACAGGTTTTATTTCTAAATTTGCTTTAATTATGTGAGTCATTAGTCAGCATTTAACTTGAAATTTTTAAAAAAAATAATATTCTTAACTTAAGAGGCCACTCCAGTGTTTCAGGGGCACTACGCAACCTGCGTTAACATCGTAAGATTCAATGTTATTTTCATTTTGCTTATAACTAATTAACTAATATAGATTTCGAAATGATGCTTGCTTGATATGTAAGACAACGATGCTCTTATCAAAGCCCCTTTCTTCAAAAACGTGCATAAATTATGGTTTTATACTAATCTTTACTAATATGCAAAAGTGTATTGTCTAGGTTTGAACCATAATTTATGCACGTTTTTGAAGAAAGGGGCTTTGATAAGAGCATCGTTGTCTTACATATCAAGCAAGCATCATTTTGAGATCTATATTAGTTAATTAGTTATAAGCGAAATGAAAATAGCATTGAATCTTATGAGGTTTACGCGGGTTGCGTAGTGCCCCTGAAACACTGGAGTGGCCTCTTAAGGATACAAGCTAAAAAACTACTATCCTTTCCGTCTTGTGCTTAGTTAATTTTGGCAGTGATTGGACACTAACGTATATAAAACATTTGGAATCCGTATTTTAATGTCGGAGAAAATTTAAAATTCCATACTTACTAAACATTATGAAGTTGTGAATTCCAAAATTATTATGCATCTTATTTTGCAATCATTCTTCAGAAACAAAAATGTTAATATTATTATTATGATGTGCCATTGTTAGGTACAATGTTTTTTTTTTTTTGCTTTAACTATTACTTTTCAACTTCAACATTTATTCCAGCATAACGAATCAAAGTGAGTGAAAAACACAAAAATAAACAAATAGCATATTAAAAATAATAAAGTACCTTTTAAAAAGCTAAATTCTTCTATAAGATCCTTAAACACCATTATATTAAAACAAAAGTAAAACTGAAATAGAAAATAAAGCTAAAGGATAAATAATTCAATGAAATAGTATTGTATTGTTTTGCTTACAATATTTTGTTCCTAATATAGCCCCTGTTTTAAATTAAATGAATAAAGGTTAAAATATATATTGTCAGTTTTGTCTGGTTAAGGGAAGAATATTGGTTAGTTACAGCACCATAGTATTGAAAACTGCTTGCATATACCTATTTATTGTTTTTTGTTATGAAGAAGTGACATTATTTAATCCTTTTAATCCAAGTAGGGGAAACTAATTTTATAATGCACCTTTTTTTTCTTATTTTTTTTTTTTTGACGTGAAAACGTCTAATAAATCGATGAACGCCGGTTGCACGCACAAAAAAGTGTCCCGTTACGCACATTGTCCCGTTACGCTCATTGTACGCTTGCGCCGCATCTCTCTCTCTTCCACTCGATTGGAACAACCATCGATTTGACTTTTTCGAGGCACATTAAACTTGAAACACTCCCATTCATTTCCCACTTTTCCTATCATCGTCCTATCCTTAACAGAATAACACAGATTGGAAGAAGTTAAATAGCAAACATGTATAAAAGTTATAGTTAAAAAAATCTCTTCGTTAAAGTAATAAACATATTTGAATAAATGAGTGCAAATAAAAGTAAATTTTTCAATTAAATTGTAGATTTCATTTCACTCCTTCTTTGCATCCAAACAAAATAGTGATAATTCATTTAAAATGATTCAATTTTATTCATAAAAGTATGCAATCATTTCATCAATGTTATGTTATGACGTCACGTTAAACTATCGTCCGTAAACCGACTTTACAGACAACCAATTTTTTTTTTTTCATGAGATAGAAGAATTGCTAGGAGTAAGCAAATCTCAGAATACCTGATATATTATTTACATTTAGTTTTAGACTAATTATAGCACATCAAATATACTTTGAATTTGTTTAGTCAATTTATCAATGATATTAGTAAAATGATACCGTACTTTGTTTGTGTGTGCGAAATTTTGGAGATTTATAACTGTAAAATTGAAAAAACCAAACTTTTGTAACAACACTGATTGGTTTTTGAATAACTGTTTGTTTGAAAGTGGTAGTATATATTCACTTGTGAGGTGATTTAGAGTTGTGCATATGTTAAAAATGAATATAAACGAAAATATGCAGCATTGGATGTAATTCCAAACATAAAGTATGGCCATTTTTATTCTTGTTTTTGGGATTGATGACAAAAAAGTGCCGTTAGTAATTAATAAATTAATGCATCTGTCGAAAGGAAATTAATATACACGTACACTCTGTACATCGTAACCTACCCAGTAAGAGATTGTAGCCGAACTTTTCTAATGGCTCCGTAAGGTAGGAGACACCACAGATGTCATGCATGCCCTGAGATGTCTGTAAGAAGCCCTTCATAATTAAGTGGGGAATTGTTTAAAAAGCTGAAAATGTAAATTTACGGAAGCATATTAATACAGACTGTCATGCAAATGTCAATATTGTTAATTAAACTTTTTTAAAAAGAGCTTAAGAGTGTTCAAGAGTGTCTAAGCTTTAATTTTTAAATAACATTTCTCCATGAATGTTACCTACAAAGTTTCAACTGTTGCTAAAATCAAATAAGTCATACAGAATTTTCCAAAAATTTATTTCAAATGCTATAAGTGTAGAGAAACAGCATGGTACCTACAAAAAAAAACATGTTTGTAATTTTTGATTTCATTCTCTTTTTATTTGAATTATATTAACTGCAGAAAAAGTGTTCAACCAAGACATATTATCTACACTCACCAAATCCTATAAATATGCATACACAACTAAAATATTTTTGTACTGAATATGTTTCTATTTTGCGTGCACACTAATTTGCCACAGCCGATGGCTGCAGAAAAAAACTGGACAAATTATATGTGCACAAGTATGCTAGTTCTAATTTAGCAATGGGACCATGGATGCATCGCTTTCGCTCTATGGAGGTCTTCTATGACTCAAATTTAACATAGGAGTTCCACTCTTCCAGAGTTCTAAATGCTTGTTGGTTCGATCCCAACACCCGGCATGATTCAAAATTTATGAAGACAGTCTGTACCAAGAGTCTATCTGGGAAGGGGGAGAAAGAGAGAGAGAGCAGCTGCCCTCCTTTACGAAATGAAAAATATATAAAACAAGGAGAAAGAAGCTGTAGTTAGAAAAAATTTCATAATGATGATGATGATATTTTTCTTCCTTGTATTATTGTTTATTAATGCATAACACCTTGGATCCTTCTCACCCATGAAAGAGGTTGAATTTGTAAACATGCTCCCCTTCTGTTGAATACCTAAAAATGCCCCCCCCCCCCCCCTCCAATAACTGTTTTGAGCAGGACACTCTTTTTGTCAGTACCCAAGCCTTTAAGCACAAATGAACATTGTAAAGCCCTTACAAAAAAAATTACTGAGTCATATAAATGAATCATTATTATTCTAAGTACTTTTCAGTAAGGTATGTAAGTATATGTTAGTAAATAGTAATTTAATACATACATATGTTTATATGATTACTTACAGTATTTGGCATCAGGCATCACTTAGATCCTTAGAATTATAACTTACGAAAATTTGCTATATACTTAAGCTGTTACTTTAAATAATTTACTATTTATGCAACCAATAACTCAGATAAGAAGGTTTCCACAAAAAATTTAATCTGACAACAGCGCAAATAATTTAGTTACCCTATAATGCAATCAGAGAAAGAGGCTCTTTAGAAACACAAACATATAAATGTAAGAATATTTGATGTTCTAATTTTTCTGAAACAGAAACTAGTTCCGATGGCCACCAGATCAAACATTTACAAATTTGACAAAGTGGTCTCACATGGAACTTTGTAAGTGGCAGTTATCTAATGTAGGAACAAGAACAAAGCATAGTTACATTTTATATGAGTTGGATTTTTTTTAAGTCGATTCACACGGGTCTCCTTGTACCCCTTCTTGTACACCTGAACTTGTAGGGAACGTGTCCTGTAAATGGGCAGCGAGTAGTATCCAAGGAATTGTATGTACTAGATGGTACAATATAGGGATGGTTCAGAATAAACAAACAAATGCATGTTTCTTATCAGCAAAATTAAAAAAAATTAACATTTGTTACTTCTTACATGTTAAATTCAGCCCATTTTGAGAATAAACATGTATCAATTAAATTTAATTTGTTACAAAATTCGTAATCTAGCCCGAAATTAACACAACATAAACTTGAATAGTGTGTTTTGTCGATGTATCTTTATTGTGTACTAGTTAGAATTGGAATTAGTTTCACTTTCTTGTTCACGTTTAGTTTTATCTTAAATGTTGAAGAAAGAGGCCCATGTGTAAGTTGCCACGTGTGAACAGCAGGTCCCATCCCGGGACTCGTGGCGTCGGAGCTGGAGAGCCGGATGGCCGAGTACGTGAAGATGATCCACAAGGAGTTCCGCGGCTCCGCGGCGACGCCTCCCGGCATCCGGCAGGGCTCCAACTCCCCCCCCACGTCCACCTCGCCCCAGGAGTCGGCGCTGAGCGTCGTGGAGATGTCGCGGCTCACGCTGTGGAACCTGTACGGCAACGGGGCGGCCCCCCCCGCCGCGCTGCCCCCGCCCCCGGAGCCCCAGAGGGAGGCGCTGGACCTGGGGGTCCGGGAGCAGCAGTCCCGGGCCGCCCCGCGGGACTCCGCGGTCAAGCGGGAGAGGGAGGAGCCCCGCACCGCGCCCCCGGCCAAGAGGGCGCTGGCCGACGAGGATGAAGGGTTGAAGCCGGTCACTGGCACCCACATCAAAATAGCAAGTAGAGGTGAGGTCGCACTTTTTCCCTGTCGCTCAACGTGAATGTATATCTATAATACATAGTTTAAAAAAAATGTATTTTATTGATACAAAAAATTATTATTAAGTAATTCAATAGGTTTTGTATAACATGTAAGGGCTGTATAAGTTCTGTACCATTACAAAACAGGGATTATTTTTAACTGATAGTGTAAGATGATACATTTTTTAGATAAAAAACAATTTTATATTGACAAATTTTGTTTTGGTTTTTTTAGCAATTTAGTGTTTGGTATCTTGATAAAACAAATCACATTATATACATTTTATTTTAATAATTTTTTTTTTTTCCAACCTCAATTGACAAATAATTTCAAATGCATAAGACTCATGCAGCTGTATTCAGAGTCGTTAAAAAAAACTCATTTCCTTGAAATCTTTAGTAAATTTAAAATTCAATTAAACACCCTAAAATATACATATATCCTATGAAAATGTGATTTAAAAATCAATATTTTAATTTTTACTTAATGGCAAACAGCAGACCAAATTAAAAGAAAAATTAGTATTGCAGTTTTATTTGGCTTCAATTATAATTGTTGGAATAGTAAGCAACAAATTTGGTAAAAGACAGGGTTACAAGCAATCTAAGGCAACTTCAGTTTCTTAAATGTAAATATAATAATAACATGAAAAATCATGACAAGTGTAGGCCTTTTTACAAGTTGGCAGTAACTGGGTCTTTCGTCTGCAATACTTGCCATGCCTACATGTACTAAACATATTAATAAATACTTTAGTATTGACAAAAACTATGAGCAGTGTGAAAAATATGATTTCAACATTATATAAGGTTCATATTATTGAGTGTGAACATTAGAATGGGACGTAAAAACTTCCCATTAGAATGGGAAGTGTTTTCGAGTCCGTGTAATGACTGCCCAAAACTTACTTCATGTCCATTCAAAGAAATCTTTAATGCAGCAGTTTTAAACTCCTCTGCTTCACAACAAAGTCCAAATATCTGAATTTTTTAATTCACTCCATTACTTACAGTCTTGGGCATAAGCCATGGTTAGCACAAGCTGAGGGCGGAGAATTTAAAACAGTTAATGCTGGCCTCGTTATGTGAAGATTGGTAGCGAGTATCACACTTGTTTTCCAAGTTCTGTGCTGCTCCGAGTGTTGTTACTCTATTCATGGGTTGTCAGGACCTGACGAGTCCCCTGGTTCCGCCATGATCCACTGCATTCACAGAGGTGTCCTAGTCCCTGTTATGGTACTTGCACTCGGCGAGCATCCTGCTAGCACGAGACTCCAATCGGTGTGGGGATGTCAGCAGCGAATCACCTTACTCGCTCGGTGTAGAGATGTCAGCAGTGAGTCACCTCACTCGCACAGTGTGAGAATGGCGGCAGTGAGTCGACTCACTTGTCCGGTGCAGGGATATGGGCAGTGAGTCACCCCACTTGCACAGTACGGGAATTGTGGCAGTGAGTCACCTCACTTGTCCGGTGCAATAATGGCGTCAGCAAGTCACGTTACTCTCTGGGTACGGGGATGGCAGCAGCGAGTCACAACACTTGCTTGTGTACTCCCCCAGCGAGTTTAGGTCCGAACAGCCTCTGCTCGCTCCAGGCCCTAGTCTTATTGTTTCCGACCGCTCCTAGGTCTGGTGTTGGACCCCCTTTTTGTCACTGCCAGCTTGTCGGGTTTATATACTTACGGAGCTGCGGTGAATTCATCTGTTTGCTGCTTGTCACTGCGTTCCAGCTTACCTTGTACAACTTACTTTAAGCAAATTATTCAGTCCTTTGCACCAGAACTACCCATGTTTTGGTCTCACTGCAGCATGGTGTTAGGGATAGGACGTTACAGCTATACACATCGTAACACTATCATAATGCAAAATTAAGATTTGATCAAACTGATACAAGGAGTGTAGACATAACTGTTTGACATAAAAAGTATATCGATGGCTTGGAATGAAAACCTTGTATCTCAATTTTTGGACGAAAATACTTTTTTATGTTTTTGGCTGGAAAACCTCGTATCTCACAAAATGTTTGGCTGAAAGAAATAAAATGTGCATCCTACTGCTTTCTATCGGGAAAAAAAGAAACACGTATATCAGTAGCACGGTTTTTGTCTCTGCTGTAAAATTTGCATTTTATGAGATACAAGGTTTTCATTCTAAGCCATCGATATGCAAAATAAATAATGATTAACAAATCTCGCCACATCTAAATAATAGCGATAAACTGATACAGTGAATTGTATTTCTTCAAGTGAAACTATAAAATAGAAAGCTATCTTTAATATGTTTCTAAGGAACCAGGCATTTTATTTGACCATGCTATTAGTAACATTAAAAAAAATCTAATTTGAATGTGTAATTATAAAAAATCAGATCTAATGACCACAATTAAAGCTATCTTAATTTTTGTAGTTGCAATGCAAGTAAATGTACATGAGTTTTAAAAACAGGTGATGAAAATTGCTAGCAAACCTAGGTCAAAATTAGAACATTTTTGTTTTTCAATGATTCACACTGCTTAGTTGATCCAACTTATGAAAGAAATAATTCAATGTGTTTAACCATCACAAGGTAATATTTTAAATAAATAAAACAAAGGGAAATGAAAATCTTGTTTATAACATGTTATTATATACATGTCAAAATTATTGACGAGCAGATTAATATAATAAATCAACCAAGAAACACAAGATCCAAAAGTAAAGTAACATTTTTATAATAATTATTTTTAATTCGTGCAAAATGTAAAAAAGGCAAAGCAAGATCTAGCCAACTTTCTGCTTCTTGCATTTTAGTATCGCTTTTCCACCTTCCGTATTTGAAGTGACATATTCCAAAACCGCACAGAGTGGCCACTAGAGCTCTCTCACCTTTGTCATTTTCACAGTGTCCATAGACTAAACATTCAAAAAATTTCTTTGTTACAAGATGAATTTGAAAGAGAAAAAAAAATCAACATTATGGGTGAAGCCGACCTTTAGGAATCCAAACTAAAATTTAATATCAACCCTTTAAAAAGTTGGGAAAATAGGGGATTGCCGATGGCAGCTGTGTCTGGCCCGCAGCATCGTTTCACGTGGGCCACCGGAAGACCCTACAACACCTTACAATAAAGAAATATTATCGTGTATAAGCTGTCACAAGACACCCTTTGAAGCCAAGATATTTTCACAGAAATACTTACAGAAAAAAGGTAAAAAAAACAAAAAACACACACACACACACACAGATATATATATATATATATATATATATATATATATATATATATATATATATATACACACACATACACACACGTCAGTACCACTACTTAGATTTTATGTGTTTTAGATAGTATTATTTTTAGGAGAACAATTTTTTTCCCTTGATATCTATACTAATATTATAAAGCTGAAGAGTTTGTTTGTTTGTTTGTTTGAACGCGTTAATCTCAGGAACCACTGGGCCGATTTGAAAAATTCTTTCAGTGTTTGATAGTACATTTATCGAGAAAGGCTATAGGCTATATTATATTATCAATAACATTAGGGATCCGTACTAAAAGTCCAATTTAGAATCAAATGCGTTGGTGGGGGTTAGATACAACATGCAGTACACGTACGAAGTGTGTGTTGACATTGCCGCAGGCGCTAGAAGTTTATTAAGCGAAATACCACTCACTGACTCACTCATCACAAGATCTCTAAAACTATACACCCAATTGACTTTAAATTTAGCATAATTATTCATTTTGTGATGTAGACGCTCACTAAGAACGGATTCTGCGGAAATCCGATCCCAAGGGGAGTTTCGGGGGCGTAATATATCAAAATTTCCAGTTTTTGGTGGTAGGAAATCGCCATGGCAACGGCTGTTACTTTGTTGATGCTTCATTCGTCTCTATGGCAACGACTATTTCATTTTTAGTGCAGTCATCACCATTGAAATTTTGCGAGTACTTTAAATATCAAAAATTGCCCTTTTTTTCAAGTATATATATGTATTTTACAGACTTGAAACTTCACAGTAATGTTCCTTATGTTACGCAGGATGACATTTTCTGAAAATTAGATCCCATGGGTGGTTAAAACCAGGCAACAGTGGGTACTTTGTCTGCATGAGAATAGGATTTTGTATTGTTCATGCCTTCTGCGTCTCCATGGCAACGGGCATCGCGCGGCAGTGGCGTACCCACAAGGAGGGGCGTGTATAATGAGCAGCGCAAGAGTGAGCTGCCTGTAGACTGCCGTAGCGAAGTACGGGTACATCAGTTGTACGTTGCGTGCACGAGTCGGGAAACCATCGGTGCTATTCATTTTCTCTAAGGTACATTATACAGCATTGTAATAAATTTACACTGAATATTTTTAATTACCATTACTGTAAATGGGAGATGTGGCTTAATTTTTTTCCATTAGTATAGCCGTGCGAAGCCGGGTCGGGCAGCTAGTGTCCTATATTTAGGGACAAGATTATAAAGTGAATTGGAATGAAGCCGAAATAACACAAAAAAAACATGTCAGTACACCATATAACACTGAAATGCAACAAAAAATCATGAAATTAATCACCATATTTAAACAAAACTCAACAAATATTAGAAAAAAATGTCATCTTTTAATATGTTAAATTCAATGAATGTACATTATTTAGCATGATGTTAGTAACAAAATTTATGTACTAAATAAATTGGAAAATTTCCCTATTTTTTTTTATATTTCTACTGTTATAAGTAACTAATTTTTACATTACGACATTGGAACATTGAAGTAACGCATGTATACTTGCTGATTAATTATTATTGCCCCCAGTATTTAGTCATGTGTATAAAAAATTATTAGTATATTGTTCAAGTGCATCATCCTTCAGTTAAAATGATATTTTTTTTTGTGAAGTAAGTGTCATATTTGTAGAAAATTGTGCTATGTTTATAAATAAACAGAGTTCGTAAACTCAATAACATAGAAATCTCTTGTTTTAAAAACAAAATTGGTATAAAAATAAAACCATAAAATCTTATGACTACCTATATTGCATTTTTTGGTTACTCAACATTAAAAATTTGCTGTAATACATTTAATATAAACTCATGTGTCAGGCCCTTGGTTTTGTTTCATAAATATCTGGCTCTTGAAAAGAGTGAAGGTTATCTTCACTGTTTTAGACAGAGTTGAGAGATGTGCTAAAATGGGAAATGTGTTTCAAAGAGAAATTTATCAGTTATAAGGCTTCGAAAGAATACTTCTTACATGATTCTAAGAAACTTAAGAAAATAGGAAATGTTGTGTTGTTCACGAATGACAAGAATATAAAAAAAAAATAAGAATCTGAACAATTTGACAGAATTTGATGGGCTTGGTTTAGTCGGCTAGATATTTTAATTACAGCAACCTGAATTTACAGAAAATTTAAATACCTGTAGTGTTAAAAAAAAAAAAAAAAAAAAAAAATGTTAACTGTTTTTTATAATATAAGGTTTTGAAACAAAAAAAATTATTAAGAAAAACCTCTATAATAACCAAATCTTATAACAAAATATGTTTCAATTATTTTGTTTTATAATTGAAAAATAGAATGTTAAAATAAGTTCAAATTTGTTTAAAATTGAAATATATTTTGTTTTTAAGATTTGGTTGTTATAGAAGCTTATCCTATGTGATTTTAATAATTTTACAGTCCAAATTTTATACATATTCTTTTATATTGTGATATCAAGCACTTATTGTATGAAACTGTTTGCAATTTTTTTTTTTTTTAATTATACACTTTATTGACTATTCCTGTACCTTCAGGTCTTTGTAATGAAAATTTAAAACCAACAAAACAACCCCATTTAATTCTGTCAAGACGTTCAGATTCTATTATTGTTATTACATTCTCGTCATTCATGCGCAAAGTGACCTTTCCTATCCTTTTTATGCAGAAAAGTAAAACCTGTCAAAAAGTGGGGGAGTTGCAAGGTTTGTTAGCTAGGCACATCATCTGATCCTGTTGCTTGATGTCCACTTTCTGCATTGCAGGCGATGCTCGCAGCGGTTCTGACAACTCGTTAGTGGTCAGCATGGAGCTGAACGGGACCATGTACCAGGGTGTTCTGTTCGCGCAGACGACACGGACTCACATGACGTGATCGCGTGTCGCAGACAGCCGCCCGCGCCGTCACAAGACTGTTCGGCCAGTGTCTTGAGAGTGTGTGGGGCATATGTACGACGGGATAAACTTTCCCTGCTGAAGGATGGCGGATATGTTGAAGGTATCTGCTGCAGCGGCTTGTCAAGTTTGTTGTATTTATGCAAAGGCTTTGTTTTTTTTATAAAGGTTTTAATTTGTAAAAAAAAAAAAATATTCTCATGGACAAGATCTTGATGTGACTTTACTGTGCAATGTTCTGAATTTTACTGCAGTGAAGAATTCAAGAATTTTACTGCAGTGTTTAATGTACCAAATCTTTTTAGTGAAGTGTGAACTGTTTTCATACATTGTTTTTATTTAATTTTTAAACTTTATTTAATAAAAGCAATGATTACAAAACAACACGGTGGGTTTATTTTTAATTTGATATAATTTAAGTGATAATTTAGTGAGGTTCCTTTGAAAATTAATATAACCTCTTTGGAAAGATTTTATAATCTATAACAATTTTTTTATAGTTGATTTTTTTCACTTCTGAACTCTTTGTTTATTCATTTTAAACATTGATCTTTTTAACTTACCTCCAATTTGAATTCTACAAACATTTAAATGTTCTACAATTTGAAGCTTTTTGTCAATTTAGGAAAGAAGCCCTATGTGGAAAAACTAAGAAAATAAAGAAATTGGTGATCTCTAAAACTGTGTTGTTACCACATGTATGCATGTTATAATTTTTATTTTAAATGTATTTTGATGTACCTAGTGAGTGATAAATGTTCTGCCAAACAAAATTTCCTAAGGTACCTACTACATCTACAACGTACTTGGACAAATATAGGAGATGGCATGGTTGTTTTCTACTTTGACTGCTGCTAGCTAATGTAATTTCTGTAGAATAATATACTGACATGTATTCTACTGATCAGGAAATGATACAGAATAATTTGCTCTATATTTGTAATCAATCAGTATGTAGGGCCATACTAGTTTATTGCTTTTAAATGATTAAAAACAAAATAGCAGCAAAGAAATAATAACTTAAATTGAAAATATTTTATAAAGTTAAGATTTACATGCCAGATGACAGTATGTATTTTCTGTTTAATTATAATAGCCATTTAAATTTACTCCAAACTGGCACATTGTAAAGCTTCGGATCTATTTATACTGACAGTAATTTTGTGAGTTGGCAGAGTTTGTGTTGTTATGTCATTAATCGTCAACAGATAATAAGTGATGTTTTTATTCCACAGATTTTTGTGCTTAGGAATATGTTTTACCTTATTGATGCAAATTTCACTAATCACAATGTGACTTATTGCAATTTTACTGTGGATAGTTTTAAAAACCATCAATTCTGAATAGACACAACCTAAATTTTTTAATTGTTTGGTTAGTGCAGTGCCATATAAGTTAATATTTACTTAATTGTCAAATAATATACAATTAAAAGAGTGTTAAAATAGGATTTGATTACAAAGAGTCTCAGTAAAATTATGCACCAAAGCAAACCCAGCAATGATTATACTAACAAAATAAGTACGGCTGTGTGTAACGTGTATAACGTAACTGGAAGGTTTAAAATCTAAGAGATATCTTTCAAAGTAGGCAAGATCAATTTCTCTCATAATGTGTATTACTTAAAAGTTCCATATAATGTGTGGTATTATTTCGAACTTTAAAAGGTAGAGAATTTTTTTCTTTTTCAATGGCAAGGATAAAAAAGACAAGTAGGCTTTGCAAGACCACTCGTTCAGTGCTTAAAGAATCCAATTCCCCCCCCCCCCTCCCCCCAAAATAGAAAATGGCCAAGAAAGTGTTTTTACTGTTTCATTTTTCGAAAGTAAAGAAAGGGGTTCAGTAGGAAATCAGAAACCTTTTCCGAGAACATGTTTTCAACACTGAGCAGACTACATTAAGTTTGTGCATGTATTCTTATATTATATTAACAGTAAAATAAAAAAAGAAGAGCTGTATTTAAATAAAATTATTTGTATCAAATTTGTGATGTGTAAACATCCTAACTCTCAGTATATAATTAATATAAGAAATATCATGAAAATTGAATGGAAGTCGATGTGACACAAAGATTACTGACACATGTGTAGCAACATAAACCCGTATACAGTCACTTTTGCAAAAATTAGTGTACACACTAAACGTATTGCTGTGCCAAATTAAACTTTACGATAGTGAAACTATCGTGGAATATATGTGGTAAACTAAAATAGTCATAGTAAAAAGTAATCCCAAGTTTTAAAGCACCTAAGAAATCTGACATTACACTGTTGATAATACGTAGCCTCCTTCCATAACCCCAATTGTTCCGATAGGGCAGTGGCAGAATGTACAGTTAATGAGCTCACGCAGTAATTTGTGATGTGGTTAAAACCTTATCACTGGATAACATTTTTTTTACTTTCTTTTTTAATAACAGAAGATTACAGGTTAATTCAAATTGTGCTTCAAGCAAATATGTATGAAATAATTTTGTTTATCTTATTGCTATTATATTATTAAATACATAGTTCTCCATTAGACTGATTTATTTCATACTAGGCAAGCATACATCCTTTAAGTTTACTTGAAATTAAATTTAATTCCTTTTTTAGGAAATTAATGCCCATCTTATTATTTAATATTTTTTACAATTTAGTTACCTAACATGACCAGAAACTTTATAGTATTAATTGTTTAATTAATTTTAACAAGATGGGCAGTACTTTAATAAAATTCCTTGTCGAAAATGAGGTCCAAAGTTAGGTTTGAAATTTTTTACAAGTCTGTTTTGCTTTTATCGGAGCCGTTTCTTTATATGGTTTAAAATTTCCTTCTTTTTTTGTGCTGTGTAATGCTGCTATCTGTGTGTGATGCAGTGGTGTAGCGTGGGTGGGGCGGAGGGGGCGGCCCGCCCCGGGCGGCAGCCCGCGGGGGCGGGTCGCCGGTGAAGCGGGTTGAGATCTGATCTATAATTCATTCATTACATGTGTCAGACACACTATAATGTTCCATTTTTATCTAACATTTTGCGCACCAACTATTTTTTAATATTTATTTAAAAGAAAAACTGCGAAATCACTGACAGAGCTCTTTATAACGTTTGTTTGTTTACATACGAACGGCAACATCGCATCACGCCGCGCCGCCCGGCGCGCGAGCCGAGTTGAGCGGCACTCCTTATTATGTTAATTACTCATACAAAATCTTTTGTTTCACGCGTCGGCCCGTGTCGATGCCTCTCTTTCGCACTCATTGAATTTAGTACTACGCATTGTACTGTAAAGTTTGACCTTAACCCAGGGCAAACCAAACAACTTCCGCGAACCGGGACACAGTAAAACTCCTATATTGCCCCGTACCGCGAGCGCAGGTAAACCCAAAAAAATATTAAAACCCAAACTAATAGCAGGCTTAAAAAATACTAATAAGGTTGCGAACAGTGAGAGGAGGCAGCAAGTTAAAAAGACGCAAAATTTATATGAAAACATTTAATAAATATATATATATCATAAAATCGTTTCATCACAAATCGGCGCATCCATCATAAAATACCTACCCTATTACTACTTATAAAAAAATAGCTATATAATAATACTAAAAAAATACTTTAACAATTCCCCGAAAAAATTATAATTTGATCATATACTTCGGAGCTCCAAAAATTAAATATAATTACCAAAAAGGCATTAAAAATATATAAGAACATATTAATACAAATACAAATACAAATATAGATACGCACCGGGCGTATCACCGCTGTAAATACTAATTAACATAGGCGAAATCTAGCAAAAAATTGACACACCTTAACATGCAAATAAATATACCAAAAATTTAGCAAATTACAAATTATGGGTTTACAAGCCCTTCTCAGTTAAATCATTTTCTAACGGTCGACGCCTTTTTTCTTCTAGGTCATGCAGGGATTGGATGAAACACGCTGAACGTAAAATCCCAGTTTCAGTTTTATTAGTCCGTTAATTTAAATCCCAAAAATCCACAAATTATAGTTTCGCACCAGGGGTCTAAAGGGTCAACGGGGCAGTGGCACAATTACCTCAGATCTACTATGAGCTCCGCTAGACTATAAACTTGGCTATATTGTCGATTGAACAAGAATTGGCTGCTAATATTGATTTTGACAAAGTTATTTCTGACTTCGCTGCTCATAAGGCCCGTAGAATCCGCTTGTAAAACCACTCATCCTATTTTAACTTCAATAAAAGGTACCTCATTGCATGTGAAATTTAATTTTAACTAAGCACCTATAGAATGGGGGCGGCAAAATGGGTCTCCCGCCCCAGGCGCCGAGATGGCACGCTACGCCACTGGTGTGATGGTGTCAATCAATGTTTACAATTCAGGTAGTGAATTCTAGCGGTGGGTGGAGAAACTACATATACTTGGCAAGCAAATATTTATCATGCTTAGCATTGAACAGCACGGTGCATTGCCTTGTGGTTTTTCTAAGGCCAGGTTTATAAACTTTGCAAGAAATGTAAGGAACGCATATTATAAGTTTACACATCACTGGTGAGTAGGTGCTGAAAGACTCTGTTTATATATATGTATATAGCATATACATAAGAGCTTGGAAAATCCTGGCCACCAAAAACCCAAGAATTGGCTTGTTACCTGACAACACTAGAGTCTGCACCAAACTTATTTAAACTGAATAGCAAATAGGAAACCTATTAGAAAAACAACAGAACTTAAAATATAAAAAAAATCTGTAAATACTGATCTGATATTTTTAAGAAGCATAATGCATAGCAATATGTGATCACTTTCTCAGAAAGCCAAACATCTAATAATTATAGTTGGAAGCTGGATTATGAAGAACCATATCTAGTGGGGAAAGACCGTTATTAGGGATTTTTGTATCTGATCTTCCATCTGCTCTCACTGCCTCAGATAACAAAGTCAGTCTTCACCGTATGTACATCCTTCTTTCTCTGCTTCCAGAATTTATTGTAGATAAATGTAAGAACAAATGTTGGTATTACAGTGGGTTCTCAGGATTCTTTGAAGCTGACCTCAGGCTGTGTTTTTGACACAATCACACATGGATGGAAAAAAAAAGTAGGCCTAGTGTGTGGAGTCCACACATTGCAAAAGTGAAACTTCTGGCTTATTAGGTATACATAAATTATTTACATTTTCAATTATACTATTCACATAAAAAAGAATAATACTTATAAATTAAATTGCACAATCAATAACTCTTTTCCACACAAATAAATAAATTGTAGATACTTCAAATTAAATAAAATAAATATGATAGCATCAACCATTAGCAGTTATGAAAACTGACAAGAAGACAAACACAAGCTGCGTTACAATAATTCTGTAGCATCACTGCTGTGTCGTTTCTACCTTACCCCTGCCGACTCCCCTTTCGGTCGTTACAACTAGCATATAGCATACTCCGCTACGTACCTATCCCCCTTCCAATTTTTTGTCTTCCCATTCGACTGCTAGTGCATGTGTTGGAGCGACATCAGTGCTGATGCACTCTCCTCTACCGGTTCCCACACCACGTACCTAACTATCCCCCTCATGCATTGGAATTTTCATGATGCTCTAAAATTGTAGCCCCTTCAGAAAAGAGGTTTCACTTCAAAAGTGGTGAACCACATGTAAACTTTGCGAGTATAAAAAATAAAAAAATAAAAAAATCTTCACACTTCTTTTTTCATAGACCACAGAAAACCTAGATATTTTATTTTCAAATTAGTGACCCCAGAAGTGAAAGGTTATTGTCCAGACCTCTTAGATCATGGGGGCAGTATTGTTGTTTATTTATTTTTATTTTAAGTTAATTATTTTATGAAGTAGGATGTAAAACATATTTATTTTCTTATATCACAAATATTTTTGGTTTAGGAACCTACCAGGATTTAAATTATATAGTAATCTAGAACATATTAAAAAGAGATACAAATCTTGATTAAATAAGCTTTGTTGTTTGCTAAAAGCACCACGTTTTAAAATAATGTTATTCATTATGAAAAGGCTATTCAGTTTTACAGTGTCTTTTGAAATTGCCTTGTAAGCTCAAGCATGTGTAAATAATGGTATGTATATTCATATTGTTTCATTGGGCGATGTTGAAAATACAAAGCTGCAGTAGTTATATTTAAGTAGGGTGCCACATGTTTATAAGGTGTACACAATGTTTGATTCTATTTATTTTACCTGTAAACACTACATATAAACTAAATATATGTGTGCGTATGTATAGTAAACTAATTATTATTATTTCAGCTCATTCATGGAGTACTTAATATATCATTGTTATACTCCTAGTGTTTAATAGTATGTAGAAGATTAGCACCAACTTTTTTATTGTTATCAGTGTAAAATACATTTTTAAATAATGTGGGAAGTTTGGCAGCCCTCTATATGTTTATAAGACTGTTGTATCTGAGCATTGTTTTTACGTATGGTACTTTCATACAAATAATTGTTTTATAAAGCAATATTAAATTATTTCAGTTTCTTCAAGTATTAAGAATGAAAAAGTTTTTTTTTTTTTTTACTGAAAATATGTTATTTTACCAAAGAAGATTGTGGATGGAGAAACTGAAGAATATCTTTTAAAAAAAATATCACAAAACAAATATTTTTAGCTTAATTTAGTTTCCTGTCTAGTTAAATGTGATTTGTTTACTTCATAACAGCTAATTATCAAAAGTGAACATTCATCTTTATGTTGAAAGTAATCACCAATGGAAAGTTTCATTAGCTTGTATATTTTATTGAAAAGTTGTAAAAGTAGTTTGTGCTGAAGAAAATAAATGTTTGACTTTTTCTACTTTAATCAAATTTATTTTACATGAATTCTTCAGACTTTCCCAGAGAAGAAAATTCTTGCAGTTTTGCAAATTTTGAGGTTCTGAAGGTGGTTGCGTTGTTTGTTGTGAACATTCTTTGAGTGCAAACTACAGTGAAATTTTTATTTAATTTTAAACTTGTGATTTTTAGGGTTCTGTTCCAGGTTGTCAGAAAGTTAGAGAAAAGTGCAAAAGCCAAACTTATTATTTCTGATGGAAGAGACTTTAAACATTAACATACAGTTGATAAATTATTATTTTTATTACCATGGTAATATACCTTACTAAAACATTACACTTCACAACATTTTAACAAAAACTGCTAAGATAACTTTATTATTCATACCAAAGTCAAAGATGAGCTTTCAAAAAACCTCACCAAGTCTACTCTACAAGATCTGATCATAAATTAATTGTTATACAATGGGTTTTAGAGGAAAATATTACAGGAGGAAAAAAGTTGTGGGAAAGAGGTGTAGTTTCTGCCTGCACATGATTAATACAGGGGCTATTGCCCACGCTACCTCCACTGTTAAAACAGGTTTTTATTTTAATTTCTTATTTCTTTGTGGAAAATTTAATTACCTACTTTACCACACAAATGTTTACAAATGAAATTTAAAGTACTTAATGATAAAACAAAATGTATATAAATAAGTTTGTATAGTACTTGAAAACTCTGTTGGAAATAAGGTATAATTTTAAGGGGTATACTTCATGTATGTAAAAGCAAAGTAAAATGAAAATTATCTTAGGCATGTGGCATATCATTGTAAAGAGCTCATATTGTTTGGATTAACTTTTCTTTGAAATGTTAACCACATCAGACAGAGTAATTTGGATTTTAAACCTTTAAATTGAGGGCTGTAACAGGAGAACAATGGTAGCTGTTCACTTTAAATACAACTGTATTATAGGGAATATTTTATATTAAAACAACAAATAAATACTGTCCTAAAACTACTTTCATTAGTTTTATTGACGTGACGTCTAATAAATCGATGAACGCCGGCTGCACGCATGAAAAAGTGTCCCGTAGCGCACATTGTCCCATTTTGCTGTGTCCCGTTACGCTCATTGTATGCTTGCGCCGCATCTATCTCTCTTCCACCCGATTGGAACAACCATCAATTTGACTTTTTCGAGGCACATTAAACTTGAAACATTCCCATTCGTTTCCTACTTTTCCTATCATCGTCCTATCCCTAACAGAATAACACAGATTGGAAGAAGTTAAATAGCAAACATGTATAAAAGTTATACTTAAAATAATCTCTTCGTTAAAGTAATAAACATATTTGAATTAATGAGTGCAAATAAAAGTAAATTTATCAATTGAATTGTAGATTTCATTTCACTCCTTTGTATCCATACAAAATAGTGATAATTCAATAAAAATTATTCAATTTTATTCATAAAAGTATGCAATCATTTCATCAATGTTTTGTTATGACGTCACGTTAAACTATCGTCCGTAAACCGACTTTACAGACAACCAATTTTTTTTTTTGCAAGATGATAGCAAACCTTTATGTACGATACAAAACTTGGTAAGCATGTCAAACTCACTGACTGCAATAGAAACTAATGTAGTGCAGTAGTGGGGGACACACAAAGACGGAGAGTGGCGTATCATCGAGGATGGGCAGTGGCATACCAACAAGCAGGAGCAGTGGAGTTCCCATAAGGGGGGGGGGCAGAGTAGTACAACTTGAATGGACAGTGGCATACCCAGGAGAACAGACTAGCGTACCAACAAGGACGGACAGTGGCGCACCAACGATGACCGAGGCATGGTGTACCAACGAGGATGGGCAGTGGCGTACCGATGACAATCAATGGGTAGTAACATACAAACGGCCAGTGGTGTGCCCACAAGGAAGGGCAGAGGTGGACTTCAGTAGTGTGGCAGGCACTCACTGACTGATCACTGTATATCAAAATAAAAAAGGTTTTAATAGTTAGCATAGGTTCATGTAGTCACTGTAACAGCACAATATATATTTTGACCCATTCATGGATTATAAGCAGTGCAAGAGTGTTCTATCAGTAGCGAACACTGATACATCAGCTAGCCATACATGAGTAAACACCGCATCGCATAGCAAGTAATTTTAAATAAAATACACAAACTATTATCTAATAATGTATTATATTTATTTACCAAGGCAAAGTTTTGAATTTCATAACATAGTTACATAGCTTGTGAAAAAATAATTATATCTTTAACACAATTATTATGATTGAAGTCATGAGATCATTAAAATGTTCTTATGAGCTAACAACAAGATAGGAGAATTGCAAATGTTCTAGTTCCATGAAGAAAACATAATTGTTTTTAGGTTCAATTTTATTCTTTAATAAATTCTTTGAATATTAAGTTTTATAACTATTAAAAGAAGCTTATTTGATAATTTATAGTTAAATGTATGAGCTACATAGCAACATATTTGCAACATGATTGCAAGGCTCTTCATACTTTTGCAGTTGGTACGTTTGCACTTTACATAGCTTCTCATTTTGGTGGAAAAACATGTTAAATGAATTCTTGACAGAGGTACACAAATAAGATGGCTAGGATGCTGACCAAGTCACCAATGAATTACTGCAAAAAGCACAGGGCGTTGCAGTGAAAGGGGAAGTAAAAGTTGCTGTTCCTCCTCTTGCTCGTAAGCCAAAACACGTTAGTAATGCTTCATCAGATTGTGACAATGATTAATGGAGACGCCCTTTAATTAAACAATCTATTCATTCTCTTACATCATCTTTAAACATTCAATTTTCGCAAGAAAATACCCCCAGAGCATGCCTTAGCAAAAACCCATAATTCGGTACATATTAAAAGTGAGTATTGGGGACTCATAAAAAATTGCATAATCTTTCATTGGGTGTTAAGAGGCCGTGTCAGTAAATTTTTATTTCCAATATTCTGGTCTAGAAGTTCTCTCTTTTAACAGTGAGATTTAGTGGCTTATTCAACCGAAGTAACTGTAACCGCAGCGCGTGATAAAACTACTATACCGCCAGATTACTCGACGAAAAATGTATCTGGTTCCTCGACAATCTGAGAGAATGACAATCTGACCGGCGGCTCACTAGGAAATTGCGGTGCAGGAATTCAGAATCAAGAAACCTCACATTTACAACTGTAGTATGAGTCGTATCTAAAAATTTTAATACTTTAAATGTATCGGAATACAATTAATCTTCAAACATGTGGTAATTATTCTTTATCTGGATGTAATATTCCGTGAAAAATAATGGTAGTTGACATTAAAAAGAATACGAAATTCATAGTGTAACGTTTTAAAAGGATAATAACATAAATTCTTATGCTTAGATATTGCATATGCATTACACACAATCTAAATACAATCTCACTTAAGTCAGACTACCTAATTTTTTTACAATGCACCATCATACAGTTTAACAGAGGTAGGAGAGAGAACCTCTTATCGATGTTGTTTCAAAGAATCTAAATTTACAAATATTACTATTTATCTTATTATGATATGTATCTTTATGAATAAGAATTTACAAAAAAAAAATGAATTGATTACATTACACTTTAACATTACAAAAAACTAAAACACTAACAAAACTTAGTTTTATATATTGTTGTAGCATATTAGAAGACGAAATAACTCACTAGACTAACATTAAGAGGGCTGTATCACAAATTTACTTTACAGAGGAGAAAATATCTTTTAAAGATATTTCATTACCTCATTGATTACATAATACTGCCGTTGATGTGATCGTAGATATAAAGTATTGAAAAATTAGATTTCATTATGTTTATGTAAATATTTAGAAAACGTTATTGCTTATAGATGCTCATTATTTAAATAATAAAGAATCTTTTACTTTTATGTACTGGACAAACAAAATACTTATAAGTTAATAAGCTTAGTTGAATAACATCTTCAATTTGTATTGAATTCAATGTACAAATTGAAAATCATGTACAATGAATGCAACTGATTGAATTCAATAAATATTTGATCTTGTGAAACGGCCATAATGGTGATGTAGATAATTATAGATACTCACATGCATTTTGAGAGTCCTTATAAAGCCTATTACAATTCTATAAGTATACATTAAAATGATTTTAAAATAGACATGTGTAATATAATTAAAACTTGTTTAAATAAGATCATAACAAAAAAAAATGAAAATCCTTCAACAGTAAGTTATGTTTTATAAGATTTTAACAAAACACACATACCATAAGAGAATATTAATCATGCCACATAATTAAACACAAAATATTCATTCCAATAGGCGCTACGTAAAAATAACTTCTATTTTTATGCTGATAACTTTGCATTGTTTTATATATATCATTATTTCTAACTTTTAATATTCTCCACACATTAACTGAAATTAAGTATTTTCAGAGCCTTAGCAAGTGTTGGTCTGTACCACATACAGTTCGTACGATATCTCTACGTGAAACACATACAGTTCATTATTTGTAATTTTAATTATATTTCCATGAACATAATGAAATTAGTATAGGGCCTAGGTTGTTCACTGTTAAGTACTTCTGAAGTATTTTCATTGTGAGTTAACATACATACCAAATGCCATTCTTCCAGTAAAGTTACAAAGAAGACAACAAGATAATATATGTATAATATATATAATATGTATAATATATATAATATATATAATATGTATGTAGTACCATATTTTAAACCCCTATTAAATGAATAATAACTCAATCTCTTTTCTGGACTATTAAGTAATAGTTTTTGATTACTGTTATTTGTAACTTAAATAAAATGACAACTAACAAATTAGTAAAATATATAATTACGTGCGATATAGTGACAGGTTTACTTGGACGGCAAACGAATATAATAAAATGTCTATGACAATGTTAACTTTACTCATTATTATGGAAAGAAACAAAATGGGCAGATAAGCATATTCTACGCTGACATTTAAAAATGCTCAATTCAAAATGAACATTTCTTCCCGATGACAAACAAAAAAGTTGTATGGTCGCGAATAATACATTCGTATGGCGTCACATCAGCGGAATATTCCCTTGGCATAAATGTGTGAAGTCTGTGACACAAAAACAAATGAACGAACAGCTTTTTTTTTTATCGGATGTGCAATCGGAGACCCTTGGGGTGGTTGAAGAGTGTCAGGTCGGTCGCCAGACCAGATAGTGAAAGCTCAGGGGCTTAGGATAGAAAAGGCCTATCTCCAAATTATTAAGTATAAATGTTGTCATGAAATAGTTAAAGACTTGATTACAACCAGGTTTTTAAACCCATCATGATCATGAAGACACTGATCGGAAGGTGATGTACAATACATTTCAATGGCCTTTTCAGTTTTTGCTAAATAATTATAAATATAAGCAAAATTCCACTGTATCTGGACAAATCAAAATATTGATTATATTTTTTTCATCACAGAAATAATATATGATATGATAACTAAATTTGAAAAAAGCGGTTATGTTAAATGTATTGTATACTTTCAGTAGGCAAAATTTCTGGCCCCTACCTCTTATAGACTTTGAGAAAAACTGCCTTTTAAAATAACATTGATATAGATAGGAGCGCAAATTTGTGACACGGCCTCTTAAGAGTTGGGGTGATATAATCACAGCAGAACATGACATGTGGGATTACTTATGGGAGAAAAAATTTAGTTTTAAAACATTTCCTGTAAGCACAACACAAATTTTTAGCCCAAAAAAAAAACTGTAGGTACCTGAAATAAAAAATTACAGCATGCTATAACAAAGAAAATATATATTAATAGTGACTAATTTTTTTTCCTTCAAAATATTGAGTGTTAGACTTTTTCCCACCCCCTTCCCTAACTACTAAGGCTGCCTCCCTCTATTTCATATTCTGGTTACTCCCTTGTCATCCAATTTAGAGACATGCAGTTTTGGGGTTTATTTTATAGCAAAATTTGTTGTTATTTACCCTTAAAAGTGGTTTATCATACATCAAAAGCTGTTATTTTTTAAATAGTTTTAGCACTATAAATTTAAAAAATTAAGCTAAGCATACCTTCAAATTTTGGACACATTCTTGCATTGTACATTTGCACTAGCAGCAGTAATTTACAATCAAATTTACACATCACTTTTTACATACAGTACCTAATTGAAAATATTTTAGTATCTAAACCAGCAAGAATAAATATGAAGTCTCTAAAATAGTGACATTAACGCATGGGACAAAATCCTCAACTTTAGCTCTCGAAAGCAAAAATAGCCATGATACACAAATTGGCCTCATTTAAATTTGTCCTGCAGTCTGTTAGGACTGTGTTATATGAGGACAAAAATCGTTCACAGTCAATGTTTGCAGAAGGCATCCATCGTGTATGTAGTCTGCTACATAAAAAATGCTGTTGAACCAGGAATTCCATCTAGTAACAACAGACCTTTCTCTCCATGCTTTTCTTCAAGAAAGCTAGCATACAAGTGCCTTCTTTTCCTGGTGTTGTTGAACACATTTTTTTATTTTGCTCATGGTATTGTTCAACTCAGGCAACTCTTTCACCCAGACATTGCCAACAAGGTTTAACTTATGTGCCCAGCACTGGACATGCATTAACTTGTCTCCAAGGATTACTTCGAGAGTACTAACAGCCTTGGTCATATAACGAGCAGCATCGGTTACTACTGAGAGCACATCACCATACTGTACATTGTACATTTTGAGTGAATCTAAAATTGCCCTCACACAGTTTGTGGCATTAGCAGCTTCAAGAAAGTGAACTCCTGTAACAAATATTTCTGGTTTATCCTGTTGAAGATTCAGAATTCAAAATAAAACAACAAATACACACCTACCCATTTTATCTATTGTTTCGTCGCACAGTACGTCAATTTTTTTTTTGTACTTTAAAACCTCCTCAAACCCTATGTACACTATTATGTACATTAAAAAATAGCTACACTTGAGGCCTGAATTATTAGGTTTTAGCCTTTGTAAGCTCATAAATAATACAAAAGTACCCAGATGCATTATATATTTTTATATGGACATAATTTTTTTTAATGTACACTATTCTGTACAAGCAGACTCAGCAGTTATTTTATGAAAACTGTCAAATTTTTGTTTCACAAAATGCAAAATGGAATAAAATATTACTGTTTTAGTGTTGTGTGCTACAAACTAATTTGGATGTCTTGGGTTAGATCAGTAAACTAACTTAGGTGTAATAGCCTATAGTTTGAAATAAATTTGAATGAAAATACAACACACAAATTGCAATAAAAATACCCTGTTTCAGTGTTGCATGCTAGGCCTACAAGTATAACTTGCACTGCATAAATCAATCACAATATTTTATCAATAGCAATAGACGTCAAATATATATTTGCAATTGCATAATAAAACTACAATAAAAGTTGGCTAAATAGATTTTACACACATCAGTTGAAGAAAGACATATCAAGAGTTCAGTAAACTAAAAACTTTGCGTATGTACAGTTTGGAATAAATCATAGTTTTTCAATTTTATTTTGAACATTTCATTACTTGGGTGTATGGTAGTCACGAAAACATTTCCTTTTGCGAGTCAAACAAAGGTACACTTTGCACTTCTGACACATGATGTGAGACCTGAATTTACTGTTACATCTTGTGTTCTTACATCTCGTAGGCTCTTTCTTCTGGTTATGAATGGGTAAATGGTCAACACTGTCCAGCTGAACATTGGCACTAGGAGCTTTCTCCTTCTTGACCCGTGGAATGTTGACATTCAGTTCTGGCACATCTTCCAAAGAGGGCCGCCCCCTTTTCCTGCCTACTGTTTTACCAACTTTCAGCAGGCTATCAACTACTTGAAAGCAAAAGGCCAACTGATCCAAAATCTTGTTTTTCGGGATATTGTTTCCCTTGCAGTCATGCTTGTGTTCCAGCCAGGCATTTACCATGGCCATGTCCACGGCATGGAATGCCATTCTCAGTGTCCACTTCTTCGAACGAAGACTGATCCTGTAAAAACTCACAAATCTGTCGTACAGGTCAACTCCACCCATGACTTGGTTGTAAGATATTACGATTTCAGGTCTACGAACTGGGATATAGGTTTTCGTGGCCTTTTCATACCTGCGCACTTCATCTTCAGCCCCAATACCCAAAAAATTGGAAGCCATTGTGACAGTTCTATTAACCAACCATTTACATAATACTATGTCATGATCAGTACTAAATAGCTCTTCAGTGTAGCCCCTTACATGATTCCTTTTCATGTTTTTGTCTGATGTGAATGGTGGGTTAGCAAATCTATTTTCACGAGTCGTTCCACCTGCGAAAATAATTTTTGATTTTAGAAGTTGAAGGAGATTGTAGGAAGTAAACCAATTGTCAAAAAAGAGGATGTGTCCTGGTTGTACCAATCTCTCCGTCAACTTGAGGACTACTGCTGAACCCAGACCAAATTTTTTCTGAATGCCATTGTCAAATCCAGTTGTACTACCTTGATACAGCACGAAGTCGTATGCTAAACCGGATGTCCCAAAAAGCACGAAATTTTTTATTCCCCATGGATTAGGTTTTCCCTTTACATATTGCTTCACACCAAGTTTCCCAGTGAAGGGAATCATTTGCTCGTCTATAGCAATTTCACGCTCAACATGAAGCTGTATACAACGACTTCAAACAATATCAAAAATTGGCCTTACTTTCCAAAAAAACGTCAGTGCATCCGAGTGGTTTTTCTAAATTATTTACAAAATGCAAATTGGTTCGTAGTTGGAAAAAACAATCCCTCATCATATTCTCTTGGAACAATCCTAGACCTAACACAGACCCCTAGTACATGTGGATCCTAGGGAAGTTCAGGCATCCTGTAGCTATGTGAAATGCAAATAAAATTTCTACTTAACTGCTGTTGCAGGCTCGAGTTTTGTTTTAAGCGCATATATATTGGTGAACGTGGCTGCCTTCTCATAAAAGTCCAGTGGTATGAACCTTTGGAAGTACTCGTAGGGCTCTAACAGGTTCTGGAACTTGAGTTTGAAATTCTGGTGGTTCTCGGGTGGTAAAAATTCCACTTCCCCATGTTATATTTTGTTTTGCTGTGGTCAACTCCAACATATCTCTAATATCGTCATGAACATCTTCACCTGCAACCTCTTCTACATTCTGTACATCTAACACTGAAAAGTTCTCATCATCCTCTATAACCTCTTCTTCGCTATCTTCGTTGACTACAGCTGTTTCGTCAATCACAGGATCATCTTCTCCACTTAGCCCATAAACATCAGACACATCACCACTCTCAATCAAATCTAATATTTGTGATGCAGTTAACTTCTTGGGAGCCATAAACAATCACAATATACTTCTCGTCTCAAGTACACAATAAACAAACATAACCTACAGACTGCTAAGTGTCAAATGTTACAAATTGCAGCTGAGACCGACTGTACATGATAGTGTACATCATATTTCACTTGTTTCAAATAACAAAAATATATTTTCTGGAATCATAAGTGTTATTTAGTTAATAGATCGTATACCTAATAAACCAAATAAACAAAGCCAACAAGTACAAAACACTATCGACAAAAGGACTAGCTCAATGATACATGTATGGTATAGGGTACATTTGGTCTGAATTCATGGAAATTTTTCTAATGTGTGTTTCAACTGTTCAAAGATATATGTATATTAATCTGTACATTCAGACTGAGAAGGTGTTATTAGTTAAAAGGTGTTTGGGTCTGAGGAGGTAAATGCAGTGTCGACGTTAGGGCCGTTCCCGTGGTTCGGAGTCGCTGCCCAGCTGCTCCGGTAGAGAAGGTTCGTGCCACGTGGCAAGGGAACTAGCCTAACTCGGGTGAAATAAAAGAGTTTATGACGTTAGTTGTGTTTACTGCACACGTAACACACTGTACACGGGCTGTCACGGCTCCCATCTGTGACAGTCCATCAGGGCGAGGCCCGGCTCCACGCACTTTGAGCGCGACACGACACTACCAATGACCTGACTGGCAGTGACACGACAGTGATGCGACTGGCGGTGACACTACAGTGACGCGACAGACAGTGGCGAGAATGACGGTGACGTGACTGGCAGTGACGCGAATGACGATGACACGAAAGACTGAAATAACTGCCGGCGCGAACGACGGTGACGTAACTGACGGTGACGTGATTGACAACGCGAATAATGGTGACATGACTAACAATGCGAATGACGGTGACATGACCGACGAAGACGCGACTGACGGGGACGTGACAACGGTGACATGACTGACAGTGTCCGTTCGACTCTCACTCACAACTTCGCGACCGCACTCTCTCATCCCACTCAGGCGACTAACTCCACCCACGCTCCGCGATGTCTCAGCGGCCTCCCCCCTTGCCGCGCGCACATGAAACTCCCCTCTTCCCTTCGTGTGCGAGTGCGTGGAGCCCACATGGTCACAGGCGGGGAGACGCGACTCAGTCGCCCGGGAAACACATCTACATGTACACAACAAGGGTAATAGATATTTACACACTCACATAATTACATAAACAAAACCTTTGTTGCACTTTTGCGCACGGGCGCCGGCGCACACACAAGCCTGAAGCAGCAACTGGCAATAATGGCCTCAGCGAGCCGGAGGAGCACTTGGGACGATGTCAAATGCCCCCCCCCCCCCTCCTCGAGGCAATTTTGCCCGCTGATGCTACGATCACACGCACTTCACCATTAACATTCGTGCACTTGGGCGTTCATATTGGTGACTCATGGGCGGAAGTAGGAGTAACCCGCTGGGTGGGAACCCATGGCCAATAGTCTAGCAGGTAGGAGGGAGGCCTGCGGTGATGAGTGAAATGGCAGGCTATTTCCGGAACCTGGGAATTCGGGGCGGTGTCTGGGTGCATAGGTGGGGATCTGTCCCCTTCCTTCACCTCATCAAGGAGTTCAATGATGACCCCTTCCTCGGGGCCACAGGGCCCTTCAGGTGGTTAACCTATGTGGTGGTGGCACCCATCCCCATTTAACCCTTCCATTATTTCCTCGGGGAATACGATTTTAGGGATGGTGTCAATGGCTGGTAATTCAGGGTCCTCTCCATCAGGGATTGGGGTAAGGGATGTGTTAACGACAAAGTTTTTGGCATCCCTGGAGTCCAGCCTGTCAGCAAGCTCATCCAGGTGGTCCATGGTGAAACCGTTGGGCTCATACCCATATGCTTGTTGGGTGGGTGTAGCTTCTTGGGAAAATACTGGAGCTTCGGGGTTTAAAGAAACCTCGCAACCCGCTGGGTTGGTATTGCCAGTGACCATTTCGTCACCGAAGTTCGTCGGCACCTGAGGTGAGTCCGATCTCCTTCCTTCCCTACTGCAGTGGTTTCTTCCTGGGTCGGTGTCTAAGGGCATCGGGTCAGAATTGGCACAACGGCCTCCCCGCGGTGTCTCTGGTTGGTCACTGGGACTGTCCCGGTCTGTAAAACCATCCGCGGCTCCTGCGGTTGACGGCTGCTGCGGCATCGGGACCGTGGCTAGCCGCAAGGCATCACAGTGTATTTTGGCCGTTCGGCCATTTGGCTGCCGCACCAGGTAAGTGGTCGTCCCCAACGGAGCCACCACCTCCCTGGGCTCGGACCACTTGGGCGTGAGGCCCGCGCAAAACCCACGGCCCCTTGCCGACAGATGCTGGAGCCTTACGTGCACAAACTGGCCTGGAATGATATGTGGGGGTTGATTTAAGGACTGGGACGTTCGATGATCCAGAAACTGGGCCTGATGCCCGCGTGCCCCAGCCCGTAGGTACTCTACCGGGAAAGGTTCTTCTGTTTGAATGACACCCAGTTCGGTTGGCAATGCCAAATTGTGACCGTGGAGCAGCTCAGCTGGAGAATATCCCGGGACCTCATTCGTGTACCGGCGGTGGCAGTACAAGAGGGTGGGGAGGTGAATGTTCCACTTAGTGTGATCCTCATCAAGGCGGATATGGAGTTGGGTCTAAATGTCTTTGTTGCGGTGTTCAGTGGGATTTGATCTGGGATGATAGGTAGGGGTGGTGTGATGATGGACCCCCCACCGCCCACATGCCTTTCGCCAGCTGTGACCTGTAAACTGGACTCCATTATCCGTGAGCAGCACTCGCGGATACCCATACCATGGGAACACCTCTCGGTCCAGTAGGGCGATGATTGTTCCTGCCTTGACATTGGTGACAGCAAATGCCTCGGTCCATCGTGTGAACACATCAGTGACTACAATGATGAACCGCTTTCCCTGGGAGGTGCGTGGGTAGGGGCCAATAATGTCAAGGGCCACCTCGTGGAACAGGTGGTCAGGGCGTCGGGGAACCTGCTGCTCCACGCCATCAGGTCGACGCGCCTTACACTGTTGGCAGCGTTGGCACTCACGCACGAACCGCTTGACGTCGGCCATGACCTCCAGCCAGTGGTTCATCCTGTGGATTTCTCGCAGGGTCTGTTCAGCCCCAGGGTGCCCCGCCAGCTCATGACTGTGGAAGAACAGTAGGATGGCTGGCCGTGCAGCAGGGGGTGCATGAATGCTCCAGCGGCTACCTCTGCGAGTACCACGGGTCTGAAGCATGCCATCGAAACTACGCTGATGGGGAAATGCTTGGTTGCCACACTCGGCCAGTCGGGCTCGCGTTTGTGGGTCGTCCTGCTGGGCGTCATGCATGTGAGCCACCAGCTCTGCCATTGTGGCGAATGGGGTGACCGGCTCCGGTGTGCTAGGCCCAGGCAGCGTGTACAGTAGGGCATTGTCGGGGGCCGGGTTCGAATAGTTGGTAATCGGAACCGGGGGCAGGAGGTTGTCCCACCCCTGGTCATTGTAGACTATGGTTCTGGGGTCCGGGTGCCAGGAAAGCTCGTCAGCGAGCACATTTTCCCGGCCGGGAACATGTTCCACCCTGAAGTGGAAGCTCTGGATATATTTTTGTGCCCACACCACAGCGAGGCACTCTTGCTCATTGACATGGTATCGTCTTCCCGCTGGCCCAAACTTGGCACTTGCGTACTCGACGATACGTCTCTGGCCTTGGCCGTCCCACTGGTACAGCACCACCCCCATGCGTTCCTGGCTGGCATCGGTCTGCACGAACAGTGGTTCGTCCGACACCAGTCGCGACAGGGTGTGACAGTTGCGGAGCTGTTGTTTTACCTCGCCCAGGGCCTGGTCGGCAGCCTGGGTCCACCGGAATTTGTGCTTTGGTGAAAGCAGGTCGGTCATGGTTGCGGTTATCGAGGCGAAGTGGGGAACAAATGACCTCAACCAATTCAACAGCCCCATGAGTTTCTGGAGCTGCTTCCATGTCTTGGGTGCCTGCTTGCGCTCAATAATGGACAGCTGTTTGGGCAGCGGGCGGCAACCCTCTGTGTCCACAATATGGCCCAGAAACTCGATCTCCTCCGCCCCAATGTGGCACTTCCTCGGGGCGCACGTCAGCCCATGCCTGGCGAGCCGTTCAAACACCAAGGCCAGATGGTGTGTGTGTTCCTCCCACGAACATGACCAGATTATCACATCGTCCAGGTAGGCTTGAGCAAACTTGCCGATGTAGCCATCCAGAACACGTACCATCATGGTCTGGAAGGTCGCAGGAGCATCCATCAGTCCGAACGGCATCGAGCAGAACTGGAAGCGCCTGCCGTCCGGGGCGGTAAAGGCTGTTTTGGGTCGGTCGGTGGGGCATTCTGGCACTTGCCAGTACCCCGACTTGAGGTCAAGCTTTGAAAATATGGTGGCATTCCCCAAGCCAGCGAGGGCATCCGTAATGTTGATTAATGGTGGTGGTGCCGGAATGGTGAGGTGATTTATTGCTTTGAAATTTACGCAAAATCTCAGCGTTCCATCTTTCTTGGTGGCCATTATGATACGACTATTATAAGGTGAATTACTAGGTTCTATTACGCCACTCGCCAGCATCTCCTCGATTTGCGCCTGTATGGCATCCTGTTCACAGGGTCCGAACCCGAACACTTTCTGGAACGGAGGGGTATGGGGCACCAGGGGTATGCAATGCTCTGTAATTGTTGTCCTCCGTAACTGGTCCGCAGCTGCAAACACTTGCGAACGAGCCCTTCTCACCTCGTCGATGTCGACGTGGTGCTCGGCTGGAACTCCGTCGGTCAGCTCATCCAAACCTACAAATGTGCTAGGTGGGGATGGAATAGGCCGTTGGATATCGTAGACAGTCCAGCGACCGAGGGTACTAAGGTGCAAGCACCCGGCACGGATTCTTTTGTAGCATCGACCTGTGCCAGCCAGGGGGCTCCCAGGATCAGCTCCTCTCGTAGCTCATGCAGCACTATGGCATCTGTTTGGCTAACATGGTCCCTTATGTGGATTTTTACCTGGGCGCGCCCAGACATAGGCACGCAAGCTCCCCTGGTGACCAGCAGGACTGTCCCTGCCTCAGCCGTCACGTCAGCACCGGCGACGAGGTGGGCGGCAATATAGCTGTGGCTGGCGGCGGTGTCCACCAGCGCCTCCAGTTCCCGGCCGTCCACCCGGACAGGTATGCGCAGTAGACTGCCTTCCTCGGGACCCATGCGCCCGAGCCGGGACAGCGTGTCCTCTAGCCCCGCATCTACTGTCGAGGCCCCCAGCGATGTAGGGCGAGCGGGAGAGCTCGCCGGAGACTCATCGGGCCGGCGCGTACCGCCCCTGCCGACATCAGGTGGGCGGGGCGGTAGCTCACTGGCGCCCGCAGCAGCTGGCGGGGACACCGACGACGTGGGGCGAGCAAAATAGCTCGCCGAATACTCGGGGCACGGCCTGTTGGGCCGGCGCGGACCGCCCCCGCCGTCAGGTAGGCGAGGCGGTAGCTCACTGGCACCCGCAGCTGCTGGCGGGGACTCCGACGATGTGGGGCGAGCGGTAGAGCTCGCCGAAGACTCGGTGCACGGCCCGTCGGGCCAAAGCTGACCGCTCCCACCGACGTTAGGTAGGCGGGGCGGCGGGGCTGGTTCGAGTTTCGGAGAGCGGGGCCCAGCTGTTTCATCGCCCTCACCTAGGCGTTTCCCGATAGTGTTGTGTCATCTCCGTTTCCCCTTTCTCCGGCGGCCTTGACGGGGCATTCACGATGCCAGTGGTACATTTCTGTTGGACAGTACCTGCAGCGGTGAGGCCGCTCTTCGCGGGCTGTCGGGCCTCCACGTCGCTCCCCTCGGTCGGCCTGCCGCCAGGTCAGCCGCGACTGGCCCTGTGGCTCAAGGTTGCGTCCCCGCGTCCCCGGCGACTGGGCGGATCTGTCCGGCGGTGCTGGCGGGCCAGTGTACCGCACCACCGCTCCAGCATCTTCTGGTGACAGCACCGCCGGGGTGGGGTTGGGCCTCCACTGCATCGTGGTCTCCATTGCACTCTGTATGGCCTGGATGTCTCTCTCTGTTTCCCTCGCCACGGCTAGGAAATCGTCCATGCTTCTCCCCGCAGTGTTACGCATGAAAGGTCGTAATTCCGGTGACAGTAGCTCCAAGATCAATGGCAGAATCTCGGCGATGGAGCCGCTTGTCGTCAGAAGTCGGTGGAGGCGTAGCTTTTGATAAATAAAGCCTTCCACGCTTTCCCCGGCCCACTGTGTTTGACAGTACAGCTGGTACCGACAGCTGGCACGAGAATGCGCGTCATCAAAACGGGATTCGAACCGGGTAACGAATTCGGCCCAAGACATCCGATATTCGCCTGCCATCAGGCTTGGGCACTGTCCCGGAGTTGTCCACTAACTCTGTCCGTGAACTCGTCCTCGGGCACCGCATGTCTTGATAGTCTGTCCCAGCATGCTTGCAGAAATGTATTTGGATCTTCATGTGCTCGCCCCGTGAATACAGACAGTGACACCACCATGCTTGCATTTCGCGGTGCCGGTTCCGGTTGTGCCTCCCCATAGCGCCGCACACCGTCGTTACAGGCTGCGCATATAAATAGTCCATCCCTGAAATTAGCGAATTCGCGTGCAGTCGTGCAAATCCAGTGTCTGACAATGCCGCACACATAGCACCGCGCCGTCTCGCCTGGTCGCCCGGGACAGCCAACCATCGCGCACGTCACGCGCTCCCTTATCCCGGCCCGCTCTGTGTCATGGTTATATATTTCATTTTTTACAGTCTTTTCCTTAGGGGTACATGAGCACCAAAGCGTAGTGCCCTCTCCTCGCAAGCTTCCCGCCCCATATGGCTTATGACACACCTGGCAGACCCCGTCCATATTCACGCGCACAGGTGTGTAACATTCCGCGTCCTGCGCGGCTGACCGGCCCGAGCGGCGGACCGGGACGTCAGGTGGCGGGGAAAAGACAGGCAGGGGGGCCCGCCTCCCCTCCTCCATGGTCGGAGGTCCCGTTTCCGCACGCTCTTCGCCCCGCAGAAGTTGACCCGGCGGCACGGTGATCTTGAATGGTCCGACTCGGCTGTACTCGTCGTCGCTCGGTGGACTCGGCTCCCGCTCGACCCGAAGGGTGCAATTCGCCTGCGCTCATCCGGCGTGATCCCTTGAAGGGGAAAAGGGGGAAGAGTGAACTCACTCGCATGGCCGAATGAAACCCGATAGCTGTGTGACGCGCTCTTATCGCTTGACGGTGCAATCTCACACCATTTTGGCGCGTCAGCTTCCGCTCCCCAAACCGCTCATGTCCCCGCTCGACTCCCTGCAGCATCCTCGCGGCTCCCGAAAATTTGAAAATCCGCACTTTTCATGTCCGTTTCTATGTAATAGCTCATGGTCAGCCACACTAGTTAGGCACCATTTTGTCAATGTTATGGCCGTTCCCGTGGTTCGGAGTCGCTGCCCAGCTGCTCCGGTAGAGAAGGTTCGTGCCATGTGGCAAGGGAACTAGCCTAACTCGGGTGAAATAAAAGAGTTTATGACATTAGTTGTGTTTACTGCACACGTAACACACTGTACACGGGCTGTCACGGCTCCCATCTGTGACAGTCCATCAGGGCGAGGCCCGGCTCCACGCACTTTAGCGCGACACGACACTACCAGTGACCTGACTGGCAGTGACACGACAGTGACGCGACTGGCGGTGACACTACAGTGACGCGACTGACAGTGGCGTGAATGATGGTGATGTGACTGGCAGTGACGCGAATGACGATGACACGAAAGACTGAAATAACTGCCGGCGCGAACAACGGTGACGTAACTGACGGTGACGTGGTTGACAACGTGCATGATGGTGACGTGACTGACAACGCGAATGACAGTGACATGACCGAAGAAGACGCGACTGACGGGGACGTGACAACGGTGACACGACTGACAGTGTCCGTTCAACTCTCACTCACAACTTCGCGACCGCACTCTCTCATCCCACTCAGGCGACTAACTCCACCCACGCTCCGCGACGTCTCAGCGGCCTCCCCCCTTGCCGCGCGCACATGAATCCCCCCTCTTCCCTTCGTGTGCGAGTCCGTGGAGCCCACATGGTCACAGGCGGGGAGACGCGACTCAGTCGCCCGGGAAACACATCTACATGTACACAACAAGACAAATAGATATTTACACACTCACATAATTACATAAACAAAACTTTTGTTGCACTTTTGCGCACGGGCGCCGGCGCACACGCAAGCCTGAAGCAGCAACTGGCAATAATGGCCTCAGCGAGCCGGAGGAGCACTTGGGACGACGTCAGCAGTTTTGGCATCTTAAATTCTGGATTTGGCTATGTCCCCTACATATTTCTCACGGACTGTTCTCGCAAGTGGCAGGTCTCCAGCACCTTCGATGTATTTGTTCAGCCATGCCCTGATATTAGAATCATCAAGCTTTTCAAGGGGTATATTTGCCTTTATAAAGGTCTCTGTTGTTTTCTTTATAAATTCCAACTTTTTGTCTTTTTGGACATTATTTTTTGCTGTCTGAAACACTGAAGATATTGACGACTGGCGTTCAGACGTACTAGATGAGCCTTGCAATGAAGAGACACATTTCTTGTGTTTTTCACTGCCTACATGTTTTTCACATGAATCTTTCCTATCCTAAGAGACGGTGACATTGCAGTGACGACAAAAAAAGTGTGGTTGAATCACTAGCATAAAGTCCATGTTGAGAAAATTCAGAGTCTCGCTGTTTTGCAGTTACAGACACTTTAGGCATTTTAATAGGCCTAATGTTTTAGCCGAAGTTTATTGTACACCTTTAATTTGTTTCACAGATACTCACATTGTTGCGGGCTGTCATGCTTTGTAGTTAGTATCTTTATAGTGAAATAAGGAATGGATAAGTGCAGGAAAAATACTTAATTTGTGTGGAATTTTTTCACGGAAAATAATGAGTTTGCTATGTGTAATTTGTGTAAACAAAAACTGAGTTATAATTCATCATCGACTAATCTGACGAAACATTTGAAACGTAAACATCCAACTGTACAGTTACCTGATCAGAATAAAGATAGTTTATCACTATCACTGTCCAGAAGTAGGAGCGATGATCGACACTCGTACAACTATCCACATCTCAACAGAGTAGTCCTAGAGAAGTTTGCTACAGTTGCTACATCTGTTCCTTGTTAACGATTGTTTTAAAAAACTGGAATTATTGTGTCTGATCGACGTTCCCGAACATCAAGCGAGAAAGTCAAGAAACTTGTTTTTCTAAATGCCAATAAGATATATTGTAAATAGTGACTGAACTTGACTTATTGTGTCTGACCGATGTTCCCGAAAATCAAACGTGTAAGTTAAGAAAATAATGCAATACTTATTTGTTAAATAGTGACTGAACTTGCAAAGTGTTTGTTTTTTTATCGATATTGGCACTGCTATCTGCCTGATGTAACTCAAATGTCTATTGATACAGTATGCTCACTAATGTACCTGTCTGTTTTTTTATTTTTAATTTTTGATAAAATCGTAATCTTTTAATGTATGAAAACGCTAGTTACTAATTGTTTTTGAAAAAAAGAAAGTCCATGTGTTGATTACATCTGTTATTAGGGTCAACTGAGAATTTATTTGCATTTTCATAGCTGTTAGGTGCACAAATATAAATATTATATCTTTTATTAATGTACTTTTTAATATTAAAATTTCATTAGTTTTATTATTAAACGAGACTGTGTTTTAGCTTTGCTCCCTAGATCGTAGATCCACATATCTCACCTAAGGATGATGGATCTAGAACCAGTGTCCTTGGTCTTGTATCGCTATTAGCGTACTAGCTAGAGTCTTCAGTCTTCGCAAGAAGCACGCACTGCACACTGAGCGTACTTTGATGTGGGACAATAAAAAAAACCACTCATAACAATTTCGCTCTGCGCCTCTCCTTCAATGCCTTCCCCTGCGCTTCCTTCCCTACATTCTTTCCCTTTTTTATCCCTTATTCGTAAAGGCCGCTCCCTCCCCTTTCACAAGCTCCGCCCAAGTGACCGTCATCTGCGATCGGGTTCTGCGCACATTGGCCGTGATGTTGCTCCAGGCGAATTCTAAACTGATACTTAAATACTTGATACTTGATTAGTGTACTCGTTTGCAATACCTGATACATGCGTGTATCAGTTACAAAGTAACAGGTTGATACTCTGTGACCCACCTCTATCGTCAACTTGTTAAACTGTGTGCGTATTTATCTTTGTTTTTTTGTTGTTGTTTCACGTTTGTTACTGTATTTAAAAATCGAATTGCCGTATTCGAATGAGAAAAATGTTCTGACTGTTCGCCGAAAATTCAAGGATTTCGCGTTATTATTCAAAATGTGAAAAATTCGCGTTATTCTTTAAAATGTACTCAAATTAGCATAAAAATTCGTTTTATCGCAATCGCGAAATATGCATGTCTCTACGCCATTGCAGGTCATCAGTGCAAAGTCAGCCTGCATGCAGATTATAGAACTCCATGGCTCTCACTATTAAAATTTTTAGCACTCAGAGTTCATGAATTTATTTTATAAATCTACTTATCTAGTGTGGCAAATTATGTAAGGTAGTATGCAGGGGTTGACAGCTCATGAACTGTATAACTTTGGTTAGAAAAATGAATTAGCTTGGTGCCCCCAGATAATTATATTTTGGCTAAATACCAGCAGAGTGAGCTACCCAGCCATAAGTCATCACAGACCATTCTCCACACTCCACCCGCACCAGACCAAACACTCACTTTTGCACTCTCCTTTGTAGAATGACCCGCAACACCTTTCACTTTTTTGCAGCATTGCTATGACACCCTTCCTCCATCCAGCAATCTCGATTGTCAGCAGAAACCGGCAAACGACGACGGACTTCAATTTGCAGCATTGCAACAAAACCACACACGAGCATGATATAAGCTGAGTGGCCACACGTGGACCTGCCCACACAGTGGCCACACGTGGACCCGCCCACACAGGCTAATTAATTGGTGTGCTGTCTCACCAAGGAGCCAACTTATGGAGCATAAATATTCTGCTTGCTAGGGACATGATGTCACAACGTGGCATGTGAGAAAGAAGGGTATTACAAACAAGATCCCACGAGATGCTTCTAAAACACGAAATATATTCAATGCATTGGTAGGAGTAATTTATTGACTCCCCATTCTTGTATAACATAGGTACTCGTCCCCTGCACGGGACTGTAATAAGTTGTTACAAATGTCCTATATTTGGGTGCGTGTGGCATTGGGTGAACCAACTAACAGTGGCACAGCCTAATGCGGATGTGAGAACACTCAAGGTATTGTGGTACTGAAATCAAGAACAATAAAGCATATTTGTGTTCGGACATTAACAATACTAGGGTACATGCCACGAGGGAAACTTATGTGGCAAGTACCCACAGTCCTCGACCCTTAATTAATCGAATACTGAGGTACATTTAGATGACACCCATTGATACTCCCTCCGCTCACACAGGCTGTTTTGCCACCTTGCTGCATCACAGGGATGTGTTAGCGGCCAAATAGGTCCCATGAAGGGGTGCACTGTGGCCCAAGCAGCAATCAACTAGGGTTGTAAATGTACTTGTAGATTGTTATTTTACTTAATCAAGGTATGTTAGAATTTTTTTAACTGCATTAAACATGTATTAACATATGACCACTCTTTGGATTAACATGATCATGCCCAAAACATGGTCACGCATACTCTGCTATTCACTGTACGTTGGCGCCTAAAGGCGGCTCCTAGCGGCACGGTATATCTCGGAGCTTGGGCAGTTCGATTTATGCTTTCATTGGGTATAGACTGCTTTTGCACCAGGAGGTCTCTCAACCTCTGATTATCACTTACACAGTTTCTGCAATAGGTAAGTTTTCTGAATCTTTGTTCATTGGCACCTTGATTAGGGACCTCCTGCTCAGACGTAACAGTTGGCTTGAGCTCACCAACTGCTTTATCTATACATGTGTACCCATGCGAGAATATTTTGTTTACATATGTAATTTTTTAATTTTAGTTTGGTCTCTAGTTGTGTTCCAGACTTCATTTAATGACTAGTCATCTAGAAGTTTTATAGCTTTACCTGCATGGGGCCACCGCGTTAAGTGAATAGTGACATGGACTCAGTTTAGCTCTAATATGGCCTGATGAATTATAGGGCCCACTTTTAAGCCCATGTGTTTTTTCTAATATACTTACATAATATGTAAGTTATATTATAACTTATGCATTCTGCCTAATCAATTGCCCACACTTCAAGTGAGTTTCTTTGTATTCCAATAATTATGTAATTTAGGGTTTCATGTTTGCATATGTGCTAGTAGATAGTCATTGAGCTTAAGTTTCTTTGTTTGTTGTTCGGTCAAGCCATGCATGAGACACGCTGCTCCTGTGCAAATATGCACTTTATTCTTTGTCAATTCTAGGCAGCGCATTGTATGCACCTGTACAATCAACTACAAAGCCTAAGGACAGAAGGCCATTATGCAAATGTTGACAGCATAACCTCGACTGTGGAACCAATTATATGCTGCGAGTAACTATGGATCTAGGCATAAGACAGATCATGTCAGAGGCAACAATGTGTACGAGGGACATGTGTTAACCCTTTGTTTTGACGTCGTCCGACCTAAGGCCACCCTAAAGCCCGACCTGCAACCGCCAGTATTCAACCCCGCTAACGGAACGCGCCCCTAGCCATGGCCCACCCGAGTCAGGCGAGCCACCAGCAACCAAGGTAGAACCCGCCCCCACCCCCCCCCCCCCCAAATAAACAGACCGTCATTACAACCAACCACGTTATAAAAACAAACACAGATTATTAAACAGTATTACGTATTAATTTAAAGTTGGTTGACGAAAGTGCTACGTAGGAGTGCCCGGGCACTCACGTGTGTAATACGTCGATACGTGTGTGAGTGTCCCCCTGGCGGCCTTCTGCCTGAATTAGTCAGTGAAACCATATGACATAATTATTCATCCCTCGTGTTACGTTATTACCCCCACCAGAGCAATCCGGCAAGAGACGAACAGTCGCTGGGGTGACGTAAAATTTAAATGAAATAATTTCTAAACATAATAGCTTCAATTTGAAGAAGGGACGAATGATCTTGATTCAGCTTTAATAATTAATGTAAGAATTTAACACCCTTAAATTCTCTTATTTAACATGTCACATAGAAACTAACGTAATGAGGTCAACCCTGGCGCGAGGGCCACCGAGCCTCGGCCGGACGCCATGACATGACGCCAGTACAGCGCGACTCGTGGACTGGGGCGGACGTATGTCCCACGGAGAGATATCATCCTTTGTCCACACCGAGTTCACTTCTGGTAAATATAGTCACTTCTTAAAACCTTCTTTTTTTACTATCTCTCCGTGTGTACCCGGTCCAATTTTCGGTCCAGGACCTAATCCGGCCGCATAAATCTAAAACCCCCCTGCACCACACCTGGTCCGCGGGGTAGGTTCAGCATCCTGCACGGGCCGTCTCCCGAGGAACAGAACTTTAGTTTAAATCAGTCGCTCCGGCACTGACACCACCTGTAAGGGAACTTTGAACGAATTTAGCTGCGGTCCGCGCTCCACTACCGTGGACGCGAACACCGCCTCGATACGTAGACTTACGGGATTGGCCGCCTCCAATCACCCTCACCCCTCGTGTGAGTACCCAGGCTCAGAAACGCCTAGTGCCACGCTCATAAGTAATAGTTAGTGACTTTGTACTGCGCCTTGAAACTGATCGTTTTCGTTTGTAAACTTGTGCAACGCACCTCCGCGTATCATTCATAAACTTGTGCAACGCACCCTCGTGTAACATTTCTTTTGTAAACTTGTGCCATGTTTTATTAAGTAACTTTCAGACTTATTTGTGTGTAATTGTGTAGTTTTTTGTATTTTGTGACGTCACCTGTTGTACGACGTGGCGTATAACCAATGGCATTACACCCAGACCACAGTCGCCTGAGTAAATGACGCACATCATTTATTGCCTCATTTCAGCATATGATTACTTAACCCTACGATTCCCAACCACCGCCGAGTAGGGAATTCCTTAAACCCACGCAACATCGCCAACGGTTCTAGTGGGCCACGCAGGGCAATCGACCCCACGACCCACCTACCGACTAGCACCAGAGCTAGTCTGGCGGCCATCCGGACACATTACATCCACAGCAGCCACTCCCGCTAGGAACCGCACCGGGACTCGAGCCCGAGACCCCGGACGACGGCAGTTTCACAGTGGTATTTCTATGATACCACTTTATAAATATGTTACTATTTACAATGTTCCAGTGTTATTACCGAAATACCTCGCGTGAGTAAGCCTTGTGCTGCTATCTGGTGATCCTAACAAGAACAAGTAACATTGGCTGCTTTAATTTTTCCTTAAAAAGTTACACAATAGATTCTAACTTATTTTTAATATATTTCTGTGTACCTCAAAGGGTTTAACAAAATCAGTTATATTAGGAATGTAGTCACTGTAATTTAATTAAGTAGCCAAGTGTCCTCGGTGGTTGCAACAGCCTTGGGACTTCTGCCCGTTTAACATCTGCTGCCAGTTCAGTCATCTGGCGATGTCACTCCTGGAGACAAGTTTCTGCCTACATGTAGACTAGTTGACCAAATTTTTTATTTAAATCTAGTGGCTCCCTCAGCAACCATTTAGAGGCATAACATTAAGGCAGAGGTTGATAAATCATCAGAAGAAATTAGAACATATTCGTTGATTTATTTTTAAAGTAAAGAATTCATTAGCAGCTTATAATAACAACAATTAGGTACTTTGCCTTGAAAAAGACAATATTAATTTGATAAACTATGTTTACGGTAATTTTTTTTTGTTAAATCATTAAATTATCTCTTCATAGAAAATGTCTTCTTAAACCGAAGTAGATTATGTGTCCATTTTTGTAGGAAAGGGAATATGGAGTATACATTCAGTTTATATTTTAAATATACCTTTATCCAAATATTACTTATTCTACATTATAATGTTTTAATATTAATGCACAGAGAAGCAGTTTCTGGGAAATAAACCAAATAATAACAAAAATTTAACGTTGGTTAGGTTGGCTTTATATTGACGCCGTCCCCGCTGCCTGATTCCTGAATTAATGAATTTAGAATTTTAACTTGAGGGCGGGGTTCTTTGCCCCATTGCTGCAGGCAGGAAAGCGTCGACAAAGGACTCCCCGGGCTGTTTAGGCCACCCAGGACACCATGATGATTCAGAGAAAACACTTGACTACAACTGAATTTATTAACACGTCACATGGTACATGGCGCCGTCATGCAACTGGCCGTATCATCGTCTACCTTTTAATCTCCACACACGCAGCCCTCGAATGGCGGCACTGATTAACGTTGCCGTCGTCCGGGGTCTCGGGCTCGAGTCCCGGTGTGGCTCCTAGTGGGAAAAGGCGGTTCTTGATCTGTGTTGTCCGGGTGGGCGCCAGACTAGCTCGTTTCTAGTCGTGAATTTGGGGTCGTGGATGTATGTGCCCCTGCGTGGCCCACTAGGGCCGGCGGCGGTGTTGCGTGAGATGATTTTAAATAAGAGACGTGGAGTTGAGGTGGTGGTGTCGTACCTTTTATTCAGAGGAGCGAGTCGTACACGATACAACACTCTACAGAGGTCCCCGGGGGGTTTTTACTTGTTATTCCGTGGCGCCTTATTGTTTGTGTTCCGCGTTACGTGGCCTCGGATGCTGTTATGTCTCAGACGTCTCACTGGGTACGTAGGTAACGTAATTTCGTAACACAAAGGCGGGACACAAAATACACTGAATTAAGGGGGCGCGTACAGGTTACGTGGCACTCGTTACTCGGGTAACGTAAGTTAGCAATACAAAATACGGGATACAAAAATACACTGAATTAAGGTGGTGCGCACAAGTTACGTGGCACTCGTTATTCGGGTAACGTACGTTAGCAATACAAAACACGGGATACAAAAATACACTGGATTAAGGGGGCGCGCACAAGTTACGTGGCACTCGTTACTCGGGTAACGTAAGTTAGCAGTACAAAATACGGGATACAAAAATACACTGAATTAAGGGGCGGGCGATTGGAGACGGCCAATCCCGTATGCAAATGTCTCGGTGCGGGTGTTGTGCCCACTGTGGTGAAACACGCACCGCAATTAAGTTTGTCCAAGTTCCCTTGCGGGTTTGTGGTCAGCGCCGTGCGCGTGACCTTAAACAAAGTTCTGTACGTTGCGGGAGACGGCCCGTGCCGTATGCTGAAGAGCAGCCCCGTTGACCAAGTGTGGTGCGGGGTGTCCTTAAGTTGATGCGGCCGGATTAGGTCCGGGACCGAAAAAAGGGACCGGGTACTCACGGAGAGGTTAAGTAATAAAAGGGGTTTGGTTAATTAGTGACTATTGTTACCGGACGTTACTTTCAATGTAGACAAAGGATGTTGCCTCTCCGTGGGACGTAGGTCCGCCCCGGTCCATGAGCTGCGCTGAACTGCCGAACTGGCATGGCGTCCGAGGGAGGCTCGGCCTCTCTCGCGCCAGGCGTGACCTCATTACGCTAGACTCCAAACGGGTGTGTCTGGAAGAGATTTTATTGTCGCTAAAATCCTCATTTAATGTTTCAGGAGGAATGGGTACGGTTCTTCTCTTGTCTACTCAGGTTTCCGCGGCTTTGTCTTTAATTGCTGTTCGGGTCGCCTGACTCGGGTGGGCCATGGCCAGGGGTGTGTTCCGTTAGCGGGAGCGTATACTGGCGGGTGCAGGTCGGGCTCTGGGGTGGTCGTCGGCCAGACGACGTCAAAGTTTTGCGGAAAGTAGCGAAATACCCAACAAGGGGTTGCAGGCTGTCCTGAGACTAGTGATACGAAAGCTGGCGTCGCGTGACGCGTCGGGAGGGTAATGTTAAGAACTCGCCGGGCGGTGGAGCAGATGAATACACAAGACTAAATAATTAAAATGCCTATAAGTTAACCTAGAGAATTCTGAAGTTGCAAGGTACATGTGGCAGATGATTCCACATTTAACACGCCCTTGGCACAGGCAGACAACACATGCGGAAGATTGCCGAAACTAACACTAGAATTACCACCTTATGACTAAAGCCTGACATGGAAGCGTTCCGAGGAGCGAAGTGAATCCGTTACAGAAGTACAGTTCAGGTTAGATTGGAAATATTTACCAGAGTTCTGTCCTCGCTGTGGCGTAGCAGACACGAATGCTGGGCGCAGACGCGGCGGTACCGGAGGCACAAAGAACTCACATGCGACCGCTGCACATCCCAGAAATTGAGACGTTAATAAATGTCGCTGAGCACGTTTAGCTACTAAGCAGCCCCACATGGGCAAAGTCCAGACTCCTAGCGAATTTACTAAGGCATGAAGCGCGGGCCCATTGGCGTGGTACCCTTAACAAAGAGAAATTACGTAACACAAGAAAATGCTCATGTCTGAGCCACAGTCAATTATTTAAGAACCACGCGAAATATCTCACTGTCGGTTTGGGCCGGCTGTGGGACAGATGAAAACTGATTAAAAAATTAACCTATTGAACATTACATGTTGGTTTTGGCGCGAAAATGAATGCTCAATGCATGCAGGGCTGCCGGTTCTGATGAGTGCTTGACTGCCATTGCCGCTCCCTGGCGACCCGGCCAAGGAGGGCTTGACCTCCCGCGGAAGGATACGGAGCATGGGAAGATGGTTACGGCCAGCATTATGACGAAAACGCGCCTGAATCAACATGATTTTATTAATTAAAGTTTTTAAGAATATAAAAAGTTTTTGTTTTTTGTTTGACATAAAATTACGTGGGCACTATGTTTTGACAGCTCAATGCCACACCCGGCCGGGCGCATCACACAACACCGCAAGCTGGGATTACTCCCGGGCGTTTAGCACAATGCCCTAACTCGTTCCACACGACACGCGCAGGCGCGTTCATTGCACTCGTCCTAGTCAGGTGATGAGGACACACAACGGCCTGCGCGATCAGAGGGAGCACCGACTGGCGGCATCTATATATATAAAATACCTTCTTGCCACTATTAAAATCCAAATCCCAGCCTTGTCGCAGTGCATCACGGCATTGTACATGATGTCATTTTCTCTTCGTTCTCTTCAGGGGTTCTTTTGCGATACGCTGTCGAGGCCAGATGCTGTAGTGAGACACACAATCCTCTCTTTTTTCTTCTTATTATTTATGTTTTATGGTTTGTGCTTTATGTAAATCGTTAGTGTTTTTGTATCTTTTTTGCATCATGGACGGCGAGCAAGATACGTAAACTAACACTTTGTCTGTGTTTTGTGTATGTGTTTTGTTTCGGCAATTCTCCGTGCCTTATAATATAATAAAGAAATAACTGTGTGTGAGTAGTTCTTACAATTTAACCTCTCTGTCAACCAGCAATTGGTCATCCGGACGGGGCAGGCAGGCAGGCAGGCAAGTAGTCTGGGGTAGGCAGGCAGGCAGGGCAGGCAAGCAGGCCAGGCAGTGGTAGGCAGGCAGGCATGTCGGCCAGTGTGGGGAGTTCCGTGAGTCACCCACTCGTTGGGCAATGCCATCTTGTGGCCTTGCACTATCTCGACAGAGATCATTCTGTCGGCTGTGTTTACACACGACAGGCGCAAAACAGTGCATCAGCTATGTATCTATCCCACTGGGTGTGGTCCGCTCCCAGGCGTATCTGCAGTTGCTCATTAAAATCCTGGTTTTGGCATTCTGTGGAATTTGCTATGGATGATGAGAGGGCATCATATGGAGCTCAATTTGTTGGCTATCGCACCGCACTCTCCATTGCTTTCCCAGGAACTGACTGGCATTGTCTGAGAGGATGGACTGTGGATAGCCGCAGCGCGGCAGAAACTCCCGCATCATGATGATGATCATGGAAGTCCATACGTTTCCACATGGATATATGCCTCTGTCCACCTTGTGAACAGGTTCGTGACTACATACTAGGAAGAACCTTTACCCATGGAGTTTCCATGGATATGGGCCCATTACATTCATGGCTATTGTTTGAAAAGCCATGGGGGCTCTCATGAGAGTTGTTCTTTCGCGTTTCATCTCCACGCTTTTCGTGATTGACATATCTCACATTCATGCACATATTCGTTTACGTCACGAGCAGCGCTGGGCCAATAATATCGCTGGCAGATAGCACATCGGGTTTGGTCCATGCCGGAATGGCTGGCCAAATCGTGGTCATGAAAGAACCTGAGTACTGCCTCGTGTAGAACGTATGTCTTCAACTTCACATTTTCCCCGGGTGTATGGTTCATCTTCACATCTTCTTGTATGCACCAGGTCTTGAGGTCCAGCGGCTGCCTACTGGTGCCACCGGTCTGCTTCTGGCGAGGTCCTCTAGCCTAGAGCACGTGTCTGTCTACCTCCACGGAGGTGCTGGGTGGGTCTTCCTCCCATTGCAAATCGGTGGTAATTTGTGTGCAGGTAGGGTGTGAGTCACTTCGTCTGTCAGGTGGACAGGGGGTAGCATATCCTCCCAGTCCTCGCTGTCGATTATCTCGTTGTGCTCATCAGGTTCATGTGTTAACAAGTCGGGCAAGTGATTTTCCATTCCAGGAACATGTTCGACATCAAAGTCAAAGAATTGTAAGAACAATGAACACCACATCAGTTATCCCTTTCGTTTTTGCATAGTGTGCTGCCATATCAGACAGGTGTGGTTGGTAGATAGCATGAAGGTTTTTCCTTCCAATTGTGGGTGGTACTGCTTTATCACCTACACGACCGCTAGGCAATCTTGTTCGTTAGTGTGATAATGAAGCTCTGCCTGGCTAAACTTCACGCTACCATAATCCATGACTTGCACATCCCCTTGGGAATTCACATGAAACAATACTGCTCCCACCCTGATGATGCTCGCATATGTCTGTAAATATAGACATCTCTCGGGGTCGACTTGGGCCAGCTTGTGGCACAGGGTTGATGACACTCCCGCTGCCTGATTATGTTTAGAATAAATATTGAATTGAAAATGATCTGTGGGGGGGGGGGGGGTTGGGTTCGACCTCGTGGCTGCAGGCAGGAGTGTGTCGTTAGTTTAAACTACCTGGGCTGTTCAGGCTGCCCAGGACGCCTTGAAATAAAAGGAAAATGACTGAGAAAACACTGTACTTTATTACTGCTTGATACACTTGCTTGTCCAACGCCTGGCCGAGTCTGTCGTCAGACCTTCGCTTCACGATCGGTTTAACACATTGACGTTGAATGCGAACAGGTTAGGCTGCAAACACGTGTATAAAGTTCTATCCTGAGGCCAGCACTGACAAAACCAGGGGCGGAGCCAGGAGGGTTTAGGGGTTCAAACCCCCCCTTTAGCACCAAATCATTAATTAATTTCTTATTCATCACTCAAACAAATTTCATATTAAAATTAATACAAATTTTACCATTACAATATTTAAATTTAAGTACCGAAAACTGCTAAAATAGCACTATTTTACACCTTAAAATCCAAATTTTCCCGGGGGAGGACCCCCGGACTGCAACCGCTTTAATATGGGGGGGGGGGGGCATGCTTCTTAACAACCCCCATACACAAATCCTGGCTAAGCCACTGGACAAAACTAAGACTGTGGTGTATTACTGCGGAACTGATAGGTTACAACTATATTTATATTGTAATTGATGTTAAACACAAAATGGCAAATGTATACGATCCCAAGTTCTTAAACATGAGTGCAATCTAACCTACAACAATACGAATGTTTCAGCTTTTGCATAAGCGCAGCTAGATGAAAATTATACTAGAGTCACAGTAGCTCCTTAAAGGTTGATAAAGTTCTTATTACGAGGGTAGATTGCAAATATTACACATATTACACAGTCAAAGTTAACTAAATCGAAAACACATTTATTAAAGTTTAAGAACACCATGACACTAAAGGCTTGCCAGAAGCCCTAATCAAACGACGGTGAACTGGTGTCGAAGCCTGGAGAAATGCGTAAGACTCAAGTTCGCTGCTCGAGTACTTTGAACATTAAATTTACGTAATACGCCGAAATACCCCTGTTGGGATTTAAATGATTAAGCGAAAAGCCGCACTTAAGAACGTACTGCTAAGTGGGGTCGGGCTCAGAGCTAATTGAAAAAGATTAGGTAAACTTACGACTATGGCGGTGAACTGGAAAAGTGGCGCGAAATCTGTAGGCTCTGCGTTCACAGCGACCGACCCATGTGAGCTCCCGGCGGCAACTGCCGCTAAAGCACCGTGCGACCTCGCGCCAAGACGCGTGTAGCGCACGAAAACAACCATGACCAGTTTTGGACTTAGTTGTTAAATTTTGTGATATTACATGATTATTTTACAATTGCACATAATTCTCATACTACTTCAGTATCTTTTGTCGACGTTAGGGCCGTTCCTGTGGTTCGGAGTCGCTGCCCAGCTGCTCCGGTAGAGAGTGTACGTGCCACGTGGCAAGGGAACTACTCTAACTCGGGTGAAATAAAAGAGTTTATGACATTAAGTTGTGTTTACTGCACATGTCACACACTGTACATGGGCTGTCATGGCTCCCATCTGTGACAGTACATCAGGGTGAGGCCCGGCTCCACACACTTTGAGCGCGACACGACACTACCAGTGACCTGACTGGCGGTGACACGACAGTGACGCGACTGACAGTGGTGTGAATGACGGTGACGTGACTGGCAGTAACGCGAATGATGATGACACGAAAGACTGTGATGTAACTGCCGACGCGAACGACGGTGATGTGACTGATGGTGATGTGACTGACAGTGATGCAAATTATGATGACACGAAAGACTGTGACGTAACTGCCGACGCGAACGACGGTGACGTGACTGATTGTGACGTGACTGACAACACGAATGACGGTGACGTGACAATGGTGACACGACTGACAGTGTCCGTTCGACTCTCACTCACAACTTCGCGACCGCACTCTCTTATCCCACTCAGGCATGTTCCAGGAATTCCAACTCGTGTTCCTAAATTACATTTTGGAATTGTAGCTATGAAATGGTGGGTAGATAATCGCTCTAACATATGCGATAAGTGTATGATGTGGTCTTCCCTCGTTTCGGAGAATATAATATCATCTAGATAGGCTATTGCAAATTGTCTCACACAGCCATTCAATACTCGAGTCATCATCTCCTGAAAGGTGGTTGGGATACATTACAAGCCGAAAGGCATGGCTCATAAATGAAACCTCCGCTTATCTGGCATGGTGAATTCTGTCTTCTCTAGGTCCTCTCAGTATATGGGCACCTACCAATTGCTTATTGCTTCGAGGTCTAGTTTACTAAACACTTTCGCCCGATCTAAACCTGCTATGGTGGGCTCAACATTGATCTGTGGGGTAGAGATATGACTGTAACAGCGTTCAATGGCTGGAAGTCAATCCAGAAATATACAATGAGCCATCCTTCTTCAGTTATAACATGACGCACGTGTTGTAATGGCTTTTAGAAGGCTCAATGATGCCATCTCGCAGTATTTCCAAGACTGCTTCCATATGGTACGTTGCTCTTTAAAGACATTGTCCCGATGCAGCTCACGAACGGTTCTGTCATTGGTAGTCAGAATCCGGTGCTCTGCTACTTTGGTTTATTGCAGCGGGTTAGCCATAGTAAACACATCTTGCCGCTCGCACAATACACGGTTGAGCTGCCTGGTACTGGGGAGGAAAATTGTTACGGAATTGTTTTCAAATCAATATCTCACCAGGTGGCTTGGGTTCGAGACCCATGGCATAGACATACACTGGTCAGTTTAATTTCTACCATCCATCATGTTCCATGGCTGACCTAATACAATGTCATCATGCATGGAAATACTCTACTACAAGGGTTGTTACTGTAGTGATCAAGTCCCACAGCTCCAGATCTGCGGAGCCCATCGTCATGCCTGTTTGGGTGCTTGTGGCCAGAAGCAGTTCAGCCCGGTGAGGTTGCAGCATGTCAGATAGTATGATGTCCAGGTTCACAAACATGTACTTAGCTGGTGCCAGTGTTGACTGACATTGCTGTGGGTCTGCCATTCACCGCCACTGGAACAAGGAGCAGCTGCTCGTAAGCTCGAGACAGCTGGCCCAAGGTTGGTGTTGTGTCGTCTGCAGCTCCAGTTGCTGGATCAGTTGGTGCGAGGGGCGGGTTTCCTAACTCCGCGCCCTTTGCATTCCGTTTCCCGACAGTGATGCCAGTGGTTGTTGGCGCTGTGGTGGCTGTCGAGGGCAGTCACAATGGCAGTGTTAAGTTCCAGCGGGACTCCCCATTGACACTGTGGTGGTCGTGTGTTACTCCGTTGTTGCGGGTCATTTTGTCGCTCCTGTGGTTGCTAGTTGGCCAATGCATGTTGCCGCCTAAGTGGATAGGTTAGCCCGCGTGCCCCGTCTGGTTGGTTCGTGACCAGGTGTTTACTAGAAGAGGAATTTATGCAAGTTTCTCTCGGTGGTTATGGCTTGTTGCATAAAGTCCTCCACCGAGGTGGGTCGGCAAAAGCGCATAAACTGCTATAGCTCGTCATGGAGCAGCAGGGTCACTGCCGGAAGAGTGGCTTTTAGTTCATCTTACATGGTTTAATCTAACCCACTTTGACACCAACCCCGCTACCTCCGTGCGAATTTAAGAGTATTATGTTCTGTCCGGAATCTCGGGGTAGGTTTGGCCTTGTGGCGGGAGGCAGAGGTTCGCCGCAGCAGGGCCCCCCGAGCTGTTTAGGCCACTCGGGACGCCTGATAAGTCCAAGAAAACACAGTGTTAAAACTTATTCATTTAATCCGGCACAGCCCTTTACAAGGTGCTACCCCTCCTGGTCGTAATGGTTGTCCCGAAACGAATCGTCACACGCGCGGCCACTCCCTCAGTGGCGGCTCGTGAATTTAATACCCGGTAAGGTCATTCAGTTCTGACACGATACGACGATTACATATGCATACTCTAAACAAAACACAACTGGAACCCTAAGTAAGATCACACTTCACAATAACATTACGTATTACACTAGGCTAGGATCGTGTAGGCCCGCTACTCCGGTGACGCTACATGAGTACTGGAATTGTCCCAGATACTGATGCGTTAGAAAGTGTTGGTTACGTGGTGCCTACTGGCTGCCTCGTGCAGGCTAAAACTAAGTAGCCGACTGGCTAAGATATTGCGTGAGGCACCGACGGACCATCTCGCAGTCCTCTCACAGTACTTACTTTGAATATATATACTGTATAGAAGTCGCGAGTGGATAGGATTTACTCTACGTTTTTCAGGAGCGTATGATGAGCAGCTTGGGAACTTCACCGCTTCACGGCGCTGCCGTACCACCCTGTATCGTCTTAGGTTGTTATTTACACGTTAGAGCGCAGCACTGTCGCCCGCTGTCATTCCCCCGCACCCCCAACCCAACATTCACTGCAGCTCAAGGTCGTTCAATGGGAGTTTGTGCATCACAATACTGTAGGGATGAGAGGTGTGGTAGAGGGTGGGTGGAGGACAAAGCATGTTTGTGGGAGGGTGGGGAAGGGGTGTTTGAAGAGTTCGACCCTTGTCCGCTAGGGTCCACCACGAGTCGATGCCCTAGAGATGGTGGCGATTGCGGCGGTGAATTAATCAACTAACTCAAACCGTATTAGAAATTTTAACCTGGGCTGGCGACTTCTATACAGTATATATATTCAAAGGTACTTATGTATGACGTAGCACGCTCGTCTTGGAGCACTAATTAATTAATTTACATACTATATGGTAAATCGAGACCGACCACGGGACTGAAGGAAAAGGTTTTAGAATTACTTAACTATGGTAAACTACATGTCGGTAAAAATAAAGATATTGCTGGGCCCGTGACGCGCGGAGGCTGCCGGCCTCTATGGGCTCCGGAAGGATACTGCCCCTCTCACTGCGCGCGACCCTCCTCTCCGCCAGCCCTCCCGCGCAAAATGCGTGATTTTCGCGGGAAACTGAACCGGCCAGGTACGGGACAAGGCGCATGGTGAAACATAATTTTGAAAAATATAAAATGTTAAACAATGAAAATAAATTCTAATATGTTCCTGTGGAAAAAATACATAAACACTCTTGTAGTTCGGCGGAGGGATATGCCACACCCAGCCGGTCTCCTCCGCCGACGTGGCACTAATTGCGTGGCGTTCGCCCCGTTGCACTTCCTACACTCCGGTGTGCGCCCGAGCGCGTTCGGTGCACACGCTTTCGTGAGACGTTGATGAGGTATAGCGGTATATGCGACATAGAGGAGCATTGGCGGTCGGCGTCAACTTTGACGAAATTACTATATAATATAAAAAGCACGATATGAGGTTAGGTCACAATATGTAATCAAAGCTATTCCGATTATTCACTGACAAAGTTTTCTTCGTTGAAAAAACACATACAATTTATTCCTGTTATTCTTTGTAATAAAATTCGAGTTTAAATGTTATAATAATTTAATGTATTAATAATATTTGTACACCAAAAAGTGAAAATAATCCCTGAAAATCACATTAATCATGGAGTATAAACACATCGCAGTTTTGTATCGAGACTGTAAGGTATTATAATTGTTTTAATTAATTAATTTTGTGGGAAATAAATTCAAATATTAATAAAACACTCAGGAAAATCTTCTCTGTGTTAAGACATGCTTTTTTATTTATGACCATCGAAATTGAGTATCATAAATTATGATGTAATGTCATTATTAAGGCGATCGCAAATCACATTTCTCTGTAATATGTTCTTAATATATGATACTTTTAAGTTATGTTGGGGTAATATCAAATCTGTAATCGCCCTACCGATGGCCTCAAAGATGAAAGTCAGCCTTAGTTTCTGTAGCATAATGGCTGGTCTAATTGCTTTTGAACTGGGAGCAGTATTAAATGTCACATTCGAGGACCATCCTTGCGAAAGAGTACCATGATAATTATTGGACAGGGTTATTTATTAGTATCTTTTAAATATTTTGTCACTTATCATTTGTAACTTTAACCAAAAAAATTATTTCTGGGAAAACTGTAGTTTCAAACAATCAATCAACTTACAATTATCCACGACTTAGAAGTTGTGAAAAATGTACTCTCCATCACGACGCCATTTTGCTGAACACCCAACCTCTGGAGAGATATTAATCAACCGCAATTCCGGGGTCGTTTTTCATTTGGCATTGTAAGGTTTTTGTAAAGCTTTCTCTTTTTATTTTCTTTAATTTTTGTCGCAATAATAATATTATTTTACATAACTTTTTTTCTTTTATACAAAACCTTACAAGGGAAATTGTTTTGTAAATATGTTTTTTATTATTTTATCATGTTGGTGGGTAAATTTGTGCTGTAGTTCTTTTTAACTCAATAGATGTCACTACCTGTTCTTCGTCAGCGCTCCATAAACGCCATTTTCGAATTTATGTGTTGGATGTATAATTTGGGAGGGGTGTACATTCGAATAGGAGATTGATGATTTACTACTAAAGAGTGTTCTTTGTAGTGCCTTGTGTGATAGATGAACAGAATCAGCCAAATTGTGTTCGTCTACAGAAATACCTTGCATCACGTTTAAGGTTAGCGACAACTACTGTATGTTGTTTATGTACAGTGGCATTTATTGAAGTTTATTATTATATATTTATATTATTTTAAAAATGTACTAACTAGTAATAATTATTTTAAGCCAATTTTCAAAGGTGGAAGTGCATTTTACCATTATTTTGTATGAAAATTCTATTTTTATGTAAAAAATGTATCGATTTAAAGGTATTATAGGCAAGAATTCTTGGTAATTTTGTGCCGTTTTGTTTAATACTGAATTAAAAGTATCGCTTACCGGTGAATTGATATCACAAGTTTTGACATCATTTTTTGAGTTTTGTTGTAAATGATAGGAACGGGAATATTTACGAAAAGGGACGTAGGGTGGTTTATAATGAATTTAATGTACGCTGCTACTTTGCCGGTAAAAATATGAAAGAACATGCGACGTGTTTACACGAAGTCTTTTTCTATGAAACGAATATACGTATATTAATAATTTTGATATTTCATATTTTAATAATAGAGGCATAAATTATTTCCTGTACCGGTATTAATTTTTTAAAGAGTTTTTTACGAAACTGTTCAACCTATCCCCCCTTTTGAGTAAGATAAAATTGCATGATATAAACAAGAAAGAATATGTATATAAAAAAAAGTTAATTTAGTTATAGCCTACATTATTCATGTGGTAATTATTTTGAAGTTTAACAGTGGCTCCGAGCTACAAACTTTTTTTTTTTTGTTATGGGTAGGTATGTGGTGGCCGTGAAAAAAAGAGGGTGGTGGGGGTGTGAAACGGCGACAATGCGTTGGTGCAGATTGTGGGCGAATAGGGATAATCCCGGCGAGTTTACGTCAACGTCCACCATGTTTCTAGTGAGAGGTGAGTGGTGAACCCTCTACCTACCGTCAACTATATTCCTAACATGCTATCATGTTCTTTTTCAATAGCCGAACAGAAATGTATTCTCGTATCATCCCAAGCCACCTACAATCTGTAAGGATAAAGCACCACAGCATGTCTCTAAGCCTGTTTGACTACATTTGCCTATAATTGTCCATAAAATGCGTATTAGCCATTTCGACATTCGTGATATCGACTGTAGTGATTAATCGAATTATTAACTTAGCTTTTCAGACTTATTTAGTAATATTGGAATTTCTATTTTGTCACTAATGTGTGCAAGGCTGATATAAAATTGAAGTGTGTTTTATAAAGTGATGGACGTTGTTAGGCAAAAAAAAAAAAAACTTTAAAATACTGTAATCTGCTGGATATTGCGTCTTGAAAAAAAAAAATTGGGGGACTGGGTGCTGATGTATTATCCTAAAATGTGCCCCACGAATAGAAAATTAATAAATATGTTTTCTACGTGTAACATATTTAATGTTATTATCATGATTTCATTTCAAAAGTATTTTTCGTGTACGTTACATCTAAGTTTATTTTTTAAAAAAACTTCAAATGATGAAATTATTGACATTGGATGGATAATTAGTAGGGGCAGGCATTTTTCGCGAGAAAAAAAAAACTTGAACACCTATTAGACTGCAATAATGTATAGCCGCACCAACGATATCTTCCCTGTGATTGGCGGCCGTCTGCGAGAGAAGTTGTCTTGTTTGATCGCGCCACTCAGGACGCGTTTGCTTCCGCACTGAATTTCTGTGATTGGTGTTTTAACAATAGACATGTACCTGAGAGAGAAACTCAACCGATCACGAAACACCGACGGTGCTACAGTGTTTTAACTTTCAGCTAGTCTCGGAATCATTTCGCGAAATATGCATGGCCCTTCTAATTATGATTTGGCCTTTGCTAATACCACTTCTTTAACTACGCAGAGTATGGTAAAAACTAAGTGTTATTTTACTGTAATCTGCGTCTGAAACTTATGGGCGCGGATTCCGATGTGTTAAAACTTAAAAAATAATAATAATAATAATAATAGTTGCGTATACTTGTATACTTATTTACGCGCGTTAGAAATTATACTTGTCGTAATAAAAAAACTTACCTCAAGATAAAAAATCTCGGTAGAGTTTGTTAATAAGCAAAATCGGACCAAGAAAAAAAGGATAAGTATTAAAAAATGGGTGCGTGTACTTACGTACGGGCATTAGAAGTTATATTTACTTAGCGTAATAAAAAAAACTAATTTTAATTTTCCATGCAAATAATTATTAAAAATAAAATAATTAAATGACTGGAGTTATATTATTAACACGGTTGGTAAAATATAAATTCAATCAAGTTTAAAATTTTTTAATAAATTCTCAGTATTAAATATTAATATAAACATGTCTATAATTTTTTAATTAAAGAAATATAACTAAAAAAAAACTGTAGTGTATCGCCACCATTTGGAAAAGGAGATGGAAAACCACGTACAAAGTAACTGGTGGGGATCGAATATGCGATTTTTATAAGCATATCTGGATTATTCTAGGCTGGATTTTCAAGAAGCCATACTCACCATAGGCATATTACGTTAGGTCTACTGTCATTTCCGACGCAGCATGCCTGTCCTATCAACGTAGAGGCTGTGAGCTATAGTCTCATCTAAGAGGGTGGCTGCGAGTATCTACTTTATTTAAAGTTAGAGCAGTTATAGATCCGCCAGTAGACACTCAAGTAACAGAAATCTTACTTTTAAGGAGTATAAAATAATCAAAACTAATGAAAATAAAATTTATATCGCGTGTATTATTTATTCTTTTAACTTTGGTCATATTGTAAAATAAATTACTCTGCTATAACTTTATACGAATACCACAGTGTGTCAAAGGCATTTTTCGCCACGTAAGTACACAAACATATGTTTGTAATCAAGAAGTGTTGGACTGTTCTGTTGTTCGAATTAAAACGCACGTAATTGAAAATTACGAAACGACAAATCATTTTTGTGCTTCAATGGACGTGCTTATTTGTAGCGACAGAAAAGAAACTCATTTGGCAGAACGGAATAGCGATGGAATCCCTGCTGTTAATAAATCTGCTCCATAAATTTGATAGAACAGGTTTCATGTGTCTCACATTGTATCAAGGTACGTTTACAAGTTAATATGAAATGGTATTTCTGTGAAACTGTAAATTCCTGGAACTAAATTTGTTGATTTAAAAAAAAAAAATGTTAGAGTGAGAGAGTTGATTGCCAAAAAGATGGCAGGCTGATAGCGAACTCACTTAAGTCTGTTTCGTTTAAACTATGTATAGTAAAATTACTGTAACTACTGCCACATAATTTTTATAATATTTCTGAGTTAAATAGGATGTTATTCGTAAGTTAAAATTACTGCTGCGCGTAGGGCGTGCAAGCAAAATAATTTTTGGTTGTCTTTATGTGAACTTGACAGCAGCAAGAATTTTGGTACCGTGAAATGATTGCAGTAGGTACTTTAAATAATTTATACACCGTACAGAACCTTCTTAGAATGACAGCTCAGAAATTTAATTAAAACGTAACTCGCCAAAGATATTCCGTTAATTTATTTAGTCAGATTTTTTCAGTGCGCGTCCTCAGTGCATTAAGTGGCAAATTATTATGAGTGGTTGTGGAATCATGACCGCCCAGACCGACTGACGCGTTTTTTTTTTTTTTTTTTTTTTTGCAATTCGATTGTTTTCGTTATGAATGCCTAACTACGACAGAAAATATACCTCTGACGCACCTTCCATCAGTAAATAAAACATTAGTTTGAACACAATAACTTTTATTTATTTTTATTTTACTTGGTCCAGTTGCTCAGAACGTCAGAACTATTTGTACCTGTTACCGGGATGTAATAAGTGCGAGATTCCCTCGTGCATCAGCTGCCACATCGCCTTTGTTAACAGCGCGCGACGAATTCGACGTGCATGTTGTGATAGCTGGGCGATAGATCTTCAAACTGAGTAACTTAACTTTCAAGTCCGTAGGAGAGTTTAAAGCTGGGAAGATAATCGTTAAAACAGTTGCCACTATTTTAAATAATAATAAAAAAAATTCATTGCGAAGTGCGTAAATCTAAACTTACGACAGATGCAATTCGGTTTGTGACAGTTTGTATGCGTTTGGATGAATGAATGACACAGCTGTAACTTTTCGTCGACATCGTGGTATTTAGAAACGGATTTGAAATGGGGGAAAAAAAGGGCCATGGGCGGGTTGAGGGGGGAGGTGACTACAGGAAACGGCAACTGAAATCATGGGTTGGGGGAAGGGGTAATCCCGAGAAAACCCCTCAAAGCACGTCAAGAGTCCACTACGTTTCCACAGCCGAAAAAAAAAAAAAAAAAAAAAAAAAAAAAACCAGGGTTCATCGCGCGGGAAGCGAGTGATCGAACAGCGGCTTCCTAAAGGCTCCCGCGAACTGTGTGCAGAGCTTCAGAAACAAACACGCGGTTTATAAACTCCTCGATATATCCCGAGTGGTGTCTGTTTACGAAAGCATTTAGGAATGCACTGAAAGGAAGAAAGAATGGCTCTTTGACCCCTCTTAGTCTTAGCCCTCCGGGGTTTCTCATGTCCTTATATTTTGGTATACTTGGTTTGAGGTAATGCCTCACCTCCAAATCAGGGGGGAATTTATTTTATAACCCGGTGCTTGTCCAAGCCCCGGGGCTCTCATGGGTGTGGGTAACGGATCACGCCGCTGAGGGCGAATGGGTTGTTTCTGTTTCCACATTTTTTTTTTTTTTTTAAATATTATTATTAAGGAAAGTGAAAAGGGCTAAACCACGAGGTTTCAGAGCAATTTTTATACATGAAACGCCCAGTAAAGATTCTTGAAAGGACCTTGCATTTGTCGTTCTGTCCTAATATTTTCAACAGATTATTATTTAGTGAAATATCATGGTTGTAAAAAGGCGCGCAAGTATTTATAATTATCAACACTTGCACGACCTTTGACAGTTTACAATTATGATATTGTACTAAGTGGATATTTGTAGAAAATACTTGTGGCAGAAAAACAAAACACAAGGGAGGTATAGAGTTAAAACTTTGGAAATATCCCTTTAAAAAACTGATGACGAAATAAACGCAAACAAAATCAACATGGTATGTGAGATTACCCCTCAAGACGTGTTCTCTCATTTTCATGCCATATATATATTTTTTTTTTATCTGGGCCGATTCGCTCAAATGTTCCATTATATAGACATTGCATTTTGTTTTCAGTATCGAATGTTATCATGAAATATATACCTACTCCTGGTTATCTGCCTTCTGTAAAAAGGCAAACAAATATATATACTTCTAATTTCTGTTCAACTAATTGCGTTGCGGTCACTCACGAGAAGTTGCTTTTCTAAAATTCCATAGCTGATTAACACATGCTTAATTGCTTCTATAATCTAATTTTCCTTCAATTTCTTTTTGGAAATCTGCAATGAGCGAAAAACCAAATATTTAATATGAAAGGTGAAGCCGAACCTTAAAGGCACCCACACACTATCTGTACGAACTGTCAGTTCGATCGGGTGTGGGGAGGCTTCAGTTCAGTCCAAAGTGTCAGTTCGGACTGTTCGGTCTGAACTGAGTACCTGAACTGATTCATGCAATTGGGAATTTGGATTTAATATAATTATTTTAACGTACGCCATTGCAGTGTTGCACTGTTTGTCACGGAAAGATTTCAAGAATGCAAAATAAGAAATAAACATAAAAAACGTAAACCCACAGTGATCGAGCCTAAATAAGCTGATGTCGAACAGATGGAACCAACGATGAAACTAAACAGGCATTATGGACAAAACAGCGACGACGGTACAGACGAACACATTCAAACAGAAAATATCAGACAGTACCTACAGTAAAAGGAATTTATTGATGCAAAAATAACAGCGCAGGCAAACACAGTGGGCTAACAACAACGAGACTGTTTCAACAAGAGCAGTAAATGCAGACAGACATCAAACCGGGACAAAGTAGTAAACCAACGAACACAAAGATGAAAATAAACAGGAATTACGGACAACACAACGACGATAGCACCGACGAACACAGTAGGTTTCCTATGACAAAACTTTCGTGACGTTTCGGGAACTGACATCTGTTGCCGTCATCAGGCTCGTTGCCGCGGCAGGGCTGCAGTGTTGTTGGTCGCCGGACGAACTTTTAAATTGAGGAGGGGGGGGGGGGAGTGCCCTGCTCTAGCCCTTGGAGATGATGGTGGGGGGAGGTTTTGTGGGCGCGAACATCTGCCCGACATGTGGCCCCCTGAGTACTGCGGGCTCAATGCTTGGCCGGGAAGGAAGGAGGGGCGGCGTGCGAGGGCCTGAGAACAGAGCGAGTTCTTTCTTCTCCGCAGCCTGCGGTTTTATTCCCCGCGCGACTTGTGTTGCCAGCCGCGGCCGGGGACGAAGCCGACCATCCCAGCTACCGGTGACGTCATCACAGTCCTTTGTTGTCGCGTTTTCAGTTGCCAACCTCCCCTTACTTTACGAACTGGTCAGCTTTCGGTTATCGACTTTGTTTTAACATTTTCTTTCTACGACTAATTTTTTTTGTTAAAATGCTATTTTAACGCATTTCTGACGTCTTGAAAAGTCTCTATCAATACCAAGTGTTTATTTTATTTTCAATATTACTAGGTTACAAAAATAAGCACAGTGCAGTAGCACTAAACATGTAAAATAACACATCTTTTTAATAAAAAAATTCTAGGTAGGCTGTATTTTAGACTACAACCGCCAGAGTTTGTTTCATGAATTCCCATCGTACTGAACAGGAATGTTGTGTATGAAATAAATAAAATAATTTAAAAAAAACTGATGTTGCTTTTTTTTTTTTTTTTTTTTTTTTTTATGTGGCGGCCACGCCAGAGAAATTGCGATACCAAAACGCGACAAAACTCGGCCCATTGTTCACAACCACTGGCTCAACTGACTCCTTATCAACATCAGATTCATCAGAGAGAATATCCACGTCCATTACCTAACAATTGTCTGCATTCCCCGTCGCTTCTCGCGAGGTGGACGGCTGAGGCTCGCTCGAGCGCAAATTTCGCGCCTCGTTCGGGGGCTCGTTTTGCCCCACTGGCTCATTTCTCTCGGCTACTTTTGGCCTCATTAGATACCTACGACACTTCTCTGAGTTTCAAATTGTTTCTGCTCGGGCAATGTTGCTTGTTTACTTTGTTTTCTCCAAACATAACTGAAATTAAATTATGCGTACGCTCCTGAATTAGACATTACTGGCACGTGACTATAATAAGTTGTCTCAATACCACGGTAAAAAAATGCGTGAAATGTTGTTACCACTGAACAGTCACTGTGCGGCATCTTCGGAAAAATGAATGAAAGAAGTATAGCTTAATTTCTCGTCGAAATCGGGATTATTTTAGACGCGATGGCATGAGAATAGTGATTGACGGAGTAAATGTGTGTGTGTGTGTGTGTAAGGGGAGCGGGGGAAATACACTCAGAAATCCCACCGTCTCACGGAAACGTCCGTTCGAAGTTTTAGTTCGGGTGTTGTTACCAACTACATACGGTTTTGTGTGTAGACCAAGATAAGGTAGTCCTAACCTGCATTTAAACATATCCTTCCTTAATTCTATTTTTATGTCACGAGTCACTTTTATTTATTCTTTTCGAATCTGGCATTAATTTGCATGTTTTTTTTAAAGTTATTATTGCGCACTTGCTTGTCAATTGTTGCATGAAAAATTCTGTGATTTCATAATTTTCGCTATACAAATATTATATGATCTTTTTTTTTCCCCGCTGACCATTGAGACATTTGTGAGTAGAATTCCGCATGGCATGGATAACAGAATCGAGCCAACTCTACTTAGACAACTTGCCAACACCAAGTGCACCAAAGCATCGTTAGTGTTCCTAAACCACTTGTAGCGCATCAAGTGGACTAACTTTACTTTTTGTTCGTTCAAGCCATCCTGCCTACACCAGCGCACGAACGTCATCATAACTGTTTCGAAACTACCCGAAGCGCATCAAATGCACCGACTTTGAGAAAAATCGTAGAAAATATATAAAAATTAGCCTAACCTACCTGGGCTGGGTGGTCTCGGTTCGGTTAGGTTATTACCGTCTTGTTAAGCGGAAGTAGAGTTAGGTTTCAAGAGGGGAAAACATTTTTTACAGTTTTTCCTTAAAATGAATACTTTTCTTATCACGCTCGGCATTATTTAAAATAATTCTATATTAAATTTCGTGTCCGAGTTTCGTATTATATGTTTATTTGCAACATGAGAACACATGAATCTGCTCGTTACCGAGTTTAGATGTTTACACATCACTGACGAGTACCGAAAGACTCGCTCACATTTTTTTTTAAATTAACTTCATGAACCCATTTATTTTTACGTTTTCACTACTTTGAGAGCCAGCAGAATATCATAATCGTCGGAACCATCACTTGAACTCCACGGCATGCGTCTCTCCGACATCGCGAACTGGAGTTATCTGCCTGGCCACGTGATGGCGCAGCGAAACATTGCATACATAGCGAGCATAGGGAACATCGCGAACATAGCCTAGCTTCCTGTGCGGCCTCGCCTTTACCCGGGACTCTAACCCGGAACCCCTCGCATCGAAAGCCGGGGTGCACCCGACTACGCCACCGAGGCTGGCACGTCGAGTCCTTGCAGTGTTTGGCGTGTCTCTTGGGAAGGCCACTCGACCACTACGGCAGAGAGACTCGACGTGTAGACGAGCCAAGTGTGTCGCGCCGCACAACGACGACGACGACGACGAGGCAGCAGCACTCCTCTGGAAATGGGTTTCCGCGCAGAGGAGAAGCTGAGGGTTGGACGGAGCTGCTGCTACACACTCGGCTTCGTGTGTGCTCCCCGAGCTCGTCCCAGGGACGCATTGTCGACGGGAAGCGCGCCCACCCCCCTGCCTCCCTCCTACCAAGGGATCGAGGGGGATGATGCAGCCCCTATCGATCACAAAGCTCGGGGCTGCTACCCTGCCCTCCAATCACTTTCCCTTATCCGCCGACGCCATTCACGCTCGGCGCAAGCAGTGTCGTTGTTGACTCTCTCCCTATCGCTATGTAGTCTGTTGGCGGGGCCAAGAAGAAGGGAAGGAAAAAAAAAGCGTCGACCCCCTCCTGCGAGTTGAGGAGGGGAGAAGAGGGTGCGGGCTTCCTCAAACCTCCCCTCTTCCAACATGCACGTTCGATGGCTCTATCGCGCTCCGCCCCTCCTCGACTTGTTGAGCAAATTGACGTCTGGGAGATTAGAAGCGGGTGTGTCGTGCCCCCAGAGGGCAGCGACGTAACTCTCTCGGCGACGGCCGGCGCCGGTCGTTATCGCCGCCTCCGGGGGGGGGGGGGGGGGGGGGGGCTCCGGTAAACACCGCCGGGTTTATTGGTGCGGGACGCGGCGTCTCCGCGGAGTCTGCGGGCCTCCTCCCCGCGAGAATGGGAGCGGAGCAGCGCCGTCCGTCGGGTGTTCTCCCGCACCTTCCCGTCGCTTCTGCTGCGGGTCCCCTCTCCAGTCCCCGCGTAGCAGTAGCGGATCCAGAGGGGGGGGGGGGCTAAGGGGCTCAAGCCCCCTCCAAAAGCATCTGGGTCCACTATTAATTTAGTTTTTGCCTAGATAAAGCCTAGCCTCAGCTGGGTCAAGCCCCTCCCAAACCAAAATCCTGGATCCGCCACTGCCGCGTAGACACGCATCTCCGACCTCTGATGCTCTCGTGTGCTGGTCAGTAGCGGCCCTGGACCTTGTGGGTCCCTGGGCCCCTCCCTCGCCCGAAATATTTAAAAAAATGTACCCTTCCAACTACTTTTAACCCAACCTGGATCTAAAAATTCCATTTAAATTTATCTTGGAACATTTTGACATCATTTCCTAATAAATTATCCTCGGGTCGGTTTTATAAATGTTTAAGATCGATTTTCTGGTATAATCACATCATTTACACGTGGCAATAAAATACCTGAAAGTTTTTCTAGTACGAAATAATGAATTGAAATGGGTATTGACTAGCCTTTAAGTTACAATATAACAATAATTTAATTTTCCATTTCCCGTTATTGTCCATATTTTTAAAAGAACACTTGACGAACACAAATAAATAAATGAAAAGCCCCCGCGCCGCCTCTGATGGTGGTTAAACTGCGATCAAGGGTCCCGCCCATCTGTGTACGCAAACGGCACAGCTTTAGAAGAAAACTTGCGATTTGAAAGCTGCTCAAGATATCCGTGTGGTGCCTGTTTACGAAAATATTTTTTTAAGGATGTGTTGAGGGCGGAGGAGTAGTTTTGTTTCCGTTGTTGGTTTTTCTACTATAATTTTTAGGAGAGTAGAAAGGGCTAAAACGTGTGTTGTAAAAATAATTTTTAGACATGAAGCGCCTAGTACAATTACTTGAAAGCAGTCAAGAGTCTTTCATTACACCTTTTCCTTTATTTCTCCGTCATATAATGTTATGGTTACCGCTGAAATTTCGTAGTTCTGCCTGCGCGCCAGTACAGAGTCTTGCGCTTAGAGGCGATAACGCGCTAGAAGCACCGGCGAGCGTCGCACTTATCATCCAGCCCAACTAACACATACATCCCATGACTAGGCGGGAGTATACGATAGCCAGTCCTGCGGCTGGAGTCTGAGTGAGGAGTTTGTGCCAGGGGCCGACATATTGGACTGTGACGTCACGGCCGACTTCGTGGATGACCTTGACCGTGAATTGGACCTTGAAAATTCGCCACAATTAACCCAAGTTGACTCAAAATATCTTGTTTTCAAGATAACCAATTCCTGGAAAAAATCTAAAAAAAAATCTGTAATTTAGAAAAAAAATCCACTTTCGAGGAAATTATTCACATCAAAAACAAAATCGAAATATTAAATACCTCAAAATGTTTTGCCTTTAAAGAACCCAAATATGTTAAAAGAGGCATAAGTTTCCTTAACAATTTGCAGCAGTATACAAAAGGACTTCACATTTAGTTTTTCCCATGTCGTCTCAAATTATCAATACGAGTAAACAAAGCATGGCACTTATCGAAGCAAAACTTCATATCAGTAGGATTCTTCACGCTTCACTAGACATCCTTGCAGCTACTGCGATATGTCGTTTGCATTTGCACCTGATCCACGAAAACACGAGAGGAGCAAATGAGGGAATAATTTTACTCATATGAAGTTTTGCTGGGGTAAGTGCCATGTTTGGTTCACTTTTATTGATAATTTGAGACGACATACGAAAAAAACTGTAAAGGTGAAGTCCATTTGCCTACTCTTAATCTACCGGCGGACTTTTCGACTCCTCAGCTTAGGAGTATTCTAGAAAACAAAATTACGAAATCCAAAATGGCGGCCTGGGTCAAGGGCAAAGGTCAAGGAAACTTAAGCCTCGTTTTAGGGGAGTTGTTTATTTGAATGGCAAAACACTTTGAGGTATTTAATATTTAGATTTTTTTATTTTTTGATGTGCAATTTTTCTTCGAAAATGGAAATGTTTGAAATTGCATATATATATATATATATATATATATATATATATATATATATATATATATATTAGATTTCTTTGTGAAAATATTTTTTTAAAAACTAAGATTTTTGAGAAGTTTGGCGAATATTGGTTCAATTCTGGCGAATTTTGAAAGTAAAATTTGAGGTGAGGACAAATCTCAAGGTCATCTAAGATGGCGTCCGTAACGTCACAATCCAAGATGGCTGACATTGGCACCATCACCTGACTCCGATTCCTATTACAGATTCTGCCATCGTACCGTACACTATTATTCGCGATGGCCACATCGAAAAGAAATATCCCCCTTAAATGTATTTTTACGTACAAAAATCCCTTTCCATGCTGTGGGATTTGGAAAGTACTATCTATAGTTATAATTTTTAAAAGGCTGCTATGTATGTGATTTCAAGGAAACATGAAAAATAATTCAACGTAAAGTGGCAACAAAAAAAATTATATTTTTATTTCATACTTGGAAAAATGACATAGCTGTAGGAAAAACGGGAAACACTGGACGAAAATATTGAGCATTGGCTACAAAATCTTAGTTAATTTAATAGTTGAGTTTATTCTTCCGATCAGAAAGATCATAACCTGAGCATGTACCCTTAAGGGGTAGAGATAGGAACCAAGCGACGCCATATTGGATTTAATAGTTTTTATGCTAAAACAATTTTCTGTCATATAATATTCACAATTTGACTTCGTTTAAGCATAGTATATCGATAAGTAGAATGTCTGTAGTCATAGTATTGGCTGCTACAAATAGTTTCCTCTGCGAAGTTATTGGCGTATAGTATTGAATTCATGTTTCGGAATGCCTCCACAGTCAATAGGCACTGTGTTATGGACATCGTCTTTGAAATATCTCTTAATGTTTGATCTCTTACTTAAGAATGAAACAAAAACCAGAAGAATAAATTATTTTTATTGTATTAAGGTTATTGTTTTGAGCCATTAATAACAAAATCATGTCAGCTATTCTTTCAGTACTCGTCAGAGATGTGTAACATCTAACCTCGGTAACGAGAAAATTCGTGTGTTCTAATGTTGCAAATACACTTATAATACGAAACTCGGACACGACATTTAACTTAGAATTCTATAAAATTATGCCGGGCGTCACAAAATATAGTTGAGTTTTATATGCTCAGTTCACATAGAAACATTTGCCTGAAGGAATTATTGTTTGCACGAACAAAATTGGAAGAGTATTCTGTAGTTCGGAGGGCTTTTTTTTTTTTCTATTTAACCTTGGCACGTGGAAGGTGAAGGTGTCGCATTTATTCCGCGGAACTGAGTTTCAACTTTTGAGTGCATGGCGCTCTGTAGTTGAAAACACCCTGAGGGTGTCTTTCTGCACCAATTTCGTCCTTGGCGTGATCGATTCTTTCGTGCTCCCCTTTCTACCCCTTCGCCCCTTCACCCCTTCCCACATTCCCCATCACCCATTCCCCATCCCCCCTCTCCATACCTCTTTCGGTTGTCGCCTGCGGAAATGAAGAGTCTATCGTACCACCGGTCCCGCGTGTACAAGTCAGCGGAATGGCGACTGAATGAGCGACTGTGTTTTATTTCCCTACTTTTTTTTTCCTGTTCTGTTCCGGGCACAGGGTATTTTTTTTTTAACTTGGAAAGTTGACCCTATGTTTTTTTTTGTCCAGGTGAGCTAGAAAACGGTTATAGGACGTGAGAGGAAAAAAATGAAAATAAGTTATTCTGTTTTCGTTAGCCCAAAAAATTTCCAAGTTGGAAGGATAATGTAAAGTTTTCAAAATAACTTTTATTTGTTCAAGTCACTTCATATATTTGGCTAGAGATTGAGCTTTCGGTGTATTTTATCAGGGTTGTGTTTAGGTGGTTGCAAACCAGTTATTAACGTTCAAGATTTTAAGTGAGTAAACATGCATCTAAAAGCGTTAGGGATTATCGCGTTATTTTATAGCATTAAATTGAACTCCTTACTGTTTTTGTCAAAAAATGCTTTAAGACAGTTTATTCTCACTTTCTTTGTTTCTATTTCCTGATGGTTTAGGTTGTTTTTGATGTGTAACGTCTTAAGCTCTCGGCATACGTCATTTGGTAGGAGTAATTTCGTGAATGGAACGGTAGTCGCATGAAACGGAAATGTGTAAACATGGTGCTGCAATCTGTGGTGGATGACGCGAACCAAAGTTTACAAAGCGAAAGATAAACTATATATTATTACGTGTTAAATGAATTTTTACAAGATGTGCAGAATTTTAATAAAATTCCGTATCGAAAATCAGTTCCAAAGCCGGGGTTTGGTAATTTTTTCAAAGTCTTTTTCGCTATTATTGGAGCCATTACATTATACAGTTTAAGCTCTCGGCCTGCTTATCAAATGATAAAATAGTCGACATATGTAGCTGCTCCGGCAAAGAATTATAGCGGCGGGTGCGGAAACTACTTGTGATCCGCGTCAAGTAATGTAGTTTGAAACACAAATTGCGTATATATTTATGACGCTCGGAATTATTTTAATAGAATTCGAAGTTCAATTTCGTGTCCAAGTTTCCTATTGTAAGTCATATTTGCAAAATGAGACACACGAATTTGCTCGTCACTGGAGGTTAGATGTTACACATCATTAGCAAGTACTGAAAGATATTATCACGTGTTTTTTTGACGTGACGTCTAATAAATCGATGAACGCCGGCTGCACGCGCGAAAAAGTGTCCCGTAATGCACATTGTCCCGTTATGATGTGTCCCGTTACGCTCATTGTACGCTTGCGCCGAATCTATCTCTCTTCCACTCGATTGGCCTATGCGTCCGAGGAGAAAAAAGACAGCGGCAGCACACAACTTACATCTACACGTGAACTGTTTCGTCGACTGTTTATAAAGTGAAGTGAAAAGTTAATGTGGTTTTCATTGCTTATTACAACAACAATTTCGGCAAAAAAAGGTTAATTATTCTTGCATTTTAAAAATCTGTTACTAGTATAATTTCAAGTATTTATTATTTTATTATTCAAATAAAAATGATTCAATTTTATTCATAAAAGTATGCAATCATTTCATCAATGTTTTGTTATGACGTCACGTTAAACTATCGTCCGTAAACCGACTTTACAGACAACCAATTTTTTTTTATAAATGGCACAAAACAATAATCTTAACGTAATAAAAAATAAGTTATTATTCTAGTTTTTTTTGTTTGTTTCGGTTTTCAAGTGACGATAAACAAGAGGTTTCATAATCGAAACGAAATTTAACGCGTGTTTGGCGTAGTTCCCTCCTGCCACGACCGCGTGTCGCGGTTCGAGGACGCGGGCGCGTATTTCCGGAGCCTGTTTATCGGCCCGCGCGCCGTGCGCTGGCCGCTGCGTCGACGAGAACCAGACGCTGCGCGGAGGCAATCAAAGCCTCGGCGGTCGATTTAAAATAGGGCGCATTCCGACGTTCCGCCCGTAGCGCGCGCCGTTTCAGCCGGCGAGTTCGAGCTGCTTGTCCGCGAACAAGTCGTGTTTGTGCACCACGAACACTGGTGACAAATCATCACGGTATCTTAGTAAATTAACCGATATCTCCTCAAACGTTTAAGTTCACTTTGAAAGTGAATAAAAAAAAAAACATATTAGGCCGTCCACACGCGGGGAAACTCGAAAGCAGTTAAAGTGGATGGATGATGTTGGTAATATCGGTGACATCGGCGATATCGGTGAACTGAGAAAAAAAGGGCACTCACTCGCACACGGGGCAACATTTTTTTTCCAGTCAACTCGTGCCTTTCAAGCTATCAACACACCTACACCACTTCATACCAGACACACTTGACTTCTGCTGCCACCTGAAGCCACGCCCCTTTTGTGTGTCACGTATTTCCTAGAATACTCCGTGAGAGTGAAATATAAAATTCCATGTTCTTCCACGGCATCGCGGATCCTAAATGACACGCCGAATTGAGAATCACGTCGCACGGACTGCGCTCAACTGCAGGTTGCCCTGTCGCCCTGATCACGTGAGTGGAGTTGGTTTCTTTCATCCTGGCCCGTTAGGTTGGGGGGGGGGGGGGGGGTCGTCCCGCTTCTTCGCCTAGGAAGTGATATGGAACGGATATACCCCGTGTTTGGACGGTCTTAGGGTAAATACAGTAGTATGTCCGTAAAATGAATGTCCCAGTTATAAATTTTAACAGTATCAACTGTGAGCGTTGTAGAGTTTTGGTTCAAGTTCACAATTAAAGAGTAGAACAATCAGTTTTAGATTACCCCATGCGTGAGTACCTACCACTTTGTTGTTTTCTCGCTTGCAGCGCCACCTGCGCAAAATGGCGACTCCTACGAGCATAAAGCGTTTTGTGTTCTGCTTTTTTACTGAGTGAATTTTGTGATTTCAGTTCAACGTGCGTTCCCAATTGGTATCTCTTTGTACGAAAAAGGTTGAACGTCAAGTCTCTGATCGTTGGATTGTTTGTATTGGTCGAGACGACAGAGCTCTTTTCCGCTGGCCTCCACCTTACTTGACATAACGCCATGCGATTTTTTTTTTATTTGAGGCTCTATAAAAGACCGAGTCTACGTTCCGCCGCTATCTTTTGATTTGCCAGTGTTGGGACACAGAATTGAAGAGACTATTATTTCCATTACTCCGGACGTGTTAACTAAAGTGTGGGAAGAATTTGACTTTAGGTTGGATGTGTGCCGTGTATTTAAATGTGCACATGTTTAACATTTTGTAAGAAAAACTAGATGAGTTTACTTTCAGTTTGATGTTTTATTTGTTGTAAATGTACCACTGATACCGGGACATTCTTTTATGGACAAACTGTTCTTTGAGATCTGGTAAGGCCCACGCCTACCCGGGCTCACGTGCCGCGTGCAGAGCTTCTGATACAATCACGCGATTTGAAAACTGTTCAATACATCCGAGTGGTGTCTCTTTACGAAAAGCATTTAAGGGTACGCTGAGGGCGTTTGAGTGGTTCTGTTTCCGTATATCGTGTTCAGTTTGTATTTTTAGAAGGGCTGAAATGGTTAAAACGCGTGTTTTCAGAAAAAACTTTTAAGTCATAAAAAATACTGTACACGTTCTTTAAAAGAACCACTATACGGAGCTCCAGTTATCTACAACTACCATTGTTTTGGCTGCATTCTCAGTTGAAAAGTCTGTCAAATGTACTGTGATTTTAATACTGCATTATCCGGCCATGTATTCCGTTTTATATTTTCCGTATTTATTTTATTTCCAGGTGCACTTGGAGTGTAAATCATTAAAGCAATGATTTGGCAGTTTGTGCTCAATTACTACGACATTAATTTACTAGCTTATTATATTTCAGATTGTGTTTTCACTAATTTTCAATCGTTGAAAACTTTTCTGTCTAATAAAAGTTTTGTTGCATTTATGTATTAATTTTTGTTCCGTTCACATTTACATTTTTTTAGGGCCTGAAAATGACAGGGAAAAGTTGGGAATAAAGACAGATATTCTAAAAAAAATTTTTTTGGGAAATTTAATATTTATTTTAGCATTTTTTTTTAGTACCTGGTGATAAACAAGAAAATATGTAATATGTGTAAAGATTTTTTTAAGTCTTTGTAGCCTTTGAACAGCTCTTTGCGTTCTTAAATCGTTTATTGTGCTCGCGAATAGTAAATTAAGTCGGGAGTATACTTTTTTGCTTCTCAGCCAATCCACTTAGCGTGATTTGTAATCCAGCTAATGTTAAAACGGGGCAGTTTGAACGCTGTCAGTTTTCCCATATTCATGAGGTATATATTTATTTATTTGCCTCTTTTTTCGTCAGGACCTCGTGGTTGTGTTTGTGACCAAAGTGGTCGGCAAAGCAGAACAACAAGCGGACTGCACACTCTGCAAACGTGTACATTGTGCGTGATCACGTTTTTGCGGATGTAGCCGCACTCGTGTGCCTCAAAAGCCTCAAACCCAAAAAGGAATATTTTTGCGCGGGTAACAACGCGTGGTCAGAAAATACTCATTGTTGCTCGGAAATCGCAGTGGTATTTTATTCCTGTGTAAATACTTCTAAAATCAGCAAGTGTGTTAAAATGATTATGAATGAGATCTTATATTATATTTCAGTTTGTTCTCTGTTTTCGTCCACGTAACTGCTGTAAAGTGTAAATTGAGGGGCTTAATGATTTTTTTCATCTAGAGAAAAATGTATAGGCAATTAAGAAATATATATATATATAAATATGTTTATCGTCTCGATAATGAATAAGCCTATGCCAAAATGAACTTAAAATCGACTGTGAGTCACAATAAAGATGAAGGAATCACAGAAAACGGATATCGATTGATGTAAAATTGAAGTAATTGTGATGACTTTTACATTACACGTGAGCATTTTGCTAGTGAGTACATATGTCGTAAGCGTGGGTATACTTCGTTTCTACGAGTGTCGTGCTCACGTTACAAGAACGCTTATCGCGGCCCATACACTTAGATTAAGATATACATACTGAGGTGCTACCCCTTCGTACGCTGATGTACTATGAGTTTCTGAACCGCTTTAATGATCTGCATGATTTTCATTATAAGTTTTTTTGTAAGAATTAAGCTCTAAAATTTCTGAACCTGTTTCAAACATTATTTCACTATTATAAAGCCACATTATTACAGATGGACATAGACTATGAATTATTTAAATAAAATTATGGTTCTGTAAGATATAGCAATATTACTAACTAAAACCGAAATGAAACAACTAAATTGACTGCATTATTGGTTTATGCTAACTAAATTATTACATTTATAACAAAATAACCACATCGTGCTAGACTTTAAAATTCGCCATCATATACTTACCTATACATCGCAAGTGAACACAATATTCGAATCTTAATCCAGCATTTCTCTTATTATATTTGCATAATATCGACTAAATATTGGTTGGATGAATTCAAAGTTGAAATACGAAAATAAATAATTGGTCATAAACACTTCACGGTTTTTTAAAAAAAAAAAAAAAAAAAAAAACTTTACCCACCCGTTTTTTTTACGGTTATATTGTTATAAATTCAATCATGCAGAAATATATATATATATGGTACTACCGTATCTTAAACGCACGGTAATTTAAAAAAAAATAATAACGCTCCTGTCACCGCCGGTGGGTCGTTGTTGTCGGGTGTGACTGCGACAGTTTGCGTACACGATCCACGCATCGATCCTTCAACTCCCTTCCCCTTCTACTCCTGCCGCCACGTCAACCAGGACCGTCACACACACGTGGCCTTCCCGCTCGCCGGCGCCAGGCCTGCCCGACACGTGAGAGATGGATCCCGCCCAGGGCCGAAACTAGGGGGGGGGGGGGGGGCAAGCGGGGCATACGCCCCGGGCGCAAAGTTGTGGGGGCGCCGAAATCGCTTGCATTGTAATTCCTACTACAACTGGTAACTGGTAAAAAGTTTTTTTTTAACTTGCATGCCAGGAATGCCTAATCTGATTTACGATATGACATCTCAACATATAGTTAATGAACAAGTCTAGTGATTATACGGACTACTTTATGGACATAGTGGGTTCATGCATGGAAGGTACAGTAGCACAGAAAGTGTTGCACGTAGGTATGGAAAATGCTTAAATAGCACCATTTTTCCAAGGGAGGGCCCCCGGACCCCCCGCTTTATTGGTGTGGTATGTGCAAAAAAAGAGGGGGGGGGGGGGGGGGCATGAATCCATTCATGCCCCGGGTGCCAGAGACTATAGTTGCGGCCCTGATCCCGCCTCGCGGGGTCAGCTCTGCTTTTAAAAACAGCTCCGGAACCTACAGTCCACCGTCACGGTCGCCACACGGCGACACTCAAATATTTAGGCACAGTGCCGAAGATATTAAGATATTAAAGTGTTATAAAATAACAAAATTAGGTAAAAGTCCAATAAGTGGTTGTACCATGGGTGAAAAATCTTTAGGTTTCCGCGAAGAGGGGGGAAGAAGGATAACGTTCATCATTCCCATTTCATATTTACGATTTTGTAGCGGGCCTCCTCAGAAAGGGGCTTTATGATTTCAGGGGGCTCGGACCCCCTTACCCCTCCCCACCCCACCGGATCAACGCCCATGGCTGTAGCCGTTTTCGAATTGGAAATTTAAGACCCGGTCTCACTCGCTCATTTGAAAAAAATTAGTTTTCTTGTCATTTCTATTTATTTATTTTTTGTCGTGTCAGAACAAATTTTCTCACCAGATTTGTACTAAAAGTCATTTTCGAGCTCTGAATTATTATTGTCAACACTTGCCTGAAATTTTACCGCTAACAGATACGTAATATTTACTAAATATTTTTTGAGAGATGGAACATAAAATCACGAGAATTTAAGGTAAGAAAATTACAGGATAAGCCCTGAAAAAAAAAAGCTATGACAAAAAAATGGAATAACCAAATAGAACCAGAATTTAATGCATTGGAGAAGCACTCTCTAATGCCAGAATTGCTCGTCTGCTGTTGTGTATTTTCTGTTAAAGATAATCTGAAAGCTTTCGAATTATTGGGAAGTGTTTTCTTTCTGCTAAGAGGGCGTTAAAATATCCAAATTACTTTTCTTAATGCGCTGCTAGTTGGAACTTGTAATTACAATTTTTTTTAATCACTTTGTCTTAAAACAGGTTAACATTTAATACTTTTTGTTTCCACATTTTATTGGATTATCAACAACTATTTTACTATAAAATAAAAATAAAAGAAGGTTAATATTTTATAAACTCCGAATTATTAACATAAAATTAGAGGATTTCATTCTGACATTCTGTAGAAATCCTATCTTTTCAAATTAACTTTAAAAAAAAAAAACGTAATCATGACTGCACACAAAATAACGATCTGTCTACCTCCAAAATAAAGTGAATGTGGTGTTCAGTAAGGAACTATTCCGCCATTTACCTCTGAGGGGTTGTTTCTTATTTAAAAATTAAAAATTAAAAAAATCTGTAACAGAATTTTGTTTAAAATTGATAAAAGCGTTGATGATTTTTTTTGTAACAATGGTTAAGTTGTACTAATTTTCGTGTATGAACTTCAAGATTCATTTCCGGATTTTATTCAAAACACTTTTGGCATCCATTGAAATGCGTAGGATAAAATGACAAAAAAAGAGTGTAAATCTCGGCTTTACTTTAATTATTAGTTTCGGTAGAACATACAGGCTGGAAGGATCTCGGGAGCATTTTACCAAGGAAGTTCGTTAAAAAGCCATGTTGCTAGGGCCTGTTTAATGTTCCATGTAGCGCTCGTAAAATTCCTTCTTTATGCTAAACGCACAACCTGTTGTGCCGTTGGAGGAAAGTAAATGGCGGTCCACGGCCGTGAGGCGAACGAGCAAACACGACCACGGCATTCCGACGTGCAGAACATTCCAGATCATCTGCAATTTATATTTTAACGTCTGTAAAACAAGGTTTTCATTTAAAACTATCTTCAATACTTACCTATGTTCTTAAAATATTACATTTTTCTTTTTCTTTCACCATTATAAACAAAAAATTCCTAGTTAGTAATTTTTTTTAGCCTCTTAAATACCACATGTTTTAATTGTTTACCAAAATATATATAGTATTATATGGATTTGTTTATCCAAAACTAATAACAAATTTTATTGTGATAAGTACGATGCCCAAAGTTATTAGTTTACCCTTTCGGCCATTAATGCTTGGTGAATGATGTTTTGCGTTTGTGGATGTGTGCGACAGAAAAATTCAGTTGGTGCTGACTAATAGGAGACTGTTAATAAATTCCTACCTTTAAACTTTTTTGATGAAACACGCAGCTTCACCTTCCAATCCAAGCACTTAATTTTAGTTGTTTTATTGGCCTGCGTGCATTGCACAGCATATATTTTCATATATTTACACCCTTATCTAAACTCGATTAAAATTTCCATGTTGGCTATTTAAATTTGTAAAATGCAGTGAATCGAACATAGAGAATAAACCCATTAATGTTTTTTTTAGTTATTATAATTTAAATATTGAGTAATTATGTTATAATATACAAAGCTTTAGTCAGAAACATTCCAAGTGTAATCTTCGCAAAAGAATTGCTCGCGTGAACAGTTTCCACTTTAATTAATGCAAGTTTGCAAGGACGCGAGCGTACTATACTTTAGCAGGTTTTATACACTGTTAGAAAAACTGTAAATTTACTGACTTTTTAACGAAGAAATAACCACAAATATACGAAGACTTCTTTGAAATTGCAGATAACTGAAGCTTCGTGAAAACTACTCCGTATTCCCACTTCCTAGTTCCGTGCTCCACTGTGAACAAGGTGAACAGGCAATGTAAGGAAGAAGGGTGTCCTTGCTGTTGACTTAACAAGTTTTTTAATGTTTTTGGTGGTATACTAAGATGGTTCTTCCTGATTTATGTTCAGTGCAATTTCCGTAATCTTACCAAGATAACCGCAAATTAACGAAGATCTCTGGATAATTTGTAACCAGAATTTTTTGTAAATTTAAGGTGAACATTTTTAACTGTGTAGGTAGGTCGTCGACTGAAATCTCGCCGTGGCCTGCTTTGTTCGCGCCTTTTCTTTCAACACGGTTTCCACTCCAGTTCGTCTTCCAAGCGAGCGCAGTCGTAGATTCTCTTCACTCTGCGAGGCAGGTCCCTTAGAAGGGAATATAAAAATAAAGATTTCAGGCTTTCGCGGCCATTGTCTGAAGTAGCTTGACTTCTGGGTTGTAGCCGCGTCCGGGAAGAATATATCACCGACGTTTCGGTCGACACTGCAGTCGCCATCATCAGGGGTAGAGTTATCTACTGAAGTTATTATACAAGTTCTTCTGCCTTTAATACTCTCGCCTGAGAGGAGTGTTTGCCTGTTGGCTGCAGCTGTGGGCAAGTCACAGCCTTTCCTTTCGTATAGTTGGCCTTGTTTGTTTGGCCAATCGGAGCTGGGCGTCTGTAATTGGCTGGTAAAAGGAGGAGGGGGGGGGGGGTGCTGGCAAATCAGTGGCCTCTCATCTTCCGATTGGCCGAGCCAAGGCAGAAGAACTTGTAATAACCCCAGTAGGTAACTCTACCCTGATGATGGCTACTGCGATTTCGACTGAAGCGTCGGTGATATATAATCGCCTTGGACGCGGTTGCAACCCAGAAGCCGAGCCACTTCGAATATAGAAATACTCGGCGAGCCGTTGTGACGGGCGGAGTTGGCCCCGGGTTGGTGCCGAGGGGGGGGGGGGGGAGGGGAGGCAGGGAAGGCACATGGCGGGTGGCAGGTGTAATCCAGCATCCACTATATCAAGGGATCAGCGAGGGGGCTGCCGAGTGTCTCCATTAATCACTGGCGAAATTGCGCGGCTCGAAGCTCCGCCAGACGGCCCTGCTCTAGTGCCAGCCCCTCAAGTTCGCCGTAGGTGAGCCCCGGGGGAACAACCCCCCCCCTCCCCTCCCCCCTGGTTGTTAATCACCGGCGGGAGCCCCCCCTGGCATTATAACTTGCCCGCGGGGAAGGCGGTCGTGTCGCGCGATTGTCACCGGCGAGCACGCGGGGGCGGAGCTGCGAGGCGCCGCCGGTCCAACTCGCGGGCCAACTTTCCTAAAACTATCCAGGGGTCGGCGCGCCTTCGAGCGACCTCAACCACACATTAAGTTAACCGATTATCCAGTTTATTTTTATTTTTAGAGAGCCTCAACGTTCATTTTTATCTGTATCTGCCTGGAAATTTAAGACGATTAAAAATTAAGGAGATACAATCAAAATATTTTATTCACTAATTCAACATAAAGTCTTAAAAATAAGGTCTACTTAGGAAAAAAAATACGTAAATTATTATAAAAAAAGGTAGTCATTAGTAGAGCTCTACTGATGAAACAAGAACACCTAAATTATTTTAATTAGTTAATTATTATAATGAAGAGCAGCCGGGTGAGTGTGGAGGCGGGGCGGTGCGATGGAAGGGTTGGGAGCGCAGGTGATTGTGCCGTTTGACTGTGTTAGGTTTTTTTTTTTTGTGCTGTGGCAATGCAATGAGTTGTAGAGCCGGCCTCTGGTGTGCGTTTGGTGGCGTGCCCGCCAGGGGTGGAGGAGGATTGCGAGTTAATAGTAACTGGACACCAATTATGTGATGTTTGCTAATCGGCCAAGTCATGCCCTGGAGAGGGAAAGTGTAAGGGGCGCATGCAGCGGAACCGCGAGCAGTGTTGTGTCACAAAAAAAAAAAGTAACGAGTGATAAAAACACTGGAATTGCATTTCCGTGTACAAGAGTTCGAGTTCCGGAACGGCCATTCTGGTGTCTGTTTTCCTTTATTTCCCCGGAAGTCAACTCCAGCATAAAGCCGTACGTGATAGCCGATTGTTTTTTTTTTTTAAGTTATAATTTTTAAGGCAGTTATGGACAAATTATGAGAGAGAATTTTTACGATGCGCGCGCACCATGTAACGAAATTTTCACAGGAAGATGGCGGACCCACGTGTATGAACATAAATACATATATAATCACTTTCATAAAAAATTAGGGGACATACCAAACGTATTGTTAAACCTTATGTTAGTGAAACTACCCTGGAATATATTTGGTAAACTAAAATTGTCTTAGTAAAGAGTAATTTAAAGTTTCAAAAAAACATTTTTTATAATGGTATTACAACAATTATTTGACATGTTCTCCATACATCCTTTAGTCAGGCTTCATGGCGCAGTGGTATTGTGCGCGGATTATAATGGAAGGACCGTGTTTTCAAGACTCGGCTGTGGAAATATTTTTTACTGTTTTTGAATTACAGATTACTGGATTATAAAAATTGTACTTTAAGCAAATATACATTTTATTTGTTAATTGTATTCTATAATAGAATTGAATTTCCATGAATTCGCATAGGTAATGAAAAATAAAACATTATGATAGTACAACTATCATTTAATACTTATAAATTTATAGTCGTATAACGTATGCGGAAACTCTATAGTATTAACGTTTTTTTTTATAAATTTTAACAATATTTTAACAAGATAGGCAGTATTTTAGTAAAATACCTTGTCAGAAAATTATGTAACACAAGGATTTATTATATTTTCAAGTTTTTTTATATTATACGTATATGTATATACTTTTATTATATAGTTTAACCTTTTGTTCTGCAAATCGAATGACTCGATAGTCAAGTCGCTGCTCCGGTAGCGAATTCTATCGGCGGGTGTGAGTCGCGTTCAGAAATTTAGTGATTGATATTGAATACCGGTCATATAATTGAAATATTTTTTTTATTCTGAATATTAGTGATGAATTGATTTCTCGGAAAAACTGGTAAAAAATAGAGATGAGTGGACCGGTATTCGAACTACAGATCCATCTTATCGCGAGTGCACTGCCATAAACAGGCATTTTTTTGTACATATTTTATTTTTGTTTAGACGGTGGAGCGTACATGTGTGTCGTGATGAAGATCGACCCTACAATAAGTGACGTAATTGTTTGTTCTAGAAACGCCTAGTGGATATGCCGCCCACATACCATCACAGCATTCTGGGTGGTTGCATCGCAGGCGACGAGCGCTAAATTTATATCGAGTCAAACATTTTTTCCATTACAACGGTTCTCTTTTTAACAAACACCCATTCATCGGCGCTATTATATGGTTAATTGTCTTGTTGTCAAACACACGCAAATGCCTTTTTGATGTGTAACAGCTTAGCTCTCGGTACACGGCATTTGGTAGGAGTGGTATCATGAATGGAACGAGGTCGCATGGAACTGAAATGTGTAACCACGGTGCTGCCATCTGTGGCGGATGGCGCGAACCAAAGTTCACAAATCCAGAGGGAAACTTTATATTATCATTTTTTTAGTGGGTCTTGAGAAGATGGGCAGTATTTTAATAAATTTCATTGTCGAAAATTACGCCCAAAATACGGGTTTTAGTAATTTTTAAAAAGTATTTTTTCGCTTTTAACAGAGCCCTTTCATTATATAGTTTAAAATTTCGGTCTGCTAATCATATTATTCAGTGGTCGACGTAGCTCTCCGGCAGCGAATTCTAGCGGTGGTTGCGGAAACTACGTGTGATTCACGTCCAGAGATCTAGTTTACTCGGCATTATCTTAAAGAATTATCCGTTAAATTTTGTGTCCGAGTTTCATATTATAAGTGTATTTGCAACATGATAACACATGAATTTGCTCGTTACCAATTTTAGATGTTACACATCTCTGGAAAGTTCTGAATGTTTCGCTCATAAAAAAACATAGGTTGAAGAAAAGCCTTATTGCGTATATACACTTCACAGCGGACATTACTTACTCTAGCTAATCTCGTAAAAACTGAGGTGAAAAGTGTTGAGCGCAATAGTGGGAAATGACCAGAATCCATACTATAATAATAATAATAATAATAATAATAATAATAATAATCCCTACTTAATATTATAAATGTGAATGTAAGTTTGTTACTTACGCTTTCACGCGAAAACTACTTAACCGATCATCATGAAACTTTGTACACATTTTCTTGGAGGTATTAGAAGTAACAGAGGATACTTTTTATTGAAAAAAAAAAAAAACAATATTTTTTTTCTGAAGGGCAAAAAAAATATTTGTATGTTTTGTATGTTTGATCCTCCGACTGCGAGTTTGAGTAATTTGAATGAAATTTAACGCCATCTGGCGTTTCAATAAGTAAATTAAATAATTCGCCAATTTATTAATATAATATTTTATTTTTCTGTCACCGCCAAGCAATACTTAAACTTATTAATTTTTGAAGTCAGGTGTCTTTTTTCTACGGTGATTATTGTTTGGACATTGATGCTGAAGGTTATATTTTACTTTCAAGAGAATTTTGTAATTCAGTGAAAATGATGTGGATCTAATTACTCAAGTTTTCCCGGACTTGCAGAAAAATTTGAATAGTGATCGGTGGTTGTACGCAAGGAAATATTGGCGCCAAAAAATTTATATCGTTAGTAAAATCTACACTTATATTTTCAAAGAGGTGCAAGAGGAAATTAAGGAGTATTTGTCAATAGATACAATCATGAATACAGAACAAAGCACTTCATATCCTGCGGAGTTTTTAAATTCACTTGAACTTTCGGGTGTACCTCACATAAACTTCAAATGAAACTAAATGCACAAGTTAAGCTTATACGAAATCTAGATGTTCCTCGACTTTGTAATGGAACGAGGCTTCGGATCACACAATTGGGGCAGAATATTTTTTTTTTATTCTATGTTAATACTTTCAACGTTTTAAAATTTTAAAATTTTTTTGTTATAGTGAAACATATTTCAATAAAGTATGTTTTCAGTTTTTTAAAGCTAAATTGGATGTTAGAATTTTTAAATACTAATGATTCCAGTCACGCAATAAAAAAACAATTCCCATATTATTTTATTTTCTTTGCAGTGATCTTTACATAACGCGAGCGAAGCCGCGGGTAAAAGCTAGTAATAATATATTTCAGATGTAATGTTGAAGTATTAGGGAAAATGTGTCAGTTAAGCTAACCCACAAATATTTCTGATGCCGCGGTCGTCGGGGCGTCGTATGGTGGTGCAGCGGAGACGAGGTTGTGGATGGTTTTAAATTGTGATTCTCAAGCCGGTGATTAAGTAGTTCGGGGCCCGTCGTAATCCTGGATGAAATCCTTGTTTAAAGCCGAGCTTTGCATAAGCGCACGACGTAAGACCCGACATGTGCCGTCGATGCAAGTGTTTTATAATGGACGAGGTCGATGTGGCGTGAGCTCGGGAGCCTCGCGCGAAAACTGGCGGCAGGATTCTGTAAACCGAAGAAAATTCAATGCTGCGGCCATAACCGTTCTTTACGTGGTTGTATTTGGAAAGTTAGCTGAAAAAACGTGCGCAAAGTTGTGTGTTTTCATTTTGAAAATAATATTTAGCATCGATTTGAAAAAAAAAATCTGGGAATATTTGATTTTACTTGTGCGAAAATATAAAATGGTGCCGTATCTACAATAATGTGGTAGGGATAACAAGATGGAAATCACATTGTTTTTGTCACTCAACTCTCATAGCCACATGACCGAACACTATCGGTCATTTAATTCGAGTACTGTATTGTCACGATCCACCTTCAGAGGGGGGGGGGGGGCGAGAATCGTAGCTCTTTACATAGAAACAACTCGCTTGGCATCAACTAGTCTTAACTTCATAAAATACTTTACTGTACCTAGGATCATAGGTTCGTCATCCCGTACAGGATGTCTGGTGAGAGCTGAACTAAGGAGATTTTGCAAAATAACATAATACTTAATTAAAATTATTTTATTCTTAAAGTCAAATACTCAACATCATTTTAAAGAACATTTAAATAGCGGGATTACAATTTAAAACAATAATCTCTTTACTTCCTTAACGATTGAACGACCTTACAAGAGAGAGAATGAGAGAACTTCACTAAACACTTCCCTAGTCCTTCCGAATACCTCAAATCATAATTAATACTTAAAATTAAAACAAAGATAAGTCCATACTCACATTTTCCGAAAAGCCTTTCTTGATCGATTACTTAAAACTAACGTAGGGGCCTCTCCTGCCCTTAAAATCCGAACGAACATTACATTTTAAAAATTATAACTAAACGACTAGTGACGAGGGCCATTGCCTCCGCCCGAAAGCTTGAAGATGACTACATTATGACCTAACTTAAATTAAACGACTCGTGGCCTCTGGCGTCGACCATAGCTTCCGCCCGAAAGCTTGAATTCCTACATCACGAACGAACTAACAACTCGTGACCACAGGTGAGACGCATAGCCTCCGCCTGAGTGAGCCCCGAGTCACCAATCACTTGCGCTTAAATTCGCGCGCCCTGCCGCGCCTACCATAACAAAAGCTCGTTATTGAAGTCAAATTTACTAAACAACTAACTAGAACATCTGGGAAGACTACCCCCCCTCTACCCCAATGTGCAGGCCACACCGCGCGGCTTGTTACGACAGCGCGCCCCAGTAACTGCGGCCCGTGGCTGCGCCAGCGCGCGGCCAAACAAACAAACAAAATTCTGCAAGCCCGCAGCGCGCCGCGCCGGCCCCGTGCCCCAATTACATGGTCACGCCACTTGCGCTGACTAGTGAACAGAGCAGCCAGCCCAGAGTCCCGTCAGTAAAGTCCCTAAATTTGATTTCAACAACCCTGCAAAATTTCAACCCGCGACATAACCCTCCCATCACAGAGCTCGAGCCCCATCGAGCTACCTCAAAATTACAAATTGTCTTTTTCCATTAAACCATAACTATAAATTCCTCATTTCACAAAAATAATAATTTTCTTAGTTCCTTGCTGTCTGAACATACATCTAGATTCTGCATAAGATTTATTTTAAAACAACAAGTATTCATAAAATTAAATGTAAAACTTTTATCTGGTTTGTTCTCACAGGAACCTTCAGAGGCTCGAGTTCTCAATTCTAAAAAAATTGTTCTGTTAGTGAAGCTCTCTTTACAAATTAAATTACTGTTCTTAGTTTCTCAGTATTCGTTAAACAATGTGCAAATTCTTGATAATTATTATTATTTTTTTTTTTTCGGTTTCCGTTTATTACCATACTTCTTTCGTTCTTCAAAAAAAATTAAGTGTCCTTACAGTGTTTCAATTAATTAAACTCTTATCTCGTGAAGGTTGGTGCAACTCCTCGAAGTCAGTGTTGTCGAGAAGAGTAGCTCCCTGGGCTGGCCATCAGCAAACACCACTCAACTCCAACAGCTACTGGACTGGCTTCCAGGGCAGCTCACAACTTCTCCCCACATCTGCTTCGGAGTTGTGCCATCCTCATCACGAACAGATTACAATTCTGAAACATCATCAACAGGCATTACCATCACGCCTGCCAAATACAAAACTAACTACTAAACTGCAATCGATGGGCAAGGATGCAAACACACAAAAAAATAAAATTAATTAATTCAACTGCTAACATAAAGTATCCCACCCTTAGCATAATCTAATCAGGCAAATAATTTGATAGGAAAAACTTAAGGAAGGGAAACATGACCTCCAATGATTTTCCCTAACTCTTGAGTCTTGATCTTCTCTATACAGCAAATAGTCCCCACGAAGTAACTGGGTTGAAGGTCAGTTCACATGACCCACCCATAACCTCTTCTACTCTTCTTTTCTTCTGGGGGCAACCACAATGCCCACCAATCTCTCTCCATGGTGCCGAACCAGCTATCCCATGAGAGTAAACAACGTAGTCAATAGAAGCGCAGAGGGGAAACACCAATCTCTGGCTTGTCGAGTCATAAAACTGCTTTATCTTCTTCTTCTTCTGAGTAAAAATATCTGACTAACCTTGCTTCTATTCTTCCAAACAGTAAAAGTTCATCAGGTATCTTCATGAAAGAAACATTCTAACTAATAATTCTTCATTTTTCTTCTTCTTTATTTCTGTTAGTTGTAATAGAAGGCCATGTTAGGGAGGTTATAGGGAAAAAGAGTGGCCAATTCCCACCCCATCACCCACCTAGATCATGACTAATTAACTTTTAAACTTTCTATTTGAAACAAATAAAAAAAAACATTTTTTTTTATTCAAACTTTTAAACTATAATTACTTTTACTTCATAACCTCAAAAGCTAATCAATAATTCTAAATGAAATTGTGATTTACTGCATCCTTGTTCCATCCGATCTGTTTGTTTATAACCTTTCTTGTAAAGTATAAAATTTTCAAACATTACTAATTCAAAAAAAAATTAAATTCTGGTGTCCTTTGAGTTACAATTAACTTTACTATTTCTTAGCTTGAAATAATTTAAGTTTTCAGAACTATTTCATTGTCTAATTCACAACACTTAAAAATCAACTCAAAACAACAAATCATCAAAATCAATAAGATCATCTGACCTACCTATCAGTACTGTGAACTTGAACTGTTCGTACACATTTATAATAAGCTATTGTATTTAAATTCCAACCTAAATAAGGTTTTAAAAAAAACTACTAATCCCTCTGTAAATTAAGAAAATTAACTTTAAAAATTAAACTTAAGGTATTAGTTCTTTTTGACAGCTACCACAACTCACTAGTTCCATTACATTACTATAACCTAAAAAGTTCTGTAAATAATGTTTATAACAAAAAAAAACTCCAGTTACTGTCTTCCATAAAAAAAAATAAAACTTTACATGACCTTATTAATCTCCACTTGTAAGTCCATGGCTGCCAGCTTTCTCTTCTCTTGAATCTTCAGTCTTGGCTCTTGTTTCAGTGATCTTGTATCTTGTCTCTCGAACTCTTGTCATCTTGTAAACTGGACTGCTGCTCAGCTCATCTTAAGGAATCTGTAACAGTTTCAAAAATACATGTTAATTTAAATTACATAATTCCTGTTCTTTGGTCCTAAAAAAAAAATTGTATTATTAGTACACATTACCCTGAAACAACATTATTATTCATTGTTTATTACTTAAAAAAAATGCTTTACCATAAAATCCTTTTTTGTTCTTTTCATTAGGCCTATTTATTTTCCTTCTTCTTAATTAAATTCTGCTTCAAATGTTAATCCTAACTTAAGACCTACCATCTATTTATTATTCATTACCTACATTATTTATGTTACCCTAAAATTCCCATAAGTTTCTAATACTTCCTATCAAAGACATTCTCTCTAAAAAAAAATTTACTTGTGACTCTTAACTTAACAAACTTAAAAAAAAACTTTTACACTAGACTTAACTTATTATTCATTCTTAGTTACTAAATTTCTATATGTAAACTTTAGTACTTACAAACAAAAACTGCCTATTTCTCTCTACCTCTTAATCTCTTTCAATTATTACAATAATAATGTTACCTTGCATCTTTAAACTTTCTTCTTTTCAATTAAATTAGACATCTCATAACAATAAAAATTCTGCCTATACTCTTCTTATGGGTGTACAAACCAACAACAAAATTTCAAATTCTCAAGTTTCCTTATATTTAAATTATGCAATGCACATAACCTCTGTGGTGCCTGTACCCTTTTAGGCCTACCACCTTCTCCTCTCACAGCATGACAACTCTTATTCCTCGGGGTCTGTATTCACTGTTACAAATCAAATATCTCAAAAAAATTAAAAACAAATTTATTATTTTAAGAAAACAAAAATTTACATTGAATTTACTATGGAGCCTGGAAATCTTAATGTCTCACAGCAGCTAACATGACTAAATCCCATGGAACCCCAGGTTTACATAACCTGTGCCCAAAAATTTAAGCATACCAGGCTTTCCCTGCACTGGTTTTACAGCATCACACACTATTTAGGGCCCCTGATCTGCCATCAGTCCCAAGGAGCTTTCCCACAACCCCTCTCTACACAAGCGCCTACCGCATTCCTCTCAATTGGCTATCGGTTTTACGGCATTCTTTTGGGATCCGACCATCAAGTTAGGGCTAATCGAACATTAAACCTCCATACTTCCAAACTAATGTAAATCAATTAAATTTTCTCTGTAAATTCTAAAAATCAAAAAAAATTATTCCAACATGCCAAAGAAACTTCCAAAAAAAATTCATAATCTTATCTTCAAACCATTAAAATAAAAATAAATAGATTACTCTGTTTTCTCCTTAATAACTGTAAACTGTCAACAAATATCATGTCGTAAATTTTAACTATGCTTACTGACTCTTAATCATAAAATCTCATTTGTCCTAATTAATAAACAACCGATTTCCTTAAAATCTCACTGTATCTCTCACACTCAAACTTCACTGGCTGAATATCTCAATAAATTCAAAAACAATTATCTAAACTCTTAAAGAAACTCCTCCCCAATTATTCAAATTACTTCACCTTATTTTATTTCATTACTTAAAACACCTTACTCAAAAAAAAATTAATTAATTATCTAGCTATCTTCCATTATTATTTATTTACCGAACAAAACTTTCTCCTAAATTAATTTAGTAAAATTCAATTTCACATTAGGCAAGTACACTAACTCTCTACAGCAATGTTTCTCATTTCCCTCCTTCCTAACTGAATCCAATCTTACTTAACCTCCAGGGAATTTACCTCACAAAATAACCAAAAATTTCACTGTAGTGCCTATCTGCTATAGGCCCACTACACAGGGGGCTCTAACCCCACCAACAAACTTCATTGAAATGGTACCCTATCCCATACAGGATAGCCACTTCGGTACTACCATGGGGAACTCCTGCCCCAATTACTCACAACTCTCAGGATTCTCCTGACCCTTAATTCCGTAGTTAGCCCATCTCCTATGGTCTGCGCTACAATTCCCTTTCTTCCCAGGGACACAACGCCTCACCTTAGGGTCCCTCGCCCTAATGAAAACATTAATTTTGTCTCTCTGTTCTTTTGGAGTAAATTCCCTCTACACACAAAATCTAGCCTTCCCAGTTTTCTCAATGCTTATCGATTTTATAGTGTACCTCCTTAATAATGTTTACAAATCCCAAAAAAATATTTTTAAAACCGAGGTAGAATTTAACTAACAAAAACATAAACAACTTACAACGAAACACTTCTAGCCTATACATCATACACTTCTTAAATTAAATTACTTACATACTGAAAGTTCCTCTTCTCCTAAAACACACTTAAATTTAAATGTATTTAACCAATAGTCTATTTTCTTATCGCTAAGTTACCGTACAGCTGATCAAAACAAGGTCACGGCCTGTCCACGTCTCCGTATGAGCCCGTGACGTCACCGAATTCCATCAGGTGCGCCAACCCTCGCTTGCGGTTCCTCCGTTCTCCGCTAGGTCTCAGCACCTCCCCGTCACGTGTTCATTCTGCCACGTCCACTGACGTGTCGTTCTGAAACAACTCTCAACATTTTTCTAATTAAAACAAAACATCACTATAAATTCTATAACTCTCTTTTACATAAACTCTCGTTTTCTCTTTAATTCCTTTCTAACGTTTATCCTTCCCTCGACTGATTTAATTCGTACGTCTCGTCTCCTACGCGCACGAAAACAAAACAAACTTCTCTTGAAAATAATTCCTATTTACGACAAAAAACTTTATTTTAAATTATAATTCTCTTAACCTACAATCTTAAAATGAACTTCAATTAAATTAAACCACTTGCATTATCTCTAATAAGCATTTAACTTATAACGTATTCTCCTCACGTAATAATCCCCGATATAAATCTACAATAAATTCAACGACTTAAAACAACTTATCACTATAAACTTTATCCTTACAAGTATCCTCAAATAAACATCTGTTACGTCAAAAAAAAAATCTCAAAGACTTCCTCCACTATAGACTAAAATTCCGTAATCCTCTCCTCAAGTAAACTCTTAATAACCTGCTATCAGAAGCTGAAACTAACTTAATAATAAACATAAAAATCTACCTCTCTCTCTCTCCAGAAATAGAACCTATCCGGCGAACTCTACCATTTCTGTCACGATCCACCTTCAGAGGGGGGGGGCGAGAATCGTAGCTCTTTACATAGAAACAACTCGCTTGGCATCAACTAGTCTTAACTTCATAAAATACTTTACTGTACCTAGGATCATAGGTTCGTCATCCCGTACAGGATGTCTGGTGAGAGCTGAACTAAGGAGATTTTGCAAAATAACATAATACTTAATTAAAATTATTTTATTCTTAAAGTCAAATACTCAACATCATTTTAAAGAACATTTAAATAGCGGGATTACAATTTAAAACAATAATCTCTTTACTTCCTTAACGATTGAACGACCTTACAAGAGAGAGAATGAGAGAACTTCACTAAACACTTCCCTAGTCCTTCCGAATACCTCAAATCATAATTAATACTTAAAATTAAAACAAAGATAAGTCCATACTCACATTTTCCGAAAAGCCTTTCTTGATCGATTACTTAAAACTAACGTAGGGGCCTCTCCTGCCCTTAAAATCCGAACGAACATTACATTTTAAAAATTATAACTAAACGACTAGTGACGAGGGCCATTGCCTCCGCCCGAAAGCTTGAAGATGACTACATTATGACCTAACTTAAATTAAACGACTCGTGGCCTCTGGCGTCGACCATAGCTTCCGCCCGAAAGCTTGAATTCCTACATCACGAACGAACTAACAACTCGTGACCACAGGTGAGACGCATAGCCTCCGCCTGAGTGAGCCCCGAGTCACCAATCACTTGCGCTTAAATTCGCGCGCCCTGCCGCGCCTACCATAACAAAAGCTCGTTATTGAAGTCAAATTTACTAAACAACTAACTAGAACATCTGGGAAGACTACCCCCCCTCTACCCCAATGTGCAGGCCACACCGCGCGGCTTGTTACGACAGCGCGCCCCAGTAACTGCGGCCCGTGGCTGCGCCAGCGCGCGGCCAAACAAACAAACAAAATTCTGCAAGCCCGCAGCGCGCCGCGCCGGCCCCGTGCCCCAATTACATGGTCACGCCACTTGCGCTGACTAGTGAACAGAGCAGCCAGCCCAGAGTCCCGTCAGTAAAGTCCCTAAATTTGATTTCAACAACCCTGCAAAATTTCAACCCGCGACAGTATATTTATAATGTGGGTACGTTTTATAATATATTCAATTATTTGAGGGTACCGGCTACTTTTCGTCTCAGGTGTGCTTGTCGCATTTTAGGATTACGATTCAAGTAATAAAGCGAGTGTCACGGCGTGGAGTGAATGACATGTTAACTTGCTGGTCGGAGAAGTGAAATAATGGCATTGTAAGGGAACTGAATATTGGATTTCATTGTAAGGTAGTCTGGGCGAGCGAGCCTCGTCGGCTCTGAGCTCGTCGCCCCTCTGGCAGCCGCCGAGGGAGGCTGACTGTCAGCGCGCGTGAGCCCGCGTTGAGGTGACGGAAGGTCACGTTGGAGGACGTATGCAGTTGTAATTGGGCAGAATTAACCATGGACGTAAATCCGGGGGGCCGGACAGGGGGCCCGAGCCCCCCTAGAACTAAGAAACCCCTCACTGCGAGGACTCGCCCGTGCAAAATTGTAACTCTGAATCGTTGCGTAGACGTAAACGTCAAAACAACACACAAGCTGTCCATCCGGAGATGACTTGTGTTGGTTGACCCCACGCGCAAAACCTTCCCCCCCCCCAACCCCCTCCCCACGAAATTTTCGCTGGCCCCCTTTGCGAATCCTATGAACTAAGGAATAAAGCATGGTTATATTTTAGCGAGAGCGCGAGTAAAGAGTTATAGGTAACTGCTCTCTGATGATGGTGACTGCAACGTCGACCGAAACATCTGTGATATCTTCGCCTTCGACGCGGCCACAACCCACAAGCCAAGCAACTCAATAGATCGCAATGTCGAGTATCACCAAGGGCTCTAGGTTAGAAAGGGCGTGGCAGAGACTGACTTCATTCGCTTTCGGCTGGATCGCATTCTTGTAGAGACAACAGCCACCCATGTCGTCTGGTCGAAGTTGTCGGGACTCCATCGAGTCGTGCTTTGGAGTGTGCGGGTCTCTTCCCTCGCCGTGGCTTTCCTAACAGTCCGGTTCGTCGCCGGCAGATTGTCCGGGCTGTTTGTGTTCTGATTGGAGGCAAGCGATGTCAGTCACCCGATAATCAAAGGTCAGATCGACGACGCGTCGCTGTGTCTATATCGGAGGTCCAGCCCCGTGGCATCTCGGTCATTCCTTCACTCGCCGGCTTAGCCTCTGCTCTCCCTTCCAGCGTTACTGAGCTGTAATGAACATTATTGTTTGTAACTGGTTACTTAACAACTCGCACATACGTGTCTGTGTACAGTGCATGTAGGGACCTGTGCACATATGCAAGAAGCGCAGGAATAAAACGCACACAGTGGGGATATTATTTTTTTTCCTTTAAAAGATCGATTATTTGTAAGGACCAGGACGCGATCTTTTTTAATCTAATAAACTTAAAAAAAAACTACTGAAAACCAGAGCCGTTTCACTGAAAAAAAAACTGTAAAGAAACTGCTCCAAAGTGATTCTTAATGGAGAAGTTTTAACATATATTTAGTCTTCATTTTATTGCTTCGCAGTAGTTTTCCCAGTTTCATACTAAGTGTGTTGTTCATTTACATAGAATTTAAGAAAACGGTATCTGTAGAGCGAGAGAGACGAATATACACATGTTTTATGTTTTTTTTTGTGACGTCAGCGAACTCTTTTGCAGTTGCATGCATGCATGCAGGCCTATATCTTGAGAAGCTAGTTGTTTTATATAATGTGTTACAATATTAGTGTGATCTCAGGTATCAGTAGTACCTACAGCTTTTCGCTACTCGTAAAATATTGTATTATTCCGTGAAAAGAGAACAGTCTTTTTGTTATTATTATTCCAGCAGCAGTTAATCTAGTCCACGGCGTGGAAGGCTGTTTCTTATCGTAAGCGGGGAATACGTACCGCGACGGGTATTATTTGTACGTCTTCGGCAATTAATTTCCCCTCGCCTGACAGGTCGGAGCCGTAAAAAAAAAAAAATAATTCTCCTCTTCCTAATTTGAATAAAGGTCCCGCGGCAGACGTCTGTCCGTAATAATGCTCTTAATATTTATAAGGCATGTGGGGGTGGGGGGTGGGGGGGGGGTGGATTAATAGCCGAGGGTCGATTTTTGTGAAGTGCCCTCTGCGAAAACCTTGGTTCCCGGACTCCCGCCAGGAGTAAGCAATATATGGACTGCGTAAATCAGCGCGCCTTTGTTGGTGGCTGGCGTGTGGACTGTGCTCCAGAAAAAGGGGAAGACTCTCGGAATGGCTGTCTGGCAGGGTGGGGACAGGAAAGGCGGAACTAGAAAATTTAAATCAGGGTTGGAAAAAAAAAACTCGCGATTTTTTTGAGAAAAAAACCAACCTATTTAATTTTTTTTTTTCAATAACACCTGGTTTTTCGACATAAACCTTTTTTTTTTCTTCTTCAGAAGTCTGCATTTCGGTTGATTTTATAAAAAAAATTATGTTTTTTTTTCTTCTTTTTTTTTTTCAAAAAATAAATTTGTTAATATTAAGCCTATCAAAAACCTCATGTAGAGTTGTCTACATTCTTATTTATCTAAATTAAATATTATTTATCTGTTAAATGTATGAATGTCTAAGGGGTTATTTTTAGTAACCTGAAATCAGCCCGTGGTTTGTACTTTTATGTGCATCTGAAATTTACTCACGAACTTTCTAGATTGTAATAAAACTTGTTAGTTTTTATAATTAAAATATTTATATTTATCAGTATTAAAATGAAAACCAGGTGGGTCATAAACTTTTTTTGTAAACTGGATTTCATTGAATAAAAACCCAATTGGAAACCCGTGGGTCGGGTACGAGGCTGCCGATTCTGGTTTCAGTTGGCTGGGAGTATAGCTTCTTCGGGCGCGGGGCACTCCGCGCTGCTCGGACAACACTGCGACACGGTATGCCCCAAACTGTAGCTATAGCGGACCTCGTGGTCCGTGTGGCAGAACCGGGCATCGAACCAAGGACTCGCGAGGAGTTCCCTGGCCGCGGAATGCCGCCCACTGCCTCTGGTTGTGACATAGAGTTTATGCGTAGATGTCTGTGGGGAAAAAAAACAAAAAAAAACACGATACTGGAGTTACTTCTAAGGTGTTTAGTTGTTTAATTATTTTTTTTTTGCGGGATCGCGGTAGGGAATCGAACCCACCTGCTGTTGAGGGCAATTTGATGAATAAATAAGCGTGAGGAAATAAATGAGTGGGATTATAAAAAAAAAACGTGTTTGAATCCAAGCGTGGATTGTTTCAGTCCTCCAGCGCTGACGTCAAGAAACAGTTACCCTTGGTTTCGAGTCATTTTACGCCGGTGCAACAATTTCCAGCGCAGCATATTATCCCTCAAGTATATAAAAAAAATATGGTTTGGATCGGTTTTTTTTTTTTTCTGTCGGTTGCCTGAGGCAGTTCTTCAGGAGAGAGGGAGAGTTTCCGGTTGGCTTGCGTGTCAACCAACTCCGTGTTACGTCCTCTTGCTTCGTCGTTACTTAGAAACGAACCTGCCCCACGGGTCCGGCTGCAATATACCGAGGGACCAGCAGGGAGAAAGGACTTCGGTTGAGAAGGGGGATGGGAACAGTCCTTCGCCGTCGTCGGCTGCAGTTATCCCGGGCGGCGGCGGCGGCGGCGGCGTTGTTACTTTTCCCGGGCAATTAAACCCGTGCAGCGGTATAAAGGAAGCACTGCGCCCGCCCCATCTCGTTCCTCTTCGTGACGCGCCGCGGCGGGCGGCGTGTGGAGCGACCATTTGCTGGTGGTCCCTGCTGCCGGCGGCACCCGGTGGGCGGGCGGGCTGGTCAATAACTCGCCCGCCTGCTGGTCGCTGGCCGTCTCCCCCTCCTCCTCCTCCTCCTGCTACTCACACTTGTTCCCGGTGCGAATGGCCGACCGGCGAAGCGAGCAGGGGTGGGCCAACTTCGCCCCTCGGGCAGTCTCTCACGGTGTCCCGCCGGGGGAGAGCAGCATTGCCGGAACACTTAGGCCCTTGGCTTTATGCGATCGTTTGGACGATGTAGAACAATAGCCCAGGTTATCCACACGTATTGGAATTGACTTCCGACACTAAGGCATGTCAACAACTACACAGTCATAGCCTGTTTTACACCTGACAACACGCATTCTTGACTGAAAAAAAAAAACCTTGAGAAGGATTATGAAGGTTGTCAGAGTAAGTAACTGGTTCGCCTGACCATCTGGGTTAGTTTTATTTGTCGACTTTATTGGCGATACTCCTTTCTTACTCTTAACCTCATTCGCATTGCGTATTAAAAATAAAATAGTAAAGCATAGCAAAATATAATTTATATGAAAACAAACTTCGAATGTTAACTAAATATTAAAAAAAAAGTTGAAAGATGAACAGAAAACCAATCCAAATCTAACTCGAAATTGACACAAACACCTGCTGAAATGTAATTGAAGGTTAAAAGTCGTTATTTGCCAGTGTGGGAGAAATTGAGATAGTGTTTAATTAATACCACTCACACACACACACACACACACACCAATTCTTACAGTAGGTAAGCCGCTAAGGGATCACGCTGAGTAGGTGTACCAGAGATGTTTCTTTAGCCTGTGGTTAGAAGGAGCTGGGTTATCAGACAGCGACTCAGCTTGGACAAAAGCCCGATATAACCAGAAAGTCCCAACGTCGTTGGCTTATCTGTATTTTTTTTTTTTTTGCTTAACCGCGATGCTTTCAACCTGAAATTTCCAATGTTGCGGAAGGGAAACCGCACGCCAATCAGGCCTTCCAGCGATTCAGGCGATGTGCGAGGTAGGCGCGGCTTGCAGAGCAGTGACTGCTGGGGGACACTTGTTTCGTCGAGGGTCACTTCCGTCCCGAGATGACTCCGGCCGCAGGACGCGGGAGTGTTCGCGAGCGACCAACTGTACCCGGCTGCTAGTCAATGATTCAACGCGCCGAGGTGGCAATTAGCCGGCTTCATCAGAAGAGCGGGGAGGTATTCCCGGAAGTCGGCCAGAGGTGAGGCGAACTTCCCTTCTCCGCGTCCCTTAGTTCCCCTTCCCCCGCCCCCTCGTCACGACAACTTGGTCGCCGAGGCTCGTCCCGGTAATATTTTCAGCTGCCGGCGGCAAACTTGCCCGTCTCTCCCTCCCGCGGGGCCTCGAGGGTTGATGGTTGTTTGGGGTGGCCGACTCAGGGGGGAGGGCGATTTGGGGGGGGGGGGGGGAGTTAATTACAAAAGGACTGTTGCCAACTTTCCCGCCGTCGAACATCAGAAAACGGCGGCCCGGAGACGGTTCTTGCGCTCGCCTCCCGGATCCAGCCAGTAACTTCTCCCTTGCCCCAAATCTCTCTTCCTCAGCTTCTGCAACTTTTTGTCTCTTCGCTTCCTGTCCTCCCTTCGGCGTTTCCTTTAACGGTGACAGTTCCCGGGCGTTTTTTCGTCCTGGCAGACTCGATGCGCTACGTATTTTGCTTTGCAACGATACAAGAGTCATCATCTTTCTAAGAACTCATCCACGACTCGCATTTTACTTTAGGCCCCCCCGAAGAAGGGCGGAAGGAGTGGTAGGAGAAGGAAAAAGTGTCATTGTACAACCCACAGGTCATTTATTTCTTAATTTTTAAATTAGTAAATTAAGGTATTACTTTGGATTTCCATATATACGGAACTGTGAAATTTACTAGATACGATTAGTTACTTGGATAAATTTAAATTCACCGCAAGTCAGTTATATTTTTTTAAAAAGAACTTGTAACATTTGGTCGGTGAGGTAAGTAAACATCTGGTTGAGTGGTATTTATTACAAATTGAGTTCATCACGTCGCGCCGTAGATGTTCGGCCACTGCGCGGCCGGTCACGTGAGCGCGACCCCCCCCCCCCCCCCCCCCCGCCGTTCCCCCGCCAATCCCGCGAGCCGCGACGGCCCGAGGTCAGCGCGGCCCGGCGTCGCGCAATCTGCGTCGCCATTAAGCAATCACAGAAACCACCGCCCGGTTCCTCAATCACTTGTTCCCGCAGCCGCGCGGCCATCTCTGCCGTCCTTGGGGCGACGCGGCTGAAATGGCAATGGTCGCTGATTGGGCGACGTTCCGCCCCGGATACTGGTTTGGCGAGGTGATCCTGCAATGGTTCGCCATTGCCTTCCGTGATGGTGAAGGGACACCATGACTTTAAAACCTAGACCTCGGTAGGAAGTTTTCCACAAGTGGAAAATCCCGACCCGACTGAGTAGGAGGTTTCCTACAAGTGATACATCTCTGACTTGGCGGGTAAGAGGGAGATTTTCCACAAATGGAAGATCCCGACTCGACCTGTTAGCAAGTTCACTACAAGTGGAAAATCTTCAACTCGGCCTGGTAGAGGAGGTTTTCCACAAGTGAAAGATCCCGACTCGGCCGGGTAGGACGTTTACTACATGTGGAAAATTTCCGACTCGACCGAGAGTCTAACCCTGGTGTGGCTCACTAACCAGAAGCTTTAACTTTATTTTTTTTTAAAAAAGGCTTAGCTCATCGAGTCAACTATCGTCCTCCTTCCCTCTTTTAATTACTTGTGCCTGACAGTTTGACACTTTGTTTGGGCAGTTTCATAGACTTTGACCCTTGTTTTTAACCAATGAAGATGATACTATTTGACACACTTACCTTACCTGGGACTCGACTTAGATCAACTCGCACAGATGGCGGCGAGCGTCCTACTGCGCCACGGAGGTCGGCAACCACTCAGACAACCGGTCGAACAGGGAGGTAGCGCGTGCTTGTGAGCAACTGGCACATGTGCAGAACTGCGATGACGACGACGAAGGGTTTTATATAGCTCTATTTATTTTGGCTTTGCGCGTCGACAGCGAGGTTATTAGTGAAAATTTGGGGAAGGAATATTTCGTGGCCTTGGTAAGAAACTTTCTAACATGGTGTCCATCGTTCTGGAAAGCCAGGGTAAGCCAGAGAAAAGTCAGGGAGTTGAAATTGGCCAGGGAAAGTACTTTAAAGCCGGGAAAGGTATTGGAAATTCCTCAGAGATAGTAATTTGAAGGGGAAGTGTAAATGCTCCGGTATGCCATTGCCTAGACTCACAGGACACAGTTTTTTCCAGATGGTGTTATAGTGCATAGTCATACAAACTGTAAAATGGCGTATATAAGTTTATGTTTGAACTAATACAGCCATAGGAATGGTGGCGGCTGTATTGACTATTTGTTAGAAAATTCCATAATAGGTAAATTATTTTTTAAAAAATAGTATGACGGGGAAATTTGTAATTTTGGTTATGGAACGTCATGGAAAACAGGAAAGTTTTTCACAGATTTGTGTGGACATTCTGGTTAAGCTTTTTTGTACGTGTAGTGATTACGGTAAAATATGGATAAACGAAATAGGAATTTTGTTGACCCAAATAATGTTAGTACAATTTTTTATCATTGAGCCACCTCGCCCGGTAATATAGGTTATTAACATATAGTGCCGTATTTTGAAATGTACCCGACTTCCATTTGGCTTGCTCCATGCTAAAACCAATTGCACGGTAGCCATTTCGTTGATTTTTGTAATTAAGTGGTTTTGCATATTTTGCGTTCGTAGAGGCAACGAAACTCTGCCGGAATTTTTGTATTGCCGCACGGATAATTTGACGTAGTGTCATTATCTGCGGTTATATATAATTTAGTAGGCAAAATGATTTTAAATGTTCAATACATGCTTGTTGTTTAATCCGTATTTGTTTGGCTGCTGACAAAAATTAATTGATTTGGTGGATGTTATATCTAGTCATTAGATTTTACTTATTTATTTATAATTTATTCGTTTCTTGGCTACTTATAAACGAGTTTCTTATGACGTCGGAGCATGTTAAGTTTTACCTCTTACAATAATGCAGATATCAAATTAATTAATCATTAACTTATTCCTTGTAGTGAACTCCACTAACAACTCGGTGAAGAAACTGCTAATTAAAGACGCAGTGCAAAGTGTAGTTTCAAAAATTTATTTTATCTTATGATCTGACAGATTGAAATTTATATTCTCCCAGGTTCTTTTGTGGCACGACAAAGAAAGATTACCATAATTAATTTTGAAGTTTTCTAGATGTTTGCGCTCCCATTAAAACTCGTGAACTAAGTGCCGAAGGCCCTTTTACCTTGGCATATTTTGAATACCGCCGTTGTTTGCCTCGCACAGTTATTCCCTTTGTTGCTGACCTATCGTGGAGATGAATCGGGAAGTTAGCTTTTGTTTTCGGAAGATTATTTTCGCCACAATTACTTCTTGTTCTCATTTCTCTGAAATTGAAACTTCTTATTTATAACTCTGCTCGTTCACATTTCATCATGCTGGTCTCGACTGTTGGCAGCTTGTTTGACGGATGGTGCCGTTTCGTTCCGGCTTACGTAACTGAAAGTCTGTAGTCTGAGGCGTATTCAGGAGGTGGCTAGAGAAAAGAAGGGAAGGGGAGTCACTGCTGCCCTTTCCTATTAAGGAAAATATTTAAGGAAAAAAAAATATTTGCAATTTTTTTGTTGGTATTTCAACACTTTGAAAGAAACTAATCACGAAATGTAAACAGCGTCATCTATGAGAAATTATTAGAACTACAACAAGTAAAATTCCTCATTAGATTACAGCTTCTACGAAAAAATGCCTCCCCCCCCCCCCTTCATTTACGTTTTGAGCCGAAATCGCCCTTGTCTGTAGAGGAAGAACTTAGAACCCCGACTGTCATTGACTCGAAATTGACCACTGCTATTTCAGGTCGTATGCGAACTGGTTTGGCTCTCGGTAATTTGCATTTTGCGTTTCGTGTATTTGAAGCTTCCGATTGGAACGTTTCGATCGTATTTTGTTCGCATCTTGCTTTGTGATCAGGAGGTTCAGCTTGAGTACAAACCTCAAAATTTGACGAAATGGAAAACGCAAGCTTATACTTAAAGACCAAGAAAACATGTAGCTGCGAAAATACGTTTCAGACTTTGTCGAAAAATCTGATCTCGTGACTGTTTTATGTAAAAAAAAAAAAGTTCCAATTTAAATATGGCTTAGTTGAAACTTCGGTGTACTCAACGACTTTATCACGGTTAAACCCCCAACAGAAATGACTGCAAAAACCTTCTAGTGTGTGGAGAAAGGAGGGATGTATGTGGGCCTATCACGTCGGTTGTGTACGTACAGTGTGTAATTTTTAAACACGAACTATGCTAAGCCCGACAGATGACATACATTAAAACTTTTTTTTTCCTTTTGATTTTAGCAGCCGTCAGGTTGTAAAATATTGAAGTTGTATTACAATGCTCGGCAGATATAATTTTCTTTTTTGTAATAAACTAATCTGCGAGGAAACATTATTTACTGAACGTGACTGCAGTGCGCCACAAACGAAGACGAGGTGGCATTCCATGCACCCGCTTGCGAAGGTCGTCCTTCATCATTTGTCATCTTCAGGAACCAACCATCGCCTTGGCAGGGTCCCCCTTAAGCCAACGCCAAATTCTTGTGTATGAGCCAAACGGGCGTTCTTGTCACGGCGTCAGGACGAGAGCTGCTGGAGATGATGACGGTGGTCGCAGCGCATCTCTCGTCATGACTCATAATTATGAGCACCGTATTGCGAAACCCTGCGCGCGCTCCTGAACATTGTGAAAAAGTTTCTCTAAAGTAAAAACCTTTGCAGATTGCTCCGATTAGTTCCAAAATAATTTAGAAATCGTGCAATACTCAAACGAATTCATTAAATCTTGCCTGTCTCTTAGCAATTTTTTTTCTTCATATTCCTGGAATTTTGCAAGAAGCGTGTCAGCTACGTTTTTCGGTCTAGTGAATCAGGTACCCTTTAATTTTTTTTAATAGATATTTGTCTGCGCCTTATACCAGCAGACTTAGTAGTGGACGGAGTACTAATTCACTAATGTAAAGTTCACCATGTCCGAGTGGGACTCGAACTAACGGTCTATAAACTACCAAGGCCACAACCACGAGGTAAATGAGAGTTTATCGCCTTATATAATAACGTAGTCCACTCGCCTTTATGCGTTTTGCGCGTAACTTGTAGAATTAATGCACACCCTGAGATCGTTATTTCTTTAATGGCGACTCAGCAATAAGACACGTTAATTTTTCAAAGTTGAAAGTGCGGTCGGGATACGATAGATTTGAAGGTCTTGAAATGTTTTCAGTTGCTTGATTTCTTTTGTTTCAGATTTATTCTGCCTTGTTGCTGTCCAAATCGGGAAAGCGACACAGACTCTTTGACATTTCTGGGCACTATGCTGAGATATTTATTCCGTTATTGACTTCTGACCTCACTTGTACAGCTGCATGTTTTCATGGTCTTTATAAGCTTTCTCTTTTAATTGGTTTTAGGTGAACAGAAACAACAAAAGTTTTAAACGATGTAATCTTAAATTATTTTTACTCCATTTTAACTCTGATAACGCTGCTAAATTGCTAACCATAAATATTTTAGTAAATTGTACATTGCATATATTTTTGTAACCAAACGCTTTTTAAAATGGCCAAGTGAGGGAACGTTTTAACTGTAGCAAGGAAAAAAAATACAAACAATTGTAATATTACTATTTTCCTTCTAATTTATTGATTTTCCTGAACGCTTACTTGTCACTTATGACTTTTTTTTTTAAAGAAAAAGAGCTCTATCATTACATATAGTAGAGACTGAAAGTTAGCTTGAATGTGAACACTCAAGGCATATCGGTTTTATGCGGGTAACACAGCTCCAAACCATTCCCAAGATCGTAAAACCAATCATTGCCTAGTAAGTATGCAAAACATAATGCACTTCTGCAGTGCGAGTTATATGGGAGTGGGCATTCTCAATTTAATGTAATATGTACATTTACTTGTCACTATGAATTTTCAAACCAAAATTATACAGACTCTATAATGCTAATCACATCGCGTGGGATAGTGTACGCATGCATGTAGAAATGACAGTTGAGAATAATGGACCAAAATAATAACTTCGGGCATCTCATTGTGATATTTCTTTAAATTTTGTTTCAGTCATGCATTTTTAGTAATCTCGCCCTTGTACGATATGAAATTTGAGCACAAATGTTTCCGCGCCCCCCCCCCCCCCCCCCCAAATCCGTGTTTGTGGTAATCATGAGAAACATATTTTACTCAAATAACATTTTCTTCGTTATATTTTTTGAGAGTGTCGTTTCAAATAATGGGACAAAAATTCTACGTGCAAACTTAACATTGATATAAATAGAAACCGTCGTCTGTATGTTAAGAACGGGTGAAATGTTGAACAGTTTATGTACAAAAAAGGGGGAATTCATCGTCAGCATCGAAATTAAGACAAATAAGTTCACTGAAAACAAGAGATTACGATAAACCAACCCCCATTTCCTTTCATGCCCCTTAAAGCTGTATTAGCCTAGATGAAAATTTCACACTTTGCTTTAAAAATATGAACACTACTATCTACATATGATTTTAACAAAAAAATAAATTGAAACATGAGAATTTGAAACACTACTTTCCTCCCGTCCCCCGTCTTGTCTCTATCCACACTCCATCCCTATAACATTACCTTTTGTAACCCATTAAATCATAATTTTAACAATTTGATGAAATTTTTCACACCTGACGTTCAAATTAAGAATACAATTTCTGTCTACATCCGATTTCGAAAATAAACTCCTTCATACTGTGTTCAGCCCGGGAAACGCTGGGTACCTAATTCCGCTTGTAACATTATAATATAATAATATATTTTATAATATTAATGTTTAATCAGCTCTGTGAAATCAAGATTTGTTTGTAGGAAGTATTTACAAACTGATTTCAGTTGTTTAAGCAAAAACAAATATACAAACATATACTTGGTGTAACGTGTGTAATGCCCGAAACAAAGAAAGGAAGAGGAGAATCTTACATACCAAATGGGAGTTCTTTCTGTAAGTTTAAAAATACAAATATGTTTTCAAATAGTGGATTTATGCCAATATATATTATAATTTTTTTTTCAATTGTTAAGTGTTAATTATTAAGTCTTTGACTTAATTTACTGGATCTTAAAGTCTGAAAATTCCTTTCCTAATAATTTGATCTTTCGGTTAAGGCCTAAGCCAGGCTGTGTGTTTAAGTTAAATTTTGATCCGTAGTGAACAAGGATGGCTGTCAGTAATTGTTTCAAAGTGCTCGTGTTAGCAGGGATGCACTATAGTTGTCAGACATGTACGTAGTCAGGAAGACGAAGAAGGTCATGGAACCCGGGAGAAGTAAAACGTCCCGGAAGAAGAGTGGTTAGGAGTGAGAGGGGTACTGAAAAAACATATTAGCCATCCGAGTCCACAAAAAAAAGTTAAGTGAACGTCGCCAGAGAGTGAATGAACCCTGCTGCTTTTGCCGGGGCATGTTCTTAAGAAGACTTTTAGTAGTGCGTCCAATGTAGTCGGATTGCCTTATTCTCGTTAAAACACTGCAAGTGTTTAAACATTGCAACCGCTCTGCTGCGTAACTGCCGCATACAGTGCGATTAGCAACTTTTCCCCACACTCAGAAAAAAATTTCTGTAATTTTACAAAAGATTTCTTTAAAAACCAGTTGCCAAGAAATAATCTGTAATACTACAAATAAGATATCGTAATTTGGTACAACACAAGGCTATGGTTATTTTTGCATATATGAAATACGTTTTTTCGAGACAATACTGAGTATTTATAATAAAAATCGGCGCATAATTTTATACTTTAATTGATGTTTCATTCAAGCATAATTTTTTTCAAACCATTGACAGTAAAATTAAATATGCAATAATTGGACATTATTTTGCGTATCATATGCGCAGTTAATACTGGAAAGCTATTCAGGGAACGGTTTACAAATAAAATTAACTAATAGATATAGGTACTGGGACAACACAAAGCATTAATAAATGCCCGGGCAAGAATCCAAACCCAATATTACTGTGAATACTATTTTGTATTTATGCAGTTGTTTTTTTGTAAATATACAAATTTACAAGTATTTGTAATTATAAATGAATTATTCTGTTCAATTAAAAAAAAATCGAGTGTACGAGCTGCAGTGTAATTGAAAAAAATTGAACTCCCGTTCTTCCTATAACTTATAAGGAAATAAATGAGTCAGGAAACGCGGTGCTAACGTGAAAATATAACCGTGACATCAATTTAAGTCCAAAACAACACTGGCATAATCTTTCTGTGCTCCTGCCTACCCGGGCACACATACGGTGCGCAGAGCATCTGGAAAAATAACGCGATTTGAAAGTTACTCACGATATCAGAGTGTGGCCTGTTTACGAAAATCATTTAAGAATTCGCTGAGGGCCGAAAAGTGGGTTTGTTTCCGAATTAAGTTTTTAAACTGTGTTTTTAGAAGAGTGGAAGGTCAAAAGGCGTGTTTTCGGAGTACACCTATCCCTCAGTTAGCACGACTAATTCGTTCCTAAAAATGCTCGGGTTATTCGAAATCGCGTATTCTGAAGCATACATTTCCATAACTAGCAAGGCTAATTTATTTAATGTGTTCCAAAATTGTGTAGGAAAATATACTTTACGTAATATATATGCGTAGAATAACACTCAACAATCACTATGTCACACCATTAATCTTTATATGCATCCCATCGCACTTTGTATTACAAATACGACACCGCGTAACGGGAGATACGTGCTTATATACCTTTCCAAACCATCCTTTACTGGCAGTGAAACCAATATTACTGTCCGAATGATTACATTTTAATTTTCAACAATTAAAGTGCTTATTCGCGTATCACCACCTGGTACACACCAATCCTGTCAGGGCAATGATTATTTTTTTCATTGCAACATTCATTTAACAACCTTTCCAAGTGAATCTTCTGTTCATTTCTGTTCCGGTATCTAATGTCAAATATATTCCCGCTAGTGCAACAAACAGAATCAGAATTATGTATATAAATATTTTAGTAAGAGTCCTTATTTCGTACTATTGTACAACCAGTTGACTTGTTTAAAACTAAAGTGTGACCAACATAAGCGTGGCCTTCATGACAATCTGCGCGGGTTATACTTCTAGTTTTGTCTCAAATACTTGAACAATATGCATCATGAGTGATCAAGCACGTACAGTTACCGGCAGCAAAATGGGCAGACGTTGCTTTTGTTTGAGTGAATTCTCTGCCACTGGCTAGACTGAGTTCACGGCTCGATCTTTGGCCAGGCGACAACGCTACGGCACTGTGGGGGGCGACGGTAGACTACCAAATCGCCTGGCCTCTTCGAAAAAGGCGGAAAAGTACCATAACCATAAGTCCAAAGGACGAGACGGAATTATGCCATATTTTCTTACACCCTCCATGGAATGAGTACAGCAGCATTGTCATCGAAGTAGTGTATAGAATACACGGTAGGTAACGCGGTCAACCTTCTAGCTGTTCGCGGACGAGAATATAGAAATGTTTCCAAAAATGTTATATAGTTAGCACGGTATTCTTATTACGACGATTAAAAAAAAAAAATACATGTGGTACCTAGTTTCCATTCTGCCAAAACTTCTTATACATTCTAAGGAATGAGGAAAACGGCCTTACTAGTAAAATTGTAATGTAACTAGCTTCATAGAATTTACATTTTTGCACACTGGAATAATTGAAGTAATTGTAGATAATTATTTAATGAGTGCAAATCCAACGCAAGTATTTTTTTATGAAATGTTTTCTGTGACTGATGTTAAGGTTTTTAATGTCTATAATAAATTATTTAAAGTCTACAAAATATGTTTTTAAGATGCTGAAATGCGAAGGAAATATTTTTGTGTTGTGTAGTTTGTTGGCACAGGGCAAGCAGCACAGGCGTTCTAGGGGAGACATAGGCTCGTACATTTCGAATGTTGATGGGCTTTGCACAGGCTTGCAGTTTTTCAAAAAATACTTTGCTAAAATTTAAGTATTTTTTATTATTAGAAAATAAAAATATATTACTGTGCGTAGCATATTATCCTGCTTCATTAAAACAGTCAGATCTAATTGAAATTCAGTTTTTCTGCCTTACAGCACCTATAAACGAATTATGACATAAAATAACATCAAAAACACATTAACACAAGATATACATCAATGCGACAAAACACGAAACAACGCAATACACAGATAGATAAACCAATAGGATACTTTGGTTTTCACAAAAATCTTAAACCGAAACTAAAATGGTGTATACAAAATAAATATGTACATTACAAAAGGTGTATTAATGAATATTTGTATATTATTCAAAAGGAGTTATAATTTTTTTACACAATTTATAGTTACTAATGGTTTTAAAAGGGTCACTAATTATGTAATTGCAAGTTGGAATTCTTAATCCAAACCGAGTCATTATGTCTGAACCAACAAAATGGTAATAAAATGTTTATAATAAAAAGTGCATCACTGATCGAACGTCTAATAAAAAGAAAATGCAAAAAAGGTTATATAGGAATGTAGCATAATCAAAATAAAATAAATACCTGAAATTTTTAAATTTTAATATAAGAACTTTTTCTTGCATACTTTCAATTCTTTTCTAATCAAAATCTTTTGATGCAGAGAAAATTTTAAATTTAATTAGATCTTCATTTGTTGCTAATAGTATTAGCTACATGTTGCTGAAAAAAAGCTTGGCATCCAATATAACTCGAAGGTCTTAAAAGAGGACACCACGTTTAATGTCATTACTTACATGTGATAATTCTGATTAATTAAATTAGTTTTTTTACTAAAGGTTATACAATAAATGCTATCGTAATTCAGAGACGTTTGTTAACTTGAAAATCAGATCCGGACAGCTGAAATATCTTGCTGAATAGTTTCACAAACATATTTCCCAATTACATTTTGTTTCTGAGCATATTTTCTTGATCAATTCTGATTACAGTTGGAATTTCATTTATTAAATATTAAAGAGTAGTTGAGATAAACTACTACTTTGCGGAACACTTAATACCATGAAATTGCATTTGCAAATTTGACTGCAAAGCGTCTATTTTTAAGATAATTAAAACATGTATACCACGCATTGCTAGACGAGGCCTAAAACTGACAATTTTTTAATCATAAGATAATGTTGGAACATATCAAAGGCTATGCTCATGTTGAAATAAATATAATATTTTATTTACTTCTGGATTTATACTGGTACACACACACACACATACATACATATATGTATATATATGCAGAAAAAAACCTTCCAGGTGGCTTCCGAATGGGGAGCCCGTTTTTTTTGGGCTTCCCATGCTGAGGCCATTCCGGGGGTTTCTCCGGGGGAACGGAGTTTTGCACAATTTTTTTTTGTGGTTTTGTTGAGTTTTAGTTTTTAGTAACTGTAGCATTATCATACCAAGCTAAAACATTAAAAAAATGTTTGCTTTTGTACAAAAATATTTTAATTAAGTGTGCATCAGTCAGTGAGTGGTTGTGTGTTCAACCATTTATCGGTAAATATTTTCTTGAAGTATTATTGACGGTTAAATTCTAGTCAGATAAAAGCTCGTGTTAAAAACGATATGCCTGATTGAAAAATTATGTGATTTTACAGAAGTAATATTTTTAGGAATAAAATTCATGTGCCTATAAATATTTTTTCGTAAAAAACTGCTAAAATACTACAAAACAAAGGTTTCTGACTAAAATTTAACCGTTAATAATACTTCAAGAAAATATATACCGATAAATGGTTGAACACACAACCACTCACAGACTGATGCACACTTAATTAAAAAAAAATTTCAAAAGTAAATATGTTTTAAATGTTTGAGCGTTATTTATAACATGTTAGAATGATAATGTTACAGTTACTAAAAACTAAAACGCTACAAAATCACAAAAAATATTTTTGCAAAACTCCGTTCCCTCGGAGAAACCCCCGGAATGGCCACCGCATGGGGAGCCCAAGAAAAGAAACGGGCTCCCCATTTGGAGGCCACCTGGAAGGTTTTTTTTTTCTGTTCCACTCACTGTTTCTTTGGTAGCCTGACTTGTTACAAGGGATTGTATTCCTACCACAGAAAATGCCACCATTTTGTCTGGGCAATCCGCCTTGGAGGAGCCGGGGCGCGAACCCGGGTCCTTCAAGTCACAAGGCAGGCGCTCTACCCCAGAACCAGAGTGGTAGAGCGGATACTTGCAGTCTTCTTAACACTGACATGATGTTATTCCACGAGTTTACTGTAGTTTCGTGTGTCATTAACACGTGCAGTAACATCTAACGTCGGTAACGAACAAATTTATGTGTTCTTATGTTGTTCGTTCAGCATGAATTATGCAATTTCATAACAGTGAAATATAATTTGTATAACTAGTCTGGCAATTTTTTAGTTACTTTACTGCAAACAAACTTACAATCCCGCTCTACAATAATTATATTGAAATATAGACTAGTAGACAGTAGATAGAGTAGTAGACAGAGCTTGCACTGTCGATGGTAAAGTTAATTTGAAATACATGTTAGATATAAAAGAGTGTGTTTAGTTAAAATATGCGTGTGGTTACAAGCATGAAGTTATTGTATAAACATTTTATTTATTTGGTTTTAAAGCCATAGAAAAGTTAACTTTTTTATATTACTTTTGGCTTTCTTATGTTTTATCGTGCTTAACAGGCACAGCTAATCCCTGGAAAGCTATTCAAACAACTGTATGCAAATAACTAAATACGCAGGTACTGGGGCAACACGAACCTTAAATGGAACACTATTTGATAGTGATTCGTTTATTTTCATGTAAATGAACAAATAGTTAAGGTTACATGAATATTTCTGTTCCATTTACAAAGAAAATTTACGGTTCACAACGGCAAACAGAATAAATCAACGATGAAACTTAACAGATAAAAATTGAAAAAACTACGACAATACAGAGATGCACAGGTGAACCAAGCGATATGAAGAAACAGTGATGACAGCAACAGTTGAGCGAAAAAAACAACAGATATTTTGAAAACCGCAATGATGATAGCGCAGACTAACACAGTATATGATTCCTAAGAGAACAGTTGCGACGTTTCGGTAAAAAGATCTTAGGGCACAAACATACTGATGTTTGTCATGACATACAGTTTAATTAGTAATGGCGTTTGTCCGAAACTAGATCTTGAATTAATTTACCTATTATTTAAAATGTTGTTTGTCAGTGGAAATTTTATTTGATGAACTATACTGAATTTGTTGATATTCACATAGATACTGACTTTCTTTAAAAAGATTTGTGTTTTGTTTGTTTTATGTGTATATTTGTTTACACTTCTGTTAACAAGGCACAGGTATTAGTGCAGAGAAGCTTACTCAAAAGAGGAACCTGTTTCTGTAACAAAACGTGTCAACAACGTAGTAAAAAAAGGGGGAAAGTAGGGTTACCAGATTTATTTAGACAAGGAATTTAATTTTACAAAAATTACAGTGGTAGGAATTTTAAAAAGTACTTAAGGGATCGTCAACTAACCTAAAAATGTATTTTCAAGCATTATATTTGTAAAAGAGTTTCCGGAGGAGGGACTGGCTTCTGCCCTCCCCTTCCACAAATACTGTCTACACCCATGGTAAATGTGTAAACAAAATCACATGTAGTTACACGCACGAGAACATGATATACTCTAAAGACGTGAATTAAAATTTAGGAGACCGTAATATTTGATAGTTTTACTTATAATATTAGATGTCTATAATTTTTCAAGACATGTGATGATAGTTTACATGGAGTACCTACTATAGTCTGAAAATAAGTTTTTGTAATGTTATGCAATAATCGTACACTCATGCCTGTAGCATAAGGAATCACTACAAGGCAATATGATGATGAGAAAAGATACACTATCGAAGTTTATGGACCGAGTCGTAAGACACTATATTCGTATTCCAGAGAACATAGGTTCAAATCCCGACTGGTAATTGTCATATCATTTAGACGTGAAACGTTTAAAAAATCACAGCGAAATATATGGGTATAAGAAAAAGTCTGAGGAAAAGGTGTGTATCGTCTTGCTTATAATTTTTCTAATTATATAGGCCCAACTAGCATACATACACCTCGACCAGAAGGGCCCCTTAAATCAGAAATAAAGTGGTAGAAAATACCTTCTTTCAAACTAAGAAGCGCAACGCTTTTTCCCATCCCCCCTCCTCTCCATGTTAATGCTTCGCCCTTGGAAAGTGGCAAATAAACTTTCGTGTTTAAATAGGTTGCGGGTAAGCTAATGGATTCACAGACGCTTCCGCTGAATGCAAATGCCAAATCCACGACCTCGTGTGCTTGCTTGGCTGGGAGGACTACATCTGCATCCCTTGCGATATAATTCGGGAGCTAAGCAAATAGAGCCACGTGCGTGGAAATAACTTGCGCTAATGGATTCATTGGGTGACTGTTCGGAAACTACCAAGCGCATGCGGAGTGGTATTCACCAGGCAGTCAACACAGTAGTTACCTGACACCACTAAAACAAAATTATTATCATTCCGCTGGTTGTTCTACCGTGACGAAATGCTACGCATTTTACCAAGCATAACGTACTGTGTTATTTTTCTTGGCTTGTTAAGTTTGATATTATGTGTAGTAGAACAGACTAGCATCACAAAAGCTGAATAAAATGTTTAGAAAATATTTTTACTAACATTAAATACATGAATACAATTATAGCTAAAATCAATTGTATCTAAAAAATATTGTGCTCTATAGTCGTGTGTGAGTTTATATTACGTATATATTTTTCTACTACCATTTCTTGAATTGGTCTCAATTCTGTGATAGCAAAATAAAAATTACTTTTTATTTTTTTTTTTATTTCTATGGTTATCGAGTACATATCTCACTTAGTTGTGCACATCGCCACGTACCCTAGTCGGTGAAGTTTTGATCACTACTGACTGGGATACAAACTTAATCTTAAAATATTGAAATTTGACATTTAGAAATGTAATTTTTCCATTTTCGCATGGTTTTACGATGCCTATAGGCCTATGCTCTAATCTTATCCAGGATAATAAAACATACTGGACTCCAAGAGTGTTTGTATCGTCGTACCGAAGAATCGTACCGGAGGAATTCAATGCATTACAGACTGAAATATCTTTCAATTTATAAATTATTGTAGCAACACCAATGAAGTTCTCTCTCTCTCTATCTCTCTCTCTCTCTATTTCTCTCCCCCTCCCGCCTCCTATTTCAGCTATGACAGGTCGAAAAGTACTTTACTTTGCACCATAAATAATTAAAAATTAAAAGTGAAAGAACGATGGGAACAAATCTATATCTAGGAAAAGCCTTTTACTGTTATTCGTTTAAAGTATAAATTATTCATTACTCTTTGAAGATAGACTCGTACCACAATTGCTACCGAGAACTTGGGTTAAATTTGTGCTGATGAAGAGTTCGCTGCTGTTTCCCAGCATCATGTATTTTCGCTATTATTTCGATATTATTACCTAAACAGCTATTTAAAATTTTCATTTGAGCTTTTTTGGAGTGCAATTTTTAGCGGATCAGTAAATTTTAAGTTTTTTCGTCATATTATTTATACTCCATGGATTTTCTTCAAAATTTAGTTTTTAATTACGAACTGAATGTTTATGTCTTAAAGGTCTGAACATATGGGCGTTTTAGTTTCACTATGTGAATCGAGGAAAAGTTGATTCATTTCTTACATCTGCTTGTAACGTAATGGTTTTCAGTTTTTTAGTCACTCATTCATGTGCGGTCTGGTTAATGCTATTGCTTCGAACATAATCGATTATTCTTAGGATAGGTTATTTGTCGAATGTGAATTTTAGTATTGTGTTATCATTTCTTGGAACGTGTTCACGATTATTTTTTTTTTTTTCGGCATTTGAATGTCTAAACGGAGTCTTCTTACAAAAAAATTTTGGTTCTCTGTAAAGTCGGTTTACGGACGATAGTTTAACGTGACAACGTCATAACATAACAATGATGAAATGATTGCATACTTTTATGAATAAAATTGAATCATTTTTATTGAATTATGATTATTTTTTATGGATACAAAGGAGTGAAATGAAATCTACAATTTAATTGATAAATTTACTTTTATTTGCACTCATTAATTCACACATGTTTATTACTTTAACGAACAGATTATTTTAACTATAACTTTTATACATGTTTGCTATTTAACTTCAAGATCGTCGAGAATGTTTTACGCTTTTTCGCAATTACACATTTAACGACGAAGTTTGTTCGTCGTGAAATTAAACGTAGAATTGAATAAAAATGCCCTTGCAGTTAATAAAATAAGTATTAGTAAGTTTAAGAAAGAATTTCGGCTTTAATCTCCAACCCAGACGCTCGTGGTGCGCTGGGACCGAGATTAAAATTCGTCGAGAATATTTTACGTTTTTATGTCTTCCAGTGCTCAAAATGATATGCAATTGTGGCCCCGGGCACGAATTTTTATTTATAATTCATTAATAATAACGCCCTTCGCGATAAACACAGGTAAATATGTATTAACGAGTGCCTGGTTGCCGCGGAAGCGGATAGATAGCGCGATTCGTTCGGTTCGCGTCCGTCACCGTAGATGGCAGCACCGTAGGGGAATCATATTATTTCGTTTTTATAATACGATTTTATAACAAATACGCATCCCAAATACACCAAACGTATTTATAATGTGTTACAATATTTTTTAAAACATCGTGCAAAAGATCCCGGGTGTAATTTGAATTATTATTTGTAACTAAAACACCATTGTTCGTACAAAAACGTATTTGAAAATTCAACATTACTTTTAAATAACCGTACCGATTGTGCTGAAAATCGGTGGACGATCGTTAAATTACATAATATTAATAATTCAAACGACGAAAACATGATTGAAAAGTCAAATCGATGGTTTTTCCAATCGAGTGGAAGAGAGATGCGGTGCAAGCGTACAATGAGCGTAACGGGACACATCATAGTGGGACAATGAGCGTTACTGGACACATTTTCGTGCGTGCAGCCGGTGTTCATCGATTTATTAGACGTTGTCACGTCAAAAATTAGTGTACTTATGCACGCGTATTAGGAGTTATATTTACTTGGCGTCATAAAAACTAACGTTAATTTTGCAAATAATTAATAGAAATTAATTAATAAAATTACTGGTATTATATTATCAATACGGTTGTAAATTATAAATTCAATCAAATTAAAATAAGAATAATCAACATTCAATATTAATATAAACACGTATATAAAATTAATTATCTAATTTAGTAAAACAATCGAGATAAATTGTAATTAATAATAAAAATCAGTACATTTTGCTGAATGTTTATTGTGATTTATTAATTTTAATTATTTATTAAATAAAAATGTAATAGAGTATAATGCAAATAAATTACATACTCGGAAACATAACCTCACTTATGTAAATATACTTGCCAATAGTTTATAAACACAATTTCTATCACTACTATTCACAATAAACGAATTTTTTTTTATTATATGGACCGGTATTCAATATCAGACACTAAAGTATATGATTTTAAAGCACATATATAATTTAAATACACTTGAAAAAGTTTGTATTGAAATTTCTATCATTAATATCTCACATTAAATAAATTCTAGTGATATGGACCCGTTTTAATTATCAATCACTAAAGTATAAGATTTTAATAGCACGTCTTTTTTTTCTTTCATAGCGCGCCTAAAGAAGTATAACTTCAAAAAGACGCAGTGACAGAACCGACGAGCAAGTCGCGTTTTTCAATTACAGCTGTCAAGGATGTGGGCGAATGAGCTGAAGACAGCTGTCGCTATGACGTCCCTTTTCATTTCGGTCTTTGCTACACGGTCCGCAAGACACCGACGCTGCGCTGACCCAGCATGCGTGTGCAATTGTTTCTATCGTCTAACAAGCATTTCGAAAAGACAGGGAACATCGGGGAAACTGGGGATGATTCTAGAAATTAAAAGGTGAGGTCAAAACGTGGGAAACAAGAAAAATTGACAAAATGTTTAGTTATCGAACTCAATTAGTAATTTTCAAGACATGTGGGTTCCTTTGATATCTTAAATTCAGTCTGTATTTCAAACACAGATTTATTCGTTGTAAACCCATCTGTTTTAATTAAACGCAAGAGAAACAATCTATGAATAAACTTTTATATCGATTCAATGAATTTCAGCTCAACCAGATGTTGTTATTGATTCACGCGTGCACAATAACGTATTGTTTCACAGTTTAATTAAATATAGTGGTTATATATATGTATATATACATATTGGATGTTGGGGGTGTATGTATATTTTTTCATGTAGAAGGTTTTTATGCTATCCATTTTTTTTTGTAACTCGTCGCAGGATGGTGCTGCAGCGCTATAGTCTAAACCAAACGAATGCCATGGGTAAACAGAAAATCATAGGTCATAGACATGCAAATAGTAATTGTGTGTCATTTCTCTATGTCCACCACACTGTCACATATCGCTATCACCCTGTGTCCAGTCCGGGCAACGCCGTTTATTGCAGCTATAAATAACAATTATTCTTTTATTTGTAGGCAAATGAAATTTGTATCACACGCAACCAAACTATCTTTGGACGTCTTATCTCTGTCAATAAACATTAAATATTTTTTTATCACACGCAACTTAACTTCTCTCATCTTCAGTCATCAATAGAAAATCTCGAAAAGAAAGTTTTCCCGAACATCACCAACAACTTTAGGAATCATGATGGCTATCTTAGCTCCAAAAATGATGATGTCAGTCGAATGAATATTAAGATTCAATTGAAAATTCCTTGTGCCACAAGCAACACGTCATGACAAATACGATTAGGCGTCGTACGTCGTTCCAGCACGACAGAGTTAATAGCGTAGGGTCACAATACCACGGCAACATTAACACGACGAACTCTAATATGGCTGTCGGCAAATCAATCCAAACCAAATCCGTCCATAAAAAAATGCAGCATTTAGTGCGCCAAAAACAATGTAGGCCCAATAGGAATTCTTTATTTACTCTTGATAGCTGAAGTGCTATAACAATATAACATATTGTCGTCTGTTGCAAAAAGTGAGATTAATTTTATTTTAGATACGAGGATGCAATCTGATAAGGGACAGAAATTAATTCCGCTGTTAACTATGCTAAAAATTAAAAATAATGATAATCACTTGTAGTCACACTACAAATGTGAAAATGTGAAAGAGTACCCAAACGTAAAACAAAAATTTCGTGTTTCACCGTAAAAATTTAGCAAGTAGGTAAATATTTTTGAAGTTTAGTTCTGTAATGTTTCCGTTTTGCCTTTCCGTCTTGGGGTACGACACGGCCAAATTAGAAACAGAATATATTTCTTGCGGGAGGTCGGGGCGCGTATTTCGTAGTGTTGACTTCACGGCGACCTTGCATTTCATTGGCTGCTGAGCGTGTCGGGGCTGTCGTGACATTGTGACGCCAGCGCGTGGGTGTGGGTAGGGACGTAACTAGAAAAAAGGGGGAGGGGCAGACGGTTATCGTGTTCTGGGCGCCGCATTTGGGGGACGCTAAACTGGCAGAATAATTTTTTGCTATAGATATTTACTTGAACATCGTAGCTAGTGTTATTATAACACAAAATAATTTTGTAGGGCAGATGATCTGAATTGTTTGTATTGAAAGATACATACATGCAAATCGTCAAATATAAAAAAAAAAAAAAAACTGGTATCTTTCGCGTACTATCCAACTTGTTATGTATTAAAAATGAAATGACAGCGAATAAATCCATTTATCTACCATCTAAGTCGAATAAAAATTATTTGAAATAGCGGAATTAATGTGTGGTGGCAATATGAGGTGTAATCGGGGAAGGTTTTCGTTTGTTTCGCTTAAGAAAAAAAAGGAAGGGGGGAGGGGGGGGGGCAAGATATGTTCTCGCCCCGGGAGGAATACTAGTCTAGTTAGATACGTACTGTGTGGGAGACCTCGAAATTCACGCCGAAGAAAACACGCTTCGGGAGCAAAGTCAACGGTAAATCACGGTGCAGTGTGCACCTCCCCTCCCCACAACCACGGGCAATCCTGGCGCTGTTGCGCTCGGCGGAAGGAACGTGTTCTATCGACTCTACTAGAGCTGTAGCAAACCGTATGTTTTCGTTACTGAGTAACGGGTGCGGCATCTAGTAACGAGTAACGAAACGTTACACACGAATGCATTTCGTTACTCGCATCTTTCGTATGTTTCACGCATGCGCGCGCGTATTCGTTACAAAGAACGATGTTTGTTTATTAATAAAAGTATAATTTGGAAATTCGTCGTCCAAGTTTTTTACTGTTTATTAAAGGTATTGTGTGTATAGACAAAGTTTTAGATTCGAACAGAAACAACGTAAGAAAGTATTTTTTACAAATTATAAATATGTATGTTTTTGTATTTTATAATCGCGTATTTTCACGTTTTATGTTCTTATCTTAAAAGATATATTATAATAAAGCCGCTCTAATGAGAGTTAATTGTTTCTTGGTTAACAAAAGCTGTTAATTATCAAATATTTTTAATTGTTTATATTCGATTTATTTGTATTTACGCGACGTCATACTGTACGCGTGCGAAATACGACTCGATTCGATGCTGTTACATAACATAGCATATGCCATGTAATGCGGTATCAGAAGTAACGAGTAACGATACGAAAGTAACGAGTACTAATTGTTATAGTAACGAATACATACGGGTACACATTTTTTCGTTACTTTTACACCTCTAGACTCTACTGTCAGTTGTGGCGTCGGCGAGGGAAGTTGGTCACGCGTGCTCGCCAGCCATTACTTCTTTTTTTTTTTTTATCGATCGAGGGGGGGGGGGGGGGGTTCTCGCCGACGCCCATACGCGCCGCATTCGTGATGAGTTATTGGGGTCGAGCGTCAGTTTCCCATTTCTCTGCGGCCGTGTGGGTGGGGAAAAGGGGGGGGGGGGGTGAGGGGGTTAAACGCGCGAGTGCGAGATTCTCGTGACCACCGACCGATGCAGCGAGTGCAATGCGGCCGGGCGGTTGAACTTGAATCGCACGATCGATCTGTTCCTGTCGATTTTGTCGCGGGTGGAGGGCGCTGTTGGAGAAGCTGGCTTCCAAACTTTCAAATAAAAAAAACTAATCTGTTCAGTTTTCTGGCGGTCTCTGAAATGTTTCCGTTTGAAACACATTTGGACACATGGGCGTAACCAGGGAGGGGTAGGGATGTGCCGAACCCCATTATCTAAATCTGTATTTATTTATCAATAATAATGAAAATTACTAACCAGTTTGAAATGACATTCTATTAGAGCCATTGAAAATGCAAACTTATATATGCAGCCTTATATTCAAACATGCACTGACATTTTACATTTAGGATTTTAAAGTTTTGCAAACTGCACTTAAGGTTCATCAGATAGTTTCAAAATGTTATTTAAAGCATCTTAATTTAAAAAAAATCCCTTTCTGCCTCCAGGCGTAGGTAGATTTCGAAATACCTATTTCTATGTAAATTTTAGGAAAATTTTATCAACTCCTGGAACATTTTAAGAACTTAATATATTACATAACATACTATATGTTCGCCAATATTCAAAAAAGATCGATTAACATTTTATCATGTTCCATGCATCGAAAATATTTTGAATGTTTTTAACTCAATTAATCCAGCATTCCGTGACTTAAAGAATTTTCATATTATGCCTACTAAGGTAGTTATGCAATTATGTTTGACCTTTAAACACTATTTTCATTCCTAGTCATATAATGTTTTTTGGACAAAGGTAATATTAAAATTGTTAAAAATAAATTCAGACGAATTTTATACTATTTGAGTTTTGATTTTTTTTTTAAATTCAACCCCTGTTTATACGGCAATAGTTAGTTTCACAAAAAATTATTTCAGCCAAAGCTTTTAGAAAAAGTTTAGGAGTTTTACAGTAAGTTATAATGGATTTGATAGTATATCTATTTTTTTTTAAAAATGCCATTTTGTCTATCTACCCTTGTTATTGCCACCGCTTGAATTAATGGTTTGTTACATAACATTTGCTGTAGACAAAAGTTATAACCATATTTTAAAAGTTAAACAAAAATAAACATTAATTTGATAGAGTACATTGTAGGAAAGTTTTATTTATTTTCTTATTTCAACCCCAGGTTTTTTCAACCCCTTGCAGTAATGGTTTGTATTATCATAAATTGTTTCAAACAAAAGTTTTAGATAAAAATTACTAGATTTCCAAACAATGTGAACGGATTTGATGGTATGCATACTATGGGATTAATTAGTTTCTTTTTTATTTTAACCCTTCCCTATCCACCCCTTGCAGTTATGGATGGTCAAATAAAAATTTATTTCAGGCGAATGTTGTCGATGATGATTGAAGGTTTTACAATAAAACATAACTGATTTAATAGTGTACTTGGTACGGAAATTATGATTTTTTTTAAAAATTCTACCTTTTTATATTTTTTAACCCCTTGCAACAACGGTTCATCTAATCAAAAATTGTTTAATTTAAATTCTAAGAATAAAAAATCAGTTTGTACAAATTCGATGTTGTGCCTACGAAGGGAGTTACAATTTTTTTTGCCCTCGTACCCTTGTTTTTTCAACCCCTAGCAGTTATGGTTGGTCGAATCAAAAATGTATTCAGACAAAAGATTTTAGTAATACTCCTACGAGTGATAATACGTTCAAATTGATGTGATATTTTACTTTTTATGTGAGTTACAGAGATTTTTCTGTTTTTCAATAAACCTTCCCCATTTCTACCCGTTTGGTCAAATAGGCCGATAAGTAGTTTTGTTTCCGGATTAAGTTTTTAAACTATATTTTTAGAAGAGTTATAATGGAAAAACGTGTGTTTATAAAAAAATGTTTTGGTATAAAACAACCAGTACGGATTATTGAAAGCACTTAAGGGACTTGCATTACACCTTTATATTCATTTCTCCGCCATATAGTGTTATTGTTACAGCTCAACGAAAAGACTGCGCGCTTGTTCAGAGCCTTGCGCTTAGAGGCGATACCGCGCTATAAATACCAGCGAGCGTCGCGCTTATCATCCGTCTCACAAACACACATAAACCCCTGACTCGGCGGGTCTCTTAAGCCACAGCTGGCAGTATACAGCTTCCATGCAGCATCTTATGCCTCGACAGGGCACGGTATCTTGTTTTGGACATCCTTTGAAGTCAGTGTTTATGGACTTCATGTTTTTATTATGAACACTTGTCTAACCAGTTATTTCCTCCCGGCAGTTATTAACTGAATCCGGTTCGTAAATATCAAAATGTAACTACTTTAGAAGCTCATGAAAAAATTGTGTATGCCCTGTCGTTAAAAAAATTATGACAACTTAAATTTTGAATTTTGAGCCAAAAACTTCGCCAAATTAAATGCCGCCTTACACTGCAGAGCACGCGTGGTGGCGTGGGCTTCTGAGCAATGTTGCCAATGCAGTTGTTCATTTATACCTTTATGCGAAACCCAAAATACCCGCTTTTACCCGCACTTCTAAAAAAAATCGCCAGGCAAAAATTAAACAAAGTAGTACTGAAACTAATTTTTTTCGGACTTACACCTTTATGATCGCTTAATGCAAATGAAAGGATGGAAAATTAATTGTACACTCAATGAGGATAAGATGTACTGATTTTTTACAGTTCTTGAACATATATTTATGCTTTTATAGCTGTATATACTTATCAAATAAACAAAACTATTATACATCTAAAATTAGTCTAGCCAATTATGTGAAATTGTTTTGGTTGTTTTATAAGAACTGAAAGCTGTCAACGTCAAAAAGTTGGTTAAAATAGCTCGAGGTTAAGTAGTTAAATCATATATATTATATACCTAAATGATTACCACCTGTGCTGAAATGCACTGATAAATTTTCAAGCTATGCATATTGAAAATGTTAGATCTGGGAGACATACTTCCAATGGTTATGGCAGAAACCTTTTCCTTTGTTTCGAAATTAAAAAAAGTGTTATTTATTATGGTACAAAAATACCATCATTTTACCCGAAAACCTGAGAATACTCACAGTTTTCCCCGAAGTAGTTTAAAATACCTGAAATTCGATTGCACATTGCACACTCTCAAGAATGCACTTAGTAAATGTATCAAAATTCGAGCATGTTAACTATTGATCTGGGAGAAATCACAGCGTAGAAGCTGACAACCTTACAGTGTGACACTGGCCTAAGGAACCAAATAGTGCCAACCCGACACGGCCAGGGTACACGTCGGCTGTTCTAAAAACATTGTTGTTTTTTCTATGCTTTCCGCTCGGCTCCATAGGTCGTTACGCACTCTTGGTGAACATACAGCGTGTCCAATAAAGAATGCCCCAATTATAAATTTTAATAGTATCAACTGTAAGTGTTGTAGAATGTTGATTCAAGGTCACAACCAAAGAGAAACGCAAACAGTTTTAGATAAGCGCATGCGCGAATACTGCTTTGTTTTCTCGCTCGCAGCTCTATACCTACGCAAAATGGCGACTCCTGAGCGCAAAGCTATTTGTGTTCTGCAATTGGCTAAGAGCTTTGAATATATATATTCAATTATAAGAGTGAACATGTAATTTCAGTTCAACGTGCGTTTCGTTTAAAGATTAATTGTTATCCTCCATGTGGCAAGTGGCAAAAACATCCGCTGTTGGTCGCAATGACAAGAGCTCTTTTTCACTAGCCTCCACGTTCACCTGACATAACGCCTTGCGATATATTTTTTTTAATTTTGGGGCTTTATAAAATATTGTGTCTACGTTACGTCGCTACCTAGTGATTTGCCAAAGTTGAGACACATAATTGAAGAAGCTATTGCCATTACTCCGGACTTGTTAACCAAAATGTGGGAAGAATTTGGACTGTAGGTTGGAAGTGTGCCGTATAACTAAAGTTTCACATATTGAACATTTGTAAGAAAACTTAAATTAGTTCACCCCCAATACGTTGCATGATTTATTTTAAAAAGTATAAATTAAACTGTTATAATATACCATTGAGACTGGGATATTCTTTTATGGACATCCAGTATTCGAACGAGTAAAGCATTCTAAGAAAAAGACTGCGCCAAAGGAGAATTTTCATCCTTCTTGGCTGCGCCCCACTGATACGTATTTCCTCTCCTTACTTATAGCTTATCTCTCACTCTCCTCCCCCCCCCCCCCCTTCTATCTTACTTCTCCCTCCAAGAGCGTACGCAGAATTTCATTTCGTGGGAGGATGATAGAACCTCTTTGCCCGTTGTTCGCTTTAAAATTATTTCCTTTTGTTGGTGGGAATGAGACAGACGTTTAGGATTTGGGCAAAGAGTGAGGGGGGGGGGGGGGGGAGAGAGAAAGAATCTCCCATACACCCGCCCGTTTTTTGTGTGGTCCTTTTTTCTCTTCGCAAGACGTTCGACACGCAATACATAGGGGCATGCATTTTTCGCGAAAAGATCTGAACACTTATTAGACTGCAACAAGGTATACCCGCACCTGTTATTTCTTCCTTGTGATTGGCGGCCGTCTGCGAGAGAAGTCGTTGCCTTTATTTGACCGAGCCACTCAGAACGCGTTTGCTTCCGCACTGGATTATCGTGATTGGTGTCGTTACGAAATACGTGTACCTGAAAGAAACTCGCCCAATCACCGAAACACAGACGATGCTACAGTGTTTTAACTTTCAGCTAGTCTCGAAATCTTTTCGCGAAATCTGCATGCCCCCTAGCAATACACTATACGCGTACAGTGGCGTAGCCAGGATTTGTGTATGGGGGGTGTTAAGAAGCATGGCCCCCACCCACAAGTATTAAAGGGGGGGTCCGGAGGTCCTCCCCCGGGAAAATTTTGGTTTTTAAGGTGTAAAATATTGCTATTTTAGCTGTTTTCGGTACATAAAATTTAAATATTGTAATGGCAAAAAATTTATTAAATTTAATATGAAATTTGTTTGAGTGATGGATAAGAAATTAATTAAAGATTTGTAGCTAAGGGGGGGGGGGGGGTTGAACCCCTAACCCCCCCCCCCCCCTGGCTACGCCCATGTACGCGTACTGTCTCAGTGTGCGGCAGGTATGAGTGTGCTGGCAACTGCCAACAAGGCGGATTGTTTCCGCTTCGTTTCCGATCCTGCGGCGTCGTTTCGCAATGGTGAAAACGTGCATTCGTGCGGTTAACATCCCTCCCCGCGGAGCGAGGGCCCCCGCGGGCGCAGCTCGGAGCCTGGAACCAGGTCGTCCCATTTTTACGTAACTGCCCCGGCGCTGACCGCGGCCCGGAGACACGCGCGCCGTGTCACGTGGTTGTATTCCGACCCGCGGTGCCAGCTCGACGACTCGCGGCAGCGGGGAGGGCGGGTCGGGTCGGCGGTCCAACCGTCCGCGAGGGCGAATGAAAGTTATCGCCTCCCTCCCCCTCCCTTTTTTTTTTTTACCACGGTCACACGCGTTGACACTTGAATCCTTAGTGTACCATTGTCATGGCTTTCGTGCCGTTACCACGGTACGTGATAATCGTACGTGTACCATTATCGATCCTTGTGCCACGATGACGCATTATTTGAAGGCAGTGTAGATAAACAGTGAAACAGGTGTGTGTAAAAAAAAATTGTTATTAAAAATTGTTCTAAATAACATTGCAAGTACTTTTTTTTAATTCGCTCGGCTTATTATAATATATATTGTACCTATATATTATAATATACAATATATTTCTTGTAGTATTACAATTTCTTGGCAACTAGTTTCTAAAGGAATCCTTGGTAAAAATCACGCTAATTTTTAATTCCGTACAGATATTAACCTCAGCATTTGCCTGGAGAATTTTTTTTTATATTTTAAATTGTGAGTTTAATGTAGTTTAGTTCGTAAGCCCTTCTTTCTCACCCGCCGCTGATCAGCCAACCGGCACAAAAGCGTGAGCATTTTAAAGCCCGTTCGTAATTAAAAATAAAATTCAGTACCCGCCAGTGATGTAAATATCTAACCTCGGTAACGAGCAAATACATTTGATCTCATGTTGTTCATGGTGCAAATCAACTTATAAACCGAAACTCGACACGTAATTTAACGTAGAATTTTTTTTTTAAATGTAGCCGATAAAATAAATAAATAGTCGCTTTCGGTAAAAAAGTTGCTTTCACAATACCTAAATTTTTGTATGCGAATCACACGCGTACTTTGTGCGCCCGCCGCTAGAATTAACTCCCTAAATCGTAAACGTTACTTGTCAACATCGCCCTTAGATAGTAATTAGCAGGACGAAACAACCCGAAATTTAAACTATTAAAAAGTCTTTCTTTAAACCCCGGCTTTGGACATGATTTTCGACAAGGAATGTTATTAAAATAATGTTAGTCTTGTTAAAATTCACTAATCAGTTAATACTGTAACGTTTCCGCACATGTTAGAAGTTACACTACTGTGGTTTACCTAAAGTATTAACCTGAAACATTTTAAATCACATATTATAACACTAAGTATATGTTTGTTTATTTATTTTTGCTTAAACGACTGAAATTAGTGTGTACATACTTCCTACAGCAAACCTTAACCTTAAACTGATTTGACATTACTATATTATAATTTTATTAAAAAAGTAAAAAAAAAAAACTCCAGTGACGAGATTTCAACCACTACCTTTGAGGTTACCAAGCGCGCACTCTACCGCTGTGCTACTTAGCCTATTGGAAATAATAAGGGAAATATGTATTATACCTAATCACTGTAATGCCAGTTTCCTTAGGTATTTTCAAACATGCGATTATTTTTTACAATGATTATTTTAGTCTAACAAATATATTCCAGGGTAGTTTCAACTATCATAGGGATTCATTTGGCACACAAATACGTTTGGTATGTATCCTAATGTTTACGAACGTGACTATATATGGGTTTATGTTGCTACTCGTGGGTACACCATATTGGTGACATATTTCCGTTCATCGACTTCCGTTCTATGTTCACGAAATTATTCCTACCAAATGCCTTGTACCGAGAGCAAAGATGTTTACACATCAAAAATAAAATGTAATTTACCGTTTGTTTAGAGGTGTTATGGTTTTAAAATGCCGTGCCAGGTGTGCTAACCTAGAATTTCTCGCACCGAGGTCGGTCCATAGCTTCACGGAGGTCAGCAAGAAGCTGCAGGCAAGTGGAGACCGCTGCAGTCCTGAGCTGTAGTGACGTGTAGCCACAACGCAACAAAGATCTAAGGCTTTCACGCCCACTGTCTGAAAGTGTCTTGGCTTGCATGGTTTAGCCGCGTCGAGGGTCGAAGGTTTCACCAACGCAACGTTTTGGTCTGCATTGCAGTGGCCATCATCAGTAAAGGTGCTACTGTGAAGATGGCGATTAGCAACATCGACCGAAACGTCGCAACACTTTGGCCTCGACGCGGTTTACCCCTAAAGCCAAGCAACTTTCACAAACATAACATCGATTTATTTACTCGTGACAGTGATTTCGACGTGCTTCAGTTGACAACGTTTGCAACTACGTTCAGGTGGAAATTTATAACGACAGCTTATTGCAAAACTATTTTTTTTAATATGTGAATCAATTCACAAGAGTGTTAAATCGGGTCGTTACCACAACGCCGAATTACCACAACGCCGAACGTACAATAACGCCGAATACCATAACGCCGAATTCCAAATTGACCACAACGCCGACGACCCGAAAACTGCTGTGTACCACAACGCCGAATGACCACAACGCCGAATGACCATAACGCCGAAAAATGTTGCTGCGGGAGTGCCAAATGAGCAAACTGAAAACTACTAAATGAATTTATGTGTGTTTCTCAAAAGTACCTTAACGCCGAAATACCACAACGCCGAATGCCATAACGCCGAATCGGTAATTGACAATAACGCAGAATTAAATGTTGACGATAACGCCGAAATACAAATTGACCATAACGCCGAATCCATACTTGACCACAACGCCGAATCCGTATTTGACCACAGCGCCGAATCCCTAACGTGTTGCCTACCAGCCAGGAACCTAAACGCAGTATTTGGAAACTTATTTTCTTTATAACGAAAGCAGCAAAGTTTAGAATCTTATCTGTAGTTGTAAAGTGGCACAATTAATTAAAGTAAGTTATAATTGTCAGTTATTATATGAATTGTTAGCGATGATTAGTAGCCCCGGATACTTGGTGAACGGAATAGTTATTTATAAAATCATTCCTCTCGAGCTGTCTCCTCAGTTAATGCTTCGTTATCATTTCATGATAGCATTTAAACTCACTTCCATGTATCATTATTAACCCGCATGCCTAAGTTTCATTGTGCACTGTGGAGGTACATATAGCTGAAGTAGCTATTCAAATGCTTGGAAAACATTTAAGTCTTGCAAGATGACTACATAACATAATTATGCATTATATTAAGGTGGTTTGGACGCAATAATAGTTGTAGTTTTATATTTGTACCAAACAATGTCCAACTTTTAACCATTGATTCCGGTTTTCAATGGTTTCCCGAAAGGATAATGCTGAAATGGCGCGGTTGAGATATTCGGGCGTTTTTAGGGTCTTGAAAATTACATTTCATAAATTCCTTACATATCGTAGGGGTTTGTGAATTTTTTCATGTTAAGAATAAATCTTGTTCTAGCCGCAAATGCGTTCTTAAATGCGATATAAATGTGTTTAACAAAAAAAATAAGCATAGTACACCTAATAATTTTTTCTTGAACCATTCGTATTTATGTTACAGATTTTATGAAAGTATAATTAGCGAACATATTTGCTGTTTTTTTTTATTCCCAGGGGCTTTATCTTGAGCCTAGCGTAGATAGAAATTAGTGTGATGCAATAAATAATAAATTAAATATTATTTACTTGGATACTGTAAATTGTATGCACCTAATTATAAATTTATCTTATTAAAGCGTAGCGACGAATTAGTAAAATAGCATGTATGTAAACTGATAGAGCTAGAGTTAGGTCCCGTTCGTAAGTTTACTGCGTTCAAGAAAGGTAATTGGTTTGTGCAGGAGCGCAAGAACTAACTATTCTCTATACCGCGAGGGTAAACGTTGCTTCCGAAGAGCCCGCTAGAATGCGTGGAGTGCTCTGCTAGAGGTGCTTGGCGCGGCCATTGTGCTAAGGAAGGCGCGCTGTTGTCACTTACTCGTCTGTTCTTTTCCAAGTGAACGAAGTGCGCCGGAAAGTCCAGAACACAAAACGTGACAACTTCGTAGTCGACAGTGTGAATATTTATGTAAACTAAATATATGTATGTTCAGTTCGAAAGCGTAGGTCAGATATTTTATTGGGTTTGCCATAAATTTACGTTGCCGTGATGCAGTAGGTACTGTGCGTATAGTGAAAAATCGTTACGTTTTTCTAGTAAGGCCTGTTCTAAAATACAACGGTAACGGAACAGACGGAACCGAAAACGAAAACGGATCGTTGTTCCGTTCCGTCCGTATTTTTCTCTTTCTACAACTACACAGACCCGTAAGAAAAACAGCCGGTAAATAGCAAGCGTGGCGTCACATAAAACTAAGAGTATCAAATTAATTACTTTTTAAATCTTTGTATATGTACGGTAGTATATCTGGAAATATATTAAATAGACATTTGGAAAGGAATTCAGAAATAATGGAAGGCATAAATCTCCTCGTCTTACGTTTAAACATTTCATTTTAAAGTTTTTCTCCAACTTGTCATATATATAGTAAATATTTTACCATGAAAATCAGCAGTTCGTTAAAATTCATCACGACGAAAAACACACGAACAATTAAATCACAAAACTTGTTTACATTTTGTTTCTGTAAAATAAAAATAAAAAAATAAAAATTTTACAAAAATAAATCAAAACAAATTGCGGGAGGTTATGCCGTCCACCCTGGATAGTCAAGGTCACTGTGCGGAATGAGCGTTTTGTAGTAGGAGTGTGGGGGTGGTGGTGGAGGGTTAAACCAAATATTTTAGAATGACAATATAGGAAATTCGAGCCTTTTAACATGGTGAAAGCTGGCGACACCCGACAGCAGCGACCCTGGTGGCTTTGCCTAAAGGAACGCCCGCGAAATTAAAATTCCCATGCATTACAATGGGAGATACCAGCACAGATTTACTCTCGTCTCTTGAAATATTGTTGTTATCGTGAAATAAATTTACGGTCAATATATTTTTACTGAAACAGAGTATTCATATTTCAAAACAGTTACCCAATTTACAGAGCTATATTGATTTTTAAGACCATTAAATATAGTGTTACTGTAAACATAACAGACAACCAAATGACGCAAATCAGACAGTTTTTAATAATGAAACATACTTAACTCTAAACCTGAAATTTTATAAATCACATATTTTATAAATATTCCGTGAAAGTTGAAAAAAATTTCCTCGAGGAACTGCTTACAGTGAAAAAAACAACTTAAAAATTGAATATGAATTGTCCCGAACCAAAATTAAGTATTTTTAATGTTGCTAATTTGAAGTCAACCAACCAAACACTTATAAAATTGAGATTAATTTAATTTATTTAACATAACCAAACACTTAAAACTAATTTACATTATTTTTATGTTGAAAACCAAACATAAAACCTTTGAAATCAATAATTTAGGTAAACTGCTTGAAATACTACAGTGACAACTAAGTCATTCAGCATAATGAGTGGAGCGCAAAAATACAAATTTGAGGATATTTAAATTATTTTTTAGGTAATGCTCTGGTTTAAAAATATACAATAAAAATTTAAAAACAAAATTATATTAAAAATAGATTAAAAAATATTTTAAAACATTGAATTTTGAAATATGCATCATTGTTTCCAATAAGACACTATCATTTTTAAACAGTGGAAAAGGAATATTTGATTTAAACTATACACAAGTAAACATGGCTATAGCAAATATTGTAGTTCCTATTAAGATATTTGGCTATAGTTTCAGCCTTCGGAAAACTAAAAAACGACTTCTAAAAGCTAGATACATCGTAATTATTGCAACCAAACATTGCACAAACTTTTCCAGTCATTATAAATAACTTAAACAGGAGAAAACAAAGAAAAAACGTCCATTCAAAATTATCAAAATAACATTGTCTCAAATGCGCTTACAACGTATGTCCAGGCTAGGCCGCCAGAATGCGCTAATGAAAGTGTCGCCCGTTTTTTCGACGACTTTCCTATATTGTCCTAAAATATTTGGTTGAACCATCCTCACACTACCATAAACCTGTTTAGGGACTTAAGTGGGGGGAAGGGGCGGGGTGGTACATATCCCACATTGTAAACAAACAACGTCTACCATCAACTACTAAGTACTATAACTACTATTATAAACGTTCATTTAGTAGTGTGTCAACAATGTGAGGGATATAATAGACTAAAGATGATGATAATACTTACAGATTTACGCAAATACTGAATGCTGGTTGTGATCTGCCATACCACTGGCGCTAAAATACTAAATTCTTCCACGCTTGATAACTTAAAAAAAAAAATATTTTCATATTTGAATTATTTTCACCTTGTAAACACCGCTCTTAGTGACAATAGATGGTTAACACCACTATGCAAGACTAATTTATATTCAAAGTCATCCACCAATGCCTTGTCATAAGCTTGGAACAGTTTACCGACATCAGATTAGTCATCCCATGGCTGAGGGGATGACACTGACATCACGCAAAATGTTTATTCAGATCTGTATAATTGTGGGTGTGAGTGTTCATGAACGTAATAGAATTGTAATTTTTTATATTAGTACTTAGTCTGCCACTTAGGAGTGTTTTTGTGTATTTGTAACATTTATGTAATTGTATCGTTTGAGCATTGATTTTTAAATAACATACCAATAAAAAGAAAGTGTATTTTAAATGTGTCCAGTGTAAGGAACGTTAGCATGCCCTCTGCGCTTTTAAAGACGTTCATAAATGAGAATGAATCACTGGAATATCAGGTGTAGGAATAGCGATATATATACACAAAAGCATAAAAGTGACTGCCTTAGACTTTCTCATGCCAGGTAGGCATGAATACTTATCAGCAGAAGTACGTCATAAGCACAGGGATATTGCCGTAAGGGTCCTGTACAAGCAAAAAAAAAAAATAATATGTAGGTATATTCCATATACTAATTAAACTGAAGACTGTTCATGGTAAATTTAACACTTCTGAGCACCTGGTTACTTTTTTCTCTCGATAAATTTGTATCCTTTCACTACTTATTTATGCTAAATATTTATATTTTTCTATTCAGGATAGTCTGTTTTTTCAACCCAACAAAAATTATATGTCCGAAACCTCTACGAAATATAATATTGGTTGTTAGGTTATTCAAATAGTAGTGATTTTCAAAGTGTCCACTTTACCGTGAACGGCCTACCTTGAAAATGAATTATTTAACATGTTAGAAAAATATGAAGATATAATCTTATTAGATGATTTCAACATAAATATGTTAAAACTTTCCGCTGTGAAACAGTTCTACGCAGGAATCCTAAATATTGCGCAACGATTTAAGGTGGCCATCTGATAGCGGGTATGTTTTTAATGTTCGAGGCGTGGGAAGGGCGGGAGAGCTAAGAGCGATACAGACACGCGCATCAAGGTCCTAACGCCTATATCCGCCAGGCGGTCTTCTGACATGCAGCAACATTGTCGAAGACTCCCCTCTAAGGCAATTTCAGTGGGGATCCTATCATTTTATGACGAAATATTAAATGTGAAGGTTTTTTGCACGTTCCTACACCATTTTAAAGTCAGTGAAACTTTATTTTCAAACCTAAAATTGACGGTGAAAATAACCATTTTAGCCATTTTCAGCTTCCAAAAGAGGTTATTTATATAGAGGATTGTATAAGCTGGCAATGGTCTAGGAACACGTGTAACATATGTTAAGTGGTATTGGTAGCAAGTGCCGAGCACACACGCGGTACACTTGTGTGATACGTGAACTGCTGAAGCTCTGCACAGTATTTATAGTGGCCGGTCTAAACAACCTCCTTAAATAATTTCACGTAACTGGATATAATAACCCAAAGATATCACATGAATACCAGAAGAACCTCGTATTTTACAAAAAAATTCGAAAACTCAGCAATTATAAAAAAAGAAGAAATTATTTCGTTATGGGTATATTTCAGCATATTGCCTATCGCATGTAATTTCATTCTGAATAATTTAATATTGGTTTTTACTTATTGTATGCTCGTGTAACATGCATATTTTGTCTTTAACAAGCTGTTTTGAGAAAAATATGCAAACTTTGCTTACAACTAATGTATACAGAATTAACGATATTTATAATAAACATCAAATACTTTATGTGTAAATTACGAACAACAAACTACTACACTTATTGAGACAAATGTTTTAAGACGCTCGTCCACTCACAGGTGACTTGTGTGAATGAGACACTAAATCGATATACCGCCCTTATCCTCGGTGCCTCCAACTCTGAGTCGCCCTTCACGCACAAGCAATTGAACGAGCATGCAGCGTTTTCATTGTGCAGCGTGTACCTACGGGACTTTAAGCGGTAACCTTATCATTTTTGCTATAACTACGTAAGTCTGAATCGAATAATATATTAGTAACTGCAAGAGTGGAGGTTAGCTGCAGCATTAGCCTCCCACCTAGGCGATCCGGGTCCAATTGTAAAAAAAAAAAAATTATTCTTTCAAAACTATATTTCATTTCGATCAATGTTCCATTTGCCCTATAAAAAATAATAAAGTGTTATGTTTTAACTAGGGGAAAAATCAGTACTGATATTGAATGTGCAAAAAGATAAACATGTTGGCTGTATGTTTAGCTTCACAGTTGCAAGAGAGTGCGCTTATCTTACGAATACAGAATTTCAATGCCTGGCAGGTAGGCAACAAGTTATGGTTTCGGCGTTATGGTCATATTAGAATTTCGGCGTTATGGTCATATTAGAATTTCGGCGTTATGGTCATATAATGGTTTCGGCCTTATGGTCATATAATGGTTTCGGCGTTATGGTCATATTGTAGATTCGTTGTTGTGGCATTCGGCGTTATGGTATTTCGGCGTTGTTGTACATTTGAATTCTCTTTCAGTATATTTAGTGACTTTCTTCTGAGTTTGTTTTTGTGGCAGTACTGCAATGACATTTTTCGGCGTTAATGTATTTCGGCGTTGTGGTCATTCGGCGTTGTGGTACACGGCAGTTTTCGGGTCGTCGGCGTTGTGGTCAATTTGGAATTCGGCGTTATGGTATTCGGCGTTATTGTACGTTCGGCGTTGTGGTATTTCGGCGTTGTGGTGCGTCCCCTGTTAAATCAAACGTGTAACCAATATACGTATTGCGTCAACGAACAGAAAGCTGAAGCAAGGACCCAGCTGCGCCCAGGCAGTTATATAAAGACGCGACCTTCAGGAGAACTTGGACGCTGACTTCGGTACCCGTGAGTTAAGAGTCCTGTCGGTCGCTGGGTGCGGTCCTTCGTGGCGTGCGACCTGTTTTTCCTGGCCGCATGCGCTGCTGCACGTGGCGCTGAACATATAACCTGAAATGTAAGGCTGACCTCGCTGGTTCGAAGAAGCCGGCACCAGATGCCAAAACAGACCTGCTTCAGTATGGGAAGGACAGGTAGTCGCCACGTTGCATTTACACGTTTATCGTTATAATACTATTTTTTTTTGTTTAAAATTTAGTTTTGAAATTTGGCTGGAATAGAATTTTTTTTAAGACTTTCAAATTTGGCTGCTGTTGCTAACATCAAATTTGTGATCTGGAGTCATTCGGTTAGCGAAATTACAGATGAGAGCATTAAGTCACTCTCAACTACAGACAGTCCTTAATTATGTGCTAGGTAATTTAAAACTCACACAATTTTTTCTTATGTTTGATGAAAGTGATTCGCTATGGTTATATTTAATCTACTATCACATAAATTTAGTTGCCCTTTTTTGTTGTTGTTGCGTAACATGAGAGTATAAAAATAAGGAATGAAAGCACAGCACAAGTGACCATGGCTCGGGTTTTGTAATATGGGTTTAAGGCATTAATCCTGTCGATCCTTAATTCTGTACCTATACTTACGTTAGGCAATGGAAATCGTCCTTTTGGATTTATATGATAGCAATAGTACCAGTTTAGTATGCAACGTGTTTTCTACTCGAGAACACTATAAGAATGGTGCATGTGATGCCGTGCGCATCGATACATGGTTAACTTAAAATGGTTCCCTACTTTGCTCCCACTACGAAACAGTTGTTCTCAAGATGGCGTGTCGGTAGGAGTGTGTTTGGCAACCTCGCTCTTGACTTCTTGTTTATGAAGTGAATTTTGTTTCTTTCGAAGTTTTACCAGGTATAAGCATGGTTCAGTCTATAAATATTTATTTCTCTTTTCCAACATCAATAGTAACATCCCCGAAAATTTCTCTGCGCGTTTCCTCAAACTGTTTCGTGATTTTGCGTGCGTCCCGCCCTTGTGCCGTGCGGCACAAATGTCGGAGATAGGTTCACGAGACGTCGGAGGAACATTGGAACGCCATTAGAAGCACTCGTCCCCCCGTGCAGCACGGGTGCTAGAGGTTGCGTCTCGGGAGGAACGCCGCAGTGGTTTCGAGCGGGTGCGAGATGCACGTGGGACATCGATCGGGCGCAGTTTTAACGTCTCGCGAGCGGCGATTGGCCCCGGCCGCAGTGCGCTCAGCTATTCCCGCGTCGCGTCGCGCGGGGCCCCGTGCATACTGCATGCCGGGCGCGACAGAGCAGGGGGGGGGGGGGGGGAGAGTGCACTCTCGCGGCCGTCGTCCGGGTGACAGGTCGTGAAGTATTCACGCGCGCCAGGCGGGCGGCATCGACCGCCGACCGGCGCGGTGAGCGTGACGTCACGGCATGCGCTGCTGCGGTAAAACTCCAACTATCTTGATGATGATTTCAGATTGTTTACTTTATCAAAAGTTGCATTGTACTTTCAAGGCCTTTTTAGTGGAGTAAAAAAAAACTCCGTGTGTGTATATGTATGTATGTATGTATGTATGTATGTATGTATGTGTGTGTGTGTGTGTATATATATATATATATATATATATATATATATATATATATATAAATCAATGGTTAACTGATAACAATGTAATTTTCATGACGAGCAGGACACTACCAAAAAAATGAAGTAAAATTTTCAATAATGAACAACACAAAAATACTTCGTTGGAGCCTAAAAACGCGATAGTATCAATAATGGCCGCCCGGACATCGAACCTGGAACTCTCCTAAGATTTTAGGCAGCGATTTTATGGTCTTATTTTGTTGGTTCATCGAGACAAATATTTTGGCTACAAAAACGTAATATCACATTGTTTGAAGAATTCAGTTTTGTCACATACGCTAGAGGGACTAGTTCAATCACTAGCGTTTTTTTTTTCTTTCGTTACTACGTAGTTTGCAACTGTATAGAAAGTTCGTACTCAACACTGGAGGTTTGAGAGAATTTCCATTTAGTAAATTGTTGTTTGCGACCACGTTTCTAAGTTATAAGCAAAAAGAAAGAGACAAGAGAGAAAATGAAATGAAAAATAAGGGGGGGGGGGGGAAGAGGGTTCAATATAGAGTGAATTTCGAATACTCTTCGGAAGTGGTAACAGCTGTGGTGGTGGAAGGAAGTAGATACGTTACAACTTTTACCGTACTATATCACGAAGAGTGATCTATGTTCTTCAAAAGCACTTTTTTTTGCGACTTGGTTAAACTTTCGTGCATTTAGTTTGTTTTTTGTTCTTCACTCGGTGTCTCGAGAGTTATCCAGGGAAATGGTGTTGCCACAACATTTTATATCTAAGGTTTTTTTATATAGTTATTAATATAAACATTGGCTTCGATATCTCCCAGCGCACGTGGTTGCAATACCAAAAACACATATAAGCCTATGGTGACTGGCCACTAAATGTTAATATTAAAAGTAATCGGTATTATTTATTTTATTCTTCTTTACCAACGCTAGCTTAAACGGTGATTAGACTTTGCGCTTGGACAAGTATTGTTTAAACAAAACCCAAACTATTTAATACTAGTAAATTAAGCTTTAGACTTTTTAAATACAAAATAGGCCTACTGTGTATAGTTAAATGCAAGACAATCATCATGAACGCAACACTTCGTCCCATTCAATAGAGGTTTTATCGCTTCGTTTTTTTTTCTCCTAGGGGAAGTCTGTTGCTCAAAATCCAACGAACGTTTTTTTCCCCTTCAAATATTGGCGAGAATTATTGTTAAACAAATATGCATCGTTTGTGATTCTCTTACTGTGTTTTCATCTCGGTGTTTTTTTAATGTGATCACAGGTGGTCTGCACAAAAATATTAATAATTCGACTTTGCCAGCTAATCATGTAAAACGTATGCACTATATATGTATATGTGTGTATGTGTATATATATATGTAGGTTACTGCAAAAGTGTACAATTTTAACTGTGTTAAACGTAAAAATAAAATAAATACATTAGTCGAAGAGATAGGAAGTAAAAGACACTATCATTGTTTAGGTAGTTCTTAGGCCACAACAATTTTATTTCACATCTGACTTTTATGAGGCATAATTTATGGTTTAATTGACTATTGGAGTTTAAAGTTACCATTGGCTACAAAATATGCAACCTCCCTCCTTCCCCGAAATCGTAGGGTATTGTCGTTTAGTATTAAATTTAATTCGTGATTACAAGTAAAATAATACCTACATCTAATAGACACTATTTTATAGTCTCAGATTATAGTCTCAGAAAATGTCTTAGTGTGTGCCCTCTTCTTTAACGAGGGAAAATTTTCAATAATATACAATAAATTAATGGAAACAGGAAAAACAAATCTGGAACCAATAGCGGTCGTTAGGCCGGGTTTATAAACAATGCAGGGAGCGCAAGAGCGCATGGCCGCAACACATGACAAACGCAAGAAAATCACGGTATTATATTAGCAAGCCATCACCAACCCTACGACATGGAATTGTAAAAAAGTAAAAACCTCATTTATCTTTGGGATTTTTCTTATAATTATATTCCACTAAAACGTGTGATATTTTATTTACAAAATGTCTTTTGTTTTCACGGTATGGTATAAATGAGTGGAAACATAATACGTGTGATAAAAATAAAATCGCAGCCTTCTATATCCACAGGACGTGTACATCTTTAAAAGTTGCGGAACACGGGAATATGGAAATGAGGGAACGCAATCATAAATGCAACAAGAAGTTGATAAACCGCCTATGCTTTGCGTAGCGTGTAGTTTATAAACACTGACATACCCACGAGGACAGAGTAAATGTACACCCCTTCCTCCACCGAAGCCTTTAGGTTTTAGGTTCTACAATTTTTTTACGTTTGTATTTTAGTCTATTTTTACATTGTAAGTGGCGTTACCTGTGTGTTTCGCGGCTTGGGGTTTGGCCGGCCACCAGCTGTGCGCGGCAGGGGTAGCAAATTGTGCTTAGCGACGGATAATCTTTCAAACCCCCGGCCGGTAGGTTATTTTATTTTTACTCCTCCCCCTTTCCTTTCCCGCAGCGTCGCGAATCGAAAGCTAACACGCCGTGTACTTTGGTATGTGGGAAAGGGGAAAAAGGGATGTAGGGGGTTAAACCCGTGGTAAATAGTGGTCCACGCCACTAGCGCGGACAGCATTAACTTACCGTCCAGCGACCCCCGAGTTTGTTTCGCGACAAGGGGCGTGGCTCAGCCCTCCTCCCTTCTCCTCCAGCACCGTCGCTACCCTACCACAGTTCAGCGTGACGTCAGAAATCACCCGCCGCCCGTGACGAATGTCCCTGCCCCGCGCCCCGCGTCAAGCCCGCCGAACACGGCATTAATTTATCTACGGCGTGTTTGCGATCCAATGCTTCATCGCGACCCGGGGGGCTGCTCGGTTTTGTCGGGCCGGCATCGACGCGGTAAATTATCGCTCGTTGTACAGAGGAAATAACTCAAGGTGAAGCGAACAAGTTAATGATATGTTTCCCCCTCCCTCCCCCTAGCTTTTTTCCACCCTCGCTCGAGAAAACATGCTGTGTGTTGAAGATTGCCACAGGAAAAGGACGTCTAGTTTCACAACTCGCTTGGACACGCGTCAAATAAACTCGAGTCAAACCTAATTTGAATTTTTCATTTTCATTTCATTTATGTTTCTCGGTTTTCTGTGCACTTATGTAACGTTTTCAATATGCTGCCAGTTTGAAAAGTCAGTCAGTACTATTTTTATTGTAAGTATAAGGAAATACAATGTTGGTCTGTAACATATTGTAACTAAAGTGAGTAATATTGAAAAACCATCGCAGTAATAATACATTACGTCAACATAAATAACGTGGTTTTCATCCTCAACTTCTCTTCCCATATTGTTTATGCTATGATTTCGTTAATCTGATTGCTTGTCTATAAAATTCACAAACATTTTTCGACATTGTAATATTCCTTTGTGTTATTAGGCCTAAATAGTAATATCAAGATTATTTTTTCACGGGTAACACACATACATGCTTTTGATAAAATAATTAAAAAGTAATAACGTATACCGTCTGAAAATGAAAAATTGCTGAAATAATTAGAAACGCAAAATCTCTTCAGAGGTGGAAGAAGAGCAGTGAGCCGTGTGATAACATTTGTGTGCATTTCACACGGAGTGAGGTTGCGCGACAGGTAAACGTTGGACTCGCATTCGAGGAGACGCATGTTCGAATCCCGGGATAATTCCCGCCAATAGCTGGGCTGGGTGCTTACAATAGGCCGCGACCGAGTCCTATATCTTCCTGACTTGTCCATTGTTTGTCAGTTATTAATGAAATCGATGTCGTAAAACAATGTGTGTGTATATCTCCAACATTTGTGCTTCACAGGATAAAGGCGGGACGCACGCAAACTAGCACAACAGTTTACGTAAAAGCGCACAGAATTTTCGGAGAAGTTGTATTGATGTTGGAAAAGATAATTATATATATATATATAACGTAGCCTATCAAGAAAAATTGAAGTTGTGTATTGTTTAAGCGTTTTACGTTTAAAATAATTTGTACTAAATTACTAGCTAGCTAAATATTTTGGAAGCTCCTGAGTTTACGACATAACTGAATTCTCACTCAACCAGAAAAAAAAAAGAAACTGCTTGGCAACATTAAAAAGTACGTTTTATTATCAACATAAAAAAAATTAGATGGATTTTAAAGGCTCGGTCTTTTCATATAATTTTCACTGTGAAGTAGATTCTCCCATATACGGTAGTCATTGTGCAGGGTATCCGGAACAAGTACGCTAGCCAGGATATTTCTTACGAGAAAACCAAACGAAAATATATTTACGATATTTTTTCTAAACTGGTTATTAAGAGAGTTGTGTGCCCTTAAAAATCAAAATAAAAAACACCACTTTAAGAAAACAAAAACTGCAAATAACCCGTGTAGATTACGCTTCTCCCATTGATGTACTTCACGCAAGTTAGGCGTTGCGTTTCTTGTTGTGAGTCCACAGTTGTTGTAGTGCTGATTGTTATAATGCTTTTTAATACCAGTTTGGTGTGATCAATTGTAGTTTTCTTTTTTCTCGTAGAGTTTTCTCCCTCTCATGTATAGCAAGTGAATGCGTTTTCGCAATTCTTTGCTGCAGCCTCTCTTGTGAACAAATATTCTGCGTCCGAATGGTTCTGTCGGGTGATTGATATTGATATTGCCTCCCATAAATATTCTGTTCCACTTTCACCGACTCTCGTGTATAGATAAAGTTTGTGTACAGCGGGTCACACACGGAGCCAGCGCAGTAAGTTATGTCTTTAAAAATTACGAGTCTTTCGCTTTTTTCGAGGTAGTTGAATGTGCTGTGTGCTGTGTGCTGTATGAATTTCGTTGCGGACTGAAAGTTTCCAGGCGTTATTGTGAGTGACTTATGTCGTTTGTGCAATCTTTTTCATGTTACTAGAAATATATTTTCGTAGAAACTTTCTTTTCTGGGTATTTTTTTTTTTTTTTTTTGGCAAGTCCGCATTTTCCGAGAAGACAGCTGTCAGGGGAGAAATACGAAGAAAATATTTCTGCGGCTCGACTGTATATGAAATTTTTCTCTGCAGCGAGTTTTTGAATTTCTGCAACTTCGATTAAGTTTAAGGTCTATGTATGTTTGATTTTATCACGTCTCCCTCGTATTTTTTCCTAACTAGGTTTTGAGAAACAGATAATCCTGAAAACCCTGTTCTAAATTAAATAACTGTGAATTTTAATGTGAAAGTGGAGGTTGCACGCTTAAAACAAATTTATTTATCACTATGTAAAGGACCTTTGTAGAAGTACTCACTACATCAGCCAATTTATAATTTATTCAAGCTTTCGATTTAATTTAACTAAGATTGCACTAATTTAACATTTGAAAATTTTATTTTTGTGAATCACCTACCATATTGTTTAATTATGTAAAACTTACGAACCTGCACGTTATCGGCTTTCTAGTGATAGCTATACGATGTAATTGTTAGAGCTGTAAGCTAGTACAGTCATCTGAGTGGTAAAGTACTCATTACAAGTTTTTTTAAACCGCGAAAAACACTCTTTACTTATCTGTTAATTGAAAAAAAAAACTCAAATACCAGTGATATCCTAATATAAGAGCTAGGTGGTAGTCACAGCATTTCTAATACATGATGTCCATAAAAGAAAGTCCCAGTTTCAATGGTACATTATAACAATTTTATTTAGACTATTTACAACAAACCATACATCAAATTAACGGTAAACTAACCTAGTTTTTCTTACAAATATTCAATATGTTCACCATTAGTTATACGGCATACATCCAACCTAAAGTCCAATTCTTCCCTCACTTTGGTTAACACGTCCGGAGTAATAGAAGCAATATCCTATTCAGTTCTGTGTCTCAACTCTGGCAAATAATTAGGTAGCGGCGGAACGTAAAAACGATCTTTTATAAAGCCCCAAAAGGAAAACATCTCATGGCGTTATGTCAGGAGAACGCGGAGGAAAGCCAAAAAGAGCTATTGTCATTGCGCCCATCGGCGGATGTTTTTACCACATGGGGGATTACAATTAAACTTAAATCGAAACGCACGTTGAAATGAAATCACAGATTCGCTCTTAGCAAATTGCAGAACCCAAATCGCTTTACGTTGGATTTGCTGTTTTGCGTAGATGGCGCTACAAGCTAGAAAACCACAAGGCAGTACTCTGGCATTCGCTTACCTAAAACGTTTGAGTTAGACTACTATTTAATTGTGGCATTGTTTTATGGCCATACTGTACAATAAACATTTTCTGTACTTTTGTTTTTTAAAAACCTAGCAAAAACTTTAAAAAAAAAATCCAAGGCTAAATTTTTAAGAAAAATTCGTTTTTATATAATTATGCATTAGGTTGCTAGTATTATAGATGTTAAAATATGAACTAAACACGCGTACACTTAAAATGCTAGTGAAAATGCAGAATATATTTAATGAAAATGAAAACAGCAGACAAGGTGTTTGAAATAAATTTTGCCGTTTTAATGTGTGTGCACAACCAAAGGGCTTAGAATGTATGTTGGGACTATGAAAGCTGAATTCGTACCGTGAAAACTATGCTACCCCCTCCTCTTTGGCTTATTCTTCTTCTGGTTGGATATATTTAAGTCAGACAGTGTCAAATCTTGGTCTTTAAACCATATGTAAACAATTATAGTGACATGGTCAGGCACAATTCCGATAATGGTTAGATTTTAGTTATGCTATTTTGCCTAATTGGTTATGATTTTTTAAAAGATTATTTTAAGTTTTGCACCCAGTTAACTGGTCACTGACACGTCGATTAAAATGTATGGATTCATTTCAATGGACATCTTTTCACAGAAATCATGCTGATCTTTTCCTGACAGATCAGGGGAGTGTTCCTATTTCCTGACATTTCAAGGGAGTGTTCCGCTTTCCTGGGAGTTCGGGGGAGTTTCCTCTATCCCGACAGTTCAGGGGAGTGTTCCTATTTCCTAATATTTAAGGGAAATGTTCCTATTTCCTGACATTTAAAGGGAATGTTTCTCTTTCCTGACAGTTCAGGGGAGTGTTCCTCTATCCTGACAGTTCAGGAGAGTGTTCATCTTCCCTGACAGTCAAGGCAGTGTTGCAGTGTTCATTTTTCCTGAACTGGGTATCATGACCATACGTGTTTGGTGGGAGATGGCATGCCGGACTCCCTCGCTCCGACACGGCGCTGCTTGGGTTTGATGCCGTGATGTACGGCCGTGCGGGAGGTCGTTGCGTGCTGCTTTGCCCTTGCCCCTACCCACTTCTCGGCCGCGATAAGGCAGGCGTCGGCGCGCGGCGGGAGTGGTAGCTGCCGCTGCCTGCTCGCGGGTCGCGGTGTGCTTCCTCGGTGCCTGACGTATAGCGTCACTTCATTCGGCATTCTGCGGTCTGGTGCACTCTTTAATCCGGCACCGATCTTGTTGCACACCTTCGGATTTTTTCAGAATAATTCGGGTGGTTGTTGACCTTGACCTACGTGATGTCAGATACTTTTTTTTAAACAATAACTTCATGTTTGTTTGTTGTTTTTTTTTTGCCACAAAGAAGCTTATTACAACTTTTTTAAAAACCACTGTACTTATATTATTTTTTTTCTATGTTATTCTCTTTAAAATTGTATTTTACACTAGCTAATGTCCGGCATCTGTTGCTATGCTTCAATCATTTTTTTTTTTGTAATTTGTTTGAAGTAGGTACACATATACAAAGCATCTCTCTCTTTAATTCTCTATCTATCTCTATATATCTCTACATCTGTATAAATGTCATGCTATATCAATGAAAATATTATAAATCTAAGTTTTGCCTATCTTTTTATTTGTCTTTTTACCTGTCACAGGTGTGACATACGTACATAAAATAAAACGCGCATAATCGAATGCAACGTTGTGTCACAATTTCAAAGCAATCGTTGAACTACTTTCTGAGATTTAAGATTTTGAACGAACGAACATTTAAATTTTTCATTTATAATTATTAGATGATTGTAATAATCTGTATTCCAGCACGACCATGGTCCCGAAAGTGCCGAATTCAAGAGCTTTTCCTGTACATTTGTGGAAAAGATCAATATGATATTTAAATTATGTTATTTTTTTTAAATTATCAAAACGTTATATTGCTGATATGAGGTACAAAAAATGTAAAATTATGTATAAATGTTGCCTTTTATTGCTTCATGAAACATATAGGCCACTCTTTCATGAAAATGGGTTGATCGAACAGACAGTTCTGACAGTGTTATGTAGGACACTAATTCACAAAAAAAAATTAATGCATACTTGGTTCGCTGTTTATGTGAACTGCTGTCAGAAAATGGTACAGTTTGTCAAGTGTCCGCGGCTGTATATATTGAGAAGAGGGAGGGAGCGCTGGACCCCCAAATTTCCCGTGGTATCCGCAGGTAGACACTCCGTTGATTCAAGTTAAAAATCAGTTAAATTTTCACTGTAATTTATACTTTGTAAATTTTTCTGCAAAATATTTAGCATAACAAGGAAAAAATAATATTCCTTTCAAATATCTTTGGGTTCATTCAGTCTGATAACAGTTAACGAAGTCCAATATGTAACCGTTGGGAGGAAAAAATTTACTTTACGCATGCTGCAGTACTTAAACTGTATTGCGAAAACTGTGATGTGAAAATTTTCCCCCTTGACCTTTAACCCATTATAATGTCTAAAGTTCCTACTTACATGAGATGAATGAAATGTGCAGTTTGCTAACTAATTTCACAATCTTGGTGCTAAAATCGGCACACACGCGCCCAGGTGTATGGGATTCGAACGAGGTGCACTTGCATAGAAAAATAGCGTTTTTTTTGTCGATTTTGTAAACCCAATTTTTTTTTCTTAAAAATGACTATCTCATTAGAATTTGTTTACACATAAATTTCCATTTACATCGTTTAAATTTTAAGTGAAATTTTGATTATTAGGTTTGGTATCATAAATTAGAAAGTAATTTTATGTGAAATTGTGGTTGTTTAATCACTTCAAAATTTCATTTGCGAGATTTACTAGCCAGACAATGTTTCTACTCATTATTAGTTTATGATCTCGTTTCATTTGCAGTGAAGCTGTTTGTAAATGTTTGCAGTAAATGGAAACGTATGTATGTAATTTTTGTTTTCATTCAATTCCCAATTCATGTTTCCCATGTGTGTACTTCATTCTGCTTCTCTTAAATTGGTTCAATGTAAACGAGTAAAGAAAGGTGCGCTACTGTTTCATTGGAGTGTAGTGTTTCATAGTTTAGTTTTGGGAATGCTGCTAGAACAACTAACGGGTTGTGTGACGTATCTGTGGAAAAAAAAACTCTGGTTATCTTCATGGCAACATTGTGAAGCGTTTGCGTATTTATTTTAGTTGTGACTAAGGTTTTTTTTTTTTTTTGAAACTTCGCGTACAAACTTTCGCGAAGTTGTTAGGTTTAGTAAAGAAAAAAAAATATTAGTTATTTGAAGAAATATGGAGACCGGTTAATATAATCAATGTGTGACTGTCTTGAAGTGTAACATATTCTAATCGTAATGTAGCCATTTAATTAAGTTTTCACAACCTCTTATGAATTGTAGTGATGATCTTTTTTTCGCAATGTTGAGCGCAGGGTCTCGAATGAAAACGCAGTAGTTTGCCGTTCACACCCGCAGAATGGATAGTCCTGAAGTTTGGTGGGAAAAAAAAAAAATCTACAAGTGAAAAGTCCTCAAACCGGCTATTGACGTAACGTAGACTCTTTAGCCACTAAACCGATAGGGACCCGACGCAGATAACAATACATTTCGCTACCAGATTATGGGGAAAGGAAAAAAAAAATCGGAGTACGAAGATGTTTCATTATCGCTTTGAGTGCGTAATTCATAATTCTATAGTAATGGGTTTTCTCTCTCGTATCGTTTCATGAAACGTGCATTGTGTACGTTAGCGAAGCATTATGTAATTTTTGGTTCTATGTGCACAATCGGTAACGAACATCGAGCCCGTGATCGAGCTGCGGGGGTGGTCGACGCGGGGTCTTTCTGGCGCAGCTCGGGGCCCGGGACCGGGGGCTGCCTGCCGTAACAATATCACATTGTGTCAAGCGCCAGTCCGGCGGAACAATGGGAGGGCGGGTAATCACGCCAGCCTTCTCTCTCTCTCTCTCTCTCTCTCCCCCCCCCCCCACACCAACCCCAAATACTAATCCGTGTCTGTTGAGGGTGGAAGCGAGCTATGACTCTCGTAATCGGCTTGACCTCCATTTCGTCTGCGCCGCGGATTGTCGGAGCGCGAGCGCGGATCCAGGAACCTTTTCGACGGACAATGGTCCGCGCGGATTTCGCATCCTCCCTCCTCCCCCCCTCTTGGGGGCGTCGGCCTTGTTTCAGGTAACAAGGGTTATCTGCGCCGGCCGCGAGTCCCGCGCTCCGCTTCGTCCCGTCACAATGCGACGTAAGCTCCGCAAGCTCTGCTGCACACGGAAGGAAATTACGTTTTTGTGTTCTCGTGTGTCAACTATGTAATGACGCTTTTGCAGTAGTAGAGACTAATCGAATTTGCTGTCGACAGTTGAAGAGAAACTTCTTTGTTGGAGGGCGGCTACAATTTTCGAGCGTTACGAAAATTCCGATCGCATGGAGACGAATCGTTAGGTACGTGGTGGGGGGAACCGGTAGAGGAGGAGACGGCAGGGGATAGGTAGAAATGACGCAGTAAACTGGCACACTTTCATGCTTGCAGACTTGCATGCTTGCAGACTTGCATGCTTGCAGACTTTCATACTTGCATACTTTACACTTGCATACTTGTATGTTTGCACATTTGCATACTTGAACACGTTACACTTGCGCAATAGCATGATTTAGCGCTCGCATACTTGCATTATATTGTTTGATCTGCGATCTCAGCTTAACTATGTATTATTATACATTCCTATACCTAATAACATAATAAGCAAGAAGTTTCACTTCTTGCGCGCGTGAACTCCGCGCAAACCTTTTTTTGTTTTACAGTAAATAGACAGCCCTTAATTCATCTTGCAATTTCAAATATTTTGATACCGATTGCAAAAAAACTTGCTATATATATATATAACACTGGTAGGTCTTAGCTTTTGGCCACTTGTTGAGGTCAACACTCGTGAACTGGTGTGATTGTCATGATAGTTGTAGTCGCGCGCGTGTGAAATATTAAGTTATTTCCTCGCGGCGCTTACAGACTAGAGCCTGTTAGTAAATATGTGGTTGCAACAAGGTATAGAATGACTGGGAGATATTAGTAATGCTTTTGCAAGCCAAAAATAGGGATAAGTATTTTAGAATTAGAATTATAGCAAAACGACGGAAAAATTTAATATAGCGGCCTAATCGCTCTTAATGGGCAACGAAATTTTAGAATTTGTCCTCCGTATATGTTAAAAATATTGAGTTGCTTTGCATTCAAATTTGTAAGGCAACCCTCAACAACTGCAGGCCTATTTAATTTGCAAAAAAACTGCGAAATAATGTTACTTCATGTCACAATATATTCGATTTCAGTTTTATTAAACGTTTTTATAAAATGTATCTAAACATTTCTAACAACAACACTGTAATATAAAATACCTTGGGGAAAGTTGAATTACACCCTAGTGTATATGATTTAAAATATTTACGTCACGTCACAATTAATAAATATTGCTTGGTGGGTATTCAGTTTCAATAAGAAAAAAATTACAAAAATAAAAACAAAGCTATATGATTGACAAAATCTTACAGCCAAAACTATATATATACGAATAAAGGTTTTAATTTTTGTTACAAAAGTACAAGAATGCAAAAAAAAAAAATTAATTTATTTTTTATTTTGACAAATATGCTGATGTTTCTGAATAATTTTTTCTCCTCAAGATTTATACGGCGTTTGTTTTATACAATCTGGATGAAGATTAAAAATACTTATATGTTTAATTTAATGTTGGGGTATAGTCAGTTGGAACATGTTTTTGATTTTTTTATGTAATTATGTTTGCTCAGTGGTTCTCCCCTCGCTGTTGGATTTCCATAAATAAAGCATTTGGCCAGAACTGCGTGGGAAATACTATGAATACTTCGTGCTTGACAAGAGTTTGTTGATGTTAACCTAACTGCTGTCTTGCTGGTGGTAGCCGCTAGTGCATGTAATAAGGAATGTCTGTATTTTTTAATTAATTTGTTTTAAGTGCGGGAAACTTATTTCAACTTTGATTTACTTGATTAGAACACAGTTATTATCAGATTCATCGTTTTACGTTTGTGGGCATCTTTAAATAAAAATAATATATTCAATCGAAAAAGGCTCCGTAATTTTTTAGTAAACATTCGAAGTTGTGCAAGTGACCTTTCTGATTCATGGAGTAACAGTTTGGTAACTTTTACTACCATCGAAATTATTTTTTTAAAAAAATGGTATTACTTCACGTGTATATGTAAGTACTTTTAGGATGCTACTGTTTATGCCTGAGTTGATTACGTACTTCTACGGTTATATTAGAAGTAAACGTACTATAGCTTCCTTACATCAATGTAATGTTGACTAATATAATATAGTTCCTCATGAAACATAAAATAGAAACTTATATAGCGTTTGTATTATTTCCTAACTCTTCGTTAATGTTTAATAACTCAGATACCTTTGATATGTTTTTGTTTTGGAAATAATTTAAAAAAAAAATAACTTCGCAACAGTTATCTTCCATGAAGTTTTTTTTGCATGATATGTAAAAAAAACAATTATTTTTTTATCTAGTAACTTAACAGTTATCGTCGTAGGTGCTACAAATTTAACAACAGTTGAACAGGTTGATTTTCGAAATAGCTTTGGAGGTTCTTGCCCGCGCTGTGTGGTTCGCTCTTGACAGTGGAACCAACGGCGAGGTCTGGACAGAGGCAGGCGCGCACGTCCCAGGAGGTTAGGTCTCTGCAGCTCGCAGGAGGCTCGTCCCGTGGTAACCCGCACCTCTGCCCAGGACGCGCCATTCATCTCCCCCCTCGGGCACGAGGGGACCCTGGAGGTCCCGGTAATAAATGGTCGGTTAATTCATTAATGTTTGCCCCCCGGCCGCAGCGGTAAGGGGGAGGGGGGGAGGGGGAACCCCGAGCAGGACCTTGATTCATTATCGCCCCGTCAGTCCGCGAATCCGCGGCCGCTCTGCCTCTCGCCCGGGGTCCCCCGCCGCCGGCACGTGACCTCGCCGGGCTGCGTTTTCACCCCTCGCAGCAGCGACTGTCCGGTCAATCAGCTGATCACCCCGTCCTTCGTCCGGGGCACTGATTAGCTACCAGCTCAATCAGGCTCGCTGGTTCGGCCCGGCGCACACCTGTCTCTGAAAATTTCCCCCGGTTGTTAATTTCCTGATCGTCGTTTCAGGAAGGGGGGAAAAATAATTCAGTTGTTTTTTTTTTTTTGAAAGCGAGGAGAAGTCATTCGAAATGAAACAGGTCATCTCGGTACACGGAAGTGCCGTCACAGTAGCGGACACCAAAACAATAAATTATTGTATTAACGTGTGTAAGACACCAGGCATCCTCTAGAGGCGTGTGTATACCTAGAAGAGCGAACACTGCCGGATTGTCGAGTCAACCCCACTCGTGTTGAGTAAGGACTGTGGAAGAAAGAGAGAGAGAGAGAGACTTGTAAAGGGAAAGGTGGGATGGAGAGGAAAGCGGGAGGTAGAATGTTTCTCATACTCGCCACCGTTCTTGAAGGAAAAAGCTACATGTTTCGAGGTCTCGCGAGCTTTTTGCCATTAGTAGAGACCGGAAAAATTTGCGGATTCATTTCGTGATAGGCTGAAATTCAAACATATGTACAATTCTGCTGGTTCTGCTATTGGCTTGCAGTTAGTTTAACTGAAGTTCTGTGGGTCAATGAGAGACTATCGACCAAAGAAGCGTCGAATCACAAGCTACCCAATGGAGACGCCTCACCCCCTTATGTTTCGATCAGACTAGCTGCTCGTCGGCGAGTAAAGTCGCTAGAGGGCATGACTATCATACATTGGCACGTGTGTTTCATGCATTTAATAACATTAGTATATGTATATTTATGAATTATTTTTAAAAGAAATCATCAAATAATTGACTTAAGAACAAAGCATTGAAAACCAAAATATGAAACGTTCAGTTTCTGCAAACAAATTCATTGCTTAAGTTTCTACTTGTAAAGGATGGAGTTAAAAGTTTGCTATTTCCTTAGATTTTATTTTAAATTTCATAAATAAAGAAAAAATATACATGTATAATTATATATAACTTTATATATATATATATATAATATTGTTTTACCGGAACCCCTCCTTCACAAATTCCTTGCTACGGTCTTGCGTGGTCTGTCTGTTGTGTGTGGAGTCTGCCGCTCCAACCGTCACGGCCTCCTGGCTCACAAAGCAAGGAAGATAAAAAAAAGTCGCAACTTAATGCTGTAACTAACGCTGTTATTTTCTTTGTAAATCAGAAAATTGTGTGGTATTTATGAGCAGCCTAACAACCTAAAGGTCGTAACTTTTAGAAAGAAAATGTTGGCTACCTTGAATTTTTTTTGTTTGTCTTTCGTTGCTGGGAATATTCACCATGAATGTTTCATATTTTCTGTCTTCCAATACGGAACAACCCAAACACTTTGTTTCAAAACTTATTAATAACTGCATATACCGCAAGGTATAAGTGTTGAAAATCATAAGTTCAGTTTGAATTCCAAATAATACAATCGAGCACACGCTTCCACGTGTGCACATGTCAGCCGTGCTTATGTCATTGCTACCAAGAGCTTGATGATTCAAACATTGTCAAAGAATAATTTCCATAATATAATAGTCTGCAATTATACCCAATACGTTACCTCGGTAATACACCATTCCATGAATTCTGAACTAATAATGTCTGTAAAATTACTTTTTTTTTTATTTAAGTCATCATTAGAGACCTGCAAAATTCGCGGGTTCAATGACCTCCAGGATAGACTCTACTACACTCTACACACTCGGGCAAATGCCACCTGTTCATTGGCTGCTGACTTGTGAGTCGTCTCGACTGAGTGTCTGTGATTCGACACTTCTTTGAGTGAGGGTCTCTAATTGGCCCTCATTAATCCAGATTAACAGTGAACCAGTGGTAGAAGCAGCGCTGAGGTATAATTATTTGAATTGTAGCATATCACGAAATGAATCCGCGAATTTCGCAGGTCTCTAGTCATCATGTGTAAGATATTTCTAAGATTTCCATACATTTTAAACGTAGTTTTTGAAGTTGGCATTTCACAACCGCACAAATATTTTAGTGGCCCTATCCCGCCTATTCAGTGGGGTCCCCCTGACCTTTGAATATATATACTGTATAGAAGTCGCCAGCCCAGGTTAAAATTTCTAATACGGTTTTGAGGTAGTTGGTTAATTCACCGCCGCAATCGCCACCATCTCTAGGGCATCGACTTGTGGTGGTCCCTAGCGGACAAGTGTCGAACTCTTCAAACACCCCTTCCCCCTCCCGTTGAACGACCTTGAGCTGCAGTGAATGATGGATGGGGGGTGCGGGGAACGACAGCGGGCGACAGTTCTGCGCTCTAACGTGTAAATGACAACTAAGACGATACAGGGCGTTACGCCAGCGCACTGAAGCGGTGAAGTTCCCAAGCTGCTCTCATACGCTTCTGAAAAACGTAGAGTAAATCCTATCCACTCGCGACTTCTATACAGTATATATATTCAAAGCCCTGACGCAGGTACGTATGCGCGGTGGCGCAGGTGGTCGAGCAGCTTCACCCCATCACTCCCCCCCCTCCCTTATCACCCGTGGTGGTCGTGACGCGCTAACGGGACGAGGACCTAGATCCGCGGGCTCGTGACCCGGGCGGGGCCGGGTTCGATACCCCTGTCGGCAGGGCCGCCGAGAGCAGAGGAAAGGATGCAGATGGAGCAATAGACGCCAGATGAGAAACATTTCCCCCTCCCCATTTTTTTCCTCATGTTTGTTTATATTCGTATCAGCTGTTGTAGCCTGTATTTGTCAAGGACTGTAGTTAAGCTGTTTGCGAAAAAATTAGGTCAAAATATTACTGGTTATTATATTTATATATGTGGTGCGTGTGTGTGTGTGTGTGTGTAACGTCCAAAAAAGGATCTTCATAATACAAATGTAATGATACGATTAATCCCCCCTCCCCTTCTAGAATCGGACCTTATGCTCCAAATGTATATTTCCATAATCTCTGATGCGTGAGTTTCCCCTAAGACTTAAATTACAAGTATATTGCTAACATAATTAATTTGAAATCTTAAAAGTACGGTCATATAGTATTTTAAATAACGCTAACATAACATAATTTTCACTTCAGTTACGATAACCTTACCTAACCTAGCCTATCCTCCCGGGGGAAAAAAAAAGAACAATTATTTATTACACTGACCTAACCTAACATTTTACTTCGGTAAACTTCGGGACTGTTCGGGTTGTGGTCGTGGTTTTCATCCTTGCCAACTGTAGGCTATCCTGCGATAGTTTCGTCTGGAGAGAGAATTTGGTCGAGCTTTTTTGAGCGTACCTGCGGGGACATCCAACATTATCTTGTGTTGCCCTCAAACACGGCCAGCGGCAGCCATCACAGATTACTGTCACGGATATCAGGTTGAGCAGATGGATCTGAGACTCGTCCGGCCGACTTCACTGTAGTCTCTGCTTGCCTGCAGACTTCGTGACAAATAACACATTAGTTCTCAGTTTGAACGATAGGTGCATGTCTCTTTGTGGAAAGGCTGCCACTTCATTTCGGCGTCGTGAGCGAAAAAGATGTGCGTTTGATTTTGGTGGACGATATCGCCTTCGCGAACGTCCAGTTGTCCAAAACCTTTCCAGTGCAAGGCCGCGTTTAATATTTTTGTAGTACGTGATCAGTGTAAATAGCACCTACGTGTAGAAAGTTTAAAAATTTGCTTATTTTGAGAAACTTGTAATGGAATTTTGAAGTGTAGAAAACAAATGTAGGGATGTTTTCTTATCAATAATTTTGGACTGTGATTTTAAACAAATAATAAATTAGGATTTCAGAACGGATCAAAGAAACTTATTTTATTTTAACTGTTTTTAGACTCGCGTTTGTGCAAAGAAATAAAATTATATCAAAGTTCAGTATTGATAATTATGGATGGTGAGTCGAGTATTTTCAAATCATTATCTTTGTGACATTCATATAACTTAAATAAAAGCTGTAATCGTACATTTAAGTGACGATTTAAAATAAATATTTACGCGAATAAAAGAACACAGAGGTAAGCAAGTGTATTTCATAGCAATGGCTGACAATTTTGTACAATAATTTTACCTTTCGTTTGTTTTGCCAAGAAATAGCCCTTAAAATAACAGTGAGCGCAGGAATTTCGAAGGGTTGCTGTGAACAATCGGGACGATGAAAATATAATTCCCAGAAGGAATAGAAAACAATGGTAAGATAATATTTATTTTTCCTACACACGCAGTGACTAGTCAGAAACGTAATGTAAACGGGTTATGAAGATGAGCGGTTGAGAAACGTAAGAATGGGCTTGGAAATAATAAGAGAAAAGAAACAGTAGGCAGAAAGGTTAAACGCATGACCGATAATGCTTTAAGGTGTTTGGATAGCAAATGATAACACGAGGTACATGCCTCAACATTTAATCGAATATATTATTTAAAAAATGCCTTATAATTTTCGTAGTATCGTCTGACGTGTTTATCACCTAATCACGAAACTATAAATTAATGAATTACTGGCATTTTGTTAGACACTTGTGCCGTCAAATAAATATTATTGTCCAAATATATCAAATATTTACAAAAAAAATATTTCAGTACCTATTACGTTAGTTATTTAATATTATCGTTGATTTAATGTAAGATTTATTTAGTTAGTACCCACACATATTATGTTTTATGATAAATTTTTCCTTAGTCATTACACTGTTATTTTGCTAATGAAATGCATGTTTGTCGACGGTGTACAAACAAATATTGTGAGTTGAAAAAATATATGTGATTATGAATGCTTTTTAACAGCGTATATATAATAAGAAGAAACTGGCATTCTCTTTCAATTATATGCACGTTAATTTATTTTCATCATATTTTAATAAATGTTTTGATCTATTATGAATTGAAGCTTATTAATCATATTCATGATGCATGATATTGTAATTCGCTGGGCAAGATCGTTAATAAAACCAATACATATTAAAATGCGTATTGAAATTTTATTAAAACTTTCCTTTTTTGCTCATTGAAAGCATAGCTTAGCCTAGCCGTCCCATCGCCCTATCGCTGTGCTCTGAGAGTTGAGTGTGTTTGGTTGCCGGCACTGGAGCGACGGCAGCGCTCCTAGTGAGTGGCGTGCTCATTACGCCGTCAGGGGGAAGTGTTGTCTCCTTCAGCTCCGGGTAGAGGAAAGCCCTTTTCTCCAAGATTTTCTTTTTCCTCCCTGAGATGAAGAAGGAAAAAAAAGCGTGATCCAGGCCTTCCTTCGGGCTCTCGGCTTTGAGAAGCCCTGAATCGGCGCTGAGACAGACGTAGTCCCGGCCATCTTGGATCGCCGGGCGCGGCAGCGCGGTGGAGACGTACAGGGTGGTTCGTGCTGTTGCGAAACGTGCAGTGGGCGGAAAGCTTTGCACTTATGATACGACAGTAATTTCGTTTGTACTTCATTGTTTATACATCATCCTTGCAGGCATTCTTGTGTGTTAATGTGTATGTAAGCTTATATACTCGTAGATATGAAAGTTTTGCTACTTTATGACATAGAATTTCTTCGACGCCAATTTATTTGACTTCCTCCTCTCTCTCTCTCTCTCTCTCTCACTCACTCACACACTCCCCCCCCCCCCCCCCCCCAATAGCAATATTGAGAATGTTGACATTGAAATAAGGAATAATAATTTTTAGAATAAAATCTAAGTAGCCTGAATTGAAACTTGAAAAAAAAAAATCGGTTATGTAATTTTGCTATATTTCCGCAATTCGGACGTCCTCTGAAATGCTAAAAACGTGACTTTGACAACAAATAAAAAAACAGCGTATGAACTGTTTGTTTTCCATTTCATTGAAGTTAAGTCTATTGAAAATTGTACAAGTTGAAAATTGTTTCACGTTTTTATTGAATGATGATGTGAAAAATGTAGCACACACCCTTAAGCTGAGTATTCGATGCTTTAAAGGACTAAAGCAGATGTTTTTATTCCACTTCGAATCTGAATTGTATTTTAATCCTAAGCCGGACTCAGTGGCTCAAACGCATGTGCGCAGAATTGCGATTGAGCCATCTGGTATAAAATTACTAGTAATGCACGGACGCAAGATTAATTTGCGTTAAATTAAGCCGTTATTTCGAGTTGTTGAAACGGGCAACGTGTTACAAAATCAGTACGTATAAATACACGGACTTTTAGAAACCAGTTTATTACGAGATCTCGAAACAGCACATTTTAGGTAGATTTCGAAAAAAGACTATACCAATAGTATCCTTTGATGCCACTTTCGGAAAATGTTTTCATAGTGTTTCGTTTCATTGTCCATAGACCCTAAGATCATCGTCATCTCAAAAATTATATCGCATTTTTATGGACACGATAACTACCGTAATTTTGCACAAATCACTTCCAAACTGATACATAAAATAAATTAGTGGAAAATCTCGGTCCAGTCAGACGAAAAGGTTATAAATGGGGAAGGTTAAAAAATAACATAAAAAAGACTATAATTCCCTTAATACGAAACATGTATACATCCGTATAAAGTTATTATATCTCTTCAGAATAATACCCTAAAATGAACTAAGTTCATGTAATTGTGTGATTTATAATTTTAAACAAATCGTACACGTGATGGTTTTCTCTTACAACTCGTATATTTAGGATATCAGTCATAAACCAAAACATATTTGGTTTCCTAAAAATAATATAAAAAAACCTTAGTTATTCAGAATTGTTTTAGAATACCAGATTGTTGTTTCTCTATAAATGATATACTAGAATTAAAATGTTGTACGAAAAAGGCTACATACAAACGGTTAATTCAAAGCAGTGTACTACACGATACATGATCTCAGTTCATGCTAGTATCCCAATGTAAGTAGGTTTTTAAAAATCTTAAACCCTTTAAATGAAAACTTTATGAATTGTTAATACCGTTTATAAAGAATCAATGATAGTTTTATAATGAATTACTCAAAATCGTGAGATAAACCTTCTCAATCATTGAAGCAAAATAATTGAGCGTTTGCTGCATATATTAGATAAATTTCTATCTCGTTTCATATTTTGTCAAGTTTCTCATCCTTTGTTCTTTAAAACGTTCTATTATTAGAATTTTCCTTACTACCACAGTTTTTGTCACTGCTGTTTTTGTATATTTTATCTTCTCCGGTATTGCCTCGGTTTTCCCAGTCTGACTAGTTAGTTTGAAGTTGTAGTATTTTCATTTCATTTATTTTGAAATGCCGGTAACTACTATTTTAGATGAAAGACCCCAAGCAAATAAAAAAAGTGTTTCTATGCCGACTGCAGTGATATTCTTGAGTGTGCTCGCAACTTTGGACCAGCACGTGTACGTAGTTAGAAAAGCAATAAAACTGTAATCCTGCTTTGTAAAATATAAATAAAGATAAAGGGTTCATTATACCATACATATCATTCAAAAGTTTCTCTTTTGTTGTTTTACAATCCTCCCTTGTTTAACCGTATTCGCCATAATTAAAAATTCGTTATATAAATGAACTGAGTAAATTAATTAAAAACACTAAGCAATATATGAATGTGTTTTTTTTTTTCAAGTACTCGTACCCAAAGAGGGCTTTTACAGAATATTCAATTTTTAATATATTATTTAAGATCTTTAACCACCGTAAGTTAATAGATGGTGTTATTTGGTACTAACAAAATTGTTTTCTGTGGCATTAAAATCAAAATTTAATCGTGAATTTCACCAACTTTTTTATTTGCCAACATATGGTGCATATGAATATATTTATAGGAATATTATATGTTACGTGTATTTAAATTAAACTTTGCTTCATTCAATTTTAATATGACGTCTTTAGTGTAACTAAAAGACAAATTGCAGAGTTAAATGTAGGTCTAAGCTATTATTAAAGAATCTGGTAGTAATTATATCGCAGAGATAGGCATTAAAGTCTAAGTATTAAAGGCATTGAAACGTGCCGCTAATCCAAGATGAACTAAGAAATGCCTCTAAGTTCTCACGACCGCCGCAGGCGGCGCTCCAGTCGGAGCCGCCTTGCGCACAGACGGACGCGCGTAATCCGACGCGCGTGAGAGATCTCCTCTTCTCCCGGATCATCCGAAACGAGTCCAGGATCCCGGCGCGGGATTAAAACGAGATGCAGGTGACGCTGCGGGCCTGGGGAGGAAAAGGAAGCGCGGAAGGGGGGGGGGGGATAGAAACAAGATGCGGTCCAAGGATGCTGCGCTGACAACTTGACGGCGGAGATTTTTTTTTCTCTCTCTCCTGGCGCCGCGCGTGACATTGAAATGATCGCAGGTCGTCGCGGACAGGGCCGCTCTCTCTCTCTCTCTCTCTCTCTCTCTCTATCCCTTCATTTCATTCCGCATTACTGCTTCTCTCGCGCTTCGCATATCTCTCTTCTATCCTTCTCTATATCTCTCTCTTTCGCGAAAGGTCGGTTTTGCCGGGCGGGATTACATAAGCCCGCGGATTCACGAACAGCTAGCGAACACGCTCAGTTGTAAATGCGCCTCTTTTCTTTTCTTTTTTTCCTCCCTTTTTTTCCCTCTACTCACTATCTGCATCGTAAAATAGCTGAGGTGTTTATTGAATTTTTGTGAAACATTCAAAAGAATTAACTGTATTGTTTCGTTTGATTATGTCTGATGATATCGAAAACAAACCTCTGCGGAGAGAATAGTTCCGATTTCACCGGTCGTACACATTCCGAAACTCTTTGAACCGAAGGCGACACGCTGATCAACGAGTAGTTGGGCGTGTGTTCCGGTGTAAGGCGCGCTATTCTCCGCTTCTCCATCCGCCGGCATCCGCCGTCCTGCAGGGTTTACCCTGTGGCCCGCGCGCGTGATTTACTGGGAGCCCGGCAGTGGCTCGCGGCGACGTATGGCCGGGGGCAGTTGCAGCAGCCGTTACGAGTCCGAACAAGTGCGCGCCTATTGCGTGCCTGCTTTCTCCCTCTCTTGCTCTCGTTTGTCTCTATTTCTTCCCTCTCCTTCTCACTTTTTATTTATTTTTCTCTCGTTCTTCTTTTTATCTCTTTCTTCTCTTTTTCTCTCTTCTCTTTTTCTTCTCTCTTGCTCTCGTTTGTCTATCTATCTTCTCTCTCTTTCTCCCTTTTATTTTATTTTTCTCTCGTTATTCTTTTTATCTCTTTCTTCTCTCTTTCTCTCTTCTCTTTTTATTCTCTCTTGCTCTCGTTTGTCTCTCTTTCTTCTCTCTCTTTCTCACTTTTATTTTATTTTTCTCTCCTTTCTTATCTCTTTCTTCTCTCTTACTCTCTTTCTCTCTTTCATCTCTAATTCTCTCTTTCATCTATCTATCTATCTCTCTTTTTCTCTTCCTCTCTTTCTGTATGTTTTTTCGCCCCTCTATTTTTCTATTTTTCTCCTTCGCTACCCCCTCTTTCCCCTACACACTTGGCGCTTGCGGAAACAAATGTTAGAGCTTGATCATAGGGTCACCTAGTATTTTTAAAAACCCGCGCTGTTCTCTTATCGCTTTATTCTGTTGTTTATCCTTTCGCGTCAAGTCAACTACCCAACTCCAACATCGCCATTGGCCTACTGACTTAACCGACGTGAAACTGAGAATGTGTTCTGAACTTGTGTGCGTGTTTTTTTGTATCACTGTTTTCGCAATATTTAAGCGTAACGTGAATAAAAATTTACATGTAGACCGCCATCATTTTACTTTGTGTCTTGACAAGTAGTTCGAAAGAATTTTTTGTTACTTGTGAGATGCAGAAAATATAATAAATTCGTCGGTTCACACAACTGCCGAACAGATATAGGGTGGTAATCTCAATTTATTTCAAACCATTGGGTCTATTAACAGCGATAATTTAATGCTAGTTCCTTCATTCAAGTAAACGGAGTTCACAAATATTTAATCTTAATTTTATAAATATTGTAAATCAACGTCTTTTAAGCTCAGTAGCGGAGTTATGTGACTGGCGAGGGGGCCGTTCCCCCCTCCAATAACTAAAAAAATACTGGAAACATAAAAATAGTGTGTTTTTTTTTCAAGACGTCAGAATTTAATTAAAATAGCCTTTTAGGACTTTCTGACTCCCCATTTATCTCTGTGGTATTTCATACATACCACCAAAACTTTCCGGCCACCCTTCCCCCCCCCCCCTTCCACCCCAAATTCCCACCAAATCGACCGTAACATAATTCGAAGCTGGGTCTGCCTTATTTAAGCTTCTATTTAATAATACTTGTAATTAATATTGTTCGGAAGTTATTAAACACCGTTCGCAGGAACTACTGAGTAGTTGGAAATAGGGGGTTCAAGAACAGGCGGAGGATCGAGGATCCGGCGGCCATCTTGGATGACGTCATCTAATCCGTATGCTAATCCATGCTAATCCGTATGCTAATCTATGCTAATCTACGCTAATCTATGCTAATCTACGCTAATCCATGCCAATCTATGCTAATCCATGCCAATCTATGCTAATCCATGCCAATCTATGCCAATCAGTATGCCAATCTATGCTAATCTATGCCAATCTATGCCAATCCGTATGCTAATCTATGCTAATCCATGCTAATCTATGCTAATCTGTATGCTAATCCATGCTAATCTGTATGCCAATCCATGCTAATCCATCCGCCATTTTGTATTTCTAGAAATTTCCACCAACTTTGAATCGTGACGTCACCGTTGCACTTTGTGTCACGGACGCCATCTTGGATTTGAATTTTTTTTTTCGAACTTTGAAATTCGATGTAATCATCAGCCACCGTCTTGTTTCGTCTGCTGGTGGCCGCCATCTTGTTTCGTCTGCTGCAGGCCGCCATCTTGTTTCCGTCTGCTGGAGGCAGCCATCTTGCGACGTCATATAGTTCTGTTGGTCGCCACCAGATAGCAGCAGGGATTATTTTATTTTTTTTCTTTAACTAAAATAATTTCAGTGACGAGGCTGGGATTCGATCCATGGGACGTGAAAACGTCCAGGATGTCGTGGTTACGAGGCGGACACCTTGACCACTAGACCACGAGACCAATTGGGATATGGTGGAATAAATAATCTATATATGCCACGTACTGACGTCAAGTTTTATGATAAAAGGGGGGAGGGTGTCTTTGCCTTCCCAAATGCATGAAATTCAAATTATTATTATACCATCGCCATCTTTAATTCCAGCACAGACTACCAGATGGCGCCAAATTCAAATATTAGTTAGGGAGTCGACAGGCAGGTGTCGCATGCCGCCATATTGGTTCTCAAGTTGGCTGGTAGATGTCGCTAGTATCGCGCGCCAAATTCAAAAATTAGTTGCCAGAGGCGCCGCCATCTTGGTTCTCAAGTTGGCTGGTAGATGTCGCTAGTATCGCGCGCCAAATTCAAAAATTAGTTGCCAGAGGCGCCGCCATCTTGGTTCTCAAGTTGGCTGGTAGATGGCGCCACCGTCACCATATTTTAGTTCATACAATCGATACCAGATGACGCCACCATCGCCATCTTTAGTTCCTAGTGTTGCTACCAGAGTGTGCCACCGTCGCCATCTTTAATTCTTAAAGTTACCGCCGGAGCGCGCCACCATCGCCATCTTTAATTCATAAAGTCGCTACCGGATGGCACCAGAAATTTTTTCAGAGACCTAACTCACAAGTAATATTCTCTTCTCATGTTTGCATACTCGTATTTAAAAAGCTGCACGGAAGCAGATATTTTTATTGTCTGCGTATAATTACATTTTACCATTCTCTAAGACATTTATAAGTATCAGAACATAAACTGAAACAGAAACTATACAACAAAATGAAAACTATAAAACAAAAAATGGAAACTATACAACGAATAGAAACAGAAACCAAACTACCAAACTATTTAAAAAAAAACTATTTACAGAAAAAAAAAATTATTCGTCGCCTCCGATATAGCCGTGGGGGACCGTGCGGATGCCGTCTTCACAGATTAAACGTTTGTCATCCTCCCATGTTATGGCTAGCTTATTGCTGTATTCGCTATACAGTACATGCTTTCTCGACCGTATGGCTCTAACACCTACCCTCCTTGTGCGATGGTCTTGCAGGGCATCCAGGTAATCACCGAATGTGATGTGGTTTTTGACCACACAACGCTGGATGCCCTTAGCCTTCTTCTCGACCTTGCCACCGCACCTGTATGCATAGAGTTTGGCCCGCAGACTGACAAACTCGCTCATTACTTCTCCCCCACATTCATCTTTGAATTTGCCAACAACTTTCTTGTTGATGGGGGAGAAGCATGGGTGGTCAGGAGGGTAGCAGCTGGTGTCGAATTCAGACATGAACTTAGGGTCGGCTCTTAGATCATGGTAGAAGTCCTGTGTCTGAATCTCATACACAAAGCTGTCTGTATCCATATATGCCAGATGAATATTTTCCTGGTATTTCGGTTTCATATTATTATAGTGGAAGTCGTACATGAGTGTTTTTGATAGATCAAGTACTGCGAGTCCGGCATAGATCGGCTTGTCGAAAACGATGGTCTCATGGTTCAGGTGGACAAGACTCAAGTTTGGCTCATACATCGTGCGGTCCTTGAAGGACGGACGGCACACCAACTTCTTAAATCTCTTCTCAGAACACACCAACTCCATTTTGAGCCTCCGCCTCTTGTTTTCCATCAGTTTGCCAAATGTCGAGTTCACAGCGAGCTTGAAGAACTCCTTCTCGAACTCGTTGGCTGCTGCTTTGCGCTTGTTGGTGTTCAGCCGAATATAGGGCTCCAACCATGCCGACTGCTCAAACTGAAGAACTTTATGTATACTTATGATTTTTAGACCATGCGATACTGCTTGCTGTAGGTTTTTGTAGTGAACGATGTAGTGCTCTTTATTTTCCAGCGTTGTCATCAGCTTTGATTGCTTTGAGCCGGGCGGACACTGATTTACGGGAAGAAATGGCAGGTCTTTGTGACTTTCGTGGAGTTCGAGAGGGTACTCCACATCACACTCGATAATGTAGCCTGTGGGTGAATTTTCCGGAATAGACATGACATCAATTGATGTGTCTGTCCATTGGAAATGACGAATGGGGAGCGGCAGAGACATCGCCCACCCGTACAAGTTGTTTGCATCAATGTACTCCAGGAATGTGGATGGCTTGGAAGCATCATGTGTTTCTGGTACGTATGCGTTATTGGCTACGCAATGACGTTTAATGCTTTGTGCTACACCACCACGAATACCAGCCTCCACAAACATATACATGTCATAATCTGTGAGTAGCTCTAGCTGTACACCTGTGGTTCGAAGCATCGCGTCGAAAGCGAACCCAGGACAAGAAATGTAGTGAGACGGATCTAAACTATATGTTTCCAAGCAAAGACTGCGGAAATTCTCGAATATGTCCGCCAAAATCAGAACATCCGTCTTCAGGTACAAGTCAGCGTACTCCCCTAAGGTAGCACACTGAAACTTGTCCCAGACATTTTGTGCGTGAGCGTAATCCGCCTCGGAAATACCAGAATCAGTCAGAATATTAAAGAACTCATCGATGGATGGAAGACTAGTATCGTCTAGTCGAGCAAAAGAATCAACGAAGTCGTAGGGGAAGACTCCCTTGCGGGTAACCAACTCCAACTCATCAGGAGCGAAAAACTCAGCAGTACTTATAAACTTGTCTGCAGGCAAGAACTCGGCGAGCGAAGCAAGACCCCGACTCATAAAACGGAACGTATCGACAAACTGAATGCTGAACTTATCATGTAACTTTTTGGAAAAAGTTATCAGCTTCTCCTCTGAATTCGGAATGATGAAGATGTCTTTACTATCATACCCCAACTTCCTGATAATGAAGTTCTGGTCGTATGCCAGGTTGTGGAAGAACACAATCAACTTTTTTGGTCTGCGCCTGAGAAGGTTGCAGTCATTACATGCAGACCCAATAAATTCGCCGGTGAAGTGATTGTGGTCACGAACTTTCTTTACAGCCCCTCCAAACTTTCCCCCACAGTAGCAACAACACCTTGCTTGCAGAAAAGCAGTGTTCTGTGCATGTGTGAGCGGAGTCATAGGAACAGACGTAGAAAAGATTTTCTCGACATCCTGACCGATTTCGACAATGCGAGAAATGAATTTATCTTCTGCATCACACCCCCTGTATACTTCAGGCTGTGAAGGAAGTGAAGAAGTGAGGTGTGCAGGAATGACTGTATTATCTGCTTTCACGTAAATGCAGTAGCTGTATGCCTTATGCTTTTGGTACTGCAGCGTACATGACTCATCAGGATTCGGGTGACACGTATGGATTTTCTCCAGAATAGCTTCAAAGTCGCAATATACCACGATGGGCATCTTATCAGCATGATGGAAGTTTTTGAACTTCAGAACAGGAGGCAAGCCATTTTGATCGAGCGATGGCATTTCCATCCTAACAGCAGCATGCTGTTTGCAGAACTCACTGTGTTTTGCCAAACACTGAAGACCAGTGAGCCCACTAACCCTTTCCCGATCATCATAATGCTTGAAGCATCTTTTACAGACATGAATAGCATCATGATGTGAAGTGATTTGGGACCGAACCAGGGCAGAAAAATTAGTGATGTAGGTGAAATGGGACGAATTGTCATTAACCAAGAGCAGAAGATCGAAATGATGTTCTTTTTCTTCAGGAGCGACTCGTGCAGGTACAATGTTCTGGTTCTCATCGATACTGTAGAGGTTGATTGAGACTCCAGGGTTCTGTTTTTCGAACAGAGGTATTTGCCGGATTGTAGTAGGAAACTCGATGTTGTTGAAGTTGAATTTCTCTTCCAAGTCATGGTAACGCTGGTTCACACGTTCAGGATGCTCACCTTCCACATACTTGACCAGGATCGCCCACTTAAAGCACATGTGGTCTTCAAGATTTTGCGGATTTATCACTGCATGTTTTGTTTCGATGCATGTAGGTAATTCGATGTAGGAGCTTGCACGGAGTGGATCGAGCTTGTTTATTCGTAGTTGAAGTCGCTTAACGGCCGACAAAGTCCATCCGGACCCCTTTCCCAAGTAGTCTTCCTCCTCCTTGCAGATCTTAGAGATTGACACAGTAACTGCCTCCTCCACCTCATGAACTGTGTAGAGGGGAACATTCATGGTTTTGAAGGCCCTCTTGTCTTCACTGGCATCTACTGGTTTTTCGTAGTCGCACTCGAGTACGATATTGAATTTGAGAGGTCCGTTCTCTTCAATCTCCTCCACAAGTTGGTTTATTATTTTGTTCTTGATGGAGTCCATGTACGTACAAATGTCCTTGGCAGAACTTGACGTATTAACAGCAATGTAATTCTTCAAATTACCCTTGAATCCTACTTCAGCGGTGATGAAGCCATGGGTATTGACCAAACCCGTGCCGGTCACCACCTTTGTTCGGCTGGTCGATGGTTTAGGCAGTACTGCAGGCTTAACTGCTGCCATCCTCTGCTTCTTTGTCGGAGGCGGAGCAGGCCCCTTGCACACCTTGATGTGGGCTTTCAATTTGTCAGCCCTGACGAACTCCTTGGCACAGTTGTCACAGGTATGTGCTATGCGGTTAGGGTTGAGACCACAAGCAGACTTCTCATGACGTCTAGCAAAATCAGCACGGGCGAAGACCTTATAGCAGAAACTGCACCGCATGCCTGATGTCGTGGCGACAGCTCCAGCACATGTTGACAGGTGCTGCTGCATCTTGTCGCTGCGTGCGACCATCTTGCCACACAGATGACACTGCTGGAAGTCACGCTGCATGTTGTCAGCACACTGACGTTCGTGACGGTAGCGGTTGTGGGCCAGCGAAACCACGGCAGGACAGAAACGACATTTCTGCATGGTAGATGCCATCACAGCAATCGGTAGTCCGGTCTCAACGTACAGAACACGTGAAGGCAGCTCGATGTACGGAGAACTATAACAGAAGAATTAAGAATACAATGTAGCTAGCCATTACACGAAAACAAATATAACCTCAAAACTCTAGCCCTCTAGCTTACTAACATAAACTCTTAGCAATGTTACTAAATATAAAAGTTGCAAAAATAACCTCAAAACTCTAGCCCTCAAGCTTACTAACCTAAACTGTTAGCAATGTAACTAAATAAAAAAGTTGCAAACATAACCTCATAGCTGCTCCTTCATGTACAATCCAAAAAATGGTATAATATTTAAAGTACTGGTAAAAGTCAAAGCTGAAAAAGTATTCAATGTTAACTAAAAATGATTGATTACATAACCTCAAAACTACTCTAATGCACAACCCAAAAATGCTAGAATATTTAAAGTACTGTTAAAAGGTTAAGCTAAACAATTCCTGTTTACCCACACATAAGTGTACAGAGAAAAAACTAGCTATCTTATAACCTACAAAAAAGCTGAGAAACATAAAAATATTAACGAAACATGTAGCATACCTCAAAAAACGATGAAGTAGAGCTGCAGAAGATGATGTAGCGTTGGCGGTAGGAATCGTGGTAGCAGCGAAACTCACACACGAACTAACTTACTCAATCTCTAAGAACACACTGAAGCTCCGACAGCTAATCCCGGCCTTTTATAAGCAGTTCTGCTTTTCAACAACAGATGACACCAGGTGTTGTGTTGAGTCATAATTTATTTAGTTCTTTTATGTGGTATGCAGGATGCTCACTAACGTTCGCAAAACAAGGATGGCTTCGCTAGACATCAAGGAGAAGGAAGTTTGTCTTTCATGTTAATGCTTCTCAGCTGTCTCAAATCATTTTATTTGTCTGAGTAAAGTTATTATTTTTTAAATCCACCTGATAAAAATATTGTATGTTCTGATTTATTGACAGAATTTCACTGATTAAATGTAACTCTGAATAAAAATGACATGACTCAGTAAGTAAAAAATTCTCCATGCAGAGATATATCTCTAACAAATAATCAGGAGCACTCGGTGAAAACCATCAGATGTCTAGCCAGGAATAATCAGAAACACTTGGAGAAAGCCATCAATATAATATCAAGATTAATCAGAAGCACTCGGGGAAATCCATCAGATGTCTAGTTAGGTATAATCAGAAGCACACGGAGTAAACCGCCATAATATTGTCAAGAATAATCGCAAGCTCACGGAGTAAACCGCCATAATATTGTCAAGAATAATCAGGAGCACACAGAGAAAACCACCATAATATTAACGATAATAATCGGAAGCACACGGAGAAAACCACCATAATATTGACAAGAATAATCGGAAGCACACGGAGAAAACCACCACAAGTTTTCTTTGATATCATAAAAATACAGAAAAAAATATTTAATAAATAACAAAAAAAATTAATAAACAATTTTAAATGACAAAATAAAATACAAAAATACATAAAATTCTGGCTTGTACTAGAACTATATCTTTGCTCAACAATGAGAAGTTCACAAGCTAGCAGAATCTGTTTATGTATTTTTGTATTTTATTTTGTCATTTAAAATTGTTTATTAATTTTTTTTGTTATTTATTAAATATTTTTTTCTGTATTTTTATGATATCAAAGAAAACTTGTGGTGGTTTTCTCCGTGTGCTTCCGATTATTCTTGTCAATATTATGGTGGTTTTCTCCGTGTGCTTCCGATTATTATCGTTAATATTATGGTGGTTTTCTCCGTGTGCTCCTGATTATTCTTGACAATATTATGGCGGTTTACTCCGTGAGCTTGCGATTATTCTTGACAATATTATGGCGGTTTACTCCGTGTGCTTCTGATTATACCTAACTAGACATCTGATGGATTTCCCCGAGTGCTTCTGATTAATCTTGATATTATATTGATGGCTTTCTCCAAGTGTTTCTGATTATTCCTGGCTAGACATCTGATGGTTTTCACCGAGTGCTCCTGATTATTTGTTAGAGATATATCTCTGCATGGAGAATTTTTTACTTACTGAGTCATGTCATTTTTATTCAGAGTTACATTTAATCAGTGAAATTCTGTCAATAAATCAGAACATACAATATTTTTATCAGGTGGATTTAAAAAATAATAACTTTACTCAGACAAATAATATGATTTGAGACAGCTGAGAAGCATTAACATGAAAGACAAACTTCCTTCTCCTTGATGTCTAGCGAAGCCATCCTTGTTTTGCGAACGTTAGTGAGCATCCTGCATACCACATAAAAGAACTAAATAAATTATGACTCAACACAACACCTGGTGTCATCTGTTGTTGAAAAGCAGAACTGCTTATAAAAGGCCGGGATTAGCTGTCGGAGCTTCAGTGTGTTCTTAGAGATTGAGTAAGTTAGTTCGTGTGTGAGTTTCGCTGCTACCACGATTCCTACCGCCAACGCTACATCATCTTCTGCAGCTCTACTTCATCGTTTTTTGAGGTATGCTACATGTTTCGTTAATATTTTTATGTTTCTCAGCTTTTTTGTAGGTTATAAGATAGCTAGTTTTTTCTCTGTACACTTATGTGTGGGTAAACAGGAATTGTTTAGCTTAAACTTTTAACAGTACTTTAAATATTCTAGCATTTTTGGGTTGTGCATTAGAGTAGTTTTGAGGTTATGTAATCAATCATTTTTAGTTAACATTGAATACTTTTTCAGCTTTAACTTTTACCAGTACTTTAAATATTATACCATTTTTTGGATTGTACATGAAGGAGCAGCTATGAGGTTATGTTTGCAACTTTTTTATTTAGTTACATTGCTAACAGTTTAGATTAGTAAGCTTGAGGGCTAGAGTTTTGAGGTTATTTTTGCAACTTTTATATTTAGTAACATTGCTAAGAGTTTAGGTTAGTAAGCTTGAGGGCTAGAGTTTTGAGGTTATGTTTGTTTTCGTGTAATGGCTAGCTACATTGTATTCTTAATTCTTCTGTTATAGTTCTCCGTACATCGAGCTGCCTTCACGTGTTCTGTACGTTGAGACCGGACTACCGATTGCTGTGATGGCATCTACCATGCAGAAATGTCGTTTCTGTCCTGCCGTGTTTTCGCTGGCCCACAACCGCTACCGTCACGAACGTCAGTGTGCTGACAACATGCAGCGTGACTTCCAGCAGTGTCATCTGTGTGGCAAGATGGTCGCACGCAGCGACAAGATGCAGCAGCACCTGTCAACATGTGCTGGAGCTGTCGCCACGACATCAGGCATGCGGTGCAGTTTCTGCTATAAGGTCTTCGCCCGTGCTGATTTTGCTAGACGTCATGAGAAGTCTGCTTGTGGTCTCAACCCTAACCGCATAGCACATACCTGTGACAACTGTGCCAAGGAGTTCGTCAGGGCTGACAAATTGAAAGCCCACATCAAGGTGTGCAAGGGGCCTGCTCCGCCTCCGACAAAGAAGCAGAGGATGGCAGCAGTTAAGCCTGCAGTACTGCCTAAACCATCGACCAGCCGAACAAAGGTGGTGACCGGCACGGGTTTGGTCAATACCCATGGCTTCATCACCGCTGAAGTAGGATTCAAGGGTAATTTGAAGACTTACATTGCTGTTAATACGTCAAGTTCTGCCAAGGACATTTGTACGTACATGGACTCCATCAAGAACAAAATAATAAACCAACTTGTGGAGGAGATTGAAGAGAACGGACCTCTCAAATTCAATATCGTACTCGAGTGCGACTACGAAAAACCAGTAGATGCCAGTGAAGACAAGAGGGCCTTCAAAACCATGAATGTTCCCCTCTACACAGTTCATGAGGTGGAGGAGGCAGTTACTGTGTCCATCTCTAAGATCTGCAAGGAGGAGGAAGAATACTTGGGAAAGGGGTCCGGATGGACTTTGTCGGCCGTTAAGCGACTTCAACTACGAATAAACAAGCTCGATCCACTCCGTGCAAGCTCCTACATCGAATTACCTACATGCATCGAAACAAAACATGCAGTGATAAATCCGCAAAATCTTGAAGACCACATGTGCTTTAAGTGGGCGATCCTGGTCAAGTATGTGGAAGGTGAGCATCCTGAACGTGTGAACCAGCGTTACCATGACTTGGAAGAGAAATTCAACTTCAACAACATCGAGTTTCCTACTACAATCCGGCAAATACCTCTGTTCGAAAAACAGAACCCTGGAGTCTCAATCAACCTCTACAGTATCGATGAGAACCAGAACATTGTACCTGCACGAGTCGCTCCTGAAGAAAAAGAACATCATTTCGATCTTCTGCTCTTGGTTAATGACAATTCGTCCCATTTCACCTACATCACTAATTTTTCTGCCCTGGTTCGGTCCCAAATCACTTCACATCATGATGCTATTCATGTCTGTAAAAGATGCTTCAAGCATTATGATGATCGGGAAAGGGTTAGTGGGCTCACTGGTCTTCAGTGTTTGGCAAAACACAGTGAGTTCTGCAAACAGCATGCTGCTGTTAGGATGGAAATGCCATCGCTCGATCAAAATGGCTTGCCTCCTGTTCTGAAGTTCAAAAACTTCCATCATGCTGATAAGATGCCCATCGTGGTATATTGCGACTTTGAAGCTATTCTGGAGAAAATCCATACGTGTCACCCGAATCCTGATGAGTCATGTACGCTGCAGTACCAAAAGCATAAGGCATACAGCTACTGCATTTACGTGAAAGCAGATAATACAGTCATTCCTGCACACCTCACTTCTTCACTTCCTTCACAGCCTGAAGTATACAGGGGGTGTGATGCAGAAGATAAATTCATTTCTCGCATTGTCGAAATCGGTCAGGATGTCGAGAAAATCTTTTCTACGTCTGTTCCTATGACTCCGCTCACACATGCACAGAACACTGCTTTTCTGCAAGCAAGGTGTTGTTGCTACTGTGGGGGAAAGTTTGGAGGGGCTGTAAAGAAAGTTCGTGACCACAATCACTTCACCGGCGAATTTATTGGGTCTGCATGTAATGACTGCAACCTTCTCAGGCGCAGACCAAAAAAGTTGATTGTGTTCTTCCACAACCTGGCATACGACCAGAACTTCATTATCAGGAAGTTGGGGTATGATAGTAAAGACATCTTCATCATTCCGAATTCAGAGGAGAAGCTGATAACTTTTTCCAAAAAGTTACATGATAAGTTCAGCATTCAGTTTGTCGATACGTTCCGTTTTATGAGTCGGGGTCTTGCTTCGCTCGCCGAGTTCTTGCCTGCAGACAAGTTTATAAGTACTGCTGAGTTTTTCGCTCCTGATGAGTTGGAGTTGGTTACCCGCAAGGGAGTCTTCCCCTACGACTTCGTTGATTCTTTTGCTCGACTAGACGATACTAGTCTTCCATCCATCGATGAGTTCTTTAATATTCTGACTGATTCTGGTATTTCCGAGGCGGATTACGCTCACGCACAAAATGTCTGGGACAAGTTTCAGTGTGCTACCTTAGGGGAGTACGCTGACTTGTACCTGAAGACGGATGTTCTGATTTTGGCGGACATATTCGAGAATTTCCGCAGTCTTTGCTTGGAAACATATAGTTTAGATCCGTCTCACTACATTTCTTGTCCTGGGTTCGCTTTCGACGCGATGCTTCGAACCACAGGTGTACAGCTAGAGCTACTCACAGATTATGACATGTATATGTTTGTGGAGGCTGGTATTCGTGGTGGTGTAGCACAAAGCATTAAACGTCATTGCGTAGCCAATAACGCATACGTACCAGAAACACATGATGCTTCCAAGCCATCCACATTCCTGGAGTACATTGATGCAAACAACTTGTACGGGTGGGCGATGTCTCTGCCGCTCCCCATTCGTCATTTCCAATGGACAGACACATCAATTGATGTCATGTCTATTCCGGAAAATTCACCCCAGGCTACATTATCGAGTGTGATGTGGAGTACCCTCTCGAACTCCACGAAAGTCACAAAGACCTGCCATTTCTTCCCGTAAATCAGTGTCCGCCCGGCTCAAAGCAATCAAAGCTGATGACAACGCTGGAAAATAAAGAGCACTACATCGTTCACTACAAAAACCTACAGCAAGCAGTATCGCATGGTCTAAAAATCATAAGTATACATAAAGTTCTTCAGTTTGAGCAGTCGGCATGGTTGGAGCCCTATATTCGGCTGAACACCAACAAGCGCAAAGAAGCAGCTAACGAGTTCGAGAAGGAGTTCTTCAAGCTCGCTGTGAACTCGACATTTGGCAAACTGATGGAAAACAAGAGGCGGAGGCTCAAAATGGAGTTGGTGTGTTCTGAGAAGAGATTTAAGAAGTTGGTGTGCCGTCCGTCCTTCAAGGACCGCACGATGTATGAGCCAAACTTGAGTCTTGTCCACCTGAACCATGAGACCATCGTTTTCGACAAGCCGATCTATGCCGGACTCGCAGTACTTGATCTATCAAAAACACTCATGTACGACTTCCACTATAATAATATGAAACCGAAATACCAGGAAAATATTCATCTGGCATATATGGATACAGACAGCTTTGTGTATGAGATTCAGACACAGGACTTCTACCATGATCTAAGAGCCGACCCTAAGTTCATGTCTGAATTCGACACCAGCTGCTACCCTCCTGACCACCCATGCTTCTCCCCCATCAACAAGAAAGTTGTTGGCAAATTCAAAGATGAATGTGGGGGAGAAGTAATGAGCGAGTTTGTCAGTCTGCGGGCCAAACTCTATGCATACAGGTGCGGTGGCAAGGTCGAGAAGAAGGCTAAGGGCATCCAGCGTTGTGTGGTCAAAAACCACATCACATTCGGTGATTACCTGGATGCCCTGCAAGACCATCGCACAAGGAGGGTAGGTGTTAGAGCCATACGGTCGAGAAAGCATGTACTGTATAGCGAATACAGCAATAAGCTAGCCATAACATGGGAGGATGACAAACGTTTAATCTGTGAAGACGGCATCCGCACGGTCCCCCACGGCTATATCGGAGGCGACGAATAATTTTTTTTTTCTGTAAATAGTTTTTTTTTAAATAGTTTGGTAGTTTGGTTTCTGTTTCTATTCGTTGTATAGTTTCCATTTTTTGTTTTATAGTTTTCATTTTGTTGTATAGTTTCTGTTTCAGTTTATGTTCTGATACTTATAAATGTCTTAGAGAATGGTAAAATGTAATTATACGCAGACAATAAAAATATCTGCTTCCGTGCAGCTTTTTAAATACGAGTATGCAAACATGAGAAGAGAATATTACTTGTGAGTTAGGTCTCTGAAAAAATTTCTGGTGCCATCCGGTAGCGACTTTATGAATTAAAGATGGCGATGGTGGCGCGCTCCGGCGGTAACTTTAAGAATTAAAGATGGCGACGGTGGCACACTCTGGTAGCAACACTAGGAACTAAAGATGGCGATGGTGGCGTCATCTGGTATCGATTGTATGAACTAAAATATGGTGACGGTGGCGCCATCTACCAGCCAACTTGAGAACCAAGATGGCGGCGCCTCTGGCAACTAATTTTTGAATTTGGCGCGCGATACTAGCGACATCTACCAGCCAACTTGAGAACCAAGATGGCGGCGCCTCTGGCAACTAATTTTTGAATTTGGCGCGCGATACTAGCGACATCTACCAGCCAACTTGAGAACCAAGATGGCGGCATGCGACACCTGCCTGCCGACTCCCTAACTAATATTTGAATTTGGCGCCATCTGGTAGTCTGTGCTGGAATTAAAGATGGCGATGGTATAATAATAATTTGAATTTCATGCATTTGGGAAGGCAAAGACACCCTCCCCCCTTTTATCATAAAACTTGACGTCAGTACGTGGCATATATAGATTATTTATTCCACCATATCCCAATTGGTCTCGTGGTCTAGTGGTCAAGGTGTCTGCCTCGTAACCACGACATCCTGGACGTTTTCACGTCCCATGGATCGAATCCCAGCCTCGTCACTGAAATTATTTTAGTTAAAGAAAAAAAATAAAATAATCCCTGCTGCTATCTGGTGGCGACCAACAGAACTATATGACGTCGCAAGATGGCTGCCTCCAGCAGACGGAAACAAGATGGCGGCCTGCAGCAGACGAAACAAGATGGCGGCCACCAGCAGACGAAAACAAGATGGCGGCCACCAGCAGACGAAAACAAGATGGCGGTTGATGTTTACATCGAATTTCAAAGTTCGAAAAAAAAAATTCAAATCCAAGATGGCGCCCGTGACACAAAGTGCAACGGTGACGTCATGATTCGAAGTTGGTGGAAATTTCTAGAAATACAAAATGGCGGATGGATTAGCATGGATTGGCATACAGATTAGCATGGATTAGCATAGATTAGCGTAGATTGGCATGGATTAGCATAGATTAGCATACGGATTGGCATAGATTGGCATAGATTAGCATAGATTGGCATACTGATTGGCATAGATTGGCATGGATTAGCATAGATTGGCATGGATTAGCATAGATTGGCATGGATTAGCGTAGATTAGCATAGATTAGCGTAGATTAGCATAGATTAGCATACGGATTAGCATGGATTAGCATACGGATTAGATGACGTCATCCAAGATGGCCGCCGGATCCTCGATCCTCCGCCTGTTCTTGAACCCCCTATTTCCAACTACTCTACTGATTGAAGATTAAAGTTTACTCAGTGCTGGACCGTTGCTATAGTCAATAAATACGAAAATGAGGTTAAGATTTACATCGAACGTTTCGTTGTGCAAAGAAAGGTATAATATGACTTGGGTGCCGAATTGGTAGATGGTCGCGAACCATTGACTCCGCTCCCTTTTCCTTTTTTTTTTTTTTTCCCCCGTCCCGATGTTTCATAATATTTATTGTTAAACGCGAAACTGAATTAGGTTACTCAACATTCGCTTCGAAAACCGGGGCCCAAATAATCTCGTTTCGTTTGACCAGGCACGCTGTATTTTAATGAAACTACCTTCAAAACGTACGATGAATTATTTATGGTGCAAGCAAGAGCATGAGTACAGGACTTGCGTGTACCATGCAAAAAGCAAGAATGAGATGGCGTGTCAATGTGCAGAGAATTGGGGAAAAGAGTGGCTGCCTGGGAAAATGATGGAGTTGAAGTACGCATAAAGAAGGCCCCAAGGAAGACCAAAGTGAAGGTAGGACGAGCAGGTATCAAAAGGAGTGCGAGAGAGAGGGAAATAAGAGGAACGGTAGAGGTACAGAGGTCGCAAGCTGGAAACAGATGATGATGGCCTTCAATTAAAATTGTCAAGACTAAAATAAACGCTAACTTTTTTTTAGTGTGTATGTACCGTCGCCAAACTGGTCATTTTGGGATCGAACGACTTCTCGTCTGAAAGAAAACACCAAGCAGGAATCCAAAAGTGATCACATTAACTCGAACGCAGTATGATTATAGGTTTCGTAATTATTTAAAGTTTACTGTAATCCTACATTTCCCTGTGAGTTATTTGTGACCTTGGATGTCAAGGTGCTACGATCCTCGGGCGAGGAGGTAGGGAGAGCCGTGGCTCCATCCACTAGGTCCTCCCGACGCGACGTCATGCATAGATTTGTTAAGTCCATAGTCGGTGCCCAATGTTTCCGAGCCCACTGCTGTTCTCCTGGATAAACGCACACATCCGACAGTTGTGTCATGTTATATAAACGTATATTCAATTTTTATGGTTGTGCGCTAACTGATGGTGGTCGCCGGTGTGACATATTACTGAGATAAAATACAAATTATATATATATATATATATATATATATATATATATATATATATATTAAAACAATATTCATCTGAAAATTTTTAAAACTCACATTATATCACTGTGTGTAATTATATTATTTTGCTTAAAAGAAATAAATTTGTGTGTAAAAACTTCCTACACAAAAACCTTAACCATCTTGAGCTGATTCAACATTTAAAATTTGACAGTAAAAATTTAACCACGAAATTATATTATTTAACATGGCGTCTAATATATTTGGGCCCACAATTTTTTTGTCTCTCAATAGTATGACAAACGTTGCGCTGTCTCTATATTTAAATGTTAACTAAAGACTGTCAAAATTTTATTGCGTGATTTTAATATGTCATTTATTTTTATGACTATAAATTATAACATAAAACATTACAAGATAGTTGCACTATTATAAAGTTTAGTTTTGTACTCCAATACGTTTGGAATGTATCCTAATGTTTACGAAAGCGACTATTTACGGGTTTATGTTGCTACACGTGGGTCCGCCATCGTTGTGACACGTTTCCGTTCGTCGACTTCCGTTCCACTTTCATGAAATTACTCCTAACAAATGCCGCATTCAGAGAGCATTTTGATTATGAAAAAAATTAGAATTGTATTTATTTCACGTGGGCTGAGTAAACTTGAACTGCTGACATCATTGTTTTAAACACTATTTAATGAGAAAAATAAACACATTTTCAACGGTTTGTTTGTACACGGTGTTGCAGTGGAATAATGGCGCAAGTGCCAATGTAATGGCGCGTCCGGCGACCTCGGGCCTGCGACAAGCAGAGGCGACATGACGCGGAGGAGAATTCAGGGACGGGCTCGAGTCATCCCCGACATCCTGCGGGAGTCGGGGAGGTGATAAGCGCGGTGCGTGTTGCGTGCGCACCCCTCTCCACCCCTTATCAGTCTCTCTCCCGTTCATCAAACACGAACACAAGGAGACGATTGATGGGCGGCCCTTCCGGGGCAAACACGCGGGGCAGGATGTCGGGCGCTCGTCGACGCCACGTCCAGGGGCTGTCCTGTCCGAGGGCGAAGGGCGAAGGGCGCGGGGGGAAGGGGGCTGGGCCGCTGCTGTCCGGGGAATGTGGCATAGGTCGTCAGTATCACCTTTGAATATATATACTGTATATAGAAGTCGCGAGTGGATAGGATTTACTCTACGTCTTTCAGAAGTGTATGATGAGCAGCTTGGGAACTTCACCGCTGCAGTGCGCTGCCGTAACGCCCTGTATCGTCTTAGGTTGTTATTTACACGTTAGAGCGCAGCACTGTCGCCCGCTGTCATTCCCCCGCACCCCCCACCAATCATTCACTGCAGCTCAAGGTCGGTCACCGGGAGGGGGAAGGGGTGTTTGAAGAGTTCGACACTTGTCCGCTAGGGACCACCACAAGTCGATGCCCTAGAGATGGTGGCGATTGCGGCGGTGAATTAACCAACTACCTCAAACCGTATTAGAAATTTTAACCTGTGCTGGCGACTTCTATACAGTATATATATATATTCAAAGGTATCACACTCGGAAACTGGTTTCCCTTGGAGAGCCAGTTTGCCAAGAAATTGTGTGTTAACACGAGGGACATTCAAGTATAAGCCGGAATACATTTTTATACAGATCTATTGTTGATTTACGAAAATGAAAATTAAATGCCTTGTTTTTTCTACATAGATTTCTTCAACAGAAATACATTTTCTGTACAGCATACGCAGCTTATTGATCCCTTCCTGAAAATAAGAAGATGACTGGCCCAGTAGCCAATTGCACACGTACGTACTGTTCGACCGCAGCGTCGTCTTCAAATCTTTCCTCTCCTGATGCCTCCTTCAGCGGACCTACCACAAGCTGCCGCGCGGCCTGAATATTGTCTTCATTGAGGCTGGTCGCCGTTTATGGCTTTGAATTTACACTTTGTCTCGACCATCTCGAAACTTCTGGGCCCGATCGAACTCTTGGGTTTTACTCAGAGTACCATCGCTGAACTGTTCTTGGGGTCTGTTCACAGTTTAACTCGGTTTCACACCTTCGTTGGCGAGAAAACTAATAACGACGCGCTGTGAAACTGACGCTGGTGCTGTCCCGCGACACTGACATGGACGTGAGTGTGAGGGCCGTGTGCTGCCTGTCCCCTCCCCGCTCTCCCGCCACTGCGCCGCTCACCTCGCTACTGCAGTCGAATGAAAAAATAATTCCGGTTTATATTTGAATGACCCACGTACTGCAAGAAATATATTGTAACTTTGTACATCACAAGGCCGTGGTTTATTTTTCCACATATGATATACGTTTTTCGAGATAATACTGAGAATTTCTTACGAAAATGGGCACATAATTTTATATTTTGTTTGATGTTTAATTCAAGCATTATTTTTTAAACCATGGAAAAGATAATAGAATATTTAATAATTTGATTTATTTTGTTTTGTTAGGCTTATTAATGTGCGCAGTAAATACGGGAGACCTACTCAGAGTTTACAAATAAATTAAATGGTTTACAAATAAATAAAACAATTGGAGGTACTGATACAACACAAAGCATAAATGCCTGAGTAAGAATCCGAATCCAGTATTACTGCGAACACTATTTTGTAGTGATACAGTTTTTTTTTTCACGTAAAAGCACAATTTTTCAAATATATTTTTATCTAAGAAATAACAATCTCAATAATGATGGTTTTTAAACTGTGAATGTTTGTGACTGAAAATTGTTTGTAGCGTAAACATGTTTGCTAAGAATTTTATGACGTCATTGGCAGAAGGACTGCTAAGTTCAATCTTTTGAAACGCAACGACAATTAGGAATTCCTTCCAGGCCGGCGTCCATCTGCGTGTGTGTGACGGAGACGCTGCTGTAATATCCGGCAGTAGTCACAAACCAGCTGGGCATATGTTACTATAAAACGCCGGAGGGATAGCCGGCAGGAATATTTATTATTTTGAATATACCAGGTGAAGTACCCGGCGTTGCTCGGGCCAAACACATCTTAATATAAGGAACATCCCTACCGAGTTTCGAGTCTGTAGGACATACACTTGAAAAACGGGAAAATTTTCATTTCAAAGTTCCATTGATTGCACAATCTCGGTGCATCAAGGCTACGCATCTAGAAACCCGGGACGCCAATCTCCAGCTTCATTTTGTGGGAAGGCAGGTAACCCCTGGACAAGACGTGACGGACGCGTTACAAATTCAAGGCAACGCCATCTTTTGACAAAGTTCTAAACTAAATTGTTTTTTTAGCGCCTTAAGTTCACTAGCAGCCGCGAGCTTCAGTAAACGGGTGGGTTATGACCGTGTGGCGCGGACCTAGAGAAATGACACAAACTCACTGTTTGTGTGTCTGTGACCTACCTGCTATGATTTTCCCTAATGAAACTGAATTTACCTCTTTTTCACTCCCTTAGGGATGGAAAATCATAAACTATATGGAAAAAGTCATGTCGATCCGTTGCTCCGATGCTGCGTAAAAGAAGGAGGACAAACAAGTAGGGATACACATAACGATATCTAGCTCAGGAGTGGATGTAAGTGAAAGCATGATGGCAGCCCACGTAGGCCGCAGGTTCTTCGGCAGTCCACAGAAGGGCACTACACTACATCGGCGAGCCGCGGGGTTGCCGGAGTCGGAGCTCCGGGCCTCGCGTCGTGGCGCCCTGTCAACAAGGAACCAACCCTCCCCTCCTGTTTGCCCTCCGCCGCAGGGTCCGGGCCTCGCCGCACGACCGTCGCGACCCGGACAAACATCTCGCGGTCTGCCTCGTCGGCGACCCGCGGGCGGGTCACAAGCCGCGCGGCCCCGGAACTCGATTACGTGCTCCGAAACCCGAAAACGGCTGTCTTCCGGAATTGGAGTCACGTCCTTTTTGATGCGCCACACATGATTGAGTTCTGCGTGGCGCCATTTGTGCGGTACGTCGGTTGTTTGGGTGGGGGGGGGGGGGGGGGGAGAGGCGGAAAGCCACCACGCCAGATTCTTACGCGATTGTCCGTTTGTCCGTGAAAAACATAAGATGAAACGGGGGGGGGGGGGGGGGGGGGGTTAATTTTTTATCTTAGCGAGGTTTATTTCTTACTTCGGCACCGAATAAACCGGAAATTAAATTTCCTGACTCAATGGCCAAAATTATGACGGGATGTTTTGGTTGGTGTCATTGTTGTGTTGAGTGCGAGCCGAATGTTCTGTTATATTCTTGTAGGTCGGTCGTATCCGTTGAAGATAGGATTACTGTGTATCGCTCTAATGAGGAGAGAGGAAAAAAAAAAAGAACAAGCGCGAGGAAACAAATTAAACAGAAATGAATATATATATATATATATATATATATATATATATATATATCACTTTTCAATCAATAAAAATACAATTCGAAGTTTAAATTTAAGATTTTGCGTAAACATTGAAAAAAAAATAACTGCTTTACATCACAATATTACATTTCATTGAAATCAGTTACGCGGGAGAATAGTTTATAGCCAAAAGTAGACACGCGCATGACACAAAATACACCGAGACAGAAGATGATTGACAATAGACAATAGTTATTCCAGTGTGATGTTATATAGTGTCACAGCAGAGAATTATTATCCTCTAAGACCAATATCTCTTTAACAAATCTTATAAAATCACCCTGTCTGAGTGTATTTTGTATCATGTGTGTTTACTTTTGGCTATCAAATTTCCCTTGTGTAACCGATTTCGATGAAATGTAATAATTTGATTTTTTTTCCTTCAAATTTTTGGTAAATATGGTATCATCTAAAAAAATTTTTTTGTTAAAAACCGCAGGAAATGGCACTCATCAAACTTTTCATTTTACTAAACACTATTGCGAAAAATGTATACCTAAAATGCGATAATTTTTTTAAATTTAAAAGTGATATTTATTCATTCTTGTATAAATGTGTTATATGGTACTGCTTTTTATACTTGTGACACGATCATATTGATATAATTAATGAATTTTAACTTTTGGTTACAGGTACGTTGACGTCGTCCTGTGAGTTCAAATCTACGACATGATTAGTGAGTGAAGAAAGAAATACTCGAGGTTTAGTATCGCTTTCGTTCTGTATTGTGCATTTATTGTAAGATGTTATTTGAGCTTTTCTTTTTATCGAATATAAACGTAACTATTTGTCACCTACGGACTTATTGACTGTTCGCTCTTTGACAATTGATTACAGTTTTTTTTAAATATTATAAATCATCGTACTGCAAAGCAAATGTGAATGTTATTTTCTATGCAGAACTTCTCAGTGATAAGTCTTAAATGAAATTTTTCTTTATGTTGTGTATTAGTTATTATGTTATTTATGCATTATATTTATGTATTCTGTGTATTTACTAAATATTTATTGCACATACATACATATACTTACATAGGTAGGTCTATATACATGCGCGCTTTTGAGTCGAAAAATGGAAGTTAATAGAATGCAAATTACTAAAATAAAAGCCTGTGTTTTTTCTCACTGGTGGTTCTGTTTACTTTTACAAACTAACATTGCCAGACGTACAGTTTTCCCCAAAACTTCACGAAACAAAAATATATATTTTTTAAATTTTGCAAATTAAAAAAGTTTGCGTTTAATTTTTCATAGAAATTAAAACTTTTGATACGTAACAGTGCACTTTAGGAACATGGCCAGATATGATAGTAATCATGGATTACATTAATGTGTTAAGTTTTTTTATTGTGTTTTTTTTATTTTGCTTATCACGTTCGCTAACTTAACATCTGTTGAACTGAATTGCAAATATTGGAAACAAGAATATCTTTCGCCGAGACGTGAACCAAGTTTGCTCGCGCTCTTTGTTTGTTCGACCTTCCTGCGATGGAGTTTTGAAGTTGGTTCGCAGTTTCGCAACAGAAGCGAGTGGGTTCGTGTAATGAGATACTCGTGTGGCGTGCTCCAAAGCTGGAGAACTTCATTAACCAAGTCAAACAGCTTCCGAATCCCTGATGCCGAGATTCCTCGTCCTCTGCTTCTTCCACTCGTTTTTAAGCGAGTCTTCTCGTTCAAAACTTTCGTGTAACGGCGTCTCTGACTGCAACTGTTTGATCAATCATCTTTCGCCTACACTGTACGTGTTTGAAGCCAGTAATTTATACGAAATTATTAAATTTTAGTATTCTTAATAGTGCTTCGTCGGTGTAAAGGCTTTTACGCGCGCATTGACGTCTGTTTTATTCACCCCTCTTCCTATTTATCAAATATAAAGCTGGAACAGTCTTATATTCAAGATTACCAATGCACTATATGTTTATTGTTTTCTTTATCTTCCATTGAAGCGAATAAGCTTGCTGTCACGATAGTTTGTGAATTTAAAAATTGTTTTTATTTTTTTCCTGTAATAAGACGTAATTTATTTTCAGTTTCGCACGCAATTGATAGCTTTTCTAATTAATTCGCTAAATATTATTATCTGTTCGTAAATTCTTTTGAAGAATATTTAAGCGCTGGGAATTTTTATTTGGACATACTTTAGAAAATAAAATTTTTATGTAATGTCAGCGCAAATATTTGTTGCTTGTCTAATTTTGGAAAGTAGACATTATTTTAAGTAACCATTTCATAAATTGTTCTATAAATATGGTTTAATGAAGTCATTTCTAGGTTTCATTATGTATATATGTTTAATTTGAAAGATTTTAACGCACTTATCTGCAACTATATTTATGTTATAAACGTGTTTTTGGAAGAATAAATTAAGTAAGACAGTCTAAAGAGCACTTGCATGAAATTAGCCCTTTTTTATTTTGAGATGTATTGGGATCAGCTTTGAACAAAGAAGCAGGACTTACGGTATCGGCCATCACTATAGGTGTTTGACTGCCAAAATTTACTAGTTTGTTCAAATTGCTTAACTGCGTGTTGGTTATAAAACTGGTTGAATTCTCAGTTTTATCGTTATTTTGGCTTAATTTCAGAATTCAATGACCTAAAGCGATAATTTAAATAACTTTAAAAAATTTACGTTAAAATAATATTATAAAACCTAGGTAATTTTGTTTGAAATGTTCTGCTACTTTTTATTGATTCTGGTTTTTATAACCATCACACCGTGAATTTTTATTTTGTTGTGACTGAAAGCAATTTGTAACCCGTGCATTGTAAAAAAAAAGTTTTGTTCTTAGCAGAGCAACTACGTATCTGTTCACTCCTAAGATACGTTCGTTAATCGCTTACATTTGATATAGTTATATAATAATTGGTCTCGTCGCGTCGGTAAGAAATTGCATTTAAACTTTCTCTTTCCAAAGCATGATTTTTTTTTTGCCATTATCTATGTGTCTGTTTCGGTGTGCTTGTTGCCAGGTATACACCAGTGAGCAAAAATCATTTAGAATCAACTTTGTAAAGCAATAAAAATTTTTAAAATTGTATCCGGAATAGCGTATTCAGTAAAGTAATATCTGTAAATAGTTAAACACTCATCATCAATTAACTATGTTTATTAGAAACGATGTTTAATTATGGGTTTTAATATCGGTTACGGATTTTTTTATACTTAAACAACGGACGTTCGCTGCTTCAAGACCAGCTCCAAATGAAGTTCCGTAAATTCCAGGTAAGCGTGTCCTAGTTCTGCCGTGTTAATTTTAGATCCGTGGAAAACGTGGATGGAGTAGAGGGACATAAAGTTTCTCTGAAGAATCGTGCAGGTTCGTTAATGAAACACGACATTTGCAGTTTTATGACCTCGCGAGATTTTCAAGTAAATTTTCTTCCCTCCGTGCTTCAGGTAATTAAACCGCCTTGAGTAGTTAAAAAAAAAAAATTCCACGTAGCGAGTACAAATGCGCCGCCGCTTATTCCACATTTTCTCCTACCGCAACCGTCTTGCGAAGTGAACTTCGTAATTTATAGTTCGCATACATTTGAACCCACCTTTTTTTTTAAGTTTTCGTTTGTCATAGGATAATCTCAACCAGCTCATGGTCGATAAATGTAGAAACTACGTTTATTATTGTTCTGTAACTTAATCTGAATTGTTCCATGTGCAAAGTGTTCCGCTGTGACTTGATATTTATCGTAGTTGAATAAGTTTGCCGAATTTTAGTAGTCCGAGCAATTAATTATTTTTTTTACTTTGAATCCTTCCTTTCCACGATGCCTTAATCTACAAGTAAAACTGCTAAATCTCCAGTAAAGTATACGGGAAACCGACACATACGGGCAAATACTTTTCACTTCCAATTCCAACCGTCCAACCAGCACCAAAACTGGTATAATTCACACTTTGATTAACCAAACAGAAATAATTTGTTCTGACAAGAAATCAGTTGATAATGAACGTAATGAACTTCTAGTATAACAAAATGAACGCCTAACAAATGTTTACCCACCTGGCGACATAAAACAGCACGTGACAGCCAACAAATTCCACATCATTCACAAGCAACGGCCGAAAAACCAATTGGAACATTGGTTATTGCTTATGTCTGCGGCCTCTCAGAACAAATAAGACTATTAGGAAACAAACACGGACTAAAAACAGTTTTCAAATTATATTCCACTATCAAAAGCATGGTTACCAAAATAAAACAATTACTGTGTTTATCAGATTTCCTGTGAGTGTGGATGCATATACATCGGTGAAAATGTCAGAACCCTTTCAACACGCATTAAAGAGCACAAAAATAACATAAAGAAAGGCGAAATTCATAAATCTAGACTTACCAAGCATGCCTGAGACAAAGCTACTCACTCAGTAAATGATGGATTATAAAGTATATAAAAATTGAATACTGAGTAGTTATATTATTATTATTTTACTGTAAATTTCAAAATATTTCAGTGTCTTAAATAAATAAAAAAGAAGTATAACTTCTAACGTGCGTACATGAGTACGCGCACTTTTTTTTCCAAAGAGGCTATTGTTTTTTTTTAAATAAGTGACTAATTTTTAACTGGGAGATACATCACCCAAAACCTTTGGTCGTCCGCCCTCCCCAAAAAATTTGATGCAGTGTCCGCCACTGAGTCATGGTCTGTCAACCGAGGTTTCTTCGGTTCTCGTCGCTGTTTGTTTGCATTCCTCCCCGACGTCCCGTCTCAAGGTCACCTTCGGACGTTCGCTCCCATCGCCGCTGGGTTGTTTATCCCGTTAGGCTCGTGAAAGGGTGCTGTTGTCGGCTGCTCTCTCGGCACCGGCCCTATCTCCGAGTGAAACGGCACCGCTGCCGGGAAACGTTCCATCTCGTATTCGGGGTGAGTCGCAACAAATACTGACTTTGCCGGCTCGCTGGTCACGCGGAGGCGGTTTTTATTATTTCTCCGTGGTAGTAGCCACATTGTAATGAACATCACTTAGTTATCTGAAGGTGGAAAAAGTCATCGCCAGACATAATAAATTTACCTTAAGAGTTGGTTTTTTCTTGCCATGTGAGTTATTCAGTTTTCTTGTCATTACCGCAATTGAAGGGCTTTTCTTGTAAAAATTATCACGACAGCTCTTTTGCATTTTATATTTCGTTACAACTTTCGTCGCCAAAATAATATAGATAAAGAGCCACACAAATGTTCACTTGCACGAAATTTTACCAGGTCGCAAATAAAGTTTATTAAATAACAGTTGACAACGTTCATCACCGAACCACCAAAATAAAATTCTCGAACAAACGTAGAAAACAAAATTAAGTGTTCTCGTCTAGCTGCCCAGGGAAGATAATTAAAAACCCTTGGTTCTAATCACGCAGCACATGACGTGCTTCGTTTTGAATTTCTCTTCTCAGCATCTTAGCTCTGTGCTAAAGAGCTCAAATATAGGTACTTGTGGACGTGGCGTATGTTGCCGTTCTGTCGCTGCACCCTCACATTTTACTACTCATCAGTTTGTAATTATCTTTGAGTTGACGACTCAAAACTCTATTTCATTCATCTACTGGCTAACCATTCGCTCAAATTTTAGGATAGTGGTGATATTGTAACTTTGTAGGGACATTTCCTGAACAATTTCACTTGCTCTTGAGTAAAACTATAGACACAATAAAATGTCAAGTCTGTGTATGACTTAATTCACAAAGAAAATTTAAGGTTGGATTTTAGAAAATTGTATAATTGCATGTCCCAATTATATCACCAGTTTTAAGCCGGATGTAATCACACCTCATTTTTACCCAATAAGGAACGAATAAAAAAGTAAAACAACAGCCAGTCTTTCCTTTTTAATGCAGATAGTGCTAACATTAACACTTCCTCTTTTATTTTATTTGGCTATTTGCATAGTCTTAATGAAATTAAACTTTCTTTTTTTCCCTCTTCATTAGGAATACACTTTTAAGAAGTTGTGGAACACTCGTATATTTCTTTATTCGTAACGTAGATTAAACCAATGTAATATTTTACTTTAATTTTAGTGGAATTGTTAACGCGTTAAGACTTAATGAACCAATCTGAAATATTTTCATCACTCCATCCATCTATTCCTGACAATCATGAAATTAAAAAAGAGGTTAACGTTTCTTTTAATATAAATTAAATTAATATTACTAATACCACCACTCGTTTCAGTGGATTCGGTAATAACTCTTATAATTTTTTGTACCACCTCGGATACTTTACAAACCCTAGGTAGTAAAGTTTCATTTACTTTAAATTTACAATAATGCCAAAGATAAGTGCATTATGACATATGTTTAAATTTTATAAAACTAAAACAACCATTATACTTCATTAGAAATGAAAATTACAAAATAGTAAAACATAAAATCGATAGGTTCAATTTTTGTGAGTGTTATTCATGCCCACTTCCTGGTATGCATGTTATTCAGTCTTAGCGTCTCATTTCCTGCACCTTTCAGACTTCTAATCTTGTAATTCCCAAAATTGTTATTAAAACTCTGTAAGGGGTGCAATTTTATGATAATGTATAACAGTGCAAGTGTATTTAAGTTAGTCAAAAGTCTATACTAACCAAAATATTTAATTAAATCCGTTTTTAATTTTTGTGTGATGCAATACTAAACAGAATAACATACAATAATTCTATAAACTATAACTTTTGAGTTCTAAGTAATGTAAATAAGACTTTTGATCCTGATAAAATTTATTATTAGTATGTATTCGTTGAGGGTAATGCGATATAAAATATTGGTTCAAGAGCTCCGCCACCGTTGTGGCCACCCCTCCTTCGTCTCTCCCTCCTTTAACATCCCTTTCCTGTGCCGTCCGTGCCTGGAATACGGCCCAGCGCCTCTGATCGGCATTACGCCGGCGTCGTTAGCGCTCTCTCTCTCTCTTTCTCCTTCTCCCTCTCTCCCCCTCTCTCCTCTCTCCACCCACCCCTCTCTCTCCCCTCCACCCCAACATCCCCTTCATCTTCCCGGCCACGCAGCGCGCTCGCATCTTTATGTCATTTATGCCATTTCCGCACGCCAAACTGATAAAAACAGCCCGAACGTCCTTCACCCGAAAACACTGGTCTGTTAGTACAAGGGATGGCAGCACCGTGGTTTCACATTTTCGTTCCATGCAACTTCCGTTCCATTCACTAAATTACTCCTATTCAGGGTCGCAACAACTAAATTTCCAAAAGGCGGGTGGGGGGGGGGGGGGAAATATACCTTTTTATAAAGAATTATCGATCCCCCCTATTGAAGCGGGGGGTCCCGGGAAAATTTGTATTTCAATGTGGAAAATGGAGCTATTTAAGCAGTTTTATTATCTAAAAATTGATTACACAGCACTTTCTTTACCCCCGTTTGTCCCCACTTCAAGGTTTCAGAGGGGGGGGGGGCAAAATACCCTTGCCACCCCCATGTTCTTGCGCCCCTGCTCCAATTAAATGCCCCTATACCGAGAGCTAAGATGTTACACATAAAAAAAAAATAATAATCCGAAGATGTACGAATACGTATTATTTTGGTATCTGACTTTGAAGTCAATGAATAGCAGGTTTTATTTTTTTCTCTATTACTAGCCGCGAGTTCCTGGGTGACTCAGATCGCTGACTCTCATGTGGCGAGAGCCGTGGGTTCGATCCCAACCATTGTACTTGACGTGACTTGACTGAAACACCATCGCCTCGTCACGTTAGTTTAAGCACCGGCAATCTCTGTTAACGGCGACCCTGGCAATACAAATGAATTCTCAAGCAGCGCGGAACACCCAATATAAGAAAAACCCAGAAAGGCTAGGCTTTCGTTGCTGTTATTAATTTTTTTGTGGTGGAGAAACTATTCCAACATGAGAGTCGTTGGAATTTCCGAAGCAAATAAAGTAAACATGCTAGGTACACTTGAGCATGTGTTGTGTTATCGTTACTATAAGAATCGATTGTTATATGGTGCGTGAAATAATCCTCGAAATATTTGTGTAGCCCTTTCTTGTTCACGCCATTTAATAGTGTTTATTTTAACAACTGAAGCTAAAATCGATTCATTTACATGGTTTTTCGTTGACTGGCAAGAATACATTCATAATTAGTTTTTCCGGTTTTTTATTTGCTTTTTAATTTATTTGATTAGTTTAGCTTCTTTTCATTTCTTCACTTTTAAAAAAAAAAAATTGGTTGTCTGTAAAGTCGGTTTACGGACGATAGTTTAACGTGACAACGTCATAACAAAACATTGATGAAATGATTCCATACTTTTTTGAATAAAATTGAATCATTTTTATTGAATTATCACTATTTTGTATGGATACAAATGAGTGAAATGAAATCTACAATTTAATTGATAAATTTACTTTTATTTTCACTCATTAATTCAAATATGTTTATTACTTTAACGAAGAGATTATTTTAACTATAACATTTATACATGTTTGCTATCTTCTTCCAATCTGTGTTATTCTGTTAAGGATAGGACGATGATAGGAAAAGTAGGAAACGAATGGGAGTGTTTCAAGTTTAATGTGCCTCGAAAAAGTCGATGGTTGTTCCAGTCGAGTGGAAGAAAGATAGATGCGGCGCAAGCGTACAATGAGCGTAACGGGACACAGCGTAACGAGACAATGTGTGTAACGGGATACTTTTTCGTGCGTGCAGCCGGCGTTCATCGATTTATTAGACGTTGTCACCTCAAAAAAGAACAGTCTGTGAGATAAGCCACTAAGTGGTTCAGTTTGAAAGGTTACAAATATTACTGTCAGTAAATAGTACAACCGCCACTTATATTGATATGGAAAACCATGTCGGACTCCTCAACGACTGTGGAGCGTGCGTGCTATTGCGTGATCAAAACAAAGCTTCCGCGGTGAGATCAGTGTCGCGGGAGAGTATGTTGGTGTCGTTCATGACTGTGCAAATGAAGAACGCTCCCTTGTGTATTTTTGTTACGTGAGTTGTAGTTTTCGCGTGTTCTAGTGTCCCTCGAATGCGACGATCTTGCTCCATCGGATCCCGTCCCAAGGCCGTTGTTGCGCAGTTTCTTCTGCTGACACTCCACTGCTGTACGCGTCGTCGATGATGGTGACATTTGCAGACACGGACTGTACATTGGCTTTTATCGCACTCGCAGTCACGAATGTGCACGCCCGTGTGTTCGTGAACGATTCGTGAAACATGTAATCAGCCAGATGTTTTTTTAACGTACGTACTGTCGAACTTTCCACAAGTGTTTGGTATACCTTTTATTCAACCTTTAATTACTCCCATGTACCTTGTGCCTTAAATGCGGTCAGCTAGCAAGATACGAAAACATGTTATATTTTTGAACTTTAAGGTAATAAATGCTTGATTATAAGTGAAATATGGAATTTTATAAATTATCATCGTGCTCTATTCTGCAAGTTCACACATTAGAAGAAAAAAAACTGGAATTGTGTAGGTACGTATGTTGTTCAAGCGAAAAGTTTACAATTTAGTGTTGATCTAGTTAAAACTTATTTTTCAAGGAATACAAACAATCATTATTATGTGTCATAATTTCGAATTTTCTAGCAAAAAAAATATATTTTATTATATTACTTATTAGCTGGAAACCAGTTGATTCGAGTATTGCATTTTAAAGGTATACCTACGGAAGGTTTTTATTTTATCGATATTTATTTGTATTTTGTCTTACAACTCACATTCAGCCTTAAAAATGTAAATGTTAAAGATTTTCTGTTAAATACAACTTAATCTTAGTAATTTTGTGGTAACTTCGTTGAAAAGTATAGTTTTTTATGTGGTTATATTGTAAGTATTGCAAAATACGCTTATGAACTGAAGGCCCATTTTTAAGAAAATTTTTACTGTCAAAAAATTAAAATTACAAATGACTGGAGCTTAACCAATCTTTTGTTTTCCTGTACGTATTTTACAATCGTTAGTTTTTATTTTCAACCGCGAGTTATTTTTTGAAAGTCGTAGTTTCCACATTTTCCCCATATTTGCTAACTAAAGAATTAAATACGTGACATTTTCTGTGTAGTTTTGTTCGTAGAGTAGTTATTTATCATATGTCTGAATTTATTTCCACTCAGCAAAATTTATATAATTATTTTGTTAACTACATATTCACATTTAAAATCAAATAATTGTACTTCAGCAGTGAGATAATGCATTTCTGTCTGATACGAGCTTTGACTAGGCAGCGAGTTAAACGTAAATTCATTTCTTAACGCTTTTAAAAAGTGTATTATTTGAATGTGTAGGTAACTGAAATCATTTCATACAAACTGGAGCAATTTTACTGCACAGCATTATGCATCGTTACAGAAACTAATTGGCGCATGGATCTCACCGGGACTATTGGTTAAACAGTCGTTGGATACATTGGCACGAGTTTTTCCTCCTACAACTTTTTTAATTTTATTTTGGTCGAATGCAAATGTTTTCTTCGTAACACACGGTTGGCAAGCCGCCCGCTGAACGCAAAGTGAATCGCAGTTTCGCCACGTGCGTCAGAAAGCGGCCTTCGATTTGAATCAGCAGTAAAGTTGAAAAATGTTTAAGGTAACCCTGGCCGGAGCATGTGCGACATAAGTGGTCAGGAGTGTAGCGGGGTGAATGGATCGGGGGCGCTCAAGCGTGAGAGACCGTGAGAGGCTATAAGGGAAGCCTATGTTTCACTGACCTCCGATCGGTCCCCGAACATATCAGTAGTGCTCGCAACCTCTTAGTCGGAAATTAAAATAAAATTACATTATTGTGACATTTTATACCTTTTTTTCCACAATTTTAGTGTATTTTAAATGTTGTTCACCTAATCTACCCAACCTTTCATTTTGGTTACGATCACCTTGACGTGCGAAAAATCTACTTTCCCTGAGAAAAAAAATCGTTAGAATAATATCTGTGTAACACAACTAACCTAAACTAACCTACATCCAACTTAAAAAAAAGAGAAAAAAAGGGTTGCTATCACGGCCGTTAGAAGTGGAAGTTCACACTTCGTTATTTCGCTTCAATGATAAAACAGTAGGTATATTTAATGATTCACATGAACAATAAAACTAACGAATAAAATACACAATGACGTACTTAATACCATCATGTGTACGGAATGCGCACCTGGTGGAAGGCCCGAGTGTGTGTGTGTCGCCGTGTTTCCAGCAAGGAGCGGCGGTCAGCAGGGCAAAGTGCATAGCGGAGGAGTTCTACAAACTTATTTCATGTAAGGTTTGGTATGTGATAACGGACATGTCTCAACAGCAAACTATTATTTAAAATATAGTGCCTCTTAATTTAATGAAACGACTTTTTTTACTGGAAATGTCTCTACCCATATTTTTGAATATCATTGTTTTTTTAAATAAGAAAAGTTTTTTGACGTGACAACGTCTAATAAATCGATGAACGCCGGCTGCACGCACGAAAACGTCTCCCGTTACGCACATTGTCCCGTTACGTTGTGTCCCGTTACGCTCATTGTACGCTTGCGCCGCATCTATCTCTCTTCCACTTGATTGGAAGAACCATCGATTTGACTTTTTCGAGGCTCATTAAACTTGAAACACTCCCATTCGTTTCCTACTTTTCCTATCATCGTCCTATCCTTAACAGAATAACACAGATTGGAACAAGTTAAATAGCAAACATGTATAAAAGTTATAGTTAAAATAATATCTTCGTTATAGTAATAAACATATTTGAATTAATGAGTGCAAATAAAAGTAAATTTATCAATTAAATTGTAGATTTGATTTCACTCCTTCTTTGTATCCATACAAAATAGTTATTATTCAATTAAAAATGATTCAATTTTATTCATAAAAGTATGCAATAATTTCATCAATGTTTTGTTATGACGTTGTCACGTTAAACTATCGTCCGTAAACCGACTTTACAGACAACCAATTTTTTTTCCGTTTCCAACGTAACGGGAATGCAGCACGGTAGCGTCGCTTCACTAAAGATTGCCCGACAGTGAGGCGTGAGGCGACTTTGCACTATTCGTTACCCTCGGATGAGTCATAGTCTCGACTTGCTCTGTTAACTGTAAAAAGGTTTAACTTAAACAAAAAAACATTAATTAAATTTAAAAAAATGCTGAGTGCTCGAACGTCGGGCGTCTGACTCGGGATCTGTGAATATTTTTTTAGGTTTCCCGAGGCTGCAATAATGTGGACCTGCATATTGAGTGCAGTAAACAACTGTCTGGGACGGCAGGTGGCGGAGCGGCCGTCACGCTTGATTGAAAACAAGCTGTTGGGGGGGGGGGGGGGGTAAGCGATTATGATCAGCGTTTTTCCCTGCCTGTGTCTATGCAAGTTTCACCTTGGCCCAACTTAACTAGTTAAGCCTGCCCCACACGACACCCATTTCCTTAGCAGTTTTCATGTAATTTTTATGCTAGCGCGCCTGCTCCCGTGTGGGTAACATTTCAGCACCCTTCCAAGGGGTCTGGCTCTGGGTATAAAAGTTTTCATAACAGAAGTCTTAGCCAAAACCGTAATAGAACGTGTTCTATTTTTCTGCTATACCCACGAGCTGGAGCCGTCAAGATGGCGGACCCACGTGTTGCAATATAACCCCGTATATAGTCTGTATTGTCAACATTAAGGGACGTAACAAATGTAATGGTATGCCAAATGAAACTTTATAATAGTAAAACTACTAGGGAATATATTTGTTAAGCTGAAATTGCCACAGAAAGAAGTAATCGGAAATTTTAAAACACGTTATGAAAATACGTTGCATTCTATATTACCCATTATCTCCTATCACATTCGTAGAAGTTGCGGTAGCGTAGTGGCGAAGGGCACGATGGTAACGGTAGAAGGGTGATTTTGAGTGTGGTTCGAATCCTCATCAGTCCAATTTTTTTTGGTTTTTTTTAAATAACAGATAATTAAATTGTACATACTGTGCTTTCTGCAAATATAATTTATTATAATTAATTTATGATATAATATTATTAACTACATTTAGGTGTCTCAGTCCATTGATTTTATTCATAGTACTACGTACCTAGATTTATTTTTACTTTTAAAAAAGTAAAGTAAAATCACATGTTCACAAATAATTTAAACCAAAAGTTAATTTTATAATTAAAACGCCAACGTTTATTAAGAAACGAGTGTCCATAAATTAATAATGAATAAACTGATACTTCATAGCGACACACCTGTGAGGGTAAAAAAAAACATGCTAAATGTTTTTCTTCACCTAAGATTTAAATTTATTACGCGGTATGTGCGTGTTTGTCTCACTGGGTTACAAAAAATATTAGTTACAATTCCTCTAATTATGTAGTTAAATATATAAGTAATCAATAAATCTTATATATAACATATATGAATTGGTAGCATTTTTTACTATTACAATGAAATTAGCTTGATTAACTGTATAATTAAATTAATATTAGAATTTAAACCGTACATAAACTACATTTAGTAAACCCAATGTCCCTTGTATCATTTAAATTTATATATTTTTAGATTTTGAAATTAACCTACAACTTAAAAATATATTTGTAATTCCAAAATTGCTCTTAATTTGTTTTTAAATACTAAACAAATTTTGTTATTTATTTGCAAATGAAAAATATAAGATAAAATATCAAATAATATTTCCGCAAGTTACATAATTTTTAACACAAACAGGTGTAACTTTCACTTTTTTTTCAGTATTTTGATAAGTTGACTTCGACAGGTTTATCCTCCCCTGATATGTTTGCGTTGGCTGGTTTTCTGTTAGCATTCTAGGTATCGTGTGTATGGAGTTAAGAAATCTTTCTGCGGTTCTGCTATACAAATTTTTATGAAAATTTTTATACCCATGGGTATAACAGAAGTTATAGCAGAAAATGGGCATCGTGTGGGGTCGGCTTTATGGTCTAGATCTACATAATTTTAAGATACGGGAGGCATTCATTGCACAAATCGCTGCCGTGACTGGCCAGTCCCCAAGTAAAGCACATAATGCATGCTGCCCTTGCCGCATGGCTGAAATCCAGCATGATTAGGCTTATAGGCCTGAGACGCACTTAAGAGTATTCCCTAACACGGACCTTCTCAAACAAATACACTAAGTCTTAGTCAGGTTAGGAAAGAAAAATCTAAAAAAAGAAATAATCTTGTGAAAAACGGAAGGCGTTTAGACGTATACGTGACAAAATTGATGTGTGAATGACAGAACGAATGAAACTCTCTCCACGGGAATTCGAACCCACACTACCGAAATTCATTCATTTAATTTCTGACAATTTGTAGTCGTGACTACATATTTAATAACTGCATTACTCAGAGCGCGGCTCCGAGTCCCGGCTACTAACCGGCTGAGAATTAGACTGAAGTCAATAATACCACACAAACTCCTTATCTTTTACAGCTGTTTTCAAAAAGGCAAGAATGTTTAATGTCAGTGCGTTACGTCGAAGGCAAAGATTGTTTTCCACCATGATTGGTTTTCCATTCCAAGCGAATATTGTTATTTTTTTTGTAGTGTTAATTTTTTTTCTCTGTCCTAAATTCTGGTATATTTGCGTACCCGAGCGGATTTTCGCGGGTACCGGCTTGGACACAGTAATTTAGGTACGTGTACCCGAATCCGGGCACGTGTGTGAAAACTGCTGCCCGAGGTGGGTTGTTTGTGGATAAGGGGGAGACTGAGGTAGGAGAGGAGCACCGCCCCTCCCCTCCACTTCTCCCCTCCTTCACGACATCACCTTGCACCTGGCCGGGAGTCGCCTCGTTGGGCGCGGTGCTTAGCCGCCTCGTTGCACAGCGAGCTACTACCCGGCCTGAGAACGTCGGTTCGTGCCTGCGGAAACAGCTCGTGCGAAACGTCGGTAATTAAAAACCACGTGTTCATTGCTGCGTGAAGCAAGGTCTTTTTTTTTTTTCGAGATGGGACCGATGCTCACTGTAGCCGGCTGAATTGGGCAAGTCGCGAACAAAAACGTCAAGACGAAGATTGTGGACCCATGTGTAGCAACATAAACTAATATATATATATATCTTTATATATATATTTCTTGTGTGCGTGTGTATGTCACTGAACTCCTCCACCTAGACGGCTGGACCGATTTGATGAAATTTTTTGTGTGAGTTCACAAGGATTCGAGGACGGTTTAGATTCACAATTGGATATTTTATCTCGATTCTGAGTTAAGAAAAAACTAAAAAAAAAACACGTTTTAAAAGCAAAAAAACTAAGCATTGTTGATAATTAGCCTCCATGGCAACGGGCTTTTGCATTGTTGTTGCCTTCTGCGTAACCATGGGAAAGGTTTTTGGTAACGGCAGTGGCGTGCCCAAGAGGAGGGGTATGTATAATGAGAAGATACAAAATGTCCAGCGTAGAAATACTTACCGCCATATCCATATCTCACAAAAAGTACATTTGGGCAGGACAATGTCTGTCGGGTCCGCTAGAAAGATATATAGAGATATATATGTAGAAAGATATAAATAGAAAGATAGAGAGAGTTATAGAGATATGCATGGAGAGATAGAGAATTAGAGAGATAAAGAGGGATGCTTAGTATACGTTGAAAAAATTACATTATTAATAAATTAAAAAATTGATTGAGGCATTGCAACGCATGCCGGGCATTATCTAGTATATATATGTATATGTATGTATATGTATATATATATATATATATATATATATATATATAACTTTGTCCCACATTTCCGTTCGTCGACTTCCGTTCCAATAAGATGCAATATACTCCGATGAGCGGACACGCCTTTCTTTGATTTGTGCGGCTTCCCTCATCTGGAGAGTTCTGTCTTTTTTATTACATGCTCCTGAAAACTAATTTCCACGCAGTTATTTACACATTGATTTCCCCAGAAAATTTTTAATGAGCATTCGTAAGGCTTGTCACGGGTCTCTGTTCGTAAACAAAGAGATGCCCAAAACTTATCCCCAGCTTTTATCCCATCGTTGTTCCATAGTGACGCCATATCACACGCTTTATTTGGCTGTGTACATCGCGTGGGCGTTTAAGGCCTCGCGTACCTGGACACACACACTGTATGCAGAGCTTCAGGATAAAACAGCCAAATTTGAAAACTGCTCAAGATATCCGAGTGAGGTCTGTCAACTTAAAGCATTTAAGAATTCCGGATTTAGTTTTTAATCTGTAGTTTTTAGGAGAGTGAAAATGGTTAAAAACGTGTCTTCTCAGATTAATTTATAGGCATGAAAAAACCGTACCGACTTTTTAAGCACTCTAAGTACTTGCATTACACTATTAATATCTTTCGTCGCCATGTAATGTTATTGTTACCGCTCAAATATCATATTTTCCCTATGTGCGACGAGAAGACTGCGCACCAGTCCACAACCTAGTGCTTAGAGGCGATACCGTGCTAGAAACATCATTGAGCGTCGCACTTATCCCGCCAAACTAACACACACACCCTGACTAGGCGGGTACAGCGTTCATGATTCGTTTTTGTCCCGTAGTTGTGATCTTAAGAAGCATATTTCGCTGGAAATCGTTCAGCTATTTGTGATGCGACGGTGTTTCGCAAAGTACAGGCTTTCGTCACAGCACTCTTCCCACGCGTGTTTCTTTGAGGCGAACCTTTAACGAAGTTCCACAAAATCTCGGCTACTCCAGCCACTTCGCACAGCTCTCCGCATTCGTGCCTAAACGCTCTGACGACTTTCCAATAAGGTTCCCTATCCCTCCCAGAAACCAGCTGTAGAACCGCCCGTCCACGCCACTTTCTTTCTGATGCGACGTGTTGCAAATCCAATGGACTTAGGTTCCTTATGTGTTAATTTGATGCCCGGATATTTGGCAGGCTGGCGCTGTTTTCTCGATTTTTGGTCACATTGGCTGCTGTTCCCGATAGAATTGTTGAAAGACCCGAAAATGATTCCACTGTTAAGTTTATTTTTCCTGTCGGGTTTTAATTATCTTTGGGCGTGATAAAACAGCCTTTTGCCCGATTGAAGTCTTCGATTTAACATACAGCCGGTCTGAGATAAAATAGTCGTTAAATGAATCTGCGAAGTCTCTTGGACACTATAGTAATAAAATGTGCAGAGTGAGTCTGTCGAACCCTCAAATTCTGCAACACGGAACCAGGTGTCGAAAATGTAAAATTAAAATATTCCGGAACAAAAAATTTAGAAAAAAAGATTCTTTTGGTGGGAAAAAAAATACTATGGATGAGAGTACGATAGAAAAATAACTGGTGGAGGTTCGTAATGAATATAAATTGGATGAATGATGTAATGAATATATTTGAGACCATAAATTAGCAAATATGCCAAGCCTATCCCTGACTTACTTAGGCTCCTTTACACCAGGCCACACAAAATGCGCCACAGTCACGGAGCGTGGCACGTAAGAAAAAACGCGCAAGAATCGTCTCGAGCCACTGCGTACGCACCACTCCGCCAAATTTACAATTGCTGGTATAAAAAATGGATTCGGAGGCAGCAAGTGCATTGTTTGTGTTGTTACACAAAAAGAAATGCCGTAAAAACAGAAGGTATTAATTTATGCGATTCTTTGTTTGGCAATAACGATTTCTAAGCAATATTTTTTTTTCCCAACTCTCTGAGGCATGTCACATATTGCGATTCCTTCCTGTACTTCTAAAATAAACCGTTCGGTGTGGAAACTTCATTCTGCAATCACTCGAAGAAACAGCTGTACGGCAGGAAGAGGCTTGATTATAAACGCGCCAGTGTGCACTACCCCCGGACACTGCTGGCTTGAGTGCGCCACTCAGTGTGAACAGTTCTGTTTGGTTTCATAGTCTTAGTGTCATGTGTTTGCAACTGCATCCTTTCTTTTTGCATGACAGCCCCTCCCGAGAAGGGACTGAATCAGTCTTGTTTTCTGTAATTTTTTATCTTCATATTTTTAATTTTAATTTTTCCATGACAAACAGTGCTAAACGGCAATGTAGTATGTCCAAAAAACAGCTGAGAAAACTGAGATAATGGATAATATATTGGGTTTGTCTCGTTTCCATGAGCCAACCGTAATAGGAAATTATTTATGTTTGTTGCGATGCACACTGGAAGTTCGCGAATAACGTCGCGACTTTGTTTCTTTGAAATATCTGTGTGATGTAGAATCTAGGTAGCTGTCAAGGTAGCTGATGGGCTCGAGAGTGCAAGAAGTCTTCTGGCAATGGCTTGTTGACGCGGCCATTGTCGCCTCTCGACACCCGGGGAAGACGCGAACGAAGCCTTCTTCGCAGGATCTTCAGCGTCGCGCAGTCTAGCGGAAGGAGAACAGCTCTGTTCCAGCACCTCCCCCCCCCCTTCCCTCCTCGAGGAACATGATTGCCACTTTGGAATACCCTGGCGCGTGCGCGGTAGTCTTTCTTCTGCCGGAACACACGCAGCCTCTCGCCGTGACGGCTGTAAATTCCCACCGCACGTAACGACGAATTGTCAGTGGAGGCGCGGAACACCTTCCGAATGGGGTTGGAAAGGGGAAGGGCGAGAAAGAGAAAGAGAATTAATTACACGTGACTTCTGGGTAGATGTTTATTTTTCGGTCGAGAAGAGCACACTCTAAGCTACCCTCCAGGTCCTCGTCCTATTCGCCTACAGTTTGCATACTGGGGTCCCCGAGAGGAATTCTCATTACCTCACCCCCTCCCCTTCGGACTACACTATTCCCACCTTCCTTTCCTGACATCCTCCCTCCTCATCACGCCACGGTCGCCATGTATTTCTCGTTTTCGCCTTCGGGCTTAAGAGTCCCCCCCCCCCCCCCCTCTTGCTCCCGCTAGCCATTTCTCCGCCCTCGACCCTGGCGGGGGGGCGCGAGGTTAGTGCCCTTTGGACATCTCTCGCCTCGCCTCGCCTTCACCACACGTCGTCCAATCGGATTCCCGCTCGCTCACGTGGCTCTCACAAACCCCGTAAAAAGGGTCCCCTTCATGATTTGCTCTGGTATTAAACTCTAAGAGGTCTAAAAAAAACTTTTGTATTCAAGCGACCCAAACTACTAGGGCGCACAAAAAAAAATTACGGTGTGCAGAGCTTCAGAAGGAACTACAGAACTGCTCAAGATATCCTAATAGAGGTTGTTTACGAAAAACATTTAAGAAAATCGCTCAGGGTGGATGACCCGTATTTCGTTTTTAAACTGTATTTTTAGAAGAGCGAATATGGCTGAAACGCGTGTTTTAAGAATTATTTTTAGGTATGAAAAAGCCTGGTACAGATTCTTCAAAGCACGAAGGGAGACTGCGTGTCAGTAAACAGCCTTGCGCTTAGAGGCGATATCATCCTGCCTCACTAACACAGATTCACCACTGACTTAGGTGAACCCCTTTTAAAGATAATTACCATGACGCTACTTCGGGCAAAATTTAACTATAAATATTTGTTTGGCATATTCTTTTTACGAATAGCACGTAACGTGTGGAATATATCCAGCGGAAAAAATAACAACAAAAAAGTAATTTCTAATGCTTATGTAGTAAAACATTCGCGGGAATTGCGATAAAACAAAAACAATCCGACTTGGATGGCGGAGGCTTTGAATGACTTGGATGCCGAATGGTTGCTCATGAAACTTGTGTCATGTGTTGCGACCCTAAGCCGCGACGCCTCGCTTTATGAAGATTCTTGATTTGTTACCCACTAAATACTTTTATATAAATTATGTGCATAATAAACTTTAAAAAAATATTCAGTTGACTTTTGGTGTGACAGCAATTCCCTTTATATAGAATTAAAGAATGTGATTTTTGATTGGCTGCACTTATTTTTTGAAGACGATTTCTTTTAATAAATCATTTTTAACACTTGGATACGTATGATTTTATCCTAAAACTTACATTTAGAAAGCCAAATTTTTAATTGCATTTCTGAAACAAAAAGTGTAGTCGAAATTGAGTCATAGTTTTAAATAATGTTTTTGTTAAAGAAATATTGTAAATATTAGGGATTTTTTTTGTGCTAATAGCAGCTTCTCTTCACGTACAATTTAAGTGGGGCGTTGATACCCTCCTGAAATGTCCTCTGTTATAAAAAAAATATTTCTCTGCAGATTGATTGGTTATTTTTAAGCTTTAAATTTAATTTTAATTTTTTAAATAATTTAATTCATGTAAAATGTGGCTGACTATTGCTATAGTCTACGTCTGCGTCAGTGTATGCAGTAATGTGGTGACCGCCATACATTATTGTGGTCAGACCACGTGTTAAAATGACAAGGCATATGACGTTTCATTTAATGTACAATTTTTACGGGGTTTAAATTTTACTTTTTTCCCCCTTGGAAATTGCCATGGAGTCTTCTAATTGGTGTCTTTTCCGCACTAGTATTAGTTTTAGCGACAGGATGCGAAGGTCGAACCAGTCACGAAACGTGGCAGACCCAGGCTTGCAAGGTCAGGTCCTTGAAACTAGCGGCGCACGTTCCAGCGGTTGAGAAGTTGTCAATGGCTGCTGATTGCTTAGTCAGGAACCACCGTTTAGCTCGGAACTTCCTGCTCAAGCGCGGTAGTAATCTAGGTCGTAACTTCCGACAACTCTGTGGAAACAGTTTCCCGCCGTATTGCCAACAACAGGCGTGTATGGTGCTCAGCGTTTTCACTTGCTGGTTCGTGCTGTGATCTATAGCGGGAGTTATGATCTAAAAATAATAATACTCCTTCTCCGTCTGAACTGTCTATTATGGAAAGGGGTCGTTTGCTGGCGGTTCGACGACCTTCTATTTATACAACCATTTCAATATCCGGTTTCATACGAGATGTTAAAGTGTTACACATGTGTAGGTAACATTGTAACCAGTGTTGGGGCGACTTACGAGTGAGAAAGTGGCTCGTTCATGTGACGAGGGTCGCTGGTTCGGAGCCACGAAAATGAATAACGTCCTGTTTCAGTTCAGCAGAACGCTTTGCTGGTCTCCAAAAAACCAGTCCGTTGACCACAACTGCTTTATTATAATGTACGACGATAAGTGTGGCGAGACGAAACTTCCAGCGACGGGCCAGTGCGTGAGAGGCACGACGCCCCTGTTTGTTCGCCGGGCGATCGTGTTCCCTTTGTCGCACGCAGCGGGGCGCCGGCTGTCTTTGAGACACCTTATCCCTGGTGGCGGGTCCCGCCCCAGTATGCTAGCTCCCGTTCTGTGTTCGTGTCGCCGCCGTGTCTCGCCCTCGCCTTCGCCCTCGAGATGTCTGGCCACCGTCAACTAGAGGTGGGTTGTTACAGCAATTTTCGGTATCTGTTCCAACCAGTTACTGATACAGTAATGTACTGGTTACAAGTATCTGATACTTCTGTATCAGCTAAGCAGTAGCGGTCCCAGGAAGCAACAAGGTATCAGCATTCTCGTTACAGGTTACACATCCTCCGTGCCGTCATCACCAGCGTAAAAAGGTATCAGTTTTCTCTTTCCACGTTCTTCGTAAAAATGTATCAGTTTTCTCATTCTACGTTAGGTTAGCTACATTAAAACACTTTAGAACACTATGGACGGTTAGTTAGGTTAGTATAGCTACATTAAAATAAAAAGAGAAATATAAATACATATAAATAAACCCGAGGTTGGCCGAAGGTGAATATTCGTGCGTGTTCGGGCAGGGACAGAACTTGATGTACATCTTAGGCTTCCCCCTCCCCTACATTCTTTCCCTTCTTTATCCCTTATTCGTCGTGCCGCTCCCTCCCCTTTCACAAGCTCCGCCCAAGTGACCGTCATCTGCGATCGAGTTCTGCGCACATTGGCCGTGGTGTTGTTACAGGTGAATTATAAACTGATACTAAAGTACTTGATACTTGAATAGTGTACTCGTTTGCAGTACTTGATACAGGCGTGTATCAGTTACAAAGTAGCAGATTGATACTCTGCAACCCACCTCTACCGTCAACCCAGGCAACACGACCTTGGACAGCAGAGTCTCTGGAAGCTTCCGGGCCGCAGGTAAATGGAATTTGTACACAGCACAGACGGTCGGCTACGGGATCGATTTCCCATTCGATTCCGCGTTTTGGTTTAGCGATCCTTGCGTGTGGGTATTGGCGACGACTGCAGTTCCGTGGCGAAGAGAAGACTGCTCGGCTGTCGAGGGCGGCTTCGCATCTGGAGATAGACGTTTCTGACGTGGCGCGCAAGTGGGTAACGGGGAAAGTGTGTTACGAAACAGCGGTGCAGAGACAAGGATCACCAAGAGTGTGAGTTACTGTCGTGTCGGTCTACAGTGGCTTGTTTAGAATGAATTTTCGTGTCTTATAAATCACAAACTTCATAAATTATGCGTGGAGCCCAGCAACTTACGTGCTTTTCTTCCTCTGCAGAGCGCAGAACGTAAGTTTTTATTGTCTTTTTTTGGCTGGCAATTAGTAGTTGAGATACGACTTTTTCTACCTAATAATGCAATAAAATATATTAATATATCTGGATTTCATTCTAAGCCAATGCTAATCATGCTAATATTACTATTTGGACAGACTTTGAGCTGATTTTAGCTTGCGTCTAAGTGTGTAGCTAAGCAAGATAGTGAAGAAAACATGTGTGAATATTATTGAATAGTAAGCCAGATTAAAACCAATCAGGCTATCCTTTGAACCCAATTTTCCCCACTATTGTAAAAGTATTAATATTTTTGTTTTATTGGGTGATATGGAACAAGGTGACAATGATGTCATACTTCTAGTCACTGTTAAAATAAAAATGAACGTAGAAATGGAATAAAGAAGTGCCTCTTGCTTGGCTCCTGCAACATTGTAGTACACGATTTTCAATTTATAACTATCAGTTGTATCGGAATCTCTATTATCTCATCACCTGATAGTAAACTTTGTTGTAACTGTTGTAACTGTGACATTTCCTCACCTTTGATGTGGAAAGTATGTGGACACATCCAGCTTCTGTTGAACAGGCTTTTAGCTCCTGTTTAGCTGCACGTCTGTTGCGGCTCTTTGGTGGTCAGTGCTTGCTCTCTGTGTCGCCAAGAGACGCAATTACAAAACTTCTCAACATATCCGAGTTGGGTCTGTTTACGAAAAGCATTTAAGCATTTGCTAAGGGCCGAAAAGTACTTTTCATTTCGGATTAAGTTTGTAAACTTTTTTTAGAAGGGTAAAAATGGCTAAAAGGCGTGTTTTATACATAAAACAACCGGTACAGATTTTGAAAGAACTTAAGGGTGTTTCATTATACCTTTATCTTCATTCCTCCGCCATGTAATGTTACGTTCACCGCTCAAATTTCACAGTTTTCCTATGAAGACGATAAGACTCTGCGCCAGTTCAGAGTCTTGCGCTTAGAGGCGAATATGCGCTAGAAGCACCAGCGAGCGTCGCGCTGATCATCCCGCCTCACTAACACACATACACCCCGACCAGACGGCGTCCTTAGGGGCGATACCGGCTCGCGCATCACACACTTCGTCACCTCTACGCACTGGTCACCGAACTGGCGTGCAGTTTTCGCGTCGATAACGCGCCTGCTGTGTTGTGAATTTTTTAACTTGTCGTTTCTGTGTGCGATTAAATTACGGAAACACTCATTATATTTATTACAGTTATTCCAGACAAAACTTGACATATTTCATAAGATCTCGATGCAGTATTAAGGATAAAGTCTCCCTTGATGTACCTATACCACTAGCAATACTGTGCAAAAAATATTTCACACAATTTAAACGCCCATGAAAGCCTATGTTTTCGCCTTTTTCGCTGTTCATTATGTGCTTGTAAAAATGAAAGCATGAAACGAAACTGCCATAGGAAAGTGCTGTGGTTATTAAATGGTATTGTTTAGTAGAAGTGTTGAGCGCGGGGCTCCGCACTACGTCATCCTAGGGAATGTAGCCCGACGACGAGCTCGCGGCACGGAGGCTGCGTGTCGGCAGGCGGCGCGGCCCTTGATGGCTTGTGGTTACGCCTAGTTGTGAGCGACTTGACCCTCCACTTCGAGCACTTGACCCCTGCGGTCGTCGTCGAACCCCCGGCTGCCAACGCCTTGGCGTCTCCGCACCGCCGAGAAACATGTGTCATCCAGAGAACCGCCCTCCCACTTGGACCTCGATGTAGGTTATTGTTACAAAGCTGGATTGAAATGAGGAGTCCCGGGGAAGATAGGCCTGTAGTGCTATGGGTCTTCCCTCCCTAAAACTGTTCTATATCTTTCGTCAAGCAAGAACGTACGCAGAATTTTATTTCGGTAGGAAAAAGGAGGGGGGAGGGAGGCTAGAACCACATTGCCCGCTACTTACTTTCAAATTCTTTACTTTTGTTGGTGGCAAAATATTTGTACTTTTTAGGTTTTCGGTGATTGGCGGGGGGGGGGGGGGGGTATAATTATAATTATACATGCCCCTGCCATAAAAATCTACCAATACATACTATAATTATATAAACCAATAAATGTATATTTCACTGGGGTTGAAATATTGAAATATTTTTTTGCATAGTTATAACACACTTTTAAATGATTGATTTAAAATATTCGTGGGGGGAAAAGGCCTATAGAACTTATAAATTGCAATACTAGTTATATTGTTTTTGTTTGAACATACACTTCAGATTGACTGTGACTGTGAGGCGATGGTCGCACACCATGGCATGGCATGGCTCAAATCTATGATAAGCCTACTACTGATTCGATTCCCAAGTAGTTCGGAGCGCACTATAGTGTTAAATGTCCCGTCATCCGAAGCCTCTGAGCGTGACCGTGCGACGTGAAACACTATCAAATTAAAAATGTATATATTCCTTCAGGACGTGCCATGTGACCCTTATCCGCCGCCGGGTGATGCCATTCGAATGCGCTGTGCCTTGTTGCCGAAAAAACATCGTGAATCCTCGCAGATCTTTAGCGATGGATCATCATCTCGTGTGACGATGTCGGATGGTGGAGCAGGGGGAAATGGAGGGGGGGGGAACATCGTCTTCCCTCGCGAACCGCAGGACGCGCGCGCCATTTAAAAGTTAGATTGGGCCCGCGCGGCGGCAGGGGCGGCCATTAACGGACGCCGAGACGCTTCGACCCCCCCTCCTCCCCCTTCCTTCTCCCGCCCGGCCCGTAAAGGGGGCTTGGGCGAGTGGAGGGGGAGTTGGTGTAGCGCAACCGACGATTTCGCGCAATCTCGGATGCGGCATCCGGCGCCAGAGATGAAGGCTCTTGTCGCGCGCATAATGGATCGCTCCGTGAAAATTACTCCCCTATCCCCCTCTCTCCTTCTGACATTTTCTTCGGGACCTTTATTTTCGGCGAATTGTGTGGAAGCGTCGTTCTGCACCGGCCGGACAATTACTTACATCTGCCGCAGCGCGTGACAAGTAGGAGGAGGCGGTCTGCTACTCCGGCCTGCACTCGGCAGGCTACCAGGGACGCGTTTGAGGGGCAGACGGGGGGGGGGGGGGGTGGTAGAAGTGGGCGATTGCCTTGTTCCCACCTCTCCCCTCTACCGCCAAGAAACATCATTAAAAAAAATAATATCAAAACGAGCTCCTCTACTTAAGTTTTGGCAATTGGAGTCAAACATTAGTGGAACCTATACTTTATGGCACCAAAATGTTTCGTCACAACTTATACCTCTTTTACAAACATGCTACCTCTCTCTCTGCCTCTGCCTATCGGTACTGAGGATAATTGGAATCTCACAGATCCCTCGTAGTTTTAACACATTCATGTTTAGAGTGTAGCGTGTAGCGTGCGTCGAGCTCATTACGAATAATATACGTTGAAAACACACACACACACACACACATATATATATATATATATGGTCTAAACTGCTTCCGACAGCTGGTATACATAATTAAAGGCGTAGCTTCAACATTTTTGAATTGCAAATAATAGATAAAGTATTTTGAGATGGAACACTGAGCATATCTATAGTCTTTAATTGAACAAATTCTTACAACCATTGCAAAATTTTTCACTGTCGTAAAAAAGGATTTCTTTCAAATAATGTGTGGGGATATACAATTCAGAAAAAAGAATGACTAATTAAGGTGTTACCCACTGCTATGTGAATGAAAGGATTTTACGACGGCGACAAGTTTGCCGCTGTTTTAGAACTTTCTTCAATGAAATTATATATATATATAGTTATATTTATATATACACACACATATACACTCGATGTTTCAACTTTCTCTATTATTTCATTTTAAAAAATTTGTCCTCTCCAACTTTAAATGCGCAAGTATACCAGCTTTGGGAAGAAATTTACACCGTTAAGTCCTTTATATTTTCACGAGTGGGAAATAATTAATAAAAAAATTTTACGTAATATTTACACTATTCGTTAAATTATAACAATTTAAATGTCTATCCACAAATTATCACTCTCCATTCTCCCCACTAGAGTTTTTATATGCAACGGGTATCAGTGAAGTAATACATAAGAGATGTATCGCCAGATGTATTTTAGCTACTTACAGCAACCTATATAATAGGTTAAAAAAATTGTTCTTTCCTAATTTTTTTTTGTTTTTACATAAGGTAATGAGTTTGAAATAATTGTTAAAGAGAAATTTCACTTTCATCGTGGCTGTTTTCCGTTCCTTTAGGCAATGGTAGTAGGTACAAATGTTTACATGCAGTAATGATTTTAGCTTATGTCACACACGGTCTGTTCATAAAAACAAATTAAGTTTAATTATTTATGTGAACATAATTTTGTCACCAGAAACTAAATCTCAAATCCTTGGTGGCCGTGATGTAATAAAAATTGCATTCATGATTTAATTGGAGGTTCAATGAAAGTAAAATTTTGTAAGGGGACCCAAGAAGATTTTATTTGCTTTCGGTTGTCGTTGTAATTTTGTTTTCTAGAAACACTTTTTTTTGCCAAGTTACGCCTACTGTACTAGTTTATCCAAAATAATACGACAAAAATGTGAAATTACTAAACCATTTTATATGTATATTTACGTATTTTATTTACAGTGTAGATCTTGATCGATCTTGCCGTTAAACTCTGCAGATATGTTGACAGTCGTGTCTCGAGCGCAGACGTCAGCCAGCTGTGACGGGTTCGAGATGTCTTGCCGTCGACTGCGCCGGGCCGCCGAGACGTTTACAGCGGCGCCGATCACACGAGCGCCGCCTCGACCCGGGGCCCCCCATCGGCCCCAGCGCGTAAACATTTGCCTCTCTGCGCACTTGGCTTGCGACAGCTCCGCGCGTAGCAATCCCGCCAGCGATGCCCACTCCCAACTCGTTATTCCGTCACGTTTGCCCCTTCTTCACGTCGTCGGTTGTTTGTGTCGGTGGAACCATCCTGAGTGGATGTTTCGTCAGATCGTACTTCGTCGTTTTCCCCCCCGTCCCTGGCGGAGGCACCTACGCCGTCAGAAGAGCGCGGAGTGGCGCGAACATGATATCGGGCCATCTCTGCCCGCCAAGATTAACAGAACTGGACCCCAGTTTGTTCACCATTTGGGTAGAACTGGGAAATAACGGTCGTCATAACATCCCAGTTCTCTTAAGAGCCTGAAAACTGGCGCCATCAGTTTAGCGTTGGAATGTTAGTAGGTGGGAATGGAGCTGAAACTTCGCCAGATCAAACCTCCAGCCAGCATAACCCATTGTACTGGCCATTACACTTATCACAGGCCGGCTGCACCTTCCCAGGTCCCACCAGTCTCAGATAAAAAGGGCCATCCAGGAGATACATTCGCAATCGGGTAAGCCGTTAAAGCCTCGCCTATGACGAGAGGCTGCGGCAAATCATCCTAGCATCGTCACTACCGAGAACCCCTTAGCTCACTTAGCTGGAGTGGCAAGGACATGCTTTCCTATATCTATTTGGCTGAGCTGGGGTTAGCCTCGGTACCTGCCCCACTATTGGTACAACCCAACAGAGCTAAGCCAGCAGGTCTTTCATGTGCTGGTCCGGCTCCCATGCGACACAGACTCCCTCGAGCCATTGGGAAACATATACGCTATTTCGTCGCAGCAAGGGTAATGGCTAAAAGCCCAGATTTGAGGAGAGGCTGAGGAAACCAATCCCAGCATCAATGTCACTGAAACACAACCAGCCTGTTGTATTACATCCAGTGGAGTCAAGTGCATAGCCCCCACAAGAGCTCTGAAGGAGGGGGGGGGGGGCTACAGGATCATGCCTCTCACACTCTCCCTGGGACCTCTCGACCACCCGGTTGGAGAACCCGTGATCCAGTCGAGGACCATCCACCCTCTACTCGCTGTGCGGGCTAGTACTCGAGCGTTAAGTCTATCACTACGGCCATTCGACATAGGAGTGAGGACTCCTGATTAGTGTGCTCCAATCATTGGAGCTACCACTGCCAACCTCGAGACCTACACTTATCTTATCCAGGGCATATGGAGGAAACCTCAGAGGGATCTGTCACATCGCGAATCAGACCCGTGTCACTCTTCATATTACCAAGACAGGTGATTTCCAGGACTTCTGCTAACCGACCCCACGGCTGCCCTGAGCCCGTGATTACTCACCTCAGTATTTCCCAGCAGACATGTTACAACAACCAATGAATGCTCGGGTTGACCCAGCACAGGGCCGCCACTAGGCCGACCACCTGTCATCGCTAGTAACATATGCACCGCGGTTATTCACACTGAGCCTGGTGCCTTCTTGAGACACACAGCCTGAGGGTTTGGGATTCCATAAACCCCACCCTGTGGTTGTTTGGCGCGTCTGGTTTAGTTCCAGGAAACAACTAACTAACCTTCCAGATACCTGTTCGAGTCTCGTCGAGGAGTCAGCTAAGTGGCAACCCTCTGGCAGTGCGCTATATGTAAACACCACTAGCGCTACGAGGAGGCTAGGGTTGCAGTGGGCGGGAGAGGCTATGTGTTCGCTTCACGCGCCCATTTCGAGTCATGAAAAATGCATTCCTCAGATACTAGCGCTGGCTACAGCTCTGATGCGTCACAGGTTAGCACCTTTTCCCGAAAGAGCCAGGTCTCTTTACCAGCAGTGGCTAGGATAGAGCTATTCAGCAATGCTGCAGTTGTTTAATGTGCTGGATTTGATAGCAGTTGTTCCCGTGAGGGCTCTATCGCCACCAACATGAGCTCCCTTGAGCCACAGAAAAACGGATACACAGTTCCATCGCAACCAACGCTTAACCAAGTCTATTACATCTTTGGCACTCTTCAGAAAACCCAGAGAGCCTGTGATCTGGCCGAAGTGGTTTCCGGGCTAGTACCGGAACTGTTTCGCCGCTCACTGCGTCCGTTCTTCAAGGGGTTGGAGAAGCCACACCCAGACCAGCCTTTCTCATTACGCCATAGATTCTTCATACTAGCCAAGGCCTTTGGGACCCGGTGGCTTGAAGGCCCAGGCAAAGTTTCCGAACCATCTGCCGTTGCCTGCAGAGAGGGCTTTTCCCCTCACCAAATACCTCTTTCACAACATCTGACGATGTCGGGGGACAAGGACTCCCCGGCGTAGCTCATTGTAAACACTCTTGGTACTACAAGGAGGAAGTGAGTTGTCTTGTTACGGAAAGGCTTTACATTTGCTTCTGTGCACCCTTTCCGTGATACTGTTGGATTCTGCATTGGAAGGCATTCCTTTGACACCTCCATTGGCGAGGACGAATGTAGAAAGTGGCAGGAGAGTCTTGAATGGAAGGAGGAATGGTGCTCTCCTTACCCTTGTTAGGCCATCCCTCTTGAGCACCGCCATTCTTGAACTTTGAGCTAGTGCGCGCGACAGCCCCGGGGTGACAGCTGCCACGCAAGCCAGCCGCCCTCCAAGTGCTTTCCTCCCCGGTATTGCACATCCCTGTCGATAACCTTTGTCCCTATTCTCTCTCTCTCCCTCCCATCCCTCCCCTCCCCTCCCCTCTATACCTTTATCACACTTTAAACGTGCTGCGGAAGACACCATGTCTTGGAGTCTACGTCGAGCTCGCAATTTCCTGTCGCCCCACATTCCACCTTGCTGGTATTGGAAGAAAAAAGAGGCCACTTCTTATACCACTCTACCCGTTTTGACACGATATGTCATTCTGGAGTATGAAATTGATTTATTTCTCTTAAATAAGTAAATAAGTAAAGCATATGACGCAGCCTTGCCTGTAAATGGCTTTTGATTGTTTCAGGTCATTAGCCAGTACGATGTCATTAAAACCTCGTATCCCGTCCCGCCATAACAGTTGTATTAATTGAATTATCAATTCTAGGACGTAAAGCTGGATTCACAATGATCCGCCGTGTCCGTCAGCAAGCCGAGCGATTCACAATGATCCGCACGTCCGTCATAATATTATTCTACTCGGATGCTGCAAACAACTATTAAGGCTTATATTTTTGAGGAAAATTTCTCTTGTAAAGATTTCCCAGTTGGACGATCATGTACGTTAAACACTTATTAATTATTAAACAACTCTAATATATATTTAAATATAATTTTTTCAAGTTATGGTGCACTATTAACAACTTTTGTGTCTCAGATAATTTTTGTTTCAAATGTCAAACTCAAAACGTGTTCATAGACAAGTTCAAAACATAATACGGAAACAGCTTAACCAATAAACAAATTAAATAAAAACCTTTTAAAATAAAGACCATGCCTTGCAGAAATTTGTGAGGTTAAAATTTTATCCGTCCGTCCGTCAAAAGTTAAAGCTTGGCAATATTTTGACGGATGGATGGAATTTTTCGGATTATCAAATTGGCTTAGGCTACTGTCACGTCATTGACGGACGGATAATACGGATTATTGTGTCAGGCTTTACCTTGGCAGTATTTGAAATATTGTAAAAAATTATGTAAATATCAAACAAATAATAACAATTATATGTTTTAGGAGTGCGAAGTATAAAGTAATTGGTGCGTGTACTTATGTACGCGCGTTAGAAGTTATACTTGGCGTAATAAAAACTAGCTTTAATTTCGCATGCAAATAACTAATAAAAATAAAACAATAAAAGGACTGCAGTTATATTATAAATACGGTTGGTATAGTATAAATTCATAAAATATTTTTTTTTAAATAAATACTCAGTATTCAAAATTAGTTTAAACATTAGTATAAAATAAATATTTAAATTTAGTAAAATAATCAAGATGAATATTAATTAATAATGAAAATAAATATGCTGAAATTTTATTCTTATTTATTAATATTTATAATTTATTAAATAACAATGTAATAATTTATAATGCAAATTAATTATACATACAGGAACATAACCTCACTTCTATAAATACACTTCAAAAAACATAATAAACACAATTTGTATAATTAATATTAACAATAAATAAGTGGTTCTAATTATAAGGACAATATTCAATATCAATCACTAATGGTTACAATTTAAAAGCACATATATAATTTTTATTTGTATGTACCTTTTTTTCCATCCTGTAAAAATTTCGTTGCATGGTGCGCGCGCATCGTTAGATTTCACTGTCATCATTTTTTTCTTCATAAAGCGCATAAAGAAGTATAACTTCGATAAATAATAGTTTTATATATTAGAAGCTTCCAAGCATTGGAGTAAATACCATCGTAAAAGTTGTGAGTGGAGTTTCGTGTGTTTCGTCTGAATGAATAATTCTTTAACGGATTACGCTACCTGTATGGAATATATTTTATGCTACGTAAACATCACGCAGTGTGCGTGTGCTGCCATAGTTTTGTAAAATAGAGATTTTTCTCTGTGTGTGTGTATGTGTGAAGGTGTGTAGGTAGACAAAATTGTGATTATGGATCTGGAATACTGCCGTACGTCCAGCCAGATTTTTTTCTTCCAGATCGCCAGTTGGTTACCAATAATATTTGTATATTTCCGCGTTCTGTAAAAGCAGTGACCTGGTTGGTAGGCCTACTTTTTTTCGCTTGTTTAAAATGCGTGATTTTTAAACAGCTGTAACTACCTCAAATGAACTCCAAATTTAAAAAAAGAACACTTTGCAGTGGGTTAGTTTTCGGTGTAAATTCTATTGGTTCACGTGACTTGTCAGGCTGGACCTCTGGCGAAGAGTGAGATACGTTTCAGTGATTGAGCGGCTGGTGTGATAGTCCGTGGAACGGACGCTGAAGACATTCTCACTTTTGTTCTTCCCCCATCACCCGTTCCTCCCGTCACCAAGAAGCCAAGGTGTAAACTGTTGTTCAAAATATTCACGAAGTATCGTCCGGCGTGTTTGTCTGAAATTCAAATTTTGTACTCTATACTTTGGTTTAAATGTTTATACCTCAATAATAAAAGCACATTCTCAGAATTTACTTAGAATTGCCTAAAAAAGGAAATTTATTGATTGCAAATTCACGTGCATTTGGTTTAAAAAAAAAAATGTTATCCGCGTCTTTTGGTCATATCTTCATGGCTCCACAAAGGAGATGATTGAGGGTTAAAATTGAAGGCCATTGTTTGCTATATATTTTTAGATTTGTTACCAATGTCCTGCTAAAATCGTTCCTTGGTTAAACTTTCGTCTTAGGCAAAACGTGTTGTACCGTGAACTTCAGAACTTATATAGAAAATATATTTTCCTCCCAGGCATGTTCGTTGAAAATTAAAAATGATAGCACGAATGAGATTCCAAATTTAAAAAAAATTAACATCCGCAGAACAAACAAGCCGTTAATTTTTGGTGTTTTTAAGAATGTTATTGTAATATTCGATTTTTGGCTGCCTCTACAAACTGAGGAGTAAAATTTTATGAGAATTAATGGACCCCTAACTGCAGCGTTGTTAAACCAAAAGCAGCGAGTACGTCGCGAAATGTTTGAAAGTTAGTCTGCTTGAAATTATCTTTGTTCGCTAAGAAATGTGTGAATTACGTCCTCTGGAACTTCCACTACAATTAGTCCAAGACATGATAACAAGTTACCGCAAACTCCTTTTCTGAATTTCAACAAGTTTACAACAAAGTCGCCTTGGTTAAATAATAAATTTAGTAGTCTATGATCATTTCATTAGTAAAAAAATGCTTCGCATGCGTGTTACTCACCAAAGTATGAGTAATGTAGGATGTAGGTATACAATCAGAACACGTGATTTACCTGAACTACACACTTACGGAAATTGATTGAGCTAAACGCCCTGTTGACTTGTTGGCCATTAGAGACGACGAAAGGCAATTATATGCTAAAAGAGCAGTTGAAAGGGGAAGATGGGAGTACCCCGAGAAATCCCACCGACTACGTCATGCGCAGTCAGCGCCTTTTTCGGGTTATTAAATATTCACTTCGCAGTTTAAATGCAGAAATATTTTGTTGGTGTGCCATTTGCAAAGGAAGCATGTGTAATTGTTTACATCAGCTGATTTTTACAGCTCTGCGCTGAAGCAAAAAAAAAAAAGTACTCTTAAAAGAAATACCTTGGGAACTCAGTTTCAACGATATCACGTGTAGCACTGCAAGACAAAGCTTTCTTTGTGCCATGATTTTTTTTTTTCATTGTGGCGTCAAAGCTTTGCGCTTGGTCTCACACGACGAGTAGCTTACTTCATTTTATTGTGGTTACCATACAATCTGTAATTTTTTTGTAAAATTATTCCAAAAACTGTATTTATTGCATATTTTGTTAGGTCACAAATTTTCTCACCGATATTTACTACTAAACATTATTGCAGCACAAGTGCTAAAATAATTGTGAACACTTCCGTGACTCTTTATTTATTTTTACCGATATGAGGTTATGTTAAGTAAATGAGTTGAAACACAAATTGCTCGAAAACTATTGTGATTAATTCACAGGAAATAACATAAAATAATAGTAATGACAAAATTAAATAAGCAGCATGTTCATTAGAATTATTGTCAAGCTATTCTATACAACACTGGCAGAACCCGGCAGACATTGTCCTGCCAGTGTTTATTTATTTTCCTCTGTATATATAAAAAAAATGGTTTGTAAGTAATCTAGAATTTATAAAGCGTTTGAAAAGGTATTCCATTTTTAACTCACTCGACTAATATTAATCACAGTCACAATCACTATTTGTTGTTATAGAGTATTATGGACAGTAAAAATCACAATAAACCAATTTTCATGGCGATCGGTTGAACAGAATATAAGTTAATGCGCTGCAGCGCTATCTAGTAGGCGAGTTAAAGCGAAATGGATAATGTGAAAATATTCTCCATGTTCAAATACCTACATATACACATTTCCATGGCGATCGGTCAAACGGTGCAGACGTTAATGCGCAGCAGCGCCATTTAGTGGCGAGTTATAGCAAAATAAAAACCTCCATGAAAAAACACTTCGTTGTGGCAACTTTCATGGTTATCGGTCAAACGGTGTCGGAGTTTATCAACGTCACACTCACATATATGTGCGGATACTTTATTTAATAGAACTTAGTAACTACGTTAGACAAACAATTTTGAGTCTTCAAAAAACTCATACATTAATTTTACTTATGTTGTATTTAAAATTTATTTCATTAGGGAACTTAGCGTTCCCTTAACATTATTCTGAAAGCTGATATATCATTTGTTTACTCGTGTAGACTTTGTAACCTTTGTGCCTGTGTTTTTATCTAAACATTATTTTATTTAAAGCTGTAGCTTTATCTTCTTCACCATAGCGCTACCAACCACTGTGCCGAGTACAATTAATCGCGACGCTGCTAATTTGTAATTGGAATCAAACTTTAAACCGTGTTGTTTGCTTCTGTTAGTTGCATGTCATTCGCGAAAGCTCTCTGACTGTTTACAGAGAAAACAAGCAATCTGCAAACGTTTGTTGAAGACAAATAACCCACAGGCATAGCAGTTAAATACTAGCCTTTGTAAATAAACATTTGGCGTTGATAAAATTCAAAGCTGAACATTGTTTCCGAAATGTGTTAGGCAATATCTGTTAAGTTTAAATCTTTTAATGTCCATTTAAAAATGACTTTAAAAACAGTCATTGTTTAAATGGTTCTGCTTTCGGTGACACAGAGGGAAATGTTATCAGAGCGATAGTGAGACGCAAATAAAATCTCATAATGTTTTTACTCATGCAAGGCACTGAAAGGCATGAAGTCACTTTTTTTTTATTTTGCTGCTTATTAACTCGTAAGAAACCGCACCATTAGCAGTATATTTGACTACCAGGCTAAAATACATATGCGCGCAATGTAATAAACTTGCTCGAGAAATGGTGAATTGTTCAAAGGATGCCACAACGTCCTCTTTGATTTGAGCCGCACAGAATTCGTTCATCCGAGAACTATAGTTGCCATTGTCTCGAAGTTATCTAGGTCAGAAACACACAGTTGTTTGAAGGGCAACCTGGTATAAAAAATCCCGCAGAATGGTCAAGCTATAAAAGTATGAGACTAAAATAATGTAAGCTCTCTCTCTCTCTCTCTCTCTCTCTCTCTCTCTCTCTCTCTCTCTCTCTCTCTCTCTCTCTCTCTCTCTCTCTCTCTCTCTCTCTCTCTCTCTCTCTCTCTCTCTCTCTCTCTCTCTCTCTATCTGTGTGTATTAATATAGCTACTATGATTGTGAGAATTAATGCGTCAGCTTCCTATCAGACAAACAAAACCATTGAAAACTAATTCATTTTATTGTGGAAGCCACATATTTGTGGTGCGGCATACCAGAAATACTGCATCCGTGGGTTTACTTTGGGTTGGTGAGGCGGGATGACAAAAGAGCGACCCTCGCTGGTGCTTCTAGCGCGGTATATATACCCTCTAAACGCAAGGCTGTGAATTAGCGCGCAGTTTTTTTTTCGTCGTGCATAGGGAAACAAATGAGATTTGAGCGGTAGGTAACCGTAACATTCTGAAGTTAAAGGCGTAATGCAAGAACCTTGAGTGCTGTCAAGAATTTGTACCGAGTGTTTCGTGCCAAAAAATTGTTTTGAAAACAAGCGTTTCAGTCATTTTCACTCTCCTAAAAATACAGTGTAAAAACGGAACTTATAAATAGAACTACTCAGCCGCCCTCAGCGTATTCTTAAATAGGTTTTGTAAACAGACACCACTCGGATATCTTGAGCAGTTCTTAAATCGCGTGTTTTTTTTCCTGAAGCTCTGCCTACCGTATGTGGGCCCAGGAAGTATGTGGTGTTGGGGGGGGGGGGGGGGGGAGATTGTGGCCTTAAGTAATGGAAAGCAAGTTTGAGGCTTCAAGCTTACTCGCCATCTTTGTTTATTACACTTTCACTTAATTATTAGTTTCTCTTTAGTACAATTACTACTGATTTTTCACCATATATACTATTGGGGAGACAGGAACAGAGATACGCCACCTTCGTTTTTAACCATTTTTATGCTATAACAATGTTTGTTCTTTTAAAATTCCATTTGTTTTAGGTTGAGATAAAACATTAAGAGATTTTTTGTCGCTATAAAGCAGTAACCACTGTTACAGTTGCGGTCATTCTAATAAATAAATTCATTACTAAACGCCAATGTCTTCATGACTTTACAGGCCCAAAACTATTTGTTGCAGTTAGTCTATATTAACTTTCAGACAATTAAATTATGTACTATGAATTAACAGAGCCTTACATTCAGTATGAAACTATAAACATAATAAAATAATAAAAACATTGGAAACCAAGGTTACTTTTATCGTTCCTAAATTACCCCTCCCCCTCCATTTTTCTCCTTTATTGTCGTCAGAAATGTTTTTTCGTTACCTGCAAGTATTCTCATTCAAAATATTCGGGTTGACTGATTGCGTTATGATCGCAAAAATAAGAAACAAATCAGAAATAATTCAAAAGCAATGATTTTACATCGAACCAGCTAAAAATGTAGTAAACTTTATTGTAGTGTATAAGTTCTATTTTTGATCTCTTGCCTCCTATTAAAAAAATACAGTCTTAAGAAAAAATAAATTATGCCATGAATAAGATATCAGCATTGGCTTTTAACGCAAAAAGTTACAGCTCTTTAATATATTTAGCTGTCGTTATGGAAAGTTCTTCAGAATGTCAATAACGAGATCTTCAAAGCTAATTTTGTATAAGTAGGGGCATGCATATTTCATGAAAAGATTTCGAGACAAGCTGGGTGTTAAAAAACATCTTCTTTTGTTTCGTCATTGGTTGAGTTTCTCTTAGGTTCACATCTTCTGTCGACACACGAACCGCAGCGGTTTTTGTGCGGAACCAAACTTGTCCTGGTTGGCCTGGTAAAAGGTGCAAAATGGCTTCTCTTAAAGACGACCGCCAATTACAACGAAGAAACTCGTGGCGCGGGTATACTTTATTGCAGTCTAACGAGCGCTCTGATTGTTTTGCGGAAAACACAGGGTGTATATAAAAGAATGTCCCAGTTTCAATCATTAATTATAACAGTTTAATTTAGACTATTTACAACAAATCGCACATAAAATTGAAGGTAAACTAACGTAGTTTTTCTTACAAAATGTTCAACTTGTGCACATTTAGTTGCACAACACATATCCAACCTAAAGTCAAATTCTTCCCACACTTTGTTTAACAAGTCCGGAGGTTTGGAAGGAATATCCTCTTCAGTTCTGTGTCTTAACTCTGGCTAATCATTAGGTAGTGGCGAAACGTGGAAACGATATTTTATAAAGCCCCAAAGCAAAAAAAATCGCATGGCGTTATGTCAGATGAAAGTGGAGGCCAGCGAAAAAGATTCTCGGCCATTAAGACAAATTAAATGGTCAGGGACTTCGACAAACTTTAAACTAAACGCACGTTGAGCTGAAATTACAGATTCACTTTTAGCAAATTGCAGAACACGATTTTGCGTAGGTAGCGTTGCAAACGAGAAAATAACGAATCAGTACTCGCTCATGCGCTTATCTAAAACTGTTTGAGTTTACTCTTTAATTGTGACCCCGAACTAAAACCCTACGCAAAAAAAAGAAGAACTCGGGTGTAAGGTTCATATCCAAAGTGTTAGCTTTATAATGATAATTGAACTCTTTGACGAGTAATTGCTCAATATAAGAAATTTAAACTGTGCGGAAATCAACTTAATACTGTTTTGCAATAAAAAATATGTCCAATATAAATGAGTATGAGATGCAGTATTTCTAGTACGCCACACCACAAAATATGTGGCTACCATAATGAAGTGAATTAATTTTCAACGGTATGTTTTCCCGATAAAATCTGATGCATTACGTCTCACAATCCAGGTAGCTATGCTAGTATATATTATGAAAGCTACTATCTATAACTAAAGACCGGAAAAATTCGCGGGTTCAATGACCTCCAGGATAGACTCCAATATCCTCTACACACTCGGGCAAATGCCAACTGTTCATTGGCTGTTGACTTGTGAGTCGTCTCGGATGGGTGGCCTGTGATTCGACACTTCTATGAGTGAGGGTCTCTAATTGGCCCTCAGTCCTCCAGATTAACAGTGAACCAGTGGTAGACGCACCTCTAAGGTATAATTAATTGAATTTTAGCATAACACGAAATGAACCCGCGAAGTTTTCAAGTCTCTGTCTATAACGAATCTAGCGGGTGGGCCCAAAACTACTTCAGAAACCATGTCTCAGTCTCAGCAGTTAGTGGCAGAAGGATACGGTTCGCTTGTCGAAGCAGTGACCCTCCCGCCCGCGGGCCCGGCCACGCCACTGCGCGCCTCTCCCGCGGGGAATGTCGTCGACAGCACAGACAGCGGCAGTGTGGCCGGGAGATGTGTTTCCGGCTGCCCAGATGGTCCTATATATAGCGGCGCGAGGGTCAAGGCCCTCTGCCGCCGGCATCGCCGCCTGCTTCTGCAGCCGCGCGCGCCGCCTGCTGGATTACATTTTTTATATAAGGGGTGTCCCATAACTCAACGTCGAGCCGAGAACAGTTGATAAGGCAATTAATCTCGGCTACGGATCAAAAAAACCTTGAATTCTAAACGTGTCGTAGTTTTCGAGTATCGGCAATTTTTTTTTTTCAAAAGTTTTTAAATCCTCCTTACCCTACACTAATTTATAAGACACTGTGGCTAGAAATGATTGTAACGAAACTAATATTGTTAACAATTTGAAATAAAATCAAGCGTGCTATACTTTAATCTGGCAACTTTAATCGTTCACATTGTAAAATAATTGTTTGCGAAACTTAAAAACCTTTAATAAGCCTTTTTTAAATACTTGCTTGGTTAGCAAAGTAATTTTTTTACAGTGTAACTAGTCAAAGTTACCCGATTAAAATTGTTGTCTCATAAGTCGTGCAAAAAAATCCCTCCCCCCAAATACATTGTGTTTGATTTTATTTTGAATTGATATCAATAGTAGGGTTGTTTATGTTTGCATAGGAAAACAATGTTTAGTCACAGTATCCAATAATTTGGTGCAGAGTGAAGATTTAAAACCTTTGAAAAAAAAGTTAAAACTTGGCAGCAAAGAACGTTTGTATTTGCACCGTACAGTTTGCGAATTTCGGACCACATGATAATAAGTTACATATAATTTTTTTTTAAAGTTTATTGTGGGTATTTTGGATATCAATATTAAACTAAAAAAATTTTTTTTACAACTTACATTGAATTTATAGAGATAATTCTGTACAGTAGGGGCTTATCTGTCAAGAATCGAACTAAGCAACATATTTTATTTGCATGGGCTATTCAACACTGATGTTTTCTTGAGGGATTTTGTGACATATCTCTTGATGGGAGTGAAGGCGTTGAAGTAAAGGCGTCCTTAAAAACTCCTTGATTTTTTATTGCAGAAGAGGGTACGGACCATTTTTAAGGGGCCCGTTTATCTTCTCGTCGTCACAGGAAAACTGTGGAATTTGAGCGATGACGGTAACATTACATGGCTGATAAATGAAGATAAAGGAGTAGTGCAAGTCCCTTAAGTGCTTTCAAGAATCTGTACCGGTAGTTTTACGCCTAAAAATTACTCCGAAAAAACACCTTTTTAATCATGTTCACTCTTCTAAAAACTCAGTTTAAAAAATTAATCTGGATTTGAAATTTTAAATCATTATAAGGAGAAGCTTCTCCGCAACAAAAATTCATACATTCGAGATGATTATAAAAAATTTAAAAAACAATTTTATAAATCTGTTATAGATGCTAAAAAATTTTATATTGAATATAAACTGTTATCTTCCACCAATAAAAGTAAAACAATGTGGCAAATAATTAATAATGATATGAAATGTTTCAATAATAAACATAACATTTCTTTAATTGATGATGATAATAATACAATCACTGACAGTTTCCAAATTGCTAATAAGTTTAATGCATATTTTACGGAAATTGCAGCCTCTTTAATAAAAAACAATTCAACCATTATAAATACAGGAATATCACCTAGAATACTTGATATTCATTTGCATTTGCATTCAATGTACCTAACACCAGTAGATGAAAATGAAATTACTCAAATAATAAGAGGTATGAAAAATAAAAATTCTGTTGGTCTTGATGATGTTCCTATTTCTGTAATAAAATCATGTGCAGAACACATTAAAAAGCCCCTTGTCTATATATTTAATAAATGCTTAGAAAATGGCATATTTCCTGATAGGCTCAAAATTGCGAAAATTATTCCACTACATAAAAAGGGTGATACTACCTGCATTAATAATTATAGACCAATTGCTTTATTACCAAATTTTTCAAAAATTCTTGAAAAGATTATATTAAAACGGTTGCTTTCATTCTTAAATTGTTATAATATAATTACCAGTAATCAGTATGGTTTTGTTAAAGGCAAGTCAACGGAACAAGCATTGTTCACTCTACTCAATAGTATTTATTCTCATTTAGATAATAAAGTCTTGACAGCTTGCATACTTGTAGATTTAACCAAAGCATTTGATTGTGTAAGCCATGATATTTTATTAGAAAAATTAAGTAAATATGGTATAAGAGGTGTTGCAAACAATATTATAAAATCTTACTTATCAAATCGTTCACAAATTACTAGTATTAATGTGACTTATAATAATATTACCACTACTTCTAGGTCAAAAATTTTGAAAATTGGTATTGGTGTTCCCCACGGTTCAATTCTCGGTCCACTTTTGTTTTTGCTTTTTATTAATGATTTACCTTTGTTTCTAGATTATGGCCAGACTATCATGTTTGCAGATGATACCTCCATTATAGTAACAGGCCAGACTTTACAGGAATTACAAAAAAGAATTTCCATAACCCTCAACCAAATGCAAACTTGGTTTACTGATAATAGACTGATTCTAAATATTCAAAAATCTTCGATTATATATTTTAACTCTCAAATAAATATATTAAATAATATTGAAGTGACTATTGACAATAATATTCTTAATACTGTAAAAACAGCAAAATTACTGGGACTGAATCTTGATGAGAATCTAAATTGGAATAATCATATATCTTTTCTGTGTCGTAGACTTAGTTCTCTTTGTTTTGCCATAAAAACTATTAATACTGTAACTTCACATAAAGCAGTAATGGCTATGTATTATGCAAACATATATTCAATAATGAGATATGGTGTTATTTTTTGGGGAAATTCCTTAAATTGGCTAAAGATATTTAAGCTTCAAAAACGTGTTATTAGAATTATTTATAATCTTAGTAACACAGATTCTTGTAGGCCTATTTTCCTGAATAACAAACTCTTAACATTTCCAGCCATTTATATATATTCGGTTGTCATTTATGTAATTCAAAATATTAAGTATGTAAAGAATAATGAAATACATAATCACTTTACCAGATCCATTTATAAGAATCATATTCCTTTTCATTCAACAAAAAAATACGAATTGAACCCTTTTTACATGGGCCTTAAACTAATAAATGTTCTACCGATATCCCTGTTAAATACAGCATCCCAATCACATACCATATTTAAACGACATCTCAAAGATTACCTACTACGAATAGCTCCATACTCTGTCAATGAATTCCTCAGTTCATCTACATAAATTGCTGCATTGTTTTATATTATCATTTTTTATTGTATCATATATTATTGTGTTATAATGTATTTTTTTTATATATTGTTTTGTTAGTGTATTATGATGTTGTATTTTATTTATAATGTTGTTGACAAAACCTGGACATATGTACTGTCAAATATAGGACGCTAATAAATGAAATGAAATGAAATGAAAATGAAATATAAAAATTTAGCTTCCGTATGTATTTGGCCGCAAAACTCGGAAAGTATACGATGGTTTGGATTGAAATTTTTACAGAACATTGCATCTTAACAGAAGAGTGTTTATATGAAATAAAAGTTTGGGAAAATCTACCGGAAAAGTCGGAAAAAAAAGTTTCTATAACTAAATATCATGGTCACCCAACTTAGTTGTGACCACGCTCGACGATGCTGTACCATATTGTCGAAGTTCAAGCACATCAGGCTACTCGACCATTGTGCCTTGACGACTATAATTTACACAAATATGTATATATATATATATATATTTCAAGAAAGAATAAAAAACTTTATTTAATTTGAAAGTATATTCTTTCGACTCTATTGATAAAAATACGTTTAAATTAAAAAATACTTTTCGTACAATACATTTGAAAATTAAATAATTCTTATCTTATAAAGCACAAGGACAATCTTTGCAAGTGTGCGGTTTGAATTTAGAAAATGAATGCTTCTCTCATGGACAGTTATATGTCGGGTGCTCCAGAGTCGGTAAACCATCTGATCTATATGTTTATGCAAAAAATGGGAAAACAAGGAATGTAGTCCTTCCATTAGCTTTACAATAAAAATATTTAAGCTAGACACATTTTTATTTCTTCTATTACATTCCACAGCCATGCACAGTAAAATATTAAATTAAACAATGAATTAATATTAAACTGTGCCACAGCAAAGCGTGGCCGGGTTTAGCTAGTCCGAAATAAAAATTACTTTTCGGCAGAGAATTCTTAAATGTTTTTCGTAAACAGATGTGTTGAGTAGTTTTGGAATCGCGTTTTTTTTTTCCCTGAAGCTCTGCGCACCGTATGTGTGCCCGGACAGACGGCGCCCGTGTAAGTTATGGGATATCCTGTACATCGTCCAGTCGTCTCCCAGGCGACACCAGCGCCCAGCCACTTACCGCTGCTCTTCTGTTGCCCAAACACCGCGCCGCCGCCGCTTCGCAGCCCTGCTCAAACTGCGGCGCGGGGCGACGGGTTCATTGTCGGCGTCGACCTCGGAGGATGATTAAAACAGGGGTCGCGGGCGGCGAGCGGGTACGAAAGAGGAGGAAGGAAGGAAAAAGAGCGGTCTCTCCGCGAAATGGCCTCCGAGGCGATACTTCTCCGGGCGAAGAGCCGTCGCCAGCGGGAGCTGAACAACCGGGAGTGTCTCCAGGAGATCTGTGACGTCATGTTCCACTTCCTGCAGGTGCTCGACACCGTGTGTCAGAGATGAACAACGTCACTCGTTTCGAAGACCAGAGATAATCAACTATGAAACTAATGCGACGACCAGAGACACACGTGAATTTGTATTAAAGACCTTACAACAATTTTGTTTTGTTTGTAACAACCTAACTCTCAGTATACGGCATTTGGTAGGAGCATTGAACGGAAATGTGTTACAGCCACGATGCTGCCATCCGTGGTGGACGGGGCGAACTGAAGTTCACAAAGCCAAAGAGAAACTGCGTAGTATTAACTGTTTAATGAATTTAAATAAAATTCCTTGTTGACATTTTTGTCCAAACAAGGGTTTCAGTATCTTTTTTTGAAGTATTTTTTTTTTGTTTCTTCGGAGCCGTTTCATTATATAGTTTAGCATTTCTGTTTGCAAATGGAATGATTCGATCGTCTACGTAGCTGCTCTGGCAGCGAATTCTAACGGCGGGTGCGGAAATTACGTGCGATTCGCGTCCAGAAATGTAGTTTAAAACATGATATTTGCGTATATTTATCACGCTTGGCATTATTTTAAAGAATTATACTTTGTACTTTAAATTTTGTGTTCGAGTTTCGTAATACGAATTGTATCGTCACCGCGGTTAGATGTTACACTTCTCTGGCGAGTACTGAAAGACTTGTGCACATTTTTAAATGTATTATTCTGTATAACTACCATTAAATACAATAATTCGCATGTGATTCATAAATGGAAACTAATTCTCTTAAAAATAGTATTTGGCAAAAAATAAAACAAAACAAGATTTACCATGAAACAATACATACGATACCGAAATATAGATAATAGTTTCCAGTATGTTTTTTCCAGTATTTTTGTGTACTACCTTGGGCCTTATGACAATTTCTAACTATTCTCACTCCAAGATTTGTTTTTGTAAAGTGTTGCTGAACCAACATAAGTAACAAATTTTATAACCTTATAGTTGGTCATGTACAGGCCGTCTCATTAGAATGATTTGCGTTTATATACCTATTTCGACAGAAATTTAATGTCATTTTCTGTAGAAGGGAATTTTCCAAACAGGCTGTATTTATGCCTACGTTTATAGGTAGTCAAGTACTTTAATACCCTCTGAACTGAAATAGAAGACACAAGGGTTTCATGATTGAGATCTTTTGGGGGAGGGGGGAATTTTTTTTTGGCAAGTATTCCATATTTGTCTATTCAAACCAACGCGGCAAATGTGTATTAATGAAGATTTGTTTCATATCTTAAAGGAATTGGGTTAAGTATTGATTATTATTAGGGACATGCATTTTTTTTCCACGAAAAGATTTCAAGACTAGCTGAAAGTTAAAAATTATTGTTGTTTCAACTGTATTTCATGATTGGATGAGTTTCTTTCATTTACGTGTCTACCGTCAGCACACCAATCACGATATTTCGGTCGTGGAAGCAAACGCGTCCTGAGTGGCTCGTTGTCAAATAACACAATGACTTCTCTTGAAGACGGCCGCCAATTATATAAGGAAGAAACCGCAGGCGCGGGTTCAAAAGTGCCCACCCTTGGTTATTATATTCATTATATATACCGGCAACTTTCAACCAATCGATAGAGACCTGCAAAATTCGCGGATTCATTCGGTGATAGGCTAGAATTCAAACACATATACCTCTTAGATAATTTTGCTATTGGCTCACTGTTCATCTGGACGAATCTCAACCAGTTATAAACCCTCTACCAAAGAAGGATCGAATCACAGACAAGCCAGCTGAGACGACTTACAAGTCGGCAGCCAATGAACTTGCGTTATTTGCCCGAGTGTACAGGGGTATGTGCAGTCTATCCTGAAGGCCATCGAAACCGCGAATTTTGCAGGTCTCTAATACCAATCGCTTTACAGCTGCACAGAGAAAGTACGGCGCGTCGTGACTTTCCACCAATGGCGTGTGGAACAGCGGGAAGCTCTTTCTTTGACTTGCGCGCGGCCGGGGTAACTGGCATTTACTCGGAACCATCTGACGTCGCCCGCCCACGGCACACTCGTGACGCAGAGCACTCAGCACTGTCAACACGGGCGGCGTGCGCTAAGGCCCCGTTAAGGTGCGTCCAAGGTGTTCCCCGCCCGTCAGCCGAGCCGGGTTTTATCGGAACTTGGTTTCAGGCAGGTCGTCAGTCGCATGACGTCTAGGGGTTGTTTTTTTTCTTTTAAATGGAAGTTTTGCCAAAAACTCAACGTGGATTTCTCTGTCAAGAGTGCGCAGTGTGCTGGTCAGCGATGTCTTGAGCTTTTGCAAACGCAATTTTTATTTTTTTTTTAACGCGTCGTCATTACGTCTTGTCGGTAACGAGTTCGTTCTTGGCGGATAGACACGAAGTTACATAGTTCCAATAATTTGACGAGTAAATCGTGAAGAAACAACGAACACCACTCCTAAATAAAAAAAATAATTAAATCAGTGTTCCAATTGTTTTTTTTTTCGTGCGCTACTAAAAAAATGCTTATTCATAATAGCGAACGTGCATTCAATTTTGCGTCCTGTTATTTTAATGTGCGTACTTTTTTCTAATTTGCGTCCTTTTTGATGAACGTGCGTCCAAATGGGCGTAAGTGTTGATGAATATGCGTCATTTAGTTATAAGTACTTCCTTTTTGATTAATGCGAGTTTCAATGTGCATCCAAGGTGACGAATGTGCGAAATTTTTGTTGAATGTACGTCTTTTTTGTTGAACGTGTGTCCACATATTTCACCTTTTTGATAAATGTGTGTCCTACATCAGTGGCGTAGCGTGGGTGGGGCGGAGGGGGCGGCCCGCCCCGGGCGGCAGCCCGCGGGGGCGGGTCACCGGTGAAGCGGGTTGAGATCTGATCTATGATTCATTCATTACATGTGTCAGACACACTATAATGTTCCATTTTTATCTAAAATTTTGCGCACCAACTATTTTTTAATATTTATTTAAAAGAAAAACTGCGAAATCACTAATTTTAATTAAGCACCTATAGAATGGGGGCGGCAAAATGGGTCTCCCGCCCCAGGCGCCAAGATGGCACGCTGCGCCACTGTCCTACATGATGTTTATGTATTGTACGTAGTCAAGTATTGAGTATATCATGATTCAGGGCCTCTTGCGCTTGTAAGCTTAAAAATTATTTCAGGGAAACTTTGTATTATAGCAAGAGTAAACAATGCTTATCTAGTGTCTATAAGTTTGTAATAAAGCTATTGATATTGGTTAAGCACGGCAGGTTGTAAACATATTGTAGGCCTGACAGTTCAGAGAATCTTGTGTTGTCTATTGGAAATGGATCTTATCGTAAGAGTAAATAATGCCCAGTAAATGCGCACAGCGGCGTCATGGTTCGGAGACGCTTGGCCTGTACGCCTGCCATTGGTTTTTACCTGTACGTATTGCAGACTTAGAATGACGTGTTTATAACTCAAAAAAAGTATAATTTCCCTGTGATATCGTGATACTGCCGAGTGATTTTGCTGAGGCGTGTAGCATGCATTATTACAGCGATGGTTTCAAGCTGGTGTGGCTGCTCTATGTATTATTTGGTAGTTTCCTGGTGATTTGCCATAGATTTTGTTACTTAATATTCACAACTCTCCTCCAAGACTTCGTATTTTTGTTAATACATTTTTTCTATACAGGTAACCTTTTGAAGCGGGTAGAACCAGCTTATTTGAGAAGTGATCCCTAACTTCCATTTGAAAAAAAAAATAGATTATGATGTATCTTTGTTCTACCCGAGATTTGAACCCTGGAATACTTGCACGAAAAAAAGAGAGGTGCAAATAATATTGAAAAATAAACTAGGCTGATTATTAAAAATTTTCCCCTGTACCGTGTCCAAATTCAGTCAATGTAAAGTTAAAACGAGGTTCCCTATCTTAATTTTTTTTTACTTAATAATTGTTTGTGCAAATACCCAAAGTAGGAGTAATACTTTAATTTGCCCCGAGTCACGACGATATAAGCTGGCGTGGCAGTCTAGAAAGCAGTATATATCTCGATGCACGAACTCACGAATAAAGCAAGTCTGAATGTCGTCCGGGGAGTGGTGTTGGATACGGTTTCAGGAGGCGTGTAGGGGGGGGGGGGGGCGCACACCTGGTTATCGCTTGGTACACGGAGCGCCGCGTGGAAACGCACGGCTACCCGAGCTTCTGGCGCGCACTGTACCGCTGCAAAGCCCCGCGTGACGTCACTTCCTGCGCCGGGATTAGGCCCCCCACCCCCTTCCCCACTTTTCTCACCCTCGGCCAGGGATCTCTTTGTGTGCCTCTGGCGCTGCGATTTCATTAGTCGGGGATTTAAATGCTAGAGCACCGGGTAGGTAGGTAGGTAGGCACCCCTACCTACCCGCTCCGCTCGCGGGACTTACCTGCCCGCGTTCTGGATTTATCGTCCTCGAACATAACCTCCCCCCTTCCCCTGCCTTACCGTCCCTGGTAATCTGACCCGTCACGGGCTGGCCGTGGACGTTTTGGGGGGTAGCGGTGCGTCCCAGCGTGGTCGGAAACATTTCTGTGGCCGGCGGATTACGTTTCGTTTGGTTTTGGAGTTATTTATTTATTTTGGAAATATATTGGCGGTGTTAGTTCAAGACTCACTGGTTAGAAATTGGTTTGGCAAAAGAACTCGTCATGAAGTAATTATTGTTTAACAAAGATTTTTTTTTTTTTAAAAAAAGGTGGTTGTCTGTAAAGTCGGTTTACGGACGATAATTTTACGTGATAACGCCATAAGAAAACATTGATGAAAAATTGCATACTTTTTAATTTTCAAATATTATTTACAGTTTTTGCAAATTTAATTTAAATGACTTGTTTAAATATAATCACGAACAATTAGTTAAAAATTCCGCCTTAACCTGTTTGATATTATAGAAGATTTTCTCGCACGGTGGTTGGCCGGTTCTTGCACGCTCGGCTCAGGCGGAACGTGACGATTTTTCGTGCTTGCAGCCGGCGTTCATGGATTTATAAGACGTTATCACGTCAATATCAGGACGTAATCAACGTTAAATTTTCTGTAACCACAAATGTTTTGCTCTCCCAAATTGGAAAAAAAAAGGGGGGGGGGTTTCTTTCAAGTTTTGACTTCAATTATAAACATTGCAAAGATTGCGCAACATCTTCCGTGCATGAGCAAGCTTAGAGTCGTTGGCTCTCGTAAGTTCAGCCAGGAGTAACTAATCCACAACAGTTAAACAAGTATGCTCCATTGATTCACACGAATAAGCTACATAAACAAAAAAAAAATATTTTACGAATTTTTAGTCCGTGAAAATTCATTAAATTTATAAGTAATAATAAACTGGCAGTTATGGAAATATTGTTCACGCATTGCATGTAAAAATTTAAACAGCAGGGAGGAAATATACATCCAACGACTATGGCGGAGCACTTAGTATAAAAAAAAACTTAGCCTACACGCGCAGGTGTATCAATACGCTGACATTGGTGTACATTTGACTCTTAAAACAGAATAGTGGTGAAACAACTCAAAGCGTGTGCAAGAACTTTGTTATACAGCACCTCCGCTCAACTATCGTGCGCCTAGAGGGTGGTGTCGTCCTTAGCGTTTCCTTACATCGCGCCAAATAATGATGACTCTAGGTGCACTCAATTCAAGATTAAGTGACACTTTCTTTTTGACAATCGCTGCAAGGAGCATTCGGACCTTGACAGATGGATATTAATTATATTGTTCAACGAAACAATTACTGATGCTTGATTAGCTAGTCCTGTGTTACATCAAGATGTGCTTCTTTTATGTATCACTACGTAATGGTTGTTTGGATCCCGGGGTCGGTAGCCCGGTGATAAAACAAACTGATTGAACAAGTTGTGGTGCGCAATTGTGTGTTTGGATTTTGTCAAAAAATCCCGCAGTCCAAGCTCGTATACATAATGCAAATATTGGAACACTTAGCCCGATTGTATTCCGTGCATTGGTAACGCGCCCATAAACTTACGGAGTTAGTGACGTCACGGCCCTTGTGAACTGATTGACGGCACGCTTAACGAACTTAGACTTTGCCCGGCACAGAACTGTTACCAGATTTTTTTTTCAAAAGAGAAAGTAATGTTTATAATTTTTTGTGGCGTAAATTACGTTAGTAGCGAGACGTTTTGCGATAGTAAAGAAGCTCCCAGATTTTTGATATTGGGCCTTATTATTGTTTTTATGTGCATATTCATTAATATTGTAATTTATCGTAATATTATTTTAGTATTAAATGCGTGGCCAAGTTTTAGTAGAATTACGTGAATGTATTAGCAGATATTATTTGATATGCTTCGAACCTTGTAATAATAGCCTTTATATATATTTTTTATATATTTACGTATATAATTTTTATGAATGTTTATATATATGTAGGAAACCTGGCTCGCGGTACGTTATTTCTACATTTGAAATTATGTTTTTCTAGTGAGTTTAGTGTTTGTAAATAAAATAAAAAATCGGTTTAAAAATAAAATGCAAAAAAGTCATTAATCTTGTGTGGACTGCTGCTTCAAAAAACACCTAACTTTTCCCTTTTTTTTTGCAAGAATATTTTTAAAGTAATTTTTAACTATACATATTTTCTGAAATTTTTCTACACCCTAATATGATAGGTTTTAAGTCAGAATTTTCGCACCATTTAAATAAATTTTGGTATCAGAAATGTTGTGCAAAATAGACGCAAACCCGGGCCGGGTGTGGGAGTTGCATCTTTTAGTCTGCAGCAGTGAAAATGGGACAATACATATATTCAGCTGGCAGTTGAAGCACGAACAGAGTGCAGGCGGAGTGCAGTGAAGACATGTTTGCCTGGAGTTCGCGGTGCCGTGCTGTGGGTCCGCGAGATGGCTGCTGTCAACGCCGTCAGCGTGGACCAGGGATGCTCGCTCTTTGAGGGGTGGGATGGGAAAGGGGGGAAGTCGAGAGACAAGGACGCTCTTTCTCTCTGCCGCGCCAGTGCGCCCGGAGCGATAAGCCCCAGGGGAGAGTGGTGGTCACGACCTCTCGGCGTGAACTTGGACCCCGCCACGCCGCGTGCGTGTGAGTGGCCCACCGGTGTTGACGCGGTCCGAGGGGAAGCCCGGGCCGTGTTGCGGGTCCACCGAGCTGTCGCTCAGTGAGAAACTGCGCCTGACTTAACCGCGCCGCCTCGCTCACTTTGCCCCGTGCTAGTCGGTCAACAAGTCCACGTGTTACATTTTTGGTTTTAATTTTGCTAGTTCTATACATTTATGAAGAAATATTCCTAAAATGGTCGTTACTAGACATCGTGTTACCCCAAGTCAACATGTATAAGGCATCACATTGTTGTGCCTAACACGCCAGCCTCTTGATTTATTGAAATCTGTAAACCATGTTGTAAGCATCCATGTTTCGATCTTCTTGGATCTCTTCAGGTTAGTGTAGACTACAGATTTCAGTAGTCAAACTTACTACATGGTTTACAGATTTCAGTAAATCAAGAGGCTGGCGTGTTAGGCACAACAATGTGATACCTTTCATCATACCGCCAGAGAATTACATCTTTTCAAAATGTATACTAAATAATGTAAGCGTAGTTTGTCCTTGTGTGCCGCTATTAACTCCATCCCCCATCCATGAAGAAGATTTCGGTTTGGAATTTCAGGGGTTGGGTTCGGAGATATGGGTGGTTAAAGAGGGCATCGCACCAATGGACTTCTTACGGGAAGTCGGTGAAGAAGATGGGAATCAGGTGCCGATGTGGCCATGACTGGTCAGAATATTCCTGAATGTTCTAGAATGTCCCTGAATGTTCTGTAATGTTACTGAAAGTCCTATAATGTTCCTGAAAATTCTATAATGTTCTTGAATGTTCTAGAATGTTCCATAATGTTATATCATATTTCAGGATATTCGATAATGAGCTATAATGCCCCAGAAATATTTGGCCTTCGAAGGGACTTCTGTTTTCGTGTTTGATAGGAGTTGGCTGACTTTGTCTGGGCGAAGCCAGGGTAACTCTGGTTATTTGTTTCAATGAAATCATTTTACGAAAGCGACAATTTTTGCTGGGGTTGTAGATAGTTGTATCCAGATGCTAAGTGTACCGTCTTTAAAATTTTCTCTATTATTTGCATTAAGTAAGTTGTTTAGCTCTAACTTCAATGTACACAAACCTTGGGAATCACTTTAGACCATAAGCCGTATGTATATTTTCAACATATATATATATATATATTTTTTTTTTCGTGATGAACCTTCAGCTGAAGTTTATCGTCGGTCGAATTCTTCGTTATTCTGTAGAAGTAAAGTAAACACATTACCCAGCTATGGGAACACAGACAATGAACTCCTAGTGACGTAATTAATAGGCTAACATTTTAATTATGAACATTTGTCTTTCCTTTTTATGAATAGCATACCGTGTAAAATACATCCGGCCAAAAGATTTCAAGCAAAAAATGGTGACTTGAAACGTCCGTATTAATTGCAATGAAACAAAAATAATGACGCAGAACTGCAATAAACTAACATGGTGGACGATGTGCAACCTTTAAACTTTCACAGCACAAGAGTTAAGCTGAAAAATTATTATTTTTCGGTCTTGTGTAGCGTCAAGCTAATTTTGCTCGGAGGGTGTATATTTAACAGATAACAGCGTGCATAAATATTTTTTAATGAGTGTACATATAGTGGAGGAGACTAAAAACAGATAGTAAAGTAATTGTAGGAGTTAGCTTTTTGCGGTGGGAAGTTGCTGCTTTATAATTATTAGAACTTAAAAAGAAAAATGAAAAAAAAAATCATATTTTATAAATGGTGTCTCCAGGTGGTTTTCGAGCGCTTTAATAAACACTGGGAATTACGCTAAATCCCTACTTCCCAGTTTCCATTGGAAAATATTGTAAATTTATGAATATCCGACCAGCAATATTTTGTGTGCTAGGATTACTTGGAAAAAAAAAAAGCATCTTCATTTGTCAAAGCGGAAAAAAAAATTTTTTCTCTCCATGTAAAGTTTTTTGTTATTACTTCCGTTGCGGTAGCACGGTATGGCATCTGTATCTTCCTCCCTTTTACCTCCTCAATTTCCTAACTCGTTTTCCGTCCGCCCATATTCTCTCTCTGGTCCGTAGCAGCCGCCTGGGGGAGTTAAAGTCACAACGTCTCGGAAGACGCGTTCTGTTTACGAACGGCGGCATTCCTTCCCCACAGCTTTTTGAGAACTGTGCGTATGTTTGGTTAGTGGAAAGGAGGGGGGGGGGGAGGGTGAGTTCCGCGGGTCTCCAGCCTCGCATTCAGCGCTGGTCCGGGGTCGGATGAGGTAACCCGGGAAGGGACCAGAAAAGGAGGGTCGAACAATTCGGAGGAAGAACACACGAATGCAAATTCGAATGCGAGCGCCTCAGGAATAATTTACGCCGTCCGCGAAAACTCTTCCTCCGTCTTCCTTCCCGCGGCTCTTTTGTCGGCGCGTCGCGGGATTTAGGGCGAGGGATGGTGTAAAAAGGGGGGGGGGGGGGCCTTCCTTGTCCCGACGCGCGAGAAGTTTCAACTCTTTTCCGCTCGGGGAACTTCGGGGAGTTCCGGTCGCTTTCGTTTCGCGCCCGGATAAGGAGTGGTTTTGGGATTGTTTGGGGAGGGGGGGTAGGTAGTGTTTGTGAAACTGCAACTGCGACGTCCATAACCGCCCCCGGGAACCGAACCGCAAATCTCGGGCGCGCGCGAATGTTTGTTTACCCGGGTGTTCGCGGGAAGTTTGAACTTGCGCCCGGAAGCTGATTTACCGCGCGGCGCCGGCGGTTATTGTCGGCGGCCTCGGAGGGGAGCTAGTCGTTTTGGGGGGGGGGAGGGGGGGGGGGGCTGGAGGCCTCGCGCCGCGTCGGGTCGCCGTCGCCATTGTGGGAGTTGCGCCCCCCTGGCCCCGCGGCGCTCTGCTGTCCTGAGTTACTGCCGGCAAACTACGAATGTAAATCTTCGCAGTTGAGAGCAAATTAGGAAGTGCGAAACCTGCTGCTTTCTGTTTCTGACAACTCCGCAAACCTCTTTTAAGAAAATCCAGCCCTAGCTTGTTTTATCTTTTCAAAATATTATTATTTTTGTATACCGCAAGAAAGTGTTTGAAAATTCGTCATATTTGTCTATAGCAGTAGTAATAACTTACGAATCATAAATGTATTTTCAATGAATCTACGATTTCTACCCTTTATTTGTCTAGGAAAAAAGTTGACTCCATAGAAAATTCCCCTCTATTAAATGGTAAATTAACCACTCGATGTATTAATTAATAATTTTAATTACATGTTGTGAAACGTCTCAAAAAATATTTAGAGTAGAACATGAATGGTTTGGAGTTATATATGGATTAAATGTATCCCAATTTTATTTCCCTGTATGAAATACTTTCTGTGGCACCTGTCTTTGACTGGTTTTATTTCCGTTTCTTCGCAAAGCGTTATGATACTTTTCGCTTTTTAAATAATACTCTAATAATTACGTTTGATTAAATCAGCCTACATAAAGTCCGTGAAAATGCTGGGCATATCTGCTGGCACAGTGTCGGCTGTTGCATTGTTGTATTTATAAATTTTGAATTTGACTAAAATTAATTTCTTCACGATGTGGTAAGCCAAGACAACCCCGGGTTGTTCTCTGGTTATATAATGCAATTATTTTATAATGTGATTAAAAAAATAAAATAATTCAAGTGACGAGTTTTGAACAACGTAAAAAATTAGCCTTTGAGCTTTACAAGCGCGCGCTCTGCAGCTGTGCCACCGAGGAAGAATATTTACCATCACCATTTTAATGCCATTTCGGTCACGTATTTTAAAACTTGAGATTACTCTTTACTGTGACTATTTTAGTTTACCAAATATACTCCAGGGTAGTTTCACTGTAATCAAGTTTATTTTGGCATACCAATACGTTTGGTACGTCCCCTAGTGTTCACTCAAGTGACTATGTATGGGTATTATGTTGCTACACGTGGGTCCGCCACCGTGGTAACACATTTCCGTTCATTCTGATTATGTTCCAGTCTCGAAATTACGCCTTCCAAATATCGTTTACCGAGAGCTAAGATTATTTTGAAAAACACGCCTTCCAAAAAAACACCGTTTATAAAGGAAGTATGGAAACATAACTACTCATCTGCCCTTGGAGTATGTATTCTTATATTTATTTAGTAAACAGACTGCGGGTTACTAATCGCGTGTTCTTTTCTGGAGCCCTGCACCCCGCGTGTGTGTCCGGGCAGTCTGCGACGCGACGTCTGGCCGTCGACGGGAAGCCTACAACTCACGTAGTTTCGGTTCCCTACCACGTTCGTGCAACTTCGGATTTCTCTCAAAAATTGAAATTAAAAAAAAATATATCGAAGGGTTAGGTTAGGTTAGGTCAGTCACAACATGCTTGTATTCATTGGAAACTTCTGATTTAGCGGCTGAAGTGGCGTTAGTACCAAAACGCAAAACTTCGGGAAATCTTCGGAAATTCTTGCAGGGAACCGAAACTGCGTGAGTTGTAGGCTTCCCGGCCGGTCGACCGCCGCGCGCTTCACGTCGTGCATCTAGCGGTCGAGGCGAGCTGCCCGGCGCACGTGGCGACGACGCATTCCGGGAACCGTCTCCCCCCGGGTCGACCTCGTGCACGCGAGGCACGTCCACGCCGTCAGGCCCGGCGACGGACCGCATCCACCTCCGTCGTCCTCCGGCGCGGCTGTTTTTTGTCTGTGCGCGTGGTTCGTGCCTTCTTCGTTATTGGAGACAGCATAAAAACGAGCCCGCCGCCTCCGTGGAGTCGGGGAGTTGTCAGGAGCTCGGGTGTACAGATAGATCTGGTAGCTTCCCTTTTATTTTCCGCCCGCTTAGGTCCGTTCTGCAGTGCCACTGAAACGGATACGGATGATCTCCCGGAACATCTCACTATCGCTAGAGATCGGAAAAATTCGCGAATTCATTTCGCGACAGGCTAAAGTACAAAAAAGTTATACCTTAGTGATGCCTCTGCTATTGGCTCACAACTCACCTGGATGACTCTGGGCCAATGAGAAACGCCCCACCAAAGCTTTATAAGAATCACAGGCTGCTACGTTTGGACGTCTCACAAGACAGCAGCCAATGAGTGGGTGACATTTGACCGAGTGTACGTAGAATTATGGAGTTCATCCTAGAGGTCATTGAACCTGCGAATTTTTCCGGTCCCTAACTATCGCTCTTTTTTGCGAAAAAAATTCTTTTAACGCCTATTAGACTGCAACAAAGTATGCCCGCGCCAGCTATTTCTTGTGATTGGCTACCGAGCCACTAGGACGCGTTTGCTTCCGCACTGAATTACTCTCATTGGTGTTCGAACAGAAGATAGGCCTATGTGCCAAATAAACTCATACAATCAAGGAACACAGACGATGCTACAGTGGTTTAACTCTCAGCTAGTCTCCCCCCCCCCCCCAAAACCAAATTTCATATTTGTGGGCGAAGTTTTATCGTTGTATCTCTGAATTTTTTTATTTGTTACATTTATATACTAAACACGTGAATTTCTTACATTAGAATTATTGTTTGTATTTTATTTTAGAAAATAGTTTCGAATTTGATATTCCGCTATCCTTGAAATGCAGATTCTCCATTGGCCAAGAGGAAAGATAGAGACGGTTTTAGCCTGGCTGGGACCGTTACCTTCGCCGCAGCTCCTGCAATAAGCCCAGCAGGACGTTCCTTGACAGTGGATAACTAGAGCTATTCCGTCCGGCCAAGCTGCAGTTCATTGTTCGAATTACTGAGTATTTTACATGAAATCTTGAAATGAAACTTATGATACCTGATACCTAGGGACACCTGTATTTCGCGATTTCATTTCATGTCAAGGTATTTCACAAAACACTGTAGCTTTTTCTAAGAGTCATGGCAAATTGTGAGGGTGCAGCAGTACGGTGACCACATTCTCATTGGCCCCGTCAAGAGCGGGACGACACCTCTCACCGACCTCAGCCAATAATCACAGGAAAAAACCTACAGTATTTTGTAAAATTACCTTGGCACGAAATTTATTCGAGAAATACAGGTGTCCCTACTGATACCTTGAATACATTTATAATTACAAAATAAAATTAAATAAATTAAATGGGAATATTACAACTTCATGTTATTCCTAGCGAGTTCTTTTCAAGCTACTAGAAAATCTTCTAGCTTTAGCCTTTATTCAGCTACGGTTAGTTTTACTAACCAATTGCCTATCAGAGTGACTCCATCTTCAGAACAGACATCCACCCTGTGGACTAACACCTCCGTGGATTAAAAGGGCTGGTAACTGTGAATGTCAGCTTGGTTCGGGTTTAGTTTCCCCGCAGCTTCCAACCGAAATAAAAGTAGTCGCCCCTTTGAAATCTCAGGAGACGAACAGAAACCCATAAAACTGCACATGTATTGGTATAGTTTGTAGGATAAGTGAGAGGAAGAAGAAAATAAGCATTCCAGTTCACTTGTAAGTTCATCATGGTTTTCTGTGTCACCTTTCTCTAATGTATATTGCAGTTTTAAAAGTAATACGTTGGCTCTAATGCAGTTTTTGAGTAAATGGTTGCAACACAGTGCTTGTATGTGCATCTTGTTGCACTAACATGGTAACAAAAAAAATGCTTTTTTAAAATATAATTAACTATTCATTTTTTTACAAAAAACATTTGTTTGTAATTTTCTTTTTCTTGTTATATTTTGACTAACTAACTACTATGTAAATACAGTATTTACATAGTAATTTTTTTCATTTACTTATAATTTGGTATTAAAGAAAGAAAATTAGTTTTTGAACGACACATCCGCATTCGTTAAGTTCAGTGACAGTTTTTTTTACGTAATATACGCATAAAAAATACTTGAGTAGCGAAAATTTACAGCATTTTTTAACAATCTAAATTCACGCAATAACCGACAAAGGAGCAAAAAGTTCTAGTACTTTATAAGTACTTTTTTTTCCAAAACTGTTTTTTGCATACGAACTATATCACCATCATTCCCTATTGTTGTAAATCGTATTAAACCGCGTCGACGTGATTGCTATATGAGCAGTAAAGGGGTGAACCTTGACGACAAGATATTCAGCCGTTAGTTACCCAATCCTTATGAATTGTGCTGAAAACATCGTCGAATCATAATATTGGCACTTATGCAGCACTGAAGTTTTGCACAATTATTTGTTACATATCCATATCTGGGAAATCGATTTGTGTGATTGTGCCCTTTTTCTTTGTGGGTGGGTGGGTGAGGTTTTTGTTCTATATGTGCTTTTAAATTCCTCGTTTTTTTATATACATGCGTGTTGTATACCTTTTATCGCGAGTTCTTAAAGTTTTTGGTGTTTTTAAGGTAATTTTTTTACTTTATACATGTATTCATGTTCAAGAATAATAGGACTCCTAGCACCTTTGAGTGTGTAAAACATTTTCTTTTATTTTTTCTTTGATAGGTCAGCACAGATGTTTTCATGATTTTAGTGCAGCCTCTAAACTTTTTCCCCCTTTCCTTACAAGTAATGGCACATCGTAAAACTAACAGTACCCACTCAGGCAATGAACCCTATCAAAGGTGCTTATTTAATGGAAGGACAAAGGTTATTCGGAGAAGCGTGAGATTATTACGCGCATCAAATTACCTGTCATCTCGCAACTCGCAAAGCTTTCAACTGGAGTAAAGCCAATTGATTTTCCTTTCGGATCTGTCATGGCTTTTCACTTCGTTTCTGAGAATGGCGGTTAACTTTTACGTGCATTTTTTTTTTTTCGATTTCGAAACTCAAGGAAAGTCGAATTACAACTGGCATCGAAACATTTTACACTGTAAAAATTATTTAATAGCGTTCCTAAATATAACGGAAATTATTAACCTAAACTGTTAAAATCCTCTGTAATTTACGAATGCCTTCGTAAATTTATTGATACTGAGCTAACTTACTTTGGTCGTGAACTCACAAGACTAAACTTGTAGTGTTGACAAAACCCTCAAATCATTCTTGTGTCTACAGCAAGAATTCGTAAGTCGGAATAGTCGTAGTTTATATGAAGATCCAGTTATATGGATCCACGGAAAACTCCTACATTTATTTCAGACGTATTCTGCTTTTATAAGGCCATAAACGTACTGTTATTTCTAACGGTGCATTGTAATTTTTTTTGTAAATGAAACTGAAATCATGTAAAATTACAGAGATTTGTAAATTTGTACATTTACACGGAAAAAAACAAAACAATATCACTGCAAAATAATGTTCGCAGTTATACTGGGTTCGGATTTTTACCCGGGCATTCATTTATGCTCTGTCTTGTCCTAGTACCGGTTTGTAAACCGTTCCCTGAATAACTTTCCAGTATTAACTGCCAACATTAATAAGCATACTAAACAAATAAAGTCAAATGCATTAATACTCGATTACCTTTCCGTAGTTTAAGAAAGATTTAATGCTAGTATAAAACATTTTTAAACTATAAAATGTTGTTCCAATTTCCTTAAGCGCGACAAGAAATATTTAGTATTGTGTGCAAAAACCTATTTAATTAATACAAAATTAGACATAGAAAGAATCTTTTGTTAAAGTAGAAAAAATCTTTTCTGTGTGTATACATTTGATAAGGATTTCCCCACGAATCCATAACATATATATCTACAACATTGGTTTAGGAAAATGTTGATTGCGTAATAAATGTACGAAATTTGCATGGAAATGTTTTCCGTACGTTGTGTAGGTTAATTTATAACTTCCATCATATGTTTACAAACGTTACGAAATGTATTTACAGTGTACAGTATGTCCCGATTAGCTGAGAATCTATGTAATGTTTTCAATAACTGCATGGACTGATACTAGTTATTTCTATTTGGCATAGTTTTGTTCCCTCTGAAAACCCGTTTTTAGGATAATAAACTCTACTAGTATGTGAAAAGTGGGATTAAAATGAATGGATTTTTGTATCTGCATTGTTTATAAAAACGTATTTATTACGTATGTATTATTATAATAATGCACACACAAAATTTCTGTTTGACATTTGGAGCCCTCGTTTTAACATACTTTTATAATGGTTTAATACCGTATTTGACCCCATTATATTTATATGTGGATTTTAAAATACTTTATACGTATTATTTTTAACTGGACATATTTATTGCTTAACAGCCGTAAGAGTTTTATAAAAAAAATATTGATTTGTTTTTGTTTGTTTATTGTGAAAGATTAAACAAATATGAATTTTTTACCACTAATTTCAATGTCAAACCATTCAGAATTTCATTTAGCTGCAGAAGTTTGTGTTTTTATTTATTTTTCTTCATTTTATGATTTTTATTAACTCTATCCACCATGCTGGATATAATTCCACGAGTATCCAACTTCGTTTCACCATATTATACTTTTTGATACGTTATAATTAAAGTTTTGATAGGGCCCTAATTCTTATAACATACACTGCGACTTCATTAGCTTGATTCACGCTGTGATACATATTTATATTGTTTTAGGTTAGGGTTAGTGTTGCAATAAATTATTCATCCCTTTTGTGTGTTTCTCTTTCTTTCTTTTTGAATTTTTTGTCATTTTATACTTTAAGTCTTTTAAATTCTTTATACAAACATAAGTTTACTTTTAATTCCTGGTAGTCGTATTTGGTAGCTACAGTACGATAAGCCCCTAGCGTGGTTGTGGTTATTGTATATAGATATTAATATTTTTTTAGCTTCAGATAATAATTTATGTTTTGGACATGTAGCGAGAAACCTGTTCGTAAGAACATTTATACTAGCTAGTTAGCAGGTATGCTTATCGACGCCAGAACTGTGTTGCGGGATTTCACTCAGCTAAATAAGCTATTTTTAGTGTTTAATAGGTACCTATAATTGTGTTTTTGTTAGACTTTTTGAAGTTATGGTTTCGATGGCCAAACACATTAATATTTGGCTATCACCAAAAAAAATATTGGCAGGGTATATCAGCCACGAAAACTTTTTGTTTTTGTGTGCTTCCTTGGGCTACTAATAATGCCTTAAAACTTGTGATAATTATATACCCAACATGCCGTAGAAGGTTTGCCAAAGAACGACTATATCAATTTCGAGTAGGGGTTTTATTTCAAGCCTAGAGTTGTTTTTGCTTTCACGGGCGGCACTGCTATACGCTTAGATTGCAGTACACAGCAAATATTGATACCACCCGTCCTGTAGATTAAAACATATTTTTCATTAATTTATGAAGTTGTGTCTAACACTTTTATGCTACACTGTTAAAACATTTCACAGTAAATTTACGAAGAATTCTGGTTACAAATTATCCAGGGATCTTCGTAAATTTACGGATATCTTCGTAAATCTACGAGTACTTTGGTTTACTTATTTTGAATATGAATCCGCAAGAATTTTAATGGAAAATGAACCAAACATTCGAAAACACGTCAAGGCTACACCCATAACACTTTTCTACATGCCACGTGTCCATTTACGCATCATTACTTAAAAAATAATAATAAACTATTCATAATTTAACAAAATTTTAAGCAAATTAACTTACCACATAAAATGTATACGGCAACCATACACACACTCTTATCTGAAGTTGATTAAAATAAACATGAAAATTGGTTTTACATTCATTACCCATTTCAAGTTACGATATTATTATTATTTTTTTAATGTTTCAAATAAGACCTTCTGTAAGCTGATTGTGTGATTTGATTTGTTGCCTTACCGGCTCTTCAAGTGCATTCCAAGCACGAGCTGCAGTCACAGAGAAGTGTTTGGAACACGGCTCGGTTCTACCGTTCAAATAGATTATTATTGGCGCGTGAAGTGTCACTTGGGGGCCCACGCACCCTCGACCGTTGGGACTTCCCCCGACCGTTAACTCACTCGGCAGTTGATATCAAAGCGTCGTTGGAGACGGGCAGGGGGGGGGGGGGGAGACGAGAAGGTGTTGGTTCGCCTTCCTGTCCGGGATGCCAACAGGTGGCGCCGTTCATCTGCAAGAGGTCCGCCGACCCGCAATCCACGGCCCTTTTGACTCCCTAATCCAGCCGGGGAAGCGGCCGGACTTAACGGCTCGAACACACGTGTTCCCGCCGTCCTCCTGCCCCATCGCCGCGCCAACACGAGGACTTGGAGCCGCCATCCCGGCCGGGCGCTTCCCATTGAGGACCTCGCCGGTCATGAACCCGACCCGTGGCTCCTGAGCTCAGTTATTTTACAAAAAATAAGCTGAAGAAGAAAAAAAACTCAAGTCAGTGTCCGCGAGGGCTTGCGTGAGGCGAGACCGCGCGCGGAGTTAAGTTCTTGCACAACATGACGTAAGTAGACCGGGCCATCGAATGTGCGAACGTTTTTACCCTGCACGTAAGGCCTGGAGTGGTTGGTGGCTCATTGAAGTTTTTTTTCTTAGAGTAACCTGGTTTCAGGTCGAAAACATAGATTTACGAAAGTATGAGACGGGCCCGGCTACGAAAATAATCGGAAATTTGGCGGTTTGCTGATTTGCCTTAAATTTTCCGGCGGTGTTCGTCGTGAATCGTCAGCTGAGCAGCTCAGCTACAAGACACGTTCTTTTTTTTTATGTGCCAGGCGAGGCTGTGACGTGCACGTCTACGAGTAAAATTGCGGGGAGAATTTTTTACAGACCGCGGCAAGGATCGCCGCCGCAACTCCCTTCGCATCTTCAAGTAAGGGACCGCCCAGTCCCGGTAAAACATTTAGCACGACGTTACCAAGGAGTGCATTTACAAGCCGAATTAACGGTTATTTTTATGGCCACGTAATTTTTTTTTTACTGACTAATTTGCCGCTGCGGACTCATATGGAGGTTTTCGGCCGCATTGAACTGCGGGACTCGATAAAGGCAACCTTTTTTAAACTGTTATGTTTTACATTGGCCAATTTTTGCGAACATTTAAAAAGGCAGCGCAAGGCGATAAATTTAAATGCATAAACCTTTTTTGTGTACTATGTGAAATTTACATTATAACGAACGTGCATCAAGTATTTTTTGTAGTTTTAAATAAAAATGGTGCTGTAGGTGTTTATCAATTTAATTGTTTCATCGTTTAATTTGCATTATAAATGATATGTATTCATATTATTTGAGTAGCCGTGCAAGGGGTGTTTAATGGTAAATATTGATAGTATTAAAAATATGTTTCTTTAAGTATTTGTATTCTAATATTATTGTAATATCCTCAAGTTGTAACAAATTGGAGGCTGTTGCATTATACGAAGTATGGGACCATGAGATGTTATTGGTACTTGTATGGAGTTGGATTTGCGATCATATTAAATGCACCAAGAAGTTAAAATGTCCGGTGTAATGGAAGCAATGACCTCTTCAATTCTGGTTCTCAACTCTGGCAAATCATTAGGTAGCGGCGGAACGTATACCCGATCTTTAATATAAAGCCCCAACGGAAAAAAAATCGCATGGTATTATGTCAGGTAACGTGGAGGATAGCGAAACATATCTCTATCGTCTCTACTATTACGACCAAGTCAGAGACTTCGACGTTCAACTTCAACCACTCTCGTACAAAGTGATTAAAATTGGGAGGGGCTCCATCCTGTTGCCGAATAAAGTTTACAGGTTGACTATCTACTTATTACGCTCAGGAGTCGCCATTTTGCGTAGGTGGCGCTGCAAACGAGAAAACAAACGAAAAAACAAACGAAGCAGTACTCGCGCATGCGCTTATCTGAAACGGTTTGAGTTACTCTTTAGTTGTGACCTTGAACCAACACAATACTATTAAAATTTATAGCTTGGATATTCTGTATTTTTTTCAGATATAAAGCTAAATATGCCGATGTGCTAATCTCGACTTACTAACTAACCCGGGGTGATACCTGTAAGCGGAAATTTCGTCGTATCTTTACCGCGAGGTTTTGTTTTCAGTGAAGCAAGCGATGAAAGCGATGTGCATCCTTGTAAGCTGTGTGGGCAACCCGCTCAGTGCGTCTGTGTTGCGAATTGCCGACGACGCAAGGGGCAGCTCGTCGCCGCACCGGCGCGAACCGGGTGCGGTTATCTCCCCCTGGAGCAGCAGTTCTCGGACCGCGGCCCTGATCGGTCGCCAGGCATCGCTTTTGGGCACGACCTCTGACCCGCAGCTCCGGCGGGTGGAGGAGACAGGCTGGGATCGTCGCTGGTTCGCCTGTCGACCGCAAGCTTCCCCCCTGCAGCTCCGAGCGAGGAGTGTCCCTTTGTGCGGGCGAAGCCTGTCCAGACCTGTCCGCAGGTCTCCGTCCCTGGGCGTCACACACAGCCTCCGGTCCTACCCGGGCACACGCGCAAGGCTCCGTTAACGGTGCTCGACGTTTCTAAACGGGAGCAAGCATAATCGACTGTATGAGCAAGATATCGACGAGCGCAAATATTCCACCGAACACTCATGCTTTTCGTCTGATGCTTCAAGATCGACTTGCGTCATACAACTGCCGAGACAAGCTTGTGAAAATTCTCTCATAAATACTATGCTGATTGTGAGATTAATTTAGGTATACGGCCGAGCATTGCTAGCGTCAAAATGTACTGCAACCTGAAAGGTTTTCAGAGCCAAAACGGATTCGTTCTCAAGGAGATTGCCGTCACGTAGGAGAATGACGGCAGGACTAGAACCCCTCCACCTTCAGTGCTCAGAACTGAACGTCCGAGTGGTCTCTGTTTACGAAAAGCATTTAAGAATACGCTGAGACCGAATTTGGTTTTTTAAACTGAATTTTTAGAAATGGGAAAAATTGCTAAAACGCATGTTTTAATAATAATTTTTAGACATGAAATATCCTGTACAGATTCTTGAAAGTACTCAAGGGCCTTACATTACACATTTATCTTCATTTATCCATCATAAAATGTTAAGGTTACCGCTCAAATCTCATGGTTGCCCTACGCACGACGTGAAGACTGCGCGCCAGTCCACAGCCTTGCGTTTAGAGGCGATACCGCGCTAGAAGCACCAGCAAGCTTCGCACTTATCGTTCCGCTTCACCAACAAATACGCCCTTGACCAGGCAGACCCCTTGTTCCGGTACGTTTGGAGTTATCGCAACATCAATGCATTTTTTAACGGGTAAATCCTAAATAGATAATAATATACAGTACAAAGATATTTAAGGCCGCTGGGTACGGTGTTTTAAATAGTGGGAAACATGTGTACCGCTGTTTATCTTTTTTGGGAGAATGAAGTTAAAGCCATAAACTTTTTGGAAGTAAGTAATATAATGTCGCATAACTGTCTGAGACTTCATATTTTTTTAAAAATTTGAAATATCTAAATAAAAAAATATGGAAAATCAGCCACTTTTAAAATAAATTCTTGATTCCAGTTAACAAATGCAGCATAAATACCACAGAAAGCTATGTCTTAGACTCGCACTTTACCATGTTCTATAGTAATTTGCAACCTGAACATTACTTGAATAATAATCATCCTGTAAAACTAGTAATCAAAATTCAATAATTTAAATATTTTCTCTCATGAAAAAAGGACATCTATTTGTGGAGATATGTTGCTTCTATCCCCAACTCCTTGAACATTGAATATATATAATATTCAATGCCTTGAATGAATGCGGAGCAGGCATGCGAGCGATAAAAAGTATCGACTCACGTTTCCTGAAACCGAGACGGATTATCGGCGATGGCCTTTTGGTTCGTTGATAGCTTGTTTCCTTTTCTTAGTTTTTTCATTGCAAGATTATATTTTAAACATTGCATTTTGAGGATACTTTTATCGAAGCGTGTTATGATGCAGAGCGAGAAAACCCGCGGACTAGCGACATCATCTGGCACGATTCCCACATGCAAAGGTCTGGGGATGGAACCCGGATCGCCGTTGCATTACAAAGGTGACGTGAGTGTACCATTTTGAAGTATAACTGGTTACCGACAGAATTCGTTTAGTTGTCCAGTGCATATAATTATGTAGGCCCACCACCGATGTGATAATTATACCAACTCCATCCTCTTTTCAGCACTGTCAAATATTCATTCAGGTGTATTGTATGCCAATTAAAAGCATAATTTTTACTAATAAATTATGCTTTATCTAGCGACAATCCAATGTATCTTTTCCACGTGATTTCCTCCAATAATTGGAACCGACTTCATTATAGTTGTACGTGCTCTCTTTGTGTCAATTAAAAAATTATAAATTTAATGGACTGTATTTTATTGCATATTTTGTTACACGCAAATTAAAAAGTGAAACTAAAGCTACAAAGTTAAAAATCGAACTTCGAAAAAAAGGTGGGGAGGTATCAAATGTACATATTTTTTTCACTTTTTGGGCTATAGTCGCACGCCTGCTATGACTAGAGTAGATACGTAAGTGAAAGTTCCAATTTAAATTATTTTATCAACGCTTATAGTACGTAGCACATTTAAAATATATTTACTCTGGATTATTTCTTTAGCTTGTAGTAGTTTTGTCAGGGGTAAACGGATGACTATTATTCTAGTTTGTTTTAATTTTTCTTCGCCTTGTTTAGTTTCTCACTTTGCGTCTTGCTCAGAATTTTGATACTGATAGATTTTGCTTGTAACGCAATGTGACTTCCTACGCCACTTGTTTTTAAGCGTAAAATATTTTTTTTTTCCCAGGAAAATTTATTTAGTAGTTCCATTAAATGTAGATACTCCTTTTTTTGACGTGACAACGTTTAATAAATCGATGAACGCCGGCTGCTCGCACGAAAAAGTGTCCCACTACGGATGTCCCACTACGGATGTGCCTTGTTTGCTCATTGTACGCATGCGTGGCATCTCTCTTCATGCTCATTGTACGCATGCGTGGCATTTCTCTTCCACTCGATTGGAACAACCATCGATTTGACTTTTCAATCATATTTTCGTCGTTTGAATTATTAATATTATGTAATTTAACGATCTTCCACCGATTTTCAGCACAATCGGTACGGTTATTTAAAAGTAATGTTGAGTATTCAAATACGTTTTGAACCAACAATGGTGTTGTACAGATATACATAATAATTCAAATTACACCCGGGATCTTTTGCACAATGTTTTAAAAAATATTGTAACACATTATAAATAAGTTTGGTGTATTTGGGATGCGTATTTGTTATAAAATCGTGTTATAAAAACGAAATAATATTATTCCCCTACCGTGAACAAATTTTTTATAAATATGTATATAAAAACTGAAACTATCGTTATGAAGTATGGCCTCGTGACCGTGCGGTCAGCAAGGCTAACGTCCAATCCTAAGGAAGTCGGTTCGAACTCGGCAGCTGCGAATTTTTTTTGTACTTGTAAAAATAAATACGGCGCACGCAACATTTCAAAAGTAATAAATATATTTGAATTAATGATTGCAAATTGAAATAATTTATTAATTAAATTTTACTTTTCATTTCACTTTTTTGTATCCATACAAAATAGTGATAATTCAATAAAAATGATTCAATGTTATTCATAAAAGTATGCAGAGGTAGATTTTATCATACAAAAGATATAAAAATTAAAAAAAAAATTCTTCCTCAAAGAATATAATATTTTTATGCCTAACTGGTTTGGTTGCAAAAACCTATTACGGCTCAGTCTCAGGCCGAATATGATATTTCCTTTTCTTCTGGATCAATCATTTCATAAATGTTTTGTTATGACGTCACGTTAAACTATCGTCCGTAAACCGACTTTACAGACAACCAATTTTTTTTTTTTTTTTTCAGTTTATAGCTAAAGAAAAGTTACTACATGTTTAAAATCACTTTTATTTGCGTTGTTTTTATTTTTCCGCCAGTAAAGAGTTAAAGTATGAAATTAACTGTTCTAACACATTGTCATCAGTGGTAGACGTATCCCAAAGTAAGCTTAATGAAAACTTCATTGCCTCTTGTAGACGTTTCCGGAGTTTGATCCAAAGTGTTGAGAGCTAGCCGGGACGAACCACGGCGCTGTTTTGCACGGAGCTGTGCTGTAATAGTGTTCCTGCCACCAGGGATGGTGTGGTTGAGAAGGGAAAAGGTGAAGGGGGGGGGTGAGGAATGTCGCGATGTCGGTCTCTTGGGAGGGTGGAGAGGGGAGTCTCTCCGAGCTGCTCAAAGCGGCGCTGGACGCGTCGGGGCGTCCGCCCGCCCCGACGACGGAATGCGGCCGCCAATAAAAAGCGCGGATACCACTCGTGGGTCCCCTCCCACACCCCCCCCTCTCTCTCTCCAGTGTCACATGGCTGCGGTGCCGCGTGAGGCAGTCTCTCTCTCTCTCTCTCCCCCTCCTCTGTGCTGCAGAGCGGGGTCACCTTTGTGCTTGTGAGCGCAGTGTGGTCGGCGCCCTACCGGCTCCCTCCCCTGACCCACCCCTGACCCCACCCCTCAACCCCTCCGGTGTAGCGCTGCGGCGGTCTCCCCGCGCGACCCCAGCTGTGCCAACTTTGCTGCCGGCTCCTCGTGCCCCCCCCCCCCTCACAACCCCTTTTGACATACCTCCAAGGTGACGGGCCGGGCTTATGATACGACTTTTTTTTCAAATACCCTTTTTTAAAACTATTTCTCTGCTTTCACAACAGATCCCTTTGGAAACCAGTTGCCAAGGAATTGTTCGTAACACTACAAGAAAGATATTTTTGCATACGTGAAAATGTTTTTTTCGAAACAATGATGAGTATTTCTTACGAAAATTAGCGCAGAAATTTTTTTATTTAACTGATGATTTTTTTTCAAGCGTATATTTTTTTTTAAAACCATTTAAGAATAATTGATTATTAAACAATTTATTATGATTTCATTTTGTTTTGCCGTGCGTATTAATGGGCGCAGTTAATACTGGAAAGCTATTCAGGGAAAGCTATCCAGTAGTAACTGCCCACATTAATAAGCATACTAAAACAAAATAAAGGCAAACTTTTTAATATTCGATTATCTTTTCCATAGTTTTAAAAAAAATAATGCTTGAATAAAATATAAATAAAAAATATGAGCCAATTTTCGTTATTAGAAGTGTTTACACAGCGTGTCATAGAGAAACCTCCGTTGTTGAGATTTCTCCATGACATACGGTGCAACAAGCAACATACAACATTTCGTATTTTGGTGAAATGCTATTTCCCGAACGCTATTGGCCCGCGGGGTGCCGTTGCTTGCCGGTCTCGCCCGACACGGATGAAGCCCGGGACACACATATCCGCACCGTGTCCGTACCGCACTCGCCCCGAGTCGTCTCCGCAACACGGCCGAGTGACGGTGACGGAGATGGGAGGCCACACTGTTCCGAGTGTTGGCCGTGCAGACGGGTCAGTATTCGTGTTGCATTCCAAGACGTTAGTCATGTTGAGAAGTTTTACAAATATGGAGTTAGGAATGGCTGCATTGGCATTAGAGGAAGAAGATATTGATTGGAGACGAAATCTTCGCCGAAGAAAAATGTGGGTTCACAATGCGTGGAAACAAAGGGTCATTGAAGGGGAATTTGTCTCGCTGCTGCCTCATCTGAAGTGTGATGACACGAAGTTTTACGAATATTATAGAATGTCGATGTACACATTCAACCAACTGGACTGTGGATGACGAAGCAAATAGGTCTAGGAGTGCCACCGAGAAATACTCTGTGAATATAAATAAAAGCATTTATTATATAATGTGAATATAAACAAATTCAATGTTAGAATATTTGTTAAACTTTAAGAATATCAACGAAAAAGTATTTTGGGGGCGGGTTATAGATAATAAACCATTTTATAATTATAATATAACTTAAAAACATTAATAATATAATTATGTAAACGGGTCAATTAGAGAGACCGGCAGTCCAATTTGGGAAACAGGTTCCCTAAATTGATCCAATTGCAGGTTCTTGAATTTTTTTTTTTTTTTTTGCAAAATTGACTGATGTTTTTCAACTCTGGTTGTGCAAATTTTAACTTAATAATAACCATGCATAATATTCTTGAAAGAATATGTTTAATTACACGAAATAACATCATCTTGAAAACTGGTCCAATATAGGAGAGTTACTCTATTTCCAGAGAGTTGAAAACAGACAAAGTACTTATCCTCAGTTTGCACGTTTCTCGAAACTATTTCCCAACAAATTCAAGGTTACAATGTTATATTCAACATTTCGGTATTTTAAGTTCGACTGGTCGTATAGCACTGGAAACGTCCTGACTTCTTCAATTAATTTTTCTGCGTCCATTGTTTTTGTTTCGTCGAGGGCACCTTCTTCCGCACCGTGTCCGCGTAAAAACTAAACTCAACTAGTTTGACACGGTGCGGACACGGTGCGGTCACGGAGGAATGACGCGGAGGGGTGACGGCACGGAAAGGTGGGGACTGACGGGTACAATTCTGCTTGTTTACTTTTCCTCCGTGTGTCGTCCTACATACGGCCGTCATGCGGTGCGGACACGGTGCGGATATGTGTGTCCCGGGCTTGACTCGGACAGCTGCCGCCGCGCTCTGCAGCGGACTGAAGCGAAGAAGCACGTGCGCGCGGCGCCGGCACGTGGTTCCGGCCGCACTCGTCGGTGCGCGCGGGCTCCCTGGCTGCGTGACGTCACGGCCGCCGCGGGGACAAAAGCTCGCCGTGGCCTCACGTCGCCCGCCCGGAGGTGGGGGAGGAGGAGTTACGAGCTCCGACTTCCGGTTCCCCCCGCGCGTCACCGCGACGCTGACGGCCCGTCGACACTCGCGCCCCCCTCCCCTCCCCCCTCCGGCAAGGCGAGGGTCGCGGGTTTCGATCCCGACACACCGGCGTGCAGCGTCCTGAAGGAGGGGGCTCGGCATAACAACCATATCATGAGTAGGTGTTCTTCGTAGTTGAAGTTCAAAAGAAAATTGATTATCTATCATTAGAGACAGGGAAAAAATTCGCGGGTTCAATGAACTCCAGGATGGATTCCAATATCCTCTACACACTCGGGCAAACGCCAACTGTTCATTGGCTGTTTGACTTGTCAGTCGTCTCGACTGGGTGGCCTGTGATTCGACACTTAGGGTCACTAATTGGTCCTCAGTCCTCCAGATTAACAGTGAACCAATGACAGAAGCAGCACTAAGGTATGATTATTTGAATTTTAGCATAACACGAAATGAACCCGTAAATTTTTCAGGTCTCTATCTATCATACTTAAATCACAGGGAATAGCATATTTTAAGAAAACTCTAACACTTACGCATAGAAATTTAAGTAATAATTTAGCCTGAAAAAAAGAAAGAAAACGGAGCATTTTATATTTTGGTTTTTTATTTAATTATCTTTAATATTTGGTTCTCAAGTCAGTGTTTGATCACTTTTCGTTAATACAAGCAATAAACACATAATAATTGTTATTAAACAAGTTCACGAGCACCGAGATGGTGTACCAAGTGGTTCGAAACCCACTGTTCCCTCGGATGGACAGCCCGAACAAAAAAGGGACATTAACGGTCACACACACAGGGTACGCAACATGGTTGGAGGGGGGGGGGGGGGGAAGAAAGGGAATCCTAAGAAATCCCGAAAAAATCTATAATTTTCACCAACAAAAAGGAAATAATTTGAAAGCAAGCGGCAGGTAAGTAAGTTCTACCTACCCCCCCCCCCCTTTTTTTTTTCGAAATGAAATTGTACCTATGCACCTTCCTGGCTGTGTCCCAAAATATGTCGCCCAGTTTGCTTTTCGAGGAATTTGCAGCCTACCGCTTGGCAAATAGTTCCTTTCTGTACAGTTTTGCACTTCCTGAAAACGAAAATATCATTGCGTGGAAAAAAAAAAAAAAGGGGGGGGGGGGGGAGATGTAAAAGGAGTGTTTTTATCTAGCACGGTTGTGCACGGAGGCTATAGGATGGTGTCACACTATGCAGTTGTATTCTTTTTTTTTTTGTAGATCGGTTGTTCACATTTTATTTTTTGATACATTTATTTAATAAATTCTTGAAAGACCCTTTTTGTGCAATGTAAGAAAAAGCTGTCGAAAGATAATTCACCGGGCGCACCCATGATTTATTCTTTGAGAATGTTCAGAAATGTTCCACATTACTCATACTTGAACTATTTACAATGGGAGAAAAGTACATCCCAAATCAATAATAATATAATATACAAAAATATAATAATATTATAAATTAAATAATATAAATGCGAAAGTGTGTTTGTCTGTTTGTCCTTTCACGCAGCAACGGAGCAAAGAATCGACATGATTTTTGCATATAGATAGTTTATGGGCCGGAAAGTGACATGGTATAGACTACATACAATTATGAAAAGCTATCCCTAAGGGAGTGAAAAAGGGGTCAATTAAGTTTTATAATAGAAAACCATTTGGAGGTAGGTCATAGACACATAAACAGTATGTTTGTGACATTTCTCTATGTCCGCCACAGGGTCATAAGGTAAGGTCTGGCAACTTCCTAGCCTTCTCCTTGGCGAAACCCATCCGCTTAGTGAAGCTCGCGGCTGCTAGCGAAATAAAGGCGTTAACAACAGTTTAGTTTAGAACTTCGTCAATAGATGGCGTTGCCTTGAATTTGTAACGTGCTATCGTTTGGTGCGTCCGACACGTCTTGCCTAGGGGTTACCTGTCTCCCCACAGAATGAAGCTGAAGATTGGCCTCCCGATTTTGCTGATGTGTAGCCTTGATGCATCGAGATTTTGCAATCAGTGGGACTTTAAAATTAAAATTTTCCATTTTTCAAGTGTACGTTTTACAGACTTTAAACTCGGTATAGTGATGTTCATTATATTATGATGTGTTTAGCCCTGGCAACGCCAGTTAATTCAGCTAGTATTTATTATAAATTTAAGTTTCGAATGTACTTGGTTACTTTCTTTAATTACTTCCTTATATTGTGAAGAGGAAATGTTTAACAAATATTTGGGTTCTTCCTTCTCCGACTTTTTGGAGTCGCAGGTTAACATTCCGGATCCGCCGTCTCCTGCCTAGAGATTAATTGAATCTCCTCAAAATTAATGAACTCATACAATTCAAACATTTTAGCAGTATCTCAATTATTCTAGTGGAACAGTTTCCGCTGAATCGCAGCCATGTTCAAATGATGTGGAGCAGTTTGAAGTGCATTACCTCTCTCGGTTCTCGCGCCTCAATAACTCCACCTTTCCTTAGTGATCGCGGAACAACGCATTCTCGATGATTTTAAACTTTGCAATCTTTATTGAACCTTGGGTAGTGGGCGTGGGGGGTTTGCCAATTATTCTGAGCACCAATTACCAAGAACTTTTTTCTTTTCGTTTTCGATTTTTACGTAAAGCACACAAAAACTGTGTTACAAACTCATAAAGCAAAGTTCCATTTTCTATTATAAATACACAATTTAGTTTATTTTACAATCTTACTTCAAAAACAGTATCATCTAAATATTGTAACATTATTGAATACTGACTAATAATATTCTGAAACTAAAGGAAATTAATTACCCTTGTTCATTAATTCTGCATACTTGGAGTTAAATATGTCGTGTGCTATTTGAACAAATTACCTTACTTGTAACTTTTTGTTTAATTGCATTTATAACTTTTGCTTTGCGGTCCAGTCTTTGAATATTACGTTTTTTTTGTTTGTTTTTTTCCTTTTTCACCATATATATTATACTTGCACGTTTATTCGTCATTTGATAACGTCCTCAAATATTCACAATTAAAATTTTTGCTCGTCTTTAAGTTCATTTTAATTGTATCTGTTTCCATAGCTTGGATAATGCATACAACATTACTTCAGAAATTCGTTTTTTGAAATATATTTTGCCACAAACATTAGGAATCAGAAAAAAATATGTCCGTCAAACTAACTTAACGTAATTGAGCTGATTCAAAATTTAAGATTTAATAGTAAAAATTTAACCACAAAATCTTTTTACTAAACACGACGTCGAATATATTTAAACTAACCATTTTTTGTCTCTCGAATGTAGTACCTAACGTTGCGCTATATCTACATTAACTAATGATTGTCATAATTGTATTGAATTTTTTTTAAGTTGTCATTTCTTTTTATGACTATAAATTATAACATAACGTTTATGTTGCCACACGTGGGTCCATCATATTTGTTTCACATTTACGTTCATCGACTTCCGTTCCATTTTAATGAGATTGCACCAACAAAATGCCGTATACCAAAAGCTAAGATATTTACACATAAAAAAATAATAATCTGCTGAAACCGAGTCATGAGTGCAGTGATAATCCATCCCAGGATTTGCCTGGGAGTAATTTCGTGAAACTGTGGGTAAACCAAAAAGATTCCCAAAACAAGGACTCGAACCCTGTCCCTCTGGAATGCCAGTGAAATGTCGTACAACCGCGCCACCTCGCTCCATCCTTTCTTCATTGTCGGCTGCTCGACGCCATCCGGATCATTGTTTATGCCTCTGTTGACTGCTGTGCTTTGGGAATGACTTGGAAGATTTATTTAGGCCCCCCTTTCCATCTGACCGCAGGTAGATCAGTCCGCTCTCTCTCTCTCTTTCTCCCTTAGTTTTTTTTACATCCTTATCTTCATAATACAGTATGTCCATAATAGTATCAACTGAAAGCGTTGTAGAGTGTTGGTTCAAGGTCACAATTAAACAGTAACTCAAGCAGTTTTAGATAAGCGCAGCCGCGAGTACTGCTTTTGTTTTTGTGTTTTTTTTGCTTGCATAGCCATCTGCGCAAAATGACGCCTCCCGAGCGTAAAGCGTTTTGTGTTCTGCAATTTTCTGAGAGTGAATCTGTAATTTCAGTTCAATGTGCGTTTCGTTTAAAGTTTAATTGTGATCCCCCACGTAGCAAAAAAAAATTAATTCGCCTATTGTATGGGCAGTCGAGACGACATAGCTATTTTTTCGGTGGCCTCCACGTTCACTTGACATGCTGTTTTTTTTTTCATTTGGGGCTTTATAAAAGATCGTGTCTACGTTCCGCCGCTACCTAATGATTTGTTAGAGTTGAAACACAGAACTGAAGAAGTCATTGCTTCCATTACTCCGGACGTGTTAACCAAACTGTGGGAAGAATTGGTCTTTAGGTTCGATGTGTGCTGTATAACTAAAGGCCCACATTGAACATTTGTAAGAAAAAACTAGATTAGTTTACCGTCAATTTTATGTTTGGTTTGTTGTAAATAGTCTAAATTAAACTGTTATAATATACCACTGAAACTCTGACATTCTTTTGTGGACAACCTGTATTGCGACGTTTCATTTGACATTCGAGACGATAAGCTGCAGTTTCCTACGTTACATCCGATAATCAAAACAAAATTATTTTGTGTTTTTAATTATTTCTCAAGTTGAAAAAATGGAAGTCACTCAATGTTTTCCAATACCTAGGGCCATAAATGTCTGGCGAAAGTATTTTGAGACCAGCTGTGTGGTAAAAACACTTAAGCATCGTCTTGTGTTACGTGATTGGTTCATTTTATTTCAGGCACGTATAAACTGTCAGCACACCAATCATATCACTGGTGAAATAAGGCAAGTATTTATCCTGCACACGGCTGCCAATCACCTCGTAGAAACCGCTGGCGTAAGTATACTTTATTGCATTCTAATGAGCGGTCAGTTTTTTTTTTTCGCGGGAAAATACTTGCTCCTAGTAATATCAGAAAATCTGTAATAGTATTTATATACCGTGCTTAAACTTGAAATATTCTGTGCGTGCAGTTGGAGCGATTTATAAGGAATTGCACATACATATATGTATACATGTGGATATACACGCGTACTTTCCACCTGCCTTATAGCATCTGCAGCTTGGGACATCTGCGCGTAGGTTATGTTACTGCGAGCTCTCTTGAGCGCCCTGGCTCGAACCAGCTGTCGACAACAAAAGTGTTCGCGCCGATCCTTCGGCAGCGGAGGGCTCTGAAGAGAGGGAAGAAGACGAGGATATGGTTGAATAGCTATTACCTTTCTCTCTCTCTCTCTCTCTCTCTCTCTCTCTCTCTCTCTCTCTCTCTCTCTTCCCCTCCGTCTCTTCCTTTCACCAGTCGGGGCAGGAGACGCGAGATTTACGTTTCCTCCGGGTCCAGGTGCGGCCCGTTGGCAACCCTGGCGCGCCGCGCGCATTCCCCCGTTGTGCGGCCCCGCGGAGATCGATCCCTATCAGAGTTGCCAACTCAGGAAAACTTCGTCGCTGAATGTAGCGACTGTTCAATGAGCCCGCGCCGACATTTCTAGTTTAGCTACAGACGATGGGTTTGTTTTAACGGTGTGACTGGTTTGAATCGGCAAACCTCTCCCGACATTTGTTTTTATTTTTTTAAGACCACGTGTTTTACGCCGATGATAAGAACTAAGATAGTAGACTGGTTTAGTGGAAACATTATTATGCTTTACATATACCACAGCAAGGAAAAAAAAAGAAGGTATATATCAACCATCATTACCATGAATAAAATGGGATAAGGTTGTTAATAAACCAGATGTTTTAAATAATAATACCATATTTAAAAAAAAATGATATCTTCGTTTTAGCTTCTTTGATACGACGGCGGCCGTGTCCTTCGTGTGATGCGGCGGTGCATAAAGCTAAATAAATCCGGGAAAGAGCATACAAGAATTATCTAAATTCTTGTTTTCTACATTTCCTAACGGGTCTGTAAAATCACCACGGTTTGTGAAGACAAAATCCCTAACTCCGTCGATTCCGGCTAAACGGAATTCGAGTGGCTTTTATGGTGCCTGCAAAGACGATGTAAAAAATATCGCAATAGTGACATTCAGGAAGGTTGGGATTCTGGAACGATTTCCGCGTTGATAATGAGGCACTTAAAAATCTGGAACTGTACCAATTACGGCAATGCTCTGTTCCGGCCCATGTGCAAGAAAATCCGAACGTGTACAAATTCCTGTAAATAAAGATTCTGAGTCTCTTACGTGGCTAAGTTTCTAATGCCGAGCGGATTTTATTAATATATTTGTTAATTTTTGATTGTATAATTAATGAGATGTTCAGTATGTGACATTTTCACAACATATCTTTTCACAAAATAACTGTGCATCTGGAAAAAACTAATATGACGAGAAATTTAAGTTAATTCTAACGCGGACTGCGTTTCTCTTTGAGTATTTCTCTCATTCCTGTGGCACTTAACGCTGTGACATGTCTCGGAAAGCTAACATGCAAGTAGGAAAATATGTGATAGTCCTGAAATTATCAATCTATAACGCCTCAACGTACTCAAGGGAGATTCAAACATGTCACTGTAAAAAAAATGTTATTAAATTCCATACTAGTATATTCCAAGAGTAATCGTTTTCAGTCTTTAGTTTTTACTGTTTATTTTCGTTGAGGGAAACTAATGGCACACTTGTGTACGATTATGAATTCGTCGAGGTAAAGGGTACGCAAAGTCCAATAACGGTAGAAGTAAAGTAAAATGTCTTTAATTCGTCATGTTCAGTTCCACGAACATGCTGGATTAGCGATTTTGACGGATTATCGAACGCCAGTATAGTTTTAATCGGAATACCAAGTGTGCAAACAGAAAACTCTGTACTGGGATGAATACGGTCAGTAACTGTAAGCTCTGAGCGAACTATAAACGCCGACAGCGCAGCAATGCGTCCCACCGGCCTAGGACTGGGTCAACAGTCGGGGGAAAACCCGAAAGCGTTATAGAATGTGCGGAACCATATAATGCCGGATCAAAGACATGCTACAGTATTGTGATGATGTTACGTATAACCAAGGGCGGATCCAGAATGATGGTCAGGGGAGGGCCAAATTTAGTATTGAAATATTTAGTACATTTGATTTATGGTTTAAAAAAACGTCGTGTAGTCTATATTACTGCAGTGAAATATTACTGAAGTAAAATTTAGCGAACAGTGATAATAAATCAGGAGAAAAATGAAAAAAATATATATATTCAGGGTTCAGGTGGGGCCATGCCACAATGGCCGCTCCTCTGGATCCGCCAGTGCGTGTAACAACCCTGGCCGTCTGCTTGCTGTGGCATGTGCGTGCTAGCTCCCCCCGAAGCAGTCAGCTGTCGTGTGTCCTCCTCCCCCCCCCCCTTTTTTATCCCGCGTCTGAACAAACTGCCACATGACGTGAGGCGAGTCGCACTACCCGTCTTGCAAACCTCCGCTGCGGAGTGGGGAGAGGAAAATCAGATTGATTTTATTTTTTCCATTTCCTTTCCGTCCGCCTGCTTGCCCTCTACCCACCCACCCCTATCACACACACACACACACACACACACACACACAAACACGTACACGCGCGCACTCTCGCAATCTCGCATCTCACTCTTACACTCACACACTCTCTCTCTTTTTCATCTCCGAACGGCCACAATTATTTCCAGTTAACGAAGCCCGTCTGTCTGTTCCCTCTTCTCCCTTATCTTCCTTCTTTATTTTAATTGCATAGGGTGAGCACTCCGCGTATGTGTATACGAAAGTATTTGGTACAGGCTCGACTATGAATTTGTAAATGTTGCTTGAAAATCAGTGTCATTCTGCTGCCTTGCTGGATAGTATAAAGCGACAATCGTGTTTTTCTTGCCCAAAGTAGTGGGGTGTTTGAACAGTACCGAAAATCTTTCTCGTGTGCATAGATCTACGATTATTTAGCTGATTCGTTTCGCTCCACGCTTGACTCAACTGTCCTGTTCATAACCAAGTATTTCAGAGTGCTTATTGGCCGATACTGTTACGAGCGCACTGGGAACAGGGATGGTAACGATGTATCGACGGAAATATTGTTATTTAAGGTCCAAAATATCGATATTTTATATCGATAGTTTAATGAAGATAATTTTTGATATCGATATTTTGTTTCGATAATATTTAATTTGTACAAAATAATATTTTTCACGTAAAAAAATTTTCATTAAAATTATTTGTAAATACAATTCTGCAGAAAAAAATAATCTTGTGAACCGTATTCGGAAAGTACAAATTATTATTCAAAAGGAAGGGAAATAAATGTAAATATTGGAGTTCACAGTAGGGAATCCCATAGATTGACAAGTTAAAGCACTGCAATGCAGTGACAGGTCGACTGTTGGGCAAGAGCAGCGGCCGGTGACGTGGAAGTAGATACGTGGACGTATGTCTAGTAATTGATTTTTTATTCATGCTAGCTTAGATATATCAAACGGTATTGAATAATAATTTTATAATAAGTAAACCATGAGTTAACATATACCGATATATAAAAAATTATCGATATTTTCAGAGCGATATTTTATTGGTATCGATACAATTCAAGCGATATATCGAAAGAAACCATATATCGACGATATGTTGAAAAGTTTTGCCATCCCTAATTGGGAAGCAATGCCGCAACGCGTGCCAGGTACCTGAGCGAGCTTTCCAGCGTTGGTCTGGCCTGGCGGTCCCGCACGGCCACTTGACGCCACGCGCGCATACCTTTGAGGATTAGAGCGGCCCGACCTCGCCACCCCCTTGCCCCGCTCCCCCTCCTTCCTCGGCGCTGTCATCTATCCCTTAGTGGCCTGGGAATCCTGCGAGCTTACAGAGGCCGCCGCGTGGAGTGACGTGACTCCGACGCGTTTCTGGATACTTCGGGCGTCGGGTCGGCCCGGAATGACGCGAACGTCACAACCACTCCAGTCTATTCCAGAAAGATGGCCAACTGGTAAAGAAAAACCGGGACAGTGGCCCCCGTGGGAGTTGCGATCCAACAGGCGCATGCGCGAAGCGACGGGACGTTGCGTGTGTGACCTAGTGGCGCGAGACTGTGTGTGTGTGTGTTTGTAAGGGTGCGGGGTAAGGGGCGAACTACCGTTGAGCCTAGCTCCAGTGAGGAGTGTGAACTGTGGATATGACAGATACTTAGTGCTTTGTGAACAGATATTAATTGTGGTGATTTAATTACTAGCAAATACAACTGTATGAAATTAATTGGGTTATCCTTACGAAACCGTTTTCCCACTCCTAACAATACCAAAGCTGAATACTTAGGTGTGTTACATAATTGTGTAACAGGTCTTCCCCCCTGTCTATTACTGGCTCAGGATTGTCCGGGACATATCGAGAACACTGGTACAGGATTCTCGACATGAACTGACTACCAAGCTATTAGTAAAAAAATAATAAAAACATTAGCTTTTTTAAATTCACATGAGTATATAATAAAAGAAATATTGAATAAATATGTGCGTGAGTGAGTGAATGGTTAATATCATAAAGAAGAATTTTTTTCATAATATTTTATTATTTTTCTAATTTGAACAAATTTTTGCGTGTTCTGTATTGGTACTAAACTTGGATGTTATGTGGATGATTTATCAGTAATTGTTGTAATTTGTAATTATGTAGTTTCATGTTTGATGTCTATTGTTTATGCGATATAATTCAGTGTACACGTACACATTCTAACTGCGCCAAAAAAGCCAGATAAATGAATAAAATAAAACGCAAATGTATTACGTGATCCTTAACTGCTAAATTAATCTGCGAATTCTTCGTGCCTCCACGTATAAGGATTTATGCGCAGGGGTGAACTTAACTACAAGAACTCAGTTTTGGTGCGCGTGCAAAGTTGACGGAGAGACGTTCTGTGCCTTCAACGGCAGCGTCGACATTCTTTCGAACCTGTCTGGATCGCGGTCATATAGATAGTTCTGGCAATTTCCTATCTTTTGCCTTGGCGTGTCTCATCCGCTTAGTGAAACGTCGTTTCGGGTACAGTGTCTGGTGACGGGAACAGATCTCAGTTTCCAAAACGTCGCAACTGCTTGTCTTAGGAAGCCTTCTGTGCTAGTCTGTGCTGTCATAGTTTTTCTTTGTCCAGAATATTTGTTTTGTTTCATCGCTGGGTTCGCCAGTGCGTTGCTGTGTTTTCATTGCTTTGTCCACATTGTCTGTCTTGTATCATCGTTGGGTTCGTGTGTTTTTTGATGTGTTGTCCAAGATTGTTGTTTGTCTGTATTTTCTGTTCTTGTAACAACTGTCTCGTTGTCTGCCCTCTGTGCTGTCTGTGCTGTGATATTTTCTTCGACTAATTCCTTCCACGAAATTCTCTCTGTTATGTCACTGTGTTAAACATTTGACATCGGCTGATTTTCTGTGTGTTTGTGTATTTATATTTCATGTCCATTCTTTCTCTATGACATACAGTTAAAGCCAGCAATTGCGTATGCCTATGAAAAATCTTTTAAATCATTATAACACGCAACATGATACATACATACTTGCTTTTAAAATAATTTTTATTTGTTTTTATTTGTTTCGTGTCAATGAGAATTCATCTGCAAACATTTATTCATTAACGCAAGAATATCTACCTAATTTATATGTATCTGAACGGCCGAAGGAAAGTAAGAGACTTGCGTGGAGTAATATAACACCAAATATAATTTTATATTTAAATTTGAAACATTTAGCCAAACGCAGCCGTGCTTAACAAGTTGCTTTTAATATCGTTAGTCTCACCATTTCTTTTCACTGCCATTTTTTTTAATACCCTTGTGTTCATCTGGTAGGGTTCATATTGTGATTACGGTTGCCCGCATGTCCTTATTTTTCCTCTACCGTTTTATGTCCTGGGATTTTCCCTGCTCTTTTCTCTATTCCTCCTCCTCCTCCCCCTCCTTTACTAAAAAGTACTTTCGTACTTTTTTTTTGTCCCTTGGCTCCGGTGCATTAATAATCTTGCTGCCAGCTCCCTGCTTTTATCGACCTGCGCTCTTCATAATGTGCGTTGTCTGTACAGCTTCTGTCCAGTTATTACACTCTTCACTAAGATCCTTCACCATGCAACTCTACCTTTCACGAGACATTGCATGTGATTCCCGCCCGTAGCAGTTCAAGTATATCTCACGGCTGGGCAGTCAGTTCTTATTCGTTAAGGGCCCCGCCTACCTGGGCACACATACGGTGCGCAGAGCTTCAGGAAAAACAACGCGATTTCAAAACTACTCAAGATATCCGAGTGAGGCCTATTTACGAATAGCATTTAAGAGTTCGCTGAGGACCGAAAAGTACTTTTAATTTCGGATTAATTTTTTAAACTGTATTTTTAGAAGCGTTAAAATGCCTAAAACGCGTGTTTTCAGAGCAATTTTTAGGCATAAAACAATCAGTACAGATTCTTGAAAGCACTTAAGGGGCTTGCATTACACCTTTATCTTCATTTCTCGGCCATATAATGTTACGGTCACCGCTCAAATTTCACAGTTATCCTGTGACGACGAGACGAATGCGCGCCAGTTCAGAGACTTGCGCTTAGAGGCTATACCGCGCTGGAAGCACCAGCGAGCGTCGCGCTTATCATCCCGCCTCACTAACACACATACACCCCTGACGAGGCGGGCCCCTTAAGTACTAAGCTTCAGCATCGTTACGTGTCCGGTTACAAGCGTCCCTTAACACAATAAGTCAATGTACATTACGTTGTTTACCACATATATTACGAATAAAGTGCCCGCCTATCAAATAAATATAATTTTAAGTTTTCGTGCCAAGGAACGGAAACATTCGTGGGTTCAATGACATCTGGATGGACTCCACAGTTTTACGTGTACTTAGGAAGATGTCACCGCTCATTGGCAGCTGCCTTGTGAGACGTCCTACCATAATAGCCTGTGATTCGATAAAGCTTTGGGTGAGTGTTTCTCATTGGCCCAGAGTCCTCCAAATTCTTTGTGAGTCAATAGCAGAGGCAGCACTGAATTTCAGTTAATCTCTAAATGAATACGTGCATTTTTCCGGTACCTAACAATGCCCAGAGCCTGCGAGGTGCCACAACCATTTTTGTAGCACCGACTCCTTGAAGTTAAATTATTTCGCTCACGAGTGTCGATTTATGATTCAACTGTCAATGTTGGATGTGGAATGTGGCGCAGTTGGAGGTTTCGGACGCCACAAAGATGCCCTTGGCTCTTCGCACGCTCTGGTCGTTGCCTATGTCCTGGCACGTACACTTTGTCCGCCATAGGAAGGTGTTTGGACTTTGGAAGGATATTACTTAGCGGGGCAAGTGTTTTCTCACGTATGTGTCTTCGCATCTACCGCCTTGCACAACCTGTAAGAATCACACATCTTCTATTGAGGTAAAATAATAAATAATTGAGTTAGGGTTAACTTTTTATCTACATTACAGTAACATAATTTATTTGTGAATTTTAAATGTATTAAATGTTAGCGTTGTAATTATTGAAGTGTTATTTTAGTAAGTACATTTCATAATATATATATAGTACATAAATAATAACATATATTTAAGAATGAAGAGTCATCATAAGCAAAATTTACAGCATATTTGTTGAAATCATTTCCAGTATGAATACCTACGCTTTGGTGGCTATATTTTAGGTAGATTTTAAAGAAATGCCAATTGTATTAAGGTTATAATTTTTACCTAAAACTTTTGTTGAAACAATTTTTAATAAGACGAACAATGTTGGAATGGGTTGAAAAAATAAAGTAGCATTTTAAAAAAATCATAATTTATGTACTTACCATGAACACTGTTAAATCTGTTCGGTTTTACTGTAAAACCTTAAATTATTATATACAACTTTGGTCTGAAACAATTTTTTTATGTGACCAACCATTACTGCAAGAGGTTTAATAAACAAGGGTTGGAGGACAAAAAATCACAACTCCCTTCGTAGGCACAACATCGAATTCGTTCCGATATTTTGTAAATCATATATTTTTTTCTAAACTATTTATCTCTTTTTTCCTGAAACAATTTTTGATAATACAAACCATTGCTGCAAGGAGTATTACAAAAAGGGTGTGAAATTAAAAAAAAAATCCGTACTGTTTACACTATTAAATCCATTATTTTTTATAAGACCAACCATTGAGCAAGGGGTGGATAATAACAGGGGTTTAAAGACAATATAAATTCATAACTTCCTTAATATGCGTACTGTTAAATCCGTTTGCATTGTTTGTAGACCTTATAAATATTAACTAAAACTTTTTTTAATAATATTCTATACGACCAACCATAACTGAAAAGGGTGGGAAAAAACAAGGGTTGGAAGTAAAAAAATTGGTAGCTCCCTCAGTAAGGACACAATCGAATCCGTTCAAATTGTTCGTAAATCTTATAATTTTTATCTAAAACTTTTGTGTGTAATAATGTTTGATACAACAAACCATTATTGCAAGGGGTTGAGAAAATCTGGAGTAGGAATGAGAAAATAAAAAAAAACTTCCCTAAACGGTATAATATCGAATCCATTCTTATCTTTGTTCAACTCTCTAAATATTGACTAAAACAATTGTTAAAATAAATTTTTGTTTACCGAACCATTAATGCAAGGGATGGAAATAAGATTTGAAAGCAAAAAAATCTTTACTTTTTTATTTAGATACACTATCATATCCGTTATAATTAATTGTATGAATCCTAAATTTCATCTAGAACTTTGGCTGAAACATTTGTTGATGAAACGAATTATTACCGTAAAAACATGGGTAGAAATTAAAAAAAAAAAAAAATTCAAACTTTCGTAGTATCAAATTCGTTTGAATTTATTTTAAACCACCTTAATACTATCTTAAACCTAGGTGCAAAGCAATTTTTTTTACGACCACGTTATTGGTGCACGAACGAAATAAAAAAGTACTGTTTGAAGGTAAAAAAAAATTCAATAATTACCTTAGTTGGCATATAATCTGGATAAATTGAGTTAAAAATATTCGTGATATTTTCGCTGCATGGAAAATAATCAAATATTTAATCCATCATTCTGTAATGTTGGAGAACATAAATATGTTATGTACATTTAGTTCTTAAAATGTTCCAGAAGTTCATAGAAGTTTCCAAAATATTTCCAGAATAAACATGTACTTGGAAATTTACCTACGCATGTAGGTTGTGCCGAAAGGGATTGCATTTTTTTTTTTGCGCCATGTTCTTTTTGGAATCTTTGTTGAGCTAGTTAGCATCCTTGGTAATTAGGCTTTGAGTCGGCCGCGGCCATCGTAATTTCCATGATGATGTTGAGCTACTTACGTACAAGTAAGTACTTGGTATTTTTTGGCGTGATGTGCGGGACGTGAACGCAAGCAAGTTCGCCCTGGAAGTCCACAGCGGGGAGCAAGCCGAAAGTTTGGGGCTGGCTCGGGGGTTTCGGTGGGGCAGGAGAAAAATCCACACCTCGCCTCTGGGGCCGGAGTTGTTGTTGGGTTCGGCGCGGGGTCGTCGCAGCACGGGGGGTTGAAGGGGGGTAAAAAAAAAACAAGTTGGGGAGGGGGTAAACATCCGGCGGGTCGCCTCGTTAGGCAGTGGCGCGGGCGACCGGAACTATCCCGGAAACTCTAGTCGCCTCGGGCCGGCGCGCAACGGCTCCCCGATCACGCGCCGGGGCGGGGGTAGCGTGCTTCACTCGCGCCGCCCGCCCGCCAACTTGGCACGTGCTCGTGCTGGGGGAGCTGAATTGTTGCCCCTTGGATGGGCAGCCCTTCAGGATTTTTCTGACAGTGGTTAGTTTAGGTTAGGTTAGGTTAGGTCACTTTACAAACCAACCACTGTCAGAAAAAATCCTGAAGGGCTGCCCATCCAACGGGCAAGTTTTCAGGATTATTTAAACTCTTAAAGGAGCGTCTTTTCAGAAATTGGATGGGCTGCCCTTCCAGTCTCTGTGCAAATAAACCACTGTCAGAAAAATCCTGAAGGGCTGCCCTTCCAATGGGCAACAATTCAGTCGCCCCCTTGTGCTAAGGGGTAGTAGTAGTAGTAGTAGTAGTAGTAGTAGCAGCCTCATACTTCTTCGTGTTTTTTTCCCCACTTTAATTTTAATTAATTCATAATACAACCTTTGTTAATTGTTTATTAATGACTTTCTAACTAATCATGATCTTATTTTATTGTTTTTATAAACTTAAAGAAAAATCATGTCAGTGGTAGCATGTACTGAAAGCATAAAATCACGTGGTGTACAAATTGCGATTAACCGTTCCGTATGTATCCTTTAACATAACATTGTTTAACAATACCGATTTACACAAGTAATAAATTAATAATACATACATTAAAGAACAATATTTTGTTTCGAATATGTCCCGTGGCATGGTGCACAACCATAGGTTCAAACCCCGTTGTGTTGCCCTCTGCCCAAATACTCCCTAAAGTCGGGGTGGCGTCAGGCGCAGGCGGGTCCCTGCCGCCGCGACCCGCATATCCCTGCAGCATGGCGGGGTTCAACTTGAGCCGCACGCTACCACGTGGAGCCCGCTCAAGGCTGCTCCAGCTATCACCGACCGCACCAACGGCCCCGGAGTGGGGATAGCGCGACGTCCACCCCCAGGAAACAACCGCGCCACATGAAAGTGCACGAGGGCGCAAGTATGCTGCCTGCGTCATTTCTACCTTTTCCTGCCGTTTCCTCTATCGGTTTCCCCCACAACGTACCTAATTATTCCCCTTCTCTCCCGGTTCCCCCACCACATAATTTCTCCTCATGCGATCGAAATTTTCGTAACGCTCGAAAATTGTTACCCCTTCAGCACAGAAGTTTCACTTTAAAAAATTATGCTTTGAAGCCATAGCACGCGCAGAATTTACATAAATAATAAAATTAAACGACAAACTAGTAATATAACACTAGATACTAGTGTACTTGAAAACAATTTTAACGAATTAAAACATTAACAAACATGACTGACTACCACCGCAGCCAAGTACTCGGTTTCTATTGGTTGCCCGGAGCAACGTAAACGTAAGAGTTGAGCGTTGCCGAGCTAATCTGTATGGGTCCGCCTTCGTCCCCGTGAAAATTGTATAAACTCTGCTCCGTTAGATCCGTCTCCGTTTAGGTGATCCGTCTCTGTTTCTGTCTCATTGTAGACTGGGCCTTAGTGACTCTGGCCTTGACAGTCTTCCATCCAGATATGAACCAGGTACTCTTTAGGCAAGCTTCGGGCAGTGGCCCGCCACTCCAACAGAAGTCGATAATCAAATGCTAAATAAATTGAAATCAAAGATATTGAATAATTCTTGGCAAATTTTAAATTTTCAATATACGCTGTGATTTTTTTTTTGCAAGTGGAACAGAAATGTTCATATTTACATGAAAACAAATGTCTCACTACAAAATATTTATCGCTGTAATTCTGCGTTAGGATTCACACCCGGACATGTATGCTTTGTGTTGTCCCAGTCAGTACCTGCAATAGTAAAGTTTTTTTTTTTTTAACCCGTTCCCTGTAAATGTTTACAGTATTAAACGCGCACATTAATAAGCAAGTTAAAACAAATTAGTCCAGTTTCTAGTTTTACATTATTATTGGACTATATAATTTTATTATTGCTTTCAAATGAGGTATTGGTGACAATTTTAAACCACATAAAAACATGGGACAATAATGACAGTAGACAAATAAAAAACACACTATGTAGTTATGTTGTTTGGAAAACTGCACATATTTTTTAATAACTTTATCCCTCACTGTTAGACAAATATCCCACATAAATAATTTCAACTTTAGTACAACAATCAGGCTGTTAGGGTTTCAGAATAAAAACTGTAGCAGTGGTAGATTAGCTTAACAGATCATCCTTAAATTCGTAATTTCCGGAGGTATGTAGGGCACACACATAAACCAAAAGTTCGTTAGTCCTGATAGATTTTATGTCACCAAATATTTTCATCACTTGAAAGTTTTATTTTAACTGGTTAGTCTATTTATAATGCGCTGGCTAGCTAGTTCAGGGTGAGCAGATAACTTTAAAAACAAGACACCTGGGGTTAGACGAGATAATGAAGTTTGTAATAAATTTAAAAAAAAATAATGTTTATAAAAATTATGTCACGAATTTCTATTAAGTTCTTTAGGGTTCATTTGTCTATAGGGTCATAAAAGTCAGATGTGTGTTTTGGGTAGCGGTGACAATCAGGGAATTAATAAGCGCCACAATGGCGTGACTTACGGTATCGGCGACAATCGCAATTTCTATCCACAATTAAATAAAATTTTACATGTTTCCCTAAAACATTTTTTACACACGTAGCTTTGCACATCTACTTGTGTCATAAATACACACAATCCTATTTACTTTCAATTGTTATATTTATTTAACAAACTATATTGGCTTTAACTTCGAGCGTCCTTCGGTCTTCAAAAAGTCCCCAACATTCTTTCGATCGTTGCCAGCCCGTTCAAAAACGTCCATATGGCGCATTCCTATTGGCCCGTACGAATCGTAAGATTTAAGCTTTAAGTCCAAAACAATTACACACAATTGAAGAGGTGGATTCCAAAAGGGGTTAAGTCACATTTTAGCGATTTTGTGTTTATATGTGGAATAACTAACTTTTTACTATTCGCATCTATGGCTGTAACAGGTATTCCAAAAGCGCTTAAGTTATAGCTGTTATGCGGTAGAGAAATCTGAGTTTCTTTCCAAAACGTCCTAAGTCAGCAGTGTTTTCCAAACAAGCCTTCGTTAGTCATGCACCGATATGCGCATGCATAAATAGGTATTAGTTACTCTATGGTGAAAGTATTGTCATGGTTTTGTACTGCATAGAGGTTATGTCTGTTTATTATTGTTATTGTGGTGGTTTGTCTTGTCAGTAGTTAATGTATAAGTAAATGCCAAAATGAATGTAAGTGAACTACAAGATAGCACATGTTCTGTAACAGATATAAGTAGTACACGAAAACGAGCAAGAAATGAAGATAAGTGGGTTAAAAACCATAAAAAGTTTGCCAGAAACAGCAGTGAGGCCCATGGTGCTCCTTTGGTTGCATGCACGCATAAAGAAGGTGGTAATAGTTGTAAGGCTGCTTTTCTGTCTACAGTAGATATAAGTGCATTTTATGACAAAATCTATAAACACAAAACAGCTGCTGAACAGAATAGCTTTGTTTTCAAGTATATTGTGGCACAAGAGCCTAAACAGCGTAGGCCCAGAAACAAAAATAAGCCTAGAAGCCGTACCGTTACTAAATATTTCATACGACAGACGAGCGGTCGTATTCTAAATGTATGTAACAAAACGTTTTTGTCTGTAACGAGATTTTCTCGTAAAAGAATAAACACCTTAAGCAAACACATGGAAGTATATGGGGAATGCCCACATGAAAGGCGTGGTGGGGCTAGGTTAAATCCAAACACACTGCGATAAAAGACTCAATGATTGCATACATTAAAACGTTTAGATGCAATGAAAGCCATTATGGCCGAGGAAAAAGTGTTCGTGGTTATCTTAATCCTGAACTTTCTATTAAAAAGTTGTGGCGAATGTGGAAAGATAACCAAAAAATAGAAAACAAACCAATTGCTTCATTATCTAAGTTTTTCAAGGTGTTTCAAAACAACTTCAATCTCAGCTTCGGAAGCCCAAAGACGGATGTGTGCTCATTTTGTTACAAGACTAAGAACTAAATCAAGACGTCACGTGACCTTGCTGAAAAGGCTCGATTAATGACTCAGTGTAGGCTACATACTCGTAGAGCTAAAAAAATTTATGAAATCATGAAGAAACAAGAAAACAATATAATAAGTGTTTCATTTGACATGGAACAAAACCAACCACTGCCAAATTAAGCATTGGGGAGGTCTTTTATACCAGACAAATCTGGCTGTACAATTTGACGTTTGTTTTGATGGAAAACCAACAAAACACTTCCAACACATCTGTGTACACTTGGACTGAAGACCAAAGTGGTCGAGGTTCTAATGAAGTATGTTCGGCATTGAGTCATTTTTTTGGAAAATCTTGAGAAAAAATTGGCAAATGTACCAAAAATCTTTTTGACTCTGAGATTATTTTCAGTTGCCTCCAGTGGGCAAAATAAAAACACCAATGTTATGATGTTCTTACTCAACTACGTTGCCAAATCAAGAACCTTTGCAAAAGTGGAATATTACTTTCCAATCAGAGGTCATAGCTATTATAGCTATATGCCCCCTGACCGAGTATTTGGAAGATTTGAAAAGGAGTTACGGAAAAAAGAAACAATATTAGAGCCTAGTGAATATCACAAGGTATTTGCGACGGGTGCTACAGTAAATGTGTTAGGCATAGATTGGGTGGTCTCAAACTTTATGGAAGCTTCAAAGAAGGCCATAGTAAAAAGACTTCCCTTTAAAATGCGTGATCAACGTGTTCTCATCTACTCAAGAATGCATGACACTACTATTGACATTCAAAACACATATTGTGGTCTGCCAACAACAGTCAAGGTGACTAAATCACGTACAGTATTGAAAGAAGCGTACACAAACGTTCCTGTTTCGCCAGCAGAAAACCATATTAGTGAAAAGAAGCGACAAGATGTGAAGAAACTTCTGCAGTTTGTTTCACTCAGTCAATGTGCAAGACAGTTTTACCAAACTGCTCTGACTAACAATGTAGAAGGAGATAACGACAACAATATTGTACTATATGATGAAGAAGAGCCATTCCTTTAAACATTGTAACCTTAATGTTCACTCAAAAGACTTGACACATTTTAAAGATCATATTGTTGCTTTTGTTTTGTACTATACATAAGTCTACATACATATTTTGTTCAGTATTATGTAAACATCACACTTAGGCCTGTCAATCTGGTAGGACTAATACTCTTCAATTACATGTTTTTCAAAAGGTCCTCAGTCACTGACAAGTTTTTCAAAAAGCTCTTAGTCACTGACAAGTTTTCCAAATAGCTCTAAGTCACTGATGTTCCGTTTTCTTAACCTAATTACAGGTAATATATTGAACTCATAATCACAATAACTGCCTGAGAACATTTTCTTAATGTAAAACATTAGCATTATGTGGATTTTGTGCTTGACATTATCAAAATACACATTCACACCAAAAAAATTGTTTCCTGGAAAAAGGAAATTTTTGACTTAGCCCCTTTTGGAATCCACCTCTTCAATTTCAACAATAACCGAAATATTAAATGTTTTTTCAAACTAAAACTTAACCAAGGAAAAATACGTGTTATTAAATGTTGTAATAAAAAATAAGTTTTTAAATGTATTGTTACAAACGACTCGGTCCACAGAGTCATAGAGTGCATTCACAAAGATAAATGCTTTCTGTTTATAATCAAATAACATTGACACTCGATACTGTTTTGTAATGATTCACAATATTAAATTTAATGTTTGCAAACGTAAATATAAACAAACAATCTGGGCCTATGTTTCGGCACAAGTTATTGAATATTCTATTAATTTTTCCATGGTTTTAAAAAATATTCTTGAATGAAACATCAATTAAAATATAAATTATGCGCCCATTTTCGTAAGAAACACAGTATTATCTCTAAAAACGTATTCATATATGCAAAAAGAAACCATAGCTATGTGTTTGCACAAAATAATATTTTGTAAAAGTACAGAAAATTTATTTCTGTGTAGTGAACACTGGTTTTATTTTAACGTCCTCTGTTACGTTACGTTACTAATCAAAATGGCATAAATTAATGGACATAAGGTGGAATTGTGTGACTAAACAAGATTCAAATTGGCTCTTGGAATTGTTAATTTTTTTTGCAACTGCCCCCCCACACCGTTTCAAGGTTGGCAACCCCTGACCTATAGCATTGGCAGGGAACGAGTTTTTTTGTTAACCATGGCCAGTGTATTTCCTAGTTTATGGGGAGACCGGGGCTAGTTGTTGATCGGGGCGAGTGGTTACTTTCCCATTCAAAACACAACATTGACAGTTGTTCGTCCGTTATCACACAGATAGCAGCACTCATCGGGTTCTCTCGTTCATGAGTCGAGTTATTCGGAGCTTGTAAGCAAAAGAGCGCTTTCTGCAGTGTGGAGTTACGGGCTCGGTTCACGCCCATGCTAGCCGAATGGCGGGATAGGGATTTACAGGTTAAACTTAAATGCACGCGATTCCGTCAGTTATTGTAATAGAAAACTAAAACAAACACCAGATTGTAGATATTATAAGCATACAGATTTCTACGAAAAAAATTTAATTTAATTTAATTTTTTAAGGTTGATATTGTAAAATTAAGTTTTAATTTTGTCACAATTATCAGTCAGTATGTTCTACCCCCTTAATCATCTCGTAACAACGTTTGTCACATCTCAATCTCACGAAAAGTCCTTGGCTTTGGCAATGTATCTGGTTAAATATACAAGCAACATCAAAATTTTTAAATGTATATTGTGGAAGTGCCTGATGTATAGGCTGCAATGCACGCTGGTAATATGACGTGCTCCGCCGGCGGCGGACAAGAGATAAGGGCCGCGTGGAATGAGAGAAGGAACGGCCTGGTTGCCACTTCGCCTATCTCCCCCTCATCCACCCCTTATCATCAGCTGTCCCGTGACAGTAAACCCGCACTTCAAGTGTTTTTGTTCCTCGGTTCAATTCTCCAGTTGCTACGCTACATCCATGGGAAGAAATTGGCATAAGTGTTCCAAGATCTCGCGACCTTTATCTCACCGTAGAAAGTCCATGAAAAATCGAATGAAGCTTCTTCTAGCACCTAAACGTCAAAGTAAATGGTATATATTTATATTATGCAACAATTATTTTAAGAAAATTTAATTGTAACCTTTTTACAGCTGGTAAAGTAAGATGAGGCGATGTTGTAATCAGCATAACAAAAGCGTAACGCTTACAGGGTAACTATCAGCAGTGTCGTACTCGAAGGAGGATAGGGGAACGGGGCTCAGGAGTGAGGTGCTTAATGGAATTTTTGCATTATAGCACACTCGCTTAAATGAATACTTGCGCATTTGTCTACTTGCTCACTTGCATACTTGCACACAATCCACACATTCGTAGACATTATTATTCCCCTATCACTTACATATATTGATACATCACTTCTAACGCGCATATCGGCCACTCGTCCATATGATTTTTATGGGTTTTACGGCTAGAGTATGCTTTTGAAATCAACACAGTCAGTACAGTATATAATTCTGTAGTGAACAACCGGCTTAGGGCTAAAGGTTTCCAGCGGGAAATGTATATTTCATTCGTAAAATGTTTTTATTGGCCTTATAGGTTGTGCATGGTAAATGCAGCCTTACAAGAAAAACAATACACATTTTAAAGTTTTATTATTTTGCCTGCCTATAAATTCAGCAAGCCTTTTTAAAAGATTGAAAGAATACAGTTTAAATGTGCAACATGAAATGACCACTCTATGCGATATTCCCCAGTATTATTTCAGGTGACCGTAGCTGAAGTCGCTATGTACCTTTGGAAGGAATTTGGATCAGAATTTCGGGTGTGCCATGAATTTAGTTAAAATTGTATAATTTTTTTTATATAATTTATTTGTCCATCCGCCCCCGACTGGCAGACGTAAAGAGCGAGCGTTGAAAAGCAACAATTTCACAAGAAACTATCTAAGCTTAATTACTGCATAAAAATGCGATGAAACTATTTAAACTATCAAAAAACCTATGGACGTCTAAATCTGGATCAGAGATTTTGAAATAAATTTTAGGCATTAGTAATAAAGATTCCGCCGGCTTTCGCGGCCATTGTCGTGCATTTATTGGCCAATAAATTTAGGCATTAGTGTTCCTAAGATTAGGTAGTTGATACGCCGAGCCCTAACAAACCCGCAGGCACACGGGAACCTGTAAAATAAAATAAGGTATTAAATTTGTTTAAACTAGTCAGTGCTGAAATTGGATGTTTTAAAATGAATATTACTAATTAGGATATTAATGCATTGTTATCAGTTAAACAATTTCTTACTTACAAGAGAATTTAATACCAATCATGCCAATGACTACAATTATAATACGCACAATGTTATTATGTTGCTCTTTTTATAACATGGTTGTATTTGATTCAAACAACAGGAAAAAAATATTTTTCTTTACATACTATATTTACGAAATTGTAGTAATTCGACAGGCCCTTGAAAATAATTTCGAGATGGTAGCCATTGATTAGGCCTATGTTAAAGAAAGTTAATTGTAAGTTAATTTATATGGTTCATGAGGCTGGAATAAATATGTATATATATTACATTTAAGTTTATGTAGTGAAGCGGTCACTTAGTAACTGCAATTACGTTTATTTTCTCCCATAATCTTCAGTATAATTTGCGCCAAACTTCTTAGCGGCCGAATTTTCACGATGTTGTGCATTACCACATCAAAGAACTTCAGACTCAATGTCCAGTCGTTATCTTGGTAATAGTCTGCTTACAGCCGAGCTGTTAGCAATTTAAGCTACGGTGAACAGTGCTTTTCTGAGGACCATTGAGTGAGCAACTAGATGGATGAGTCGTTGTGACATTGCTTGGACAGTTATTAGTAGCAGCGATTTTTTTACCTCTTAATTTATGAATATATAATATTCAAAATACTGAACATTTAAATGACATGTAAAGCAAGTTAAATTGTACAACTCATTTAATATTGTAAATATATATGTAAACTGAATATTTCCATCTTTTATTTAAGACTGTTAAATAAAATAATAAATGTTGTTTATAACATCCACAGCGCACGCTATTCACCATGTATTTGAAAAAGATAAACATGAACGATCTATTTAACTGATATAATTAGTTTATGAACATTTTATAATGTGCCTGAGCATTTAAAATCTAAATGTATATTTAATTTTATTCTTCAGGTCAGATCAGTGCAAATAACTATTTACCCCAAAAAAGAACATATATTCAAGCCGGCGCATACAAAATATAACTGCAATACATATTCGAGCTGAAAGAGTTGAGGAAATTAGTTAAAAAGCTAAAATAGAATTAAATAGAGCTGGAAAAAAGTGTGAATTAAGAATTCGTGTGAAGCTATTTCATTTTTATCTGGGAACCACAACTTCTTAATTTTTTTATACACAGAAGAAAACACTACAAAATAGTTACTTTTATTTTTAAGAAGTAGAGAAATGTTCGTTATAGCTGTAGGTTTTCACTGTGATTTTTAAGGTCTTGTGTGTTTCGGTATAGAAGTGGGAAAACCTCGACAGAAAAGTAATAATGTAAAGATACGCGAGGACTGATAGCCACAGCATTATTATCGTTCCACTATTCGTCTTGCTATTTTTAATACATGAAATACTTAAAAAATTATAAATATTTAACTAAGGCTATTTATATGTACTTCTCAGTAAGTTTTTAAAAGGAAACCTGCTACGGAAAATTTTAACATAATAGGGCTAGTTTACATCTTACATTATTACGATGCGGAAATTAAGATTTACTTTAAATGCACTTAAATGAATCATTATTGTCTCCAGTGATAATTACGATGTGAACAAACATTTTATGAATAATTTTAGTTTTCATACAGAATATTCTCCATTGTCATTCTCAACATAAGAACAAAATATAGCATGTTATCCTGAGCATTTAATTAATAATAAAGTCTTTAAGTAAAATCGGACCTAATAATCATTTTAAAAAAGTTTGTTTTTTTAAGCCCTAAAAACGTTTAATAAGATTATAGAATTATACAATATCGAGGTTTTGTAGCGATACATTTCATTAACATATGACCATTTTGCATCATTAACACGTATTTGTCTGAAAACAATATTTCCGAATCAAATGCCAAATCATAACTGTGTAATAAGCATGCTTTCTTAACAATAGTAATGTATTTAAAATTTAGTTAAAATATGTATTTGTACTAATTTCTTATTTTATTATTGTTAAGCACATTTTATTCTTATTTTTATTTTACAGTTCGGCTGTTTGTGAAGATTTTAATGAGCATTTACCAAACCTCATTGTTGAAAACAGCCAAATTGAGAGTTCTTCATGGATAAATTTACAAGGAAACAGGATATTCAGACCCTCATATGTAATACCATATTTATTAAACCTACAAGAATAGCACACAAGACAGTGCACTGCAGGAACCATTCAGTTCAAAAAAGAAATTCGTCATGGTCTTTAGAATATTTATTTCCTATTACTTTTAACTGATAATAATGTATTCTTTATAGGACTTACTCAAGTTAAACATGGATATTGATTATTTACTACGTAGCTTCACAAAATTACTGGGTAACGTTTATTAATTGAGTTGCTACCATATAGTACGATTTTGAAATGAACTCAAAACTAGAGAGTAAAGTAAGGAAGACTGCAGTACTTGTGCAATTAATTAATCACAGTTGTGGCCTTATTTGTATCACTGTGCATTGTGTTCACGAATTTTCCAGTATTTCTTATACTGACCCCACTTCCAGCCTCCTGATCCCGAAGTAACTACAGCGACACAGGTAGAAGATTTATCTTGACTCTGAAGTGCAGACCGATTCAGGCCTCTTACAATTCCTAGAAAACAACTTAAAACTATTACCATAATTATTCTATTTTTAAGGAAGCTGTAGCTGTATGTATTGTAATATGAGACTAAATCAAATTCTGTGATTGAATTTAGGTTTTGTAATCAGTGAAATGTATGATGTTTGAAAAATTGAAACATTTATCACGGTAAATCTTTATATTTACTTACCTAAATTTGTGTAACATTACAACACTGACGAGAGTTTATATGTTTGAAATGCCAATTTTTTACTTAGCATAAAGCTAGTGTAATTAATACATCATATTTGATATAAATAGTAGACAAATCAATTGTGATACTTAAAATAATCACAAACCAAAATTGCACCATGGTGAAATATATATTGTTTTTACGATCTACATTGTAACTCTACAAGTTTACCTGGGAAACTAAATATTGCTTGAGTTTCATCGAATACCTATAACAAAATCATTATACATCTTTGGTGTGGTCGTACATAGACCTTTCAGGGGTTTCCCCCCTTTTCTTTGTTGACCCGGCGCTCTTAGCCATAAGGCCCTGCCGCCCCGGGCCCCCACTGGCGTGGATATGGATGCGACATATACGCAATCGGAAAAGCCGCTAGAGCTCCGGCTATGCACAGAGGCTGAGGAACCCTTCCCAGCATGTCCACCACCTCGGCCCCCTGCTCGCTCAGCTCAGCTTAGCCCCTAGAGCAACACTGCTGGCGCCCACATCACACTGGGACCCCTCAGTCACCCAGTAGAGGCCGTCCCGGTATCGTGGTACAGTAGTGTCTCGCTTATCCGACATAAACGGGTCAGCAGAAAGTCGGATGGTTAAAATGTCGGATTAATAGGGAATTGCCAATAAAAACATTATAAAAGTAAAAATTTGCTAATCATTTAGTAAGAAAATGAAAGTAGGTAATGAAAATAAATCATAACATTGCGTGGTTAAGTTACTATCAAACATTTATTGGAATTAAATAAAACCTGCATGTGTAGTTCCGATTCGAGTGGTAAAGTCTCTGTTTTCAATGAGTAGAATTCGTGATTTTCCGGAGGTTCAAAGTACAGGAGGTACTTTTGGGCGTTATTTATTTAATGCCTAAATTATTTCGATAAATACTAAACTGTTTACATGGAATTATGTTAATATAAAGCAGTGATTACGTTTACAGTAGTCAAATGTCAAGTTTCATTTCGAATGACTGTGAAAAACGGGGAGGTTCATCGCAGCAATGAAGGAAATATTTTTGTGTCCAATATAAGTTATAATCCGAGGCTCCAGATTGTAAGGATCTCAAGGCAATCGCGGGCTACATATATCTTGGGTGAAAAATATTGGGTCAAGTAAAGTGTTGCATTAAATGTTCTGGACATTTATAACCCGGAACCACGAGAAGAAAATAAACTGTAGAAAAAATGCTAAAATGTTTATTTATTATTAATTCTGCTTGCGTTTTGTAACACATTGTCCCAGCCTAATCAAAACGCGAGTCAATATGCCTCAAAGATATAAATTTTTTATTGGTAAAAAAGTATTAGCCTGGATTAGTATATATTGCACTGAATAATTTCTGTTTGTCACACAACATATTCTTTTCAATCCAGTGTTAGTTTAATACGGTACAATTTCAAATTTATATAAATATAGTAACATTTAAAACAAACAAACGGTACGTATTTTGCTGAATGTATCAAATATTTATTGTACCGATTGGATGATGATATCAGGAAACTAAAAAAAGTTACGTTAACTTATTAAAATATTGTTTGCTAAAATCGAAACCATTGAAATAAATATATATATCCTTTATGGAAATAACTTTAAACTGAGAATACACAAAAAAAATAATTCTGTTTTAATTCTTGAATCACTATATTAGGATTTTGCCCTTAGTTCTGTGTTTTTTTATTTGAATATAATTTTGTAGGTAATATTCTATTTAACTTTTCCTTAATCGTACCAGACTGCCTTTCCCACCAGCCGGCCAAATGGTCCACGGACTGCTATTCAATATATCCATGGTTAAACCAGCAAGCAAATAGCACACGCCGCCAATTGGGGCCCATTCGGAAGCAGAAGGCACTGCCTAGCTGCCCTCGGATAGCTAGCAGAGCGACCGCGGAACCGCCTGTCTTCGGTAGCCCATAGCCCTTGGTGCGAGCGTCACGTGTCAGATAACGCTTGGCAACACCGCGTTGTAATTATCGTGTTCCCCCCCGCTTCTACCCGGATGACAGCGGCGCCCGGGAAGAATATATGTCTGTGATAACGAGTGTTCAACTGATCGTGACTACTAGCGCTCTCCAGCGGGACAGAATCACAACCGTGACCTTGAACCGAGCCCTTAATTTTAAGTTTTTGAAGTTTTCTTTTTCTGTTAATGAGTAGCCGGTGAAAAATCGATGCACAAAATGTGCAAAAAAAAAGACTAAATTTACTCATTTCGATGTAATTTCATAACTTAATATTTCTTGTCTTATGTTCTTGGAATTTTATTTTTAACATAATGGAGGCCAATTAGTTATGACGTTTTGTTGTACAGATAAATCACAAAATAAAACATAGGGAAAAATCCTTAAGAGTAGAAAATGAAAATTTTTACCCAATAGTGAAATTTATCCCTTGACTTCATGAGGTAGCCTGCCTGACCGTGTTGATTTGTAGTCATAGTATTGATTCCTCAGTAAAAAAAAAAAAAAAAAAAAGAAGAAGAAGAAGAAAGAAAAAAGAATGCACGAAAACTATAAATCAAGGATAATAAAGTTTTTTTTTTAATTTTTTGCATAAAATTAACTTATGAATAGTTATAATTTATTGCTGAAATAGTTTTACCTATCTTCGACTATATTCGACTGCCAAATAATCTCTCAAAAACTGTCACGCTGATGTATTATACATGCTTACCGGATTAAACTTTATGGAAGGGCATTGCAGTTGCTCCGTTTTTTATTTACTATAAAAAAGGAAACGAAATATTGTGCAGTCATACTGCGTGATGGCTCCGCGCTATAATTCTCACGAATAGATTATTATTCTGTACAACTGCCAATGCAGAAATACTATAAAGCTCTTAACGCACGTGAGCGACTTGATATTCAGGACCATACTTCGGGACAGCTGCGACTGTGACGTTTACTTTTTATGGAACATTTCCTGGAGACGTTTTTTGCGGTAGGGGGGGGGGGTGGCGCTACTAAAATAATAAGTTATTCTTCCTTTCTTTTCCCGTTCTGTCGTAACTGGTTTAGAAGTAGAGGTCTGCAGCCGGGCGCGTATTCTGCCCCGTGACTCGGCGGGAGAAGTGACCGCGGGTTCAAAGGTCCGGTCTCCGAGGCGGCTTATCGGCACGTACACTCAGTGCAAGGTTAGCGGAGTGCTGGTGCGCCTAGCACTGCGTCTCACTGCACACGAGGTACCGGGGATTTATAGTATTTTATTAGATCCCCGATTCGCGCAATTTTTTTTCGTTGTGTTGGTAAACATGTATGTCCGAAAAGTACGTGTTCATTGTCGGCCATATTGGATGTTTAGTCTGTTATCGGCCATCAAAAAGGTTACATTTGTGTTGGTACCATCGGCGTTTTTTTTTTAATTTTTTTTATTGGCTAAAACAATTTTATACGATTTTTTTTTTATAATTTTTAAAAAAACTTTTTCCCGTGTGCGTGAAACATTCCGAAAGAAGAAAAAATTGGTTAAACAATTCATGGCTTTTGCACCACAATAACGCACCTGCTCACACTTCATTGCTCGTTCGTACATTTTTGGCCAAAAAAAAAAAACACTGTAATGATGCCCCAGCTTTCATATTCGCCAGACATGGTCCCGCGGGACTTTTTTATGTTCCCAATAATAACAATGGTCGTCGTTTTACAAGCATCGGTGAAAAAACTAAACGCTATCCCAAAGATCGAGTTCTAAAAGTGTTTAGGGGGTTGGAAAAAGCTCTGGAATAAATGTATGATAGGGAATATTTTGAAGGGGATATTGGGGATTAATATAGAATAATAAATAAACTTCTTTTCAAAAAATCAAAATTCCCGTAACGTTTTGAACACATCTCGTATAGTGCGTTTAAGCTGATCGGAATGATGTATTATTTCAGTAAAGAAGGCGATAAATGTGAAACCACTTGTCTTATTTTGTATGTTGGGTATAATTTAAGATCATCTATGTTTAGGTTAGATTTAGGCACATATGTACCGGGGTAATTGTTACAAGACGATTCCAAAATGTTCGGCTGGAATGCACCATCAGCAAGTTACTCATCGGTAAAAATTACTTCGTGTTATATATAGGGTTGTAATTTTTATTTGTATTTGAGGTGAAGTACATTTACGCTACCATATCGCCCAGGAATAAAGCCACGTTATCCACTTTGGCTCACATTTGGTCGTCTGAACCATCTAACCACTTGCCCAAAAATCCCGGAATGAATAGCCCCGTCTAGTCAATACATTTTGTCACTGGGGCACCTTTCACACAGCTACACTGTTAAAAATTGTTCACCTTAAATTTAAGAAAAACGCTGGCTACGAATTATCCAGGGATCTTAGTAAATTTAATACTTAACTTCGAAAATCTATGGTACTGAGATAACGTATTTTGAACATGAATCAACAATTATAATCTTATTTTAAAAAAATTATAAGGTTAATAACTCTAAAGAATTTCCCACGACCCACATTTTACATCCCTTTCAGATCGTACAACTTATTTAGATTCACGTTTTGCATATAATTATTATAATTCAAAAATCAATTGCAAATATATTTTAGATAATAGTGACCTTAGAGTGCCCCCATTTTATTATTCGCCTTTTATCAGCCTTGTGAACAATTTAAAATTGCAACGGTATTATTTATAGATTAAATTTAAATTCTCATAAATTTTATATGAATTTTGATAGTCAACATATTTTTTTTTTTCACTTTCAAGTTAAACATTATTGCACGCTATTAAATTAATGTCTTGATGCTTGCCATGTTACTGTGCACTTTATACTATTATATTTGTCCTTGTGCTGTCTCTGTGTATGTATTATCCTTTGTTTCTAGTTATTTGTTGTTATTTCATGTATTTGTGTGTGTATTTTGTATTTGTCGTGCCCACCGCTAAAGTCCCTGGACTGTTGGTGGGTATGGAAAAAAATTTAAATAAATAAAATAAATTAATTAACAAAACATTCAGAATTTTTTTTTAAATTTACAGCAAACACCTTATATCTTCCTTCCACGCCTGTGTTTGCCATGTTCACAACGAAACACCCAACTAACTGTTAAGTCGCAGTCAGGCGTAGTTTTCACGAAGATCCAGTTATTTCAGGTTAGTTTATTTCAGATTGAATAATTTTTTACTGCGATGTCTAACAGTGCGTTATGACCTGGGAAGTCGACAAAATTTGTTCGTTTTCCATATGAGGCTGGAGTGCACCGCGCTTCGAGCGAGCCCCAAACTTACCGCCGACGAGAGACCCACCTCGACGCCGGGGCCGCATACATCATGCAGTTCATTAAAACTTTGGCTCGGACACTGCCCTCCTCTCCTCCTCCCCCCCCCCCCAAGGACCCCCGCGGGGTCGCCCTGCGGTTCCCGCGAGTCGGTGCGGTCGCGACCCGCGCGGTCGCGTTCCCGCCAGAGAGCAGCGCGCGCGCGCCTTCGCCGCCCTCCCACGGTCCTCCTCCGCGCCTCATTAAAACTGCGCCAGGTCCTTCTGGCCGTATCAGTCGCCGAGGCCGCGGCTCCCCGGCGATCCTTCCTGCGGTCCACCGCAGAGCTCGGTCTCGCGTGGCTAGGTGCCAGAATATGTCGTGAAGGAGTTTTTCTTCTTTCGTACTTTTTTCTTTTTGTGGTTCCAAATTGTTACAAAGAAATATTTTTTTATACGCCTGGTGCTTAAGTACAAACTACCCAGCTGTGAAAACAGAAAAATTAGCAACTTGGTGTGTGTATGTGTGTGTGTGAGTGTGTGTGTATTATTGAGAGGGAAAAAAACACATTTTGGAAAATAGCATAAGACAGAAATTTTTGGAAAATTTTCCATCCTAAAATATTTATTTTTTCATTTGGTAGTGTTTCTCTCCCATCTTGGCATACGCTCGTAGGTATGTATGTATGTACATATGTATGTATGTGCTATAGCGATGGAGAATGGTAGTCCAAAAGTTATGTTATGAAGCTATCGCTGGTTAGATGATTATTCTGCACTGTCTCTAATTTTATATTACCATTTTAGCGTGGCTTTTTTAAAAGTTTATTTCTCCAGCTGAAATTTTCTCCGCCACTTTCCAGTTCTGGCTGTTCTTTTTTTTTTTTTTTTCGGATTTTATCTAATTCGTCGCGCATCAAGAGTATTTTTAATCTGTATGCTTTTTACCTTGTCTGCATAAAATGGGACTAACTGTTACCTCATATATACGAATATACATTTATATTTATTTATATATGCATGAGCGTATATATACAGGAAATAAAAATTAAGTTTTTATTAAAAATAAGTGCAACGACGGGAATTTGTTCATTGAGTTTGGTACGTGGAAGTAAAATACTATCAACATAAAAAATTTTGTTCCTAAAAATAAAAGATTTTAATTAAAATGCATACCTCCTGGTGTACTTTTATAATTTAAAACAAGCAGAAGGCGTGGTTTGTTTTATATCGTAAATAATCAAGGATTTTCTATATTATTAATAATCACCCGCTCTTTTTTTTTGTAAGATAAGGCAACAGGGAATTATTTTTAGCATTGCAAATGACTTGCATGTTTATCCCTCTCGCCATTTTTTTGCTATTAAGTAAGCACTGAGTGGATGTTTAAAAATTCACGTGGAGCTGTTGGCATGCTTGAATTGTATTTACATTAGTCAGTTTGCATCACTGCGCTTAAATTGACCAGATGGGCATGTTTACATTTCTTTATTGTCTGCTCTTTAATGCAAATACCAGTTTGGCTTTTCTTATGTTAAAAAAGATTTATGTAATTTGACGGGCTGCTGAAAATATGTTACTGTTGCCAGAGGGTTGCCGGATTCATTTTGTTCCCGTTACGAAGAAACTGAACGGCGCACGTGAGATTATCTCCAAGCTGGCGTTCAGCATTTTCGACAGGAATCCCGTGCCTTTACATTATATCATATTGAGAATTTGTCTTCGTCCTCCGTGCAGCAAGCAACCAGCGCCGGGGCTTCGACTGGAATCCTGCATTCCTTACGAAGTGTATTTATTAATCCTCGAATTCCATGCCCCACGACTTCGCCCGCCATTTTGGGTTATTACTTATCACAGCTTTACATCGCTAATTTTTTATTTTTTTATTTTTCGGTAATTCCTACGGATGTTTCACTATATTCACTGTGAAAATTTTCTGTAAATAGAACTGAAATATCCATTTGCAATTTTATACTTTTGTAAATTTGTACAATTACATGAAATAAATTTTATCACTTAAAAAAAAGTTCGCAGTATTGTTGGGTTCAAATTCTTTCCCGGGAATTTATGATTTGTGTCGTCTCAGTATTAACTTCGCACATCAATAAGGATAATAAAACAAAATAAAGTCTAATTATTGAAAATTCAATTTGATTATTGTTTCAATGTTTTAAAAAATGTATGCTTGTATAAAACATCACTCAAAATTTAAAATTGTGTGCGCCAATTTTCGTAAGCGCCACAAGACAGATTCAGTATTGTTTCCAGAAACGTATTTCATATATACATTTCATATATATATTTGCAAAAACAACCATAGCAATGTGTTGTAAAAATTTACCATATTTTTCTCCTAATATTACAAACTGTTTTTCGCCAAATGGTGTATAAAGGATTATTGCATATTACTTTTATAATAATTATTTGCTTCAGATACATTGTTTACGTTATTTGCTGTTTTGACTTGAATATGTCTTATAAATCGCAATGCCAGTTTAAAAGTGGAGTGTAACGAAAATAGGATAGATTTTTAAACGTAAAATACAAAAAGGTCTTTCTTAGCTTATTTGAGTCACTCATACATAGGCCTATAGGTAGGGTAAGGGTTTACGCATGCGCCATCATAAACCGTTTTTGTTTATTTACAGTAACAGGCAAGTTCCTCGATCGTTCGATTCCGGATGACTCATCTTCTTTGATAGCAGATATTGGACAGTCGTGTTAACCAATTTGAATCAAATAAAATAAACAAAATAGTGAACTATTTAAACCACGTTTGAAAAGTTATAAAAATGTTTTTTTGTCCTAACATCTATGAGACGAAATTACGAAGAATAGTGCGAGAAGAGTTTCACTGTCAAGGCATGTAGCGAATTTGTAGAATCTGAATTGCAAGAAACGACGATGAGGAAGAAGAACAGTTTGTGACGATGTCAAAAAGGTGCTACTCACCAGACTCCACAGGGAGAGGAAGAAAGCTTAGATGGCGGACGTCGCCTGGCCTAATACGAGTGCAGGTATAACTAACAGTGATATGGGCCGTTGTAAACAGTGGATTTGAACTTTCAGTTTGCACGAAGTAAGAATATTTACGTTAAAAACTTGCGGCCATGTCCCGACACAGCCTAGCCTAATTTTTTTTCCGGGTTCACCAGAAGATTGTTTTATGTTTTTCACCTTGTGGGTAATACGAGCAACTTTGCTCCTTTGACTTATTTTCCCTTAAATATTTCGACATTAAAATCTGTAATTAACAAAAAAATTTAATTTGTTGATAGAGAACGAACGTTTGCGTCTTAATAACTTGCTATTTAATAAATAATAACAAGGACGTATCCAAATGTGCCTGACCCGACCCTCCTGGGAAAGAGGGGGGGGGGGGGGGGGAGTGGCAGCTGCTCCCTTTCGAAGTGGGAAGATTTGATATATATAAACAAAATTTTAATAACTTGGCAACAAACAGGTAGGTTGTTGGTATTTTAACATTTTGAAGAAAAAAATTATGTAATACAGAAAAAAATGTTTTGTACTTTTACAAAGTATTCCTTAGAAAAACATTTGCCAGGAAATAGTTTATTATACTAAGAGAAAGATTTTGTAACGTGCTATGGTTATTTTTTGCATATATAAGATAATGAGTACTTCTTACGAAAACTAGAAAAAATAATTTAATATTTTAATTTATGTATCATTCGAGCATCATTTTTCAAGCCATTGGAAAATATAAATGAATATTCAACAATTGTATGTACTTTATTTTGTTTTGTTATGCTTATTAATGTGCGTAGTTAATGCTGCAAAGCGATTCATAGAACGGTTTACGAATAACTTTAACCACTGGAGAAATTGGGACAGCACAAAGAAGACATGCCCTGGTAAGAATCCGAACACAATATTACTGCGAACACCTTTTTGTGGCGATGCAGTTGTTTTCATGTAAATATTTACGAAAAATTTGGTATTTTACACGAATATTTAAATTCCAATTTACAAAAAAAAAAAAAACGGCGCAATTCGAAAAAATGAACTGTTCATATAGGCCCGCGCCACACGCTGTGTCCACGGAGTCGAGACCGAACGTCAAGAGACTTCGGGACGTTCATGGGAAACTTGTGGAGTGAGTGAGTGAGTGAGTGAGTGAGTGTGCAGTTGGGGGCGTCGGGAAGGGAGAGGCGTGCCGGGCGAGACAGCCGGGTCACGTCTTGTGCTTCCCCGATGATAAACACGCCAAGGTCACCGCCGCCTGTCGCCCTAGTCGGAGCGGCTAAGCGGTCCGCGGACCTCGGCGGGGCCGTCCGAGCCGACCACGGTCGCCCCTGCGTCTGAACACGCTCGAGATTGGCTCCGTAGACATCCCATGAAGACGTGACATTTAGTTCGTAAGTCCAACAAGGTTTTTTTTTTTGACGTGACAACGTCTAATAAATCGATGAACGCCGGCCGCACGCACGAAAAAGTGTCCCGTTACGCACATTGTCCCGTTACGCTCATTGTACGCTTGCACCGCATCTATCTCTCTTCCACTCGATTGGAACAACCATCGATTTGACTTTTTCGAGGCACATTAAACTTGAAACACTCCCATTCGTTTCCTACTTTTCCTATCATCGTCCTATCCTTAACAGAATAACACAGATTGGAAGAAGTTAAATAGCAAACATGTACAAAAGTTATAGTTAAAATAATCTGTTCGTTAAAGTAATAAACATATTTGAATTAATGAGTGCAAATAAAGGTAAATTTATCAATTAAATTGTAGATTTAATTTCACTCCTATTTTTTGATAATTCAATAAAAATGATTCAATTTTATTCATAAAAGTATGCAATCATTTCATCAATGTTTTGTTATGACGTCACGTTAATCTATCGTCCGTAAACCGACTTTACAGACAACCAATTTTTTTTTACGATGCGCGCGCAGCATGCAACAAAAATCGACAGGATGAAGAAAAAAAGGCTTCGTTCAAATAAAAATTATAGGTGCTTTTTAAATCATTTGCTTTAAGGATTGATAGTAAATACATGTCGTATAATTAAAAACATTTATTTTAATCTTAGCTGTCAAATAATTTAATTTAGTGCTACAAGGGAAAATAAATTGTACATTTAATAACACCTTAATGCGGAACTTGAAAAAATAGGCTGTAACTAATTGGTATGTATGTCATGGTAATTCATGAGACTATAGTTATTTGTTTCTTCAGATTAACCTTATATTTGAATATACTCCACAGAATTGTGTTTTATAATTAACTTTCTTTTAATTTCAGATTTCCTTGAAAAATATTTTGGAAACTATTAATTGTGTAAAATTAAGATGTTCACATTCCGAAGTACTAGAAGCCAACATCTTTAGACATTATCTGACCGAATCATGTGTGACCTGGAAAAAATCCTTAAATATGGCAGTGGCCAATAAAAAAATTCCTTGATAATGAAGATGTTTGTGTAGTCTTTCGTGGTACCAGAAAATAACCCAAAATTTACCGGTCTCTACTTACGATAAAATCATTCAATTCAAAAGGTAGATCAATCGTTATTCATATAGATAAGCGAATATCACGAAAATATTTCGTATCAAGGTATGTTTTAAAACACTAGAGCTCATATTAAAACTGCTAAAATGAAACGTGATGTTTAGTAGCACATTGTCCCAGTCACGTCCTAAAGAGAACCTCACTACAAACTATTTCAATTTTTTATTTTTTTTTGGAAAACATTAACACTATTTGTAGAAGTGTAACAGTGAAGTTTTAAAGTGAAAAACGTGTGTGTGCAGTTATTAAAAGGCCCGCTTGGTCGGGTGTGTATTTATGTTGATGAGGTGGTATAATAAGTGAGATCCTCGCTGGTGCTTCTAGCTCAGTGTCTACTCTGAGCGCAATCTTCTCGTCGTGCGTAGGGTAAATGTGATATTTGAGCGGTGATCATAACATTATATAGCGCAGTAATGAAGATAAAGGTGTAATACAAGTCCCTTGAGTGCTTCCAAGAATCAGTACCGGGTGTTTCGTGTCTAAACATTACTCTAAAAACACGCCTTTTAGCCATTTTCACTATTCATAAAATTCAGCTTAGTAACTAAATACGGGAACAACATTCTTATATGATTTTCGTTAGATGGCACCACTTGAGTAGTTTTCAAATCATGTGTTTTTTTTTTAATTGAAACTTTTTGTGTGATGATTTGTCCCCCGCAATAAAAAAAAATAGAACCTAAATACTAAGACAGATTGTGCGCATGCGCTTGTTTCAGAAAACAGATGCAGGTATCCTGTACAGTCAGAGCTGTGAATGCCTTGAATTTTGTATTTGTTACCAGCGCGCTCGCGTTCCTCCTTGTTCAACCAGCAGCGCAGAGACCGCTGTTGAGACAGTCCCTGCAATTCCCACATGGATAGCGCTAACTGTTATGAATATCATATTTCGTTCAGAGATTTGGCGTTTTCCTAATGACAATTTTTTTCTTCTTTTCTTTACGGTGTATTTCAATATTGAGTAATATTTATTGTTCATTAATCATTACTGATTGGTAAATAATTATTGTTATTCTCAGCAGTTATTTTGTTAATTCGTGTTTATTAATTTATTTTTATTTGAATAAAATTTCTAATTAATCCAAAAAAAGTTTAGGTTTTATAAATACTTTAAAATGAAATGAACACCTTAAAAAAAAACCGCGTCGTGTTATTTTTAGAAAAAAAAATCATCATTCTCTCATTATCTCTCTCTCCCCTTACGATATAATTATGAGTCGAGGTTTCAATTGCCAAATAAGATTCACTTCTATCACGTGTACCAAGTTGCACTCGCTCTTTTTTTCTTTGTAGCTCTGCACACTGTACGCGTGTCCGGGTGGGCGGGATGCCAACGCCCTGCAAAGAGCATGTTGTGCCTGGTTCGCCGCCGAGCCGAGAGGGGTCGTTACCACAACGCCGAAATACCGTAACGCCGAAATACCACAATCAAACCTAACCTAACCTAACCTAGCGTAATATAACCTAACCTAACTTAACCTAGCCTATCCTAGCCTAACCTAGCCTAACATAACCTAGTCTAACCTAACCTAGTCTAACCTAACCTAGTCTAGCCTAACCTAGTCTAACCTAACCTAGTCTAACCTAACCTAGTCTTACCTAACCTAGTCTTACCTAACCTAGTCTAACCTAACCTTGTCTAACCTAACCTAACCTTTGTGGCAGTCCTGCAATGACTTTTTTCTGCGTTAGTGTATTTCGGCGTTGTGGTAATTCGGCGTTGTGGTACACAGCAGTTTCTAGCTGTCGGCGTTGTGGTCAATTTGGCATTTCGGCGTTGTGGTATTTCGGCGTTGTGGTGCGTCCCCAGCCGAGAGGACCGGAACACCGCAGCGGCGCGGACGTGACCACGCCCCCGTGCGCACATCAGCATGCGCGGAGGCCGCCGGTCGGGGACAATGAGCCATCTCCCGGGGCGCCGTCTACGGGCCTCGTCCGCTCGCCGGCTCGGGCCGTTTGAGCGCGCGTCGTCCTTTTGTGCCGCGGCTCAATGAACACGTTAACTGGCGTTTAGCTCCTGGTCCGCGTGGCGGGGACGTGGCGTGCCTAGGTGACTTCCAGCAGCGGTGTACCACCCTGAGGAAACCCACACGCTCTCGGGAAATTTCCTCCTTCACGGATTAATCTGGATTTGACTTGCCCCGAAAGTCGAAACCGAATCGCCTTTATTTTTAAATTATTTTTACTCGATTGTAACGTCTCTTTGTTCAAAATAATTGGAGACAGATACATTCGACACCAAAATTTAGATACGTTATTTTTTTCCCCTTTTGTTTTCTCATCTTTTAACCAATCATACTTAGTTTTTCAGGAATTGATGAACACTCACAAAAGCGAACTTTTTAACGAGTACTATTTACATCTTTATTCTGCGTGAGATATTTCAACTTTACTTTCCATATAATGAAGAACAACAATCTTAATAAAGTACAAATCATTAAAATACAAAACAAATTAACAAAATATATAAATATATCAACAATTTTAATTACAAAAAATTTCAAAACTGCAAATTTATTTTAAGTAAGGTAAAATTGTCTCTTAAATTAAATGAGTAATATTTAAAGCCGAAGTAACGATAAAGAAAAATACATGTAAATATGCTACCAGGGAAAAGAAAACCCTACTTGGATGCTACAGAAATTTTTTGTCAGTTTAAGGAAATGGAGAAGAAATAGGACGCGTTTTGTCGATAAAAAAATTAATCATCACAGACCAGTATTTGCCTGGAGTGATTTCGGTGAAAAAATGAAAGAAAAAAAAAACGAAAACTGTGATTATTTGCCTGGAGTGATCTAACCGTAAACCGTGATGGTCTGACCGGGTGCCAGAACCCGGGACGATGGACTGCAAGTGCAGTGCCTCGCTCCAGAAGAGGATAGCCGCGGCGTATTGGCGTCACTAGGCTATTATCTTTGAAAGATTTGTGCAATGGGAGTGCATGACTTGATGTAGGCTTTTGGACATACGCCATTGCTAAGCACAGGTATGTCTGTAGAAGAAAACTACAAAATACACAAATGACAAAAACACAAATTAAGCAAAAAATTGATGTTGTCAGGATATAAATACCACACAATACTCCACAACAGGAATATGGTCAACAAACATAGAAAAAATAAAGAAAAGTGGACTAACAGAACGAAAAAACCCCCACAAATGATGACAGCACAAAAATACCGAACCCAAAAAATTCAGCACAACAGTTCAAACGAGTCAAAAACACAGCTAAACGAAAAGACGAAAACAAACACAATAGTTTTCCAAAAAACAGAAGAGAACGAAAAAAACCCCACAAATGATGACAGCACAAAAAAATTGAACCCAAAAAAAATTCAGCACAACAGTCAAAACGAGACAAAGCACGACAAAACGAAAAGACGAAACAAACACAACAGTTTCGCAGAGTCGCATCTGTATTTTCGTACCATGTGCGTCTCTGCCTGAGGACGGGAGCAGATAGCAGTTCCCGAAACGTCGATTGTTTCTGTTTAAGAAAACTGTTGTGTTTGTTTCGTCTTTTAGTTTTGTCTTGTTTTGTCTCGTTTTGACTGTTGTGCTGAATTTTTTTGGGTTCAATTTTTTTGTGCTGTCATCATTTGTGGTTTTTTTTTTTTCGTTCTCTTCTGTTTTTTGGAAAACTATTGTGTTTGTTTTCGTCTTTTCGTTTAGCTGTGTTTTTGTCTCGTTTCAACTGTTGTGCTGAATTTTTTGGGTTCGGTATTTTTGTGCTGTCATTTTTTGTGGGGGGTTTTTCGTTCTGTTAGTCCATTTTTCTTTATTTTTTCTTTGTTTGTTGACCATATTCCTGTTGTGGAGTATTGTGTGGTGTTTATATCCTGACAACAGCAATTTTTTGCTTAATTTGTGTTTTTGTCATTTGTGTATTTTGTAGTTTTCTTCTACAGACATACCTGTGCTTAGCAATGGCGTATGTCCAAAAGCCTACATCAAGTCCGTCACTAGGCTGCCAGCCTGTTGCAGAACGCTACATTAATCACTTTGCGGGGGAGAAGCTCGTCGTTCCGTGTAGGGCGTTCGCCGCACGAACGTCGGTTCCGTTTCTCGCCGAGCAGCACCTGTGCGCGCGGTGCTCGTCGCGGGGGAAACGGATCGTGTCCCCCGCGAGCCGCTTGACCCGGGAATTGATCGAAGCCGGCGCCGGCGGCACAATAGCAGGGAGGGGCCCGCGGGGGTCGGGAGCAGCGAACGTTCCCGCGAAACTTTGGTCCATCAGTCTTCGTCCGACGTCACGACGAGAAGAATCCCGCTGTGTTCCCGCAGGCTGCCGCGGACGACGCGACGGGGGCGACCGGTCGTCCTCCGCGACGACGCGACGGGAAGACAAACTTCCCCGCCCCTCCGCGGCGCGCCAGGAGGGCCCGGACTGCACAGCCAACTTCTCGTCAAGGAAATGAATTAAACGTCTTTTCGGCAGCGGAGACAGCCGTGTTTGTTGAGCAGTGAATAATTATGGAGATTTCGTTCGACTTTTCCTCGGGTTTTGAAGCGCCTCCCCCCCCCCCCCCCCTTTTTTTCCCCTTTCCCCCGACCCAGCACTACCCGAACCACGGTCTCAACTTCCGATACCAATTTCACTTGCACTGGAGAGTGTTCGCGAAAGTTCCTGCAATTTTTCCCTTCTCGCCCCCTCTGCTGGATGAACTTTCGGCACTCGCTCCATTTTGGCCCTGAGTTTTCCGGGAACATTTCCATGCTGACATTCCTTCCCTTCTTCGCGGTTCTTCGCACGATAACTTCGTGAATGAACATTCTCTCTGTTAGGATTATTTTTTATAGATTACTGTGAGAACTTCAGTGAATTATAAGTGTGTATAAGTATTACGGTGAAAAATTCAGTGTAGGGAGTGTATAAGTAGAGCTACGATTATTTCACTAAAATTACTGTCCTGTTCTTATAAAAAACTTTTCAAAGTCCTCATTCGCCGATACCAAGGTCGCATCATTTTGCCTGTTACACGTTCCCAATTGGGAAAACACGTCTCCTTGTTTATTCCCAGCTCAGGGTCGCCAGGGCATGTATAAAAGCGTCATTTTTTATACAGTAATCCGAATGATTAATTGTTGCTATACATGAACATCCGTAAATTAGGACAAATCAAAATAATTTTCTTCGAGTGTTTTTTCTTGTTTTTACCGGATAAAATTGCCAATTAGTATTTATAATTTTTACATTTTGTTTTGTTTTGTTAAATTACTTTAGTTGTTCGAAAAGAAGAAAATAAATGATTTTAGTGTGAAAAGACGATTATACATATTGCCTTATTAAAGAGGAATTTTGCATGGTAGGTACTTATCTAAAATGTTATTATCAAGGTTATGTAGATACTAGAAGGATGTAAGGCGCCTAAGGGCATATTTACAATAAAGCTAAGCTGCCAAAAAAACTTTTGGACATACAAAAATATATTATATATATAAAAGACAAAAATACAAACGGTTTTTTAAATAAAATTATAAACTTCAAAGATATAAGCATATTAAAAAAAATTAAAAAAAAAACCAAAGATATTTGTAAGGGCTTAAGTACGAAATTCAAAATATCATCAAAGATACCCAGTGACGCAAACTTAGATTTCCAAAAAGGGAAAAATTGTAACCGTTTTTTATTTGGAGTTAACTTTCTGAGATATAAGCCATACATACCATGTCAAATTAATATTGCACGTTTATAATTTTCGTACAGTCACACATCAATCACTTAAAACTGTTAAGGTCCTAATATTACGTCAGTAACTGTGGCAAATAAAAAGAGTGTTGAAACCAAATAAATGTAGCCGCAACTATCCAAGACGGTTATTATGGAGACGGCAATATTCTAGGTTAGGCTATACTGGAAACACGTAGAACTGTAGTAGCCTAAGTTAATTGTTGTACTAAATAGCGAGTACTTAAGTTTGCTTACTGCCTCCTTGTAATCCGTTTAATCCTGTAGTCATTTCTCTGCTTCCTTTCCTCACAGTAGCTTAGCGAATACCGGGCAACGTTTAAGTTAAATTACGTGCAATTAAGGACAGGATATATTTTCAGAGGCGCTCAATTAACCGGAAAAGCACTATAAACAGAATAAAGGACCGTCTAGAAAGCTTATTCTGAGTAAGTGCTAACACGGACTGCAAGATTAATTTAATGAGTTCCTGCAGAAACGTTTAGCTAGGGTTTGCGAGCTTTCAGTCGTTAGGGTTGATTATAAAAAAAAACTCTGTTAATATATGGAAGACCAAGAATTCATATTTCACTCCGGATTTTAATGAGCGATTGATTATTGTGGAACAACTAGAAGTTAGTTTTTCTGAGTGGAGCTAAGTGTAATTAATTACCTTCACTAACAATCCACTTTTTGGACTGTGCAAATGATTTTGACGTCACTGGAAAACATTTGGTACAATCTATAATGACAAAATATTCTGCGATAGCCACAAATATACCTAATAGTTAAAAATTTCCTTTTGTCACTTTATTCACAACTTATTATAATTTTCTACTCAACCGTCATATTTCTCCATTTACACGCTTTGCGCAAATTGTTTTGAAATTTCTTTCGCGTTTCTCTGGCGTTCGTCGTGTATTACATATATATATATATATATATATATTTTGTTTAAAAGTCGTATTTTCATTTACTGGCGATGTTTTATTTGAAACAATCTCTTCCGCTGCCCAAATTATAGCAGGCAATTTGTTAATTGTCTCGGGCTCCTGATAGGAACCGAAATGTCTCTATTGGTTTCAACATTTTTTATGCCATAACAATTTTTGTGCTGTTAATATTAAAATTTTATTTCGTAGATGCAGTGATCACAGATTAATAAATGTAAAAAGAATATAATATAGTATCAAGTGACAGTATTATTACTTACAGTTTTCGTATATCCCCAAAAACAAATTAATCAATACTAAATGCCAATGACGTCACAGGGGAAATTACTATTTGCAGGAGCCATACACTATTAGCTTCAAATTTTCTCTTAAAATATATACTAAGCTTTAACGTAGTTAAAGTTTGAAAAACCAACAATAGAAAAAAAATATGCCTAATATCTGTCGAAACCAAGCTGTCGTGTTTCGATTCCCAAACTTCCGCCTTAAGCGAGAGATGGACAGAAGTGCAAACGCAGTATATTCGCATCCATAAACTGAACATTCGGGCTATACAGTGACAACCATTTGAGCTCGGCTTTTACGGCTTTTTTTGCCGATGCAACTGCTAAAACTCTCGGCACTAAGTATTTAGGGGAGGGAGATGGTTGAGTTCAGGAAGTATTAGAGCGTTTTGTCTGAAGTTTTAAAGCATCCTGTTAATGGCTCTTTTATACTGTTGGCTAACGTGTCGACAAACTACTCCAAGTGGGTACATGACCCAGTACCAAAATCACTTAATCATGCTACGAGTGCCTGCAATGTTCCAGAAACGCCTACAGTAGTTTAATTTTTAAATTATTTTTACAACTATCCATTTTTGAAAGATTTCTAAAACGACCATAATTCAGTAATTTTTCAGTACAGTTACTTAAAAATAACTATGCCACAATGTCTGACATTGGTAACATCAATGAACTCTTCATCTCTTTTACTGTGTCATCAGAAACGATCTTTGTGCAACGTTATTTGCCGTGATCTTTCGACTCGCAGCTATCACGCAGTTGACTGGCGAGTGAGCGGCGTGGCGTGCGTCTCAACGCGTATTTTTTTTTTTTTTTTCAAACAGACCCTCTCGTGTTCTTTGTACCACGTGATGTTCGACTGCTGCGACGGCAGTCTGTGACGCATCAGCGTCGTCAAGGACATCGCGCAGAAGAAGACGGGGAAGAAGCTTGAACCTCGTCTCGGGTATCTTCGAAGGGTGGCCAACTTCACGAATCTCGTCCCCGCGGGCAGAAGCGTGTCAGAGGGCGAGGGGGGAAGGGGGGGGGGGTGCACACGCGCTGCTCTTGGTCCCACCTGGCCGGATATCGATCTCGTGTCTACCCCTACCCCCCTTCCTTCTCCTTCGTCTGCTGCCCCGCCTTCCTCGTTTAATTTCCGCCCGCGGGACAGTCTTAGGAGGGTTATCCCGCGGGCCTCGGAGACACACGCGCTGTGGACGGCTTCAGTCGCTGTGCTTCGCTTCCCGGCTTCCAGAACGCCCTCTGTGTTAATACCTCGAGTTATACCGGTGGCGGCGGGGGGGGATTGCCCGGGACGGAACAAAGAAAATGATATTACTCTCTTACGCCGAGTCAGTTGTTTAATTTCCTCCTCGTGTTAAAAGAACTTACACCGTGCATTTTTTTTCTACAGCCCTCTTGCAATTTGTGTTTCGTCTCACAATCACTCAACAGATGTTTACTTATTATAGTCTAATAATAGTGCTGAGAGTTCGTGCGATTATGATCAAAGCTGGAAAATAACGTTCACTGAATTTATGTTTAGAAAACTTGTGACCCAACAACCAATTCAAATGAGCTATGGAAGTAAATGTTCAGTTACGAGCAAATCTCTTGGTTAATGGTAATGCCAAGAAAATAAATTTAACAGCAAATTAACATTAAATTCACACCCATGCGTTCTGTCTCACTCCCTCGCTGTTTATCAACATTCTTTTAAGAAAATAAAAAAAATTGTATATAAATTTGTGACAAGGCGGATCACTCGCAAACGTCACTGCGCATGGCGTACAAGCAGTAAGACACGGGACTCGCATTGTAGAGGACACGGGTTCAAATCCCGAGTTAAGCCATTCCGTTTCTGGTGGTTCTCTTTTGTCTCCCCTGAAGTCACTTTAAGCAAATTCTGGTATGGTACAAACTATGGCCGAGTCATTTACAATTTTTCCTTAGCTGTGTTGCGTTTTTTTTTTTTTTTTTTTTTTTTTTGGTGTCCGTATCTACAGACCTCGTTGTGAACAAGTTGATAAGCTAGATGAAAAAAAAAAATCATGCATGAAACCCTGTGTCGAACAAGGAGCAACTGCGAACATGAACGTTTGGGCGTGCTTTTTCTGACACTTGTTCAAAGAGGCATCGTAGCCTAGATACAGTACAATAGTGACTTGCTGCTTGCGCGTGTCAAGTTGCTTTTGGCGCCTTTTCTTAATGAGAACGGTTACGAATATGCAAGTTGTTGTGGATCGCGAGCAACATTGAACTCTATTATCAAGCTAAGGCAATCGATTATGAGTTGTTATCTTAAGGGGGAGAGATGGGATCAGAAATGCGCCGTACTGGATTCAAGAGTTTTAAAAAAATAACAGTTTTTTCAGCGTTTAAAATTGGGAATTTACCTTAAGACAGTAAGGCGTTAAGATATTTACGAAGCCGGTAACATAGTGATAGTGTAGGTATATTTACAGTGTTATTATATTTTAAGTATTTGCCAAAAATTAATTCAACACTACACGCCAGTTACTTCAAAGGAAATATAAAACTATTTATTGTAGCCAATACTATCAACTTCCGACTTTTTGCTAAATTATATAAAATGCTCAAACAAAGCCAAATTTGAACTATTCTTTTTTTTTTTAGTAACTTAGAAATGCGAAGTATAAATTTGTCGGTATCGTGCAGATAATTATTTTTCTTTAAATTTTACATTTCATCGACGATTCAGTACCTAGAGTTGCATCCTTCCACTCTATGCCAGAGTAACTGGAAATATATATATGTATATGTATATATATGTGTGTGTATATATATATATATGTGTGTGTGTGTGTGTGCGTGTATTGAACAAGGGCCTCTGGGTAAGGAACAATTTCAACATTGGGCTGGCGTGATTTCGGGTTTTACGATGATGGAAGACCACAAGCGGTATGCCTGTTACCAGGATTGGAGCTCGGGTTTTCTCAAATTCGAGTGCAGCATTTAACCATTCTACGGGGGTGGGGGGTCGGGGGGGGGGGGAGTGGTTTTGGGTCGCTCTACCGCTCGGTGGAAAAAAAAAATTAATGTGGTTTTAGGTCTCGGTATAAAATGTTTGTGGCAGCGGCAGAAACCACCGGGTGAAAGGAGGCGGAATGAAAATAAAAAAGGGGGGGGGGGGGGGCAGACGGAATGGGACTTCGCTCTTCCGTTCTGGTTTGTTAAAAAACCCTGCGGCGTTCGTGTAACTACGTTAGAACTTTTACGCGCGTCGCAGTTGGCAACGACGTGTATATTTTTTTTTCTCCTTGCTCTGGTCTTAAACGAATTCGTATCCGGTGGAGAGCAGCTATGAGTCCCAGCGCAAACAAGAACCGCAGTTCGCCGCCGCTCCACTGGGTCACGTCCAGCGCGGGGGAAGTTTTCCTGCTGTTGTGTAACGCAGAGTTCACGGCGGATATATGACAAGAAACAACGCGTATCGCGAGCCACGCTGCTACAGCAATACAAAAAGGAGATACACAGATGGTAAAACCGTGGTTTATTTTACCATTTAGTTTTACTTAATTCTTCATTTAGAATGGTTCATTAGTCAAATGAAGTAAGGAAGTTTTTTTTTTACTGTATCAAGAGATTTAAAAATATTCTGTGGTCTTGAAATTTTAGTTTATTATTCATTTTCATCATGTTAAAAGAATAATCTTACCACTTTTTGTCTAATACAATTAAATAACTTTGTTGCCCCTAATTGAAGTTAAAATATACTTAAAAACTGACAGAAACAATTTTTTAATTCCCTTAAAAATTTAAGCAAATCACAAAACTGTTAATTTCTTAAATAATGTTAGTGAGTTATTACGCCTGGCTCAGTGCCGTATCGTTTTTAGGGGGGGGGGGGGGGTGTTAATTCTACAAATAGTTCTACTCTCACCTTGTATACTTAGAAAATCAAAACTAAATACGTTTCAGGGTCTGTGAATCACGGTCATCAACAAATATGTGGTCAGCTATTGAATCGTATTTATTTTAAAACCTTGAAAATAGTTAGACATTCTCGTGAATGTTTCATTGATGTTAATTTGAATTAATTCAATATTTTTGTTACTGTTAGTGCAATTTGTTTTATAAACAAACGTTTCGTATTATAGTGCTTAGCACACTCGCATATAAATCCTAAAAATGTTAGTGGATCGAATCCCACTTTCGGTAAGTGTGAAATTTAAAATATGTTTATCACTGTGGGCTATTTAAGGAAAACACAAATAGTTCTAATGGTAAAGTAATACATGGCGATTAAATTTTTAACTTTGTTCAGTATATTTACTGATAATATAGGATATATAATCTTACAAATTACTGAATTTTCGCATACATTCTTCGTGTAGTTCTGTTTAAAAGTAATCTCTGCTTATTTGTCACGTAAAAAAAAAAGGTGTTATTGCTCTATGGAAAATTTTCCATTACAATTGATGTAGTTTGCGTCCAGTTATTTCACAGCTAGAATATTTTCTTAACATATGTAAAGTTGTGAGGACTCCATAGACAGCTCCCTTCCTTCTATCCCCCCCTTTCCCATGGTTACTAATATGCCTAGCATTGTGGTGTGTAACCATAGGGCGGTGGTAGCCAACACACGGCCCGCGGGCCATTTTCGGCCCGACAATTCGAGAAGTGATCCGCCGCACTGCACAAGTACTCTACTCCACGGCTAAATAAATTTAAAACATAATTTACTTACAATATTCCAATTTGTAATTTACAATTTTTGAAATGCCACTGACGCTAGCCGTGATTTTTTCCGACACATTGATTGCCCAGTTGCTGTTAGCCCATTCACGTTCCATCGGGAGAGAAAAAAAAAATTAGAATTCCTTAAAATACGATACAAGTTAGAAGACTGGCCCGTTGTATGTTGTGATACTTGTGAGTAAAGGTTTGGTCACCCCTGCAGCAGGCCGTGCAGATAACCTCGCGGCTGACGGCACTCCGGTACGTCGCTCAGTGACTACGCTTTGAGCCGGTCAGCGCTCGTCCACACTCGGCCAGTGGTTCTGTGGCCTGGGGCCACAGTCTGGAACAGCTGCGGGCAGACTCGAGTATCTCCCGAGGCATACAGACACGGGAACAGCTGTCTGCCCCGTGCTATAGTCTGTCTCGTGTTAACTTGCCTCAGCTTCGATACGTCTCTAAAAATTAGTATTGATATATTACAGTTATCATTCTGCCTCCAGATGTTCCGTCAAAGTGGTTGTGAACTCCATGTTGTTCTCAAACAAACACCACGTGACGCTCTGCAAGTGACAGTTGAGAAATGGGTACCACTGGTTATTTTTTGGGAACTATTAAGCTAGAGACAAGTTACACGAGACAGACTGTACCAACTACATTGTTAGTTTGATGTGCCATTATTGAAGTGAAACCTTTTTGCTGAGGGGGCAACAATTTTCGAGCGTTACGAAAATGAGCTAGGTATGTGGTGAGGGAACCGGGAGAGGTGGGGAGTAGTAGGTACGTGGTGGGACGGCAGGGAAAGGTGGAAATGGCGTAGCATACTTGCACGCTTGCGCTCTTGTTATCTTGCGCACTTGCGCGCATGCGCACCTACACGTGCGCGGTTTTTCTTGGGGATGGCGCGTCGCGCTATCCCCACTCCGGGGCCGTTGGTGCGGTCGGTGATAGCTGGAGCAGCCTTGAGCGGGCTCCACGTGACGGCGTGCGGCTCAGGTTGAACCCCGCCATGCTGCAGGGATAGGCGGGTCGCGGCGGTAGGGACCCGCCTGCGCCTGACGCCACCCTGTCGTTAAGGAGTATTTGAACAGAGGGCAACACAACGGGGTTCGATCTTCTTGTTGTGTACCGCGCCACGGGCAATAATCGCAATAAAAATAATTATCTCGTGTACGTATTATTATTTTAATTACTTGTGAAAAATAAGTATTGAACAGTGTTATGTGAGTATTGGTTTAGCTGTGTAACTAAATACGTTTGCTGGTATAATGCTTTTTACGCTTTAGTTTGACATGGGTAATTATTTGTCACGAATTATTATTTAATTAACTGAAACACACACTCCATTATAGTTAAGAGCCCAGGAGCGTGTAAATGTATTAATTCAAACTAAGAGGCGTGAATTTTTTCCTCCATCGGAGTGTAGCTGTGGGTGACTGTGGCTCAACAAAGTAGCATTGAGCTGTTCGTATGCCATGTTATCACTTTCACATGCCAGAGGCCTACATCAGACTCCACGCGTTCATATGGACAATTATTTAAGCTGCATAAACTACCTAATCATCGGTAAGCTTCAGTTTAAAAATTATTTTAAATAAAATTTAGTTGTACTTGTTGCAAGTTTGTTTTAAGTGTATGATATAAAAGTTTAGTACATTTCACTCGTTTCAAGAATCTAAATTATTTATTCGCGTGGAAAAGAGTTATTTTATTTGAGATCATACCCGCATCCGTATTATCTAAAGCTAAATTATTCGAAATTATTATCTAAATTATTATCTCTTATTCTATAAAAAAAACAAATAAAATATATCTATCTATACCTAATTAGCAAGGAGTTTCACTTCTGTCGTACGTGGATGCCAATCATAAATTTTTTTTTAATATTTGCAATACACTGTTATGATCTCCCATCACTAGAGACATGCAAAATTCGCGTATTGATTTCGCGATAGGCTAGCATCAAAACAACTATACCGTCGTACCGCTTCTGCGATTGGCCCACATTTTATCCGGGGAACTGTGAGCCAATGGGAAACACTAAACCAAGAAAGTGCCGAATTACGGACAGCCTAGTTGAGACGTCTCACGCGTCAGTAGCCAATGAACAGGTGTCATTTCCGCGAGTATTAAAAAAACTGTGGAGTCTATCCTAGAGGTCAATGAATCCGCGAATTTTGCATGTCTCTACTCATCACTAGAGACCGGGAAAATTCGCGGGTTCAATGACCTTCAGGATAGACTCCAATATCATCTACACACTCGGACAAATGCCAACTGTTCAATGGCTGCTGACTTGTTAGTCGTCTCGACTGGGTGGCCTTTGATTCGACACTTCTATCAGCGAGGGTCTCTAATTGGCCCTCAGTCCTCCAGATTAACAGTGAACCAATGGCAGAAACAGCACTAAGGTATAATTATTTGAATTTTAGCATAACACGAAATGAATCCACGAATTTTTCAGGTCTCTACCCATCACATTCAGATTAATTTTATTTCCACCGTCAGTTATAGGTGCTTACTAACTTTCTTTGTTGTTTCGTTTATAAGATAATGCACTTTTTTTTTTTGCTTCCATCCTTTCCAGTTGGCAGCGAACGGAGAAAAGTAGTTTCACGACTTAACTTCGTGTTAATGAACCAACTGCACACAATAGTTCAACATGGCAAGCAATCTGGTTCAGTAATGAGTGGAAACAATTTTTTTCCTACCTAAAAAAAAATCACTTTTTGTATTTATGTTGATTCTTGTGTAACTTGATTTATAATCAATATCTGTATGTTGTATTGGCTTCGTAAGAATTTTTTTTTTAAATGTGAAACACTCATCAGTGTTTGTTTGTTGTTGCAGGTAAGCGCGCTTGCCCGGAGCTGTGTTAGCGGCGACCTCACCTCCGCGTGCGGCGAGGAATCTCAGCGGCAGAGTAGGCCGGGCGCACATTTGGGCGCATCTGCGCATCTGCACATCTGCCCATCGCAGACGAGCCAGCGCGCGCATTGAAGTGCAGTATTCGCATCAGTGCAGGCGCGGTAGGCATGACGAATGCACGATTGCTTTTATAATTGAGTTCTGGATAGGATTATGATTGAGGAGTGGACACTTTAAAACTACTGCTGTGTGATGATCTAAGAATACGAAAATTGGATTTTGGCGTAGCTAATATACGCTTTCCAAGTAGTATGGGCGAGGTGCATTTTACACGATCATGTGTGGCCTCAAAGGTTCCGTTTGAGAGACCGGGAAAATTCGCGGATTCATTTCGTAATACGCTGAAATTCAAATAATTATACATTCGTGCTGCTTCTGCTATTGGTTCACTGTTAATGCTGGAGCATTGTGGGCCAATTAAAGACACTCAATAATTTAGGTATCGAATCAAGAGTTACCCAGTAGAGACGCCTCACAAGTCTGCAGCCAATGAACAAGTGACGTTTCCCCGAGTATGTAGAGAATCGTGGAATTCATCCTGGAGGTCATTGAACCTGCGAATGTTTTCAGTCTGTATCTATTTGTTTCTCTGCCTTACTTTTCACTCCGAAACAAAGTTCTGAAACACCCAAATATCACTGCTTGCGAATGTACCCTCTGCAAACACATAACTAGGGGCATGTGTAGGTAGAGAACGGAAAAATTCGTGGAATGGTTTCGCGGTAGGCCAAAATTCAAATGCATATACCTGCAATCTGCTTTACCTATTGGCCCAGTGTTTATTTGAATGACTCCGGGCTAGTGAGGAACCCTCAACCAATAAACCAATAACGCAAACCAGTTGAGACGACTCACAAGTCAGCAGCCAATGAACTGTCGTTATTTTCCCGTTTATACATAAAACTGTGTAGTCTATCCTGAAGGTCATTGAAACTGCCGAATTTTTCCAGTCCATGTGTGTAGGGCCATGTACTTTTCGCAGAGAGACCAGCTGTGTGTTAAAACTTTATAGGTTTGTCTGTATTTCGTGTTTGGCTGGGTTTATTTCAGGTATATGTCTACTGTCAGCACACCAATCATAACCATCCGGTGCGGGGGGGGGGGGGGGGGGGGGGGAGCGGAAGACTGCCATATCGGAAATATACCATAATGGCAGTATTCCGCCTGGCCTCTTAGAAAAAGGCGGAAAAGTACCATAACGGAAATCTTCCATAAGTTAAAAGGACGATGCGGAATTCTACCAATTTCCTTATACACTCGAATGAGTACAGCTGCTTTACTCTCGAAGTAGTGTATAGAATACGTCGCTAGGTAGCACTGTTAACCCCCTAACTGTTTCTTAGGTTAACTTAAAAGGCTACAGATAGCACTTCTGATGGTTACTTTCTGTAGTTCCAGTCATAAATCAGCGCACTAATAGAAACAAATGTTTTAAAAAATGGGTTATAGGAAGCAGCACTGTATACTTATAGCCGCGATCTGTAAAAATAAAAATATGGTACTTTTCCTCGTGTTTTGACGGGGGAGGTGGGGCGACGGAAGACTGCCATACTGGAAGAATTCCGTCTGGGGGCGACAGAAAACTACCATAAGTTAAAGCGTGACAATACAGTCTTAATACTCGAACGACATGAGTAAATTATGTCTATTATCTTAAAAAGAATTTGAATAAATAAGAAACATACAAATTCTAGTTAATATTTTAACTCCAGGTCACTAGTTTAAATGAAATGCAATGTAGTGACCGAAAATCAGAATTCCCTGACAACCGACGGTTAAGTAAGTAAAATATTGCATTATATATATATATGTGTGTATATAAGAGATTTCAACCTATGTACTGACTCATCACGATGTCTCTGGAACCATAAGTCCTAGAGACTTGAAATTTCGTAGGAATATTCCTTTCGCCGAGTAGAGGTCAGCTAAGAACGAATTTTACGAAATTCCACCTGCAAGGGGGGTTGCGGGGGAGTTAATTTTAAAAAATCCATATTTTCAAACTTAAGATCTTATATGTATAAATTTGGCCGGAATATTCTTTTTGGCATTTTAAAATTCACCAAAAATGAATTTTATGAAATTCCACCCACAAAGGGCCACGTGGGGGCGTTCAAAAAAACTTTAAATCTATAGCTCCTACAAATGTTTAATTTGGCGAAATTATTATTTTTGTAATCTTGAGTTCAACTGAAAACGAATTTTACGAAATTCCATCCACGAAGGGGATTGCGGGGGCGTTATAATGAAAGTAAAAAAAATATATATTAATACAGTTCGGGCTATAATGAATAATAAAATAAATATGTAGGATTCTATTCGGGTTCAATTTAGATTACTGATGTTGACAGAAATATTCTTTTGTTATAGAAATTGAACAAGCGTTGTAAAAAACATAACCACACTTCTTTGTTTGTATATAAACTCATCAGCATTTGATTTCAATCAGCGTCTTACGTATTTGAAAAAAAAAAAATAAGAAGATTTTAGCTAACCTAGTATATTTTTTATAATTGTCACTACATTATAAATTAAAATTTATATCTTATCTAATATTTTTTCCTTATTCATAGCTTTTCATTGCTGAGAATAGAACAATTGAACTTGGAGTTCAGTTTTCGCACGTAGATGACGATGACATTTATTTTCTCTTCTTTTCAATTCTCGATTTTCGATTTATTACGTTCTTTGACTATTATTTAACCTCTGAATTTGCAAATCTCCAGTTAATAATTCATGCTGAACGAACAACGAATTTGTTCGTTTCCGAGGTTAGATGTTACTGCACGAACTGCACGTGTTAATGACACACGAAAATACAGTAAACTCGTGGAATAACATCATGTCAATGTTAAGAAGACTGCAAGTATCTGCTCTACCACTCTGGTTCTGGGGTAGAGCGCCTGCCTTGTGACTTGTAGGACCCGGGTTCGCGCCCCGGCTCCTCCAAGGCGGATTGCCCAGACAAAATGGTGGCATTTTCTCTGGTAGGAATACAATCCCTTGTAACAAGTCAGGCTCCCAAAGAAACGGTGGGTGGAACAGAAAAAAACCTTCCAGGTGGCTTCCAAATGGGGAGCCCGTTTCTTTTCTTGGGCTCCCCATGCGGTGGCCATTCCGGGGGTTTCTCCGGGGGAACGGAGTTTTGCAAAAATATTTTTTTTGGTTTGTAGCGTTTTAGTTTTTATTAACTGTAGCATTATCATTCCAACAAGTTATAAATAACGCTCGAACATTTAAAACATTAAAAAGACATTTACTTTTGTAAAAAAAAAAAAATATTTCATTTAAGTGTGCATCAGTCAGTGTGTGTTCAAGCATTTATGGGTTTATATTTTCTTGAAATATTATTGACGGTTAAAAACTAGTCAGAAACCTTTGTTTTGTAGAATTTTAGCAGTTTTTGACAAAACAATATTTATAGGCAGATGAATTTTATTCCTAAAAATATTATTTCTGTAAAACCACATAGTTTTCAATCAGGAATATCGTGTTAAACACACGCTATATGGTATATATGTTTTAATTATCTTACAAATAGACGCTCTGCAGTCAAATTTGCCAATGCAATTTCATGATATTAGGTGTTCCGCAAAGTAGTAGTTTATCTCAACTATTCTTTAATATTTAATAAATGATATTCCAACTGTAATCAGAATTGATCAAGAAAAGATGCTGATGAAAAAAAAATATAATTGGGAAATATGTTTGTACTATTCAGCAATATATTTCAGCTGTCCGTATCTGATTTTCAAGTTAACAAACGTCTCTGAATTACGATAGCATTTATTGTATAACCTTTAGTCAAAAAAACTAATTTAATTAATCAGAATTATCACATAGTAAGTAATGACATTAAACGTGGTGTCCTCTTTTAAGTCCTTCGAGTTATATTGGATCCCAAGCTTTTTTTCACCAACATGTAGATAATACTATTAGCAACACATGAAGATCTTTAGGTCTTATTAAATTTAAAACTTTCTCTGCATCAAAATATTTTAATTAGAAAAGAATTGAAAGTATGCAGAAAAAGTTCTTAAATTAATATTTAAAAATTTCAGGCATTGTCTATTTATTATACGTTCTATTTGTGATTCACTTTTTATTATGAACATTTTATTACCATTTTTGTTGTTTCAGACATAATGACTCGGTTTAATTAAGAATTCCAACTTGCAATTACAGAATTTGTGACACTTTTAAAACCATTAGTAACTATAATATGTGTAAAAAATTATAACTCCTTTTGAATAATCTACAAATATTCATTGGTAAAACTTTTGTAATCTACATATTTATTTTGTTTACACAATTTTGGTTTCGGTTTAAGATTTTTGTGAAAACCAAAGTAACCAATTGGTTAACTGAACTTTATCAATCTTTATCTATCTGTGTGTTGTTTCGTGTTTTGTCGCATTGATGTGTATCAGTGTATATCTTGTGTTAATGTGTTTTTGTTGTTATTTTATGCTTTAAATCGTTTATAGGTGCTGTAAGGCACAAAAACTGAATTTCAATTATATCTGACTGTTTTAATGAAGCAGGGTAATATGCTACGCATAGTAATTTTTTTTATTTTCTAATATAAAAAATAATTTATTTTATATACCTTATATATTATATATAGTTTATTTTTGAAAGACTGCAAGCCTGTGCAAACCCCATCAACATTCGAAATGTACGAGCCTATGTCTCTCCTATAGAGCATCCCACTCTTAGATTGCAGTGTGGAAGTAAATGGGCGCATTCTCTCTCTCTCTCTCTAACACACGCCGATTGCCGTTAGCACTGTCCTTGTTTCTTCGTGCGTTGTTGCCAAATATCAAACGAAATTTAAAATTTTAATTTTTGGACCAAGCTTTTTTTCATATTGTATAGAATCAAAATACGCATCAGGCAATGCTTATTTTGAATACTTAACAATATTTTAAGTGTCCGAAAAAATTAAAAAACATAACTTATTCGCTGCGAACTGTTTTGAAGTATTCCGATATGTTTCACATCAAAAAAAGAAAACCTACATGTGTATTTCATTCAGATTTTTTTTATTAGTAAATTAATGCCTTAGGACGCCACCGAACAAATGTTAAGACAAAAACTGTACAGGTTTCACTTAAATATTTTTTTTAATATATTGAAATGCATTTTCTCACAAACTGAAACATCAAAAAGTTGACCCGCGGAAAAAAATTTTTCTATTAAAGATAGATGGAGGACGAAAGCGAGAAAAATGTTCACAATGAATTGAATTAGTTTTTAAAAGCAGCCCCATCTCAATTGCTTCTACAGTTTCCGTGGAAATAGCTGTTAAAGATGTGTCTTATCAGTACAAGAGCGCGCGCTGCCGTCGTAAGAGAAAACAGGGTCGTGTGTTTAGATAAGTGGGGTCCTGTCCTACAAGCAATTTCAAATACATGGCTTCCTTAGTCAACAAAAAATATTATAATCGATTCTTGAACATAATATGTAAAATGTATGAAATAAATACGAAGGAATTCAATAGCGATCATGGTACAAAATTTTGAATTACTTTTCTATCCTTCTCAACACCAAGCATCTTATCAAACATTGTTTTAGACAAAGTTTTGGAAAATAACTATGATATTATTACAAACAATTTAAACAGATTTCATAAGGTGTCTACTAAGGCAGTTACGTTTTTTTGTCCGGTGAAAATTTTTTTCGAACCCATGCAGTTATGGCTGGTCGTATCAAAAATGTATTTAGAAAACATTTTTCGGCATTAGGTAATCCGAGTTATCATACGTTAAAACGGATTCGATATTATTCATATTATGGGAGTTGCGATTTTCCTGTTTTTCAAAAAATCTTCCCCATTTCGAACCAATTGTTCGGAATTTTCCCATAACTTACTCGACCGAGAATTTCCATTACTGTATTTTATTTATCATTTTGGACATGACTTGTCCAAAAATACGGCATTTATCGGGCCCATGAAAATGTGATATATATATATATATATATATATAAATCTCGTGTCACAATGTTTGTCCTCAATGGACTCCTAAACCACTTAACCGATTTCGATGAAAATTGGCATTTAGGTGTAATATTTTCCAACTTGAGAGATAGGATAGTTTTTATTTCGATTAATGGTCTTAATCTTATAATTTTAGAGTTTTCTAATGTGATGTATGTATGAGTTGGCAGAAAATCACCACGGCAACGGCTGTAGCATTGTTGATGCTTCATTCGTCTCCATGGCAACGACTATTTCATTGTTAGTGTAGTCCTCATCACTCATTAAATACAGACCACCAATTTTTATATATATACAGGTAAATAACTATACACTGGTAGAACAAAGTCGGTCGGGATTTGAAAGTGATATAAATTATTCAAATTAAGAAGACAATTACTAACTACATCTGATTTCTAAAAAGGTCCCCTTCACCAAGTCAACTGATTTCGATGAAAATGGGCATTTATGTGTAATGTTTTCCAACTTGAGAGATAGGGTAGTTTTTATTTCGATCAATGGTCTTAAAAATTTATTATTAATAATAAACTGATCATCAATGTTGATTGGTGTTTAAGCCCGGGAAACAGTGGGTACTTCGTCTCCATGACAACGTTGCGTGCTCGAGAGTCGGGAAACCATCGGTGCTATTCGTTTTTTCTTCGGTACATTACAAAGTATTGTATTAAATTTTTGTCAAAATTAATTAATTTTCATTTTATTTAATTTATTATAACTGTAAATAAGAGATTTGGTCTCATTTCCCCCTCCCCCCCCCCCCCCCAATTAATACAACCGTGCGAAGCCGGATCGGGCAGCTAGTATATATATATATGGGATTTTTAGAACAGAAAAGCAAACTATAAGAAATTTTCGTCTACTATAGGTAGTTTTTATTTGAAATTTACATAAAAGTGGTATTATTACAATTTTATATGTGTAATAGTATAAAATATTATAAATTACGATATGATTTCTTAAAATGCTTCTTGTTCGATCCAAATTACAAATACACGCATCTCCTGAAATTCGTAATGTGTTAGAGATTTGGCAACAGCGCGCGCCATAAGCCGTGTACTGCAATCTAAGTTTGGGACGGGCTATAGAGCGCCTGTGCTGCTTGCCCTGTGCCATCAAACTACACTACACAAAAATATTTCCCTCGAATTTTAGCATCTTAAAAACACATTTTGTAGACTTTAAATAATTTATTATATACATTAAAAACCTTAACACCTGAGTTTTTTGTGTTCAGTCACAGAAAAATCATTACATAAGAAAATCCTTAAATATTTGCGTTGAATTTGCACTTATTCCAGTGTGCAAATTTTACGAGTAAGGCTGTTTTCCTCATTCCGTAGAATGTATAAGAAATTTTGGCAGAATGGAATACTAGGTACCACATGTATTTTTTTTTTTTTTAATCGTAATAAGAATACAGTGCTACCTATATAACATTTTTGGATCTGGAGATGTGATGTTATTGCAACTATCACCGTCTGAAGCGCTATCTGTACCTTTAAAGTTAACCTGAGAAACTAGAGGGTTGACAGCGCTACCTACCGAGTATTCTATACACTACTTCGAGGACAATGCTGCTGTACTCATTCCATGGAGGGTGTAAGAAAATATGGCAGAATTCCGTCTCGTCCTTTGGACTTATGGCAGATTTCCGTTATGGTACATTTCCGTCTTTTTCGAAGAGGCCAGGCGGAATACTGCGATTATGGTAGTCTTCCGTCGCCCCGCCGTTGTGGAAGCAAACGCGTCCTGAATGGCCCGGCCAAACAGGACAAAGGCTTCTTTCTTTTGCAGGCGGCCGCCAAGCACAAGGAAACACTCGCTAGTGCCTTTCTGTGGCTAACCAGTTCTTTAATAAATTCAGAGAGAGCGTTAATACTTATAATTAAATATTAATTGACATATTTATGACTGAATTAAAAATATGAATATTACGATTGTGTGTGACCACCTGATTGCTTCTATAATAACTGGAGAAAATAAAATGAGCAGCTATAACATAGTTCATAATGCAAAGAAATGCCGTTTTTATAACGAATTTAAAAAAAAACCTTTTCAGCGTTCTGAAGTTGTGTGGAGGATCCTGACAATAAACAAGTCTTGAGGTGTTTGTTATTATTAATACTCTACTATGCGAGACTGATATTTATGTTGTACCTGCGTTAAAGTGAAAAAATAAATAAACCCGTTGAAATTAGATTTTTCAATAATTATTATTTTGTCACGCACTTCTTCATTTGTAAATTCGTAGCCGGCAGTGCAGTCGATCATTGCACGCGTCGAGTTCGGCAGTCTCTCAGATGCGTGGTCGTTGCGCTGCAAGCACGTGACTGCGTCCCGGCGCGCGCCCGGCCGAAAAGCCTAAGATGTACATCAAGTTCTGTCCCTGCCCGAACACGCTCGAATTTTCAACTTCGGCCAACCTCGTGATTTGTTTTATTTTTTCGCAGGAAAAATGAATTCAAATATTAAAAGTGGTCGGTTAGGTTAGCTACATTAAAACACTTTAAAACACCATGGACGGTTAGTTAGGATAGTATAGCTACATTAAAATAAACAGTGGGATATGAATATACATAAATAAACCCGAGGTTGGCCGAAGGTGAATATTCGGGCGTGTTCGGGCAGGGACAGAACTTGGTGTACATCTTAGGCTTCCCCGCCCGGCCACGTCACGTCCTTCACCTGCGCGTCGCGGCTCAATGTCGCGCGTTACGAATCTGCATACGGCCCGAGGTCAAGGTGGTTCGAGCGCTTGAATGTACACAGCAGCGCCTCGGCTGGACGGAGTCTCGCGCCTAACTTAAAAATATTATCATTACTATTATTATTATTTATGTTTTAACAATCTCCGCTCTCGGTACGCGACATTTGGTACGAGTAACTTCGTAAAATCAGAACGGAAGTCGACGAACGAAAGTGTGACGCAAAAGACGGCGAATGCCACGTCTATCAACATAAATCCGCACGTGGTCTATTTCGCAAAACGTTAGGGTACGTACCAAACGTATTGGTGCGCCAAATTAATCTTTACGATAGTGAAACTACCCTGGAGTAGTTGGTAAACTAAAATAGTTGTATGAAAATGTAATCTCAAGTTTTAAATTACCTGATAAAACTGGCATTACAATAATTATAATACATATTCGCATTCTAAATTCCGAGAGGCTTACCAGCATAGCGGCAGAGCGCTTGCTTGATATTCATATGGGGCGAGGTTCAAATCTCGTCACCGGTAATTTTTTTCTTGCCTTTTTAAATATTATACAATAATGTTTAATACGCTCGATATGGTTAGGGGGGTTTGTAGGAAGTATTTACAGACTTATTTCAGCAGTTCTGTGCTCTCAATGGACACAGTTTTTTGCATATGCACTGAAATTAAGTATAACATATAAAAACACTTGCGTCATACAAAGCGTACTAAGTTTTGTTTGTTTATGTATCCAAACTGAATTTGCAAGTGTGCTGGTTTACTTTTGGACACTGTTGTTGACACTACTGCCTAGATTATTCACCAGGTATATAATAAAGACACACAAAATGGTTTTAACTACAAGAGAGAGCACTTGGATTGTGCCCGCACAGATTTTGAGGAAGGTAACGGTGAGAGAAAGATAAGGAGGGGAAGGGGTAGGGGCAGACGGAACAAAACAACCCGAGGTAAGCCGCGCACGGTGGTTTGTTTCTCTGGAATGAAAACCCCTGCAGAACCTGCTAACTACTGCGTGGTCGTTCAGAGAGCTTTATTTATAGGAGTGCTTGTTTTTTGGAGGGAAAGAGGAATTTTTTTAACAAGTAATCGCTCTTAACATTTGAAATTAAAATTTTCCTAAACACGCACGCCAACATGAACAGAAAAATACCATGTTATTTATGTACACGTTCTAATGTATTATTGCGGTAAACGAATAACCATAATGAATATTCAGATGCGAGGATATAGCTGTAACGTATACATTGCGCTACAAGTTAAAGCTAGCATAGTAATAATGACAGTAATTTACATTGCTATCAGCTGGGTGCTTTCTCTGTTTTTTCTAACGTCCTGCAAAAAAAAAGTTAAAGTAATAGTCAAACAATCACTTTCATACCATTCAGACAAACGTTTACCTATCACTACACTTTTATAATTAGAGAAATTCGTGAAAATTTTTACTATATACATTATTTTTTAAATTAAGTTTTATTCTATTCGCCAACGCCCTTCTGAATAAATGGCCTTATTTTTAGCTTATTTGAACGCCATTAAAATTATAAGGTTTGAGTAACGTGTGGTAAATACTAATATATTTATTTAGTAGGGCTACTACGCACTTTTGTTTTGTCTAATGTAAATTTATTCGTAAACATTCTGCTGCTTAAGCGAGCCCTCGTTGCAATCAACTACCAATTTTATATTTTATATTTTTTTATCTTTCATTTTTGGCTATATTCCGACGTTTTTAACCCTGAAATCTATTCTGTATAATGTCTATCGAGCATGAAAATGCTACACTTTTCCACATACATTTAAAAAGTTACAAATTAAACTTTTTTCCGATTGTTGTTTTAAAATAATTATTCACAAATACTCGTCTATGAGAACAATTATATTATATAATTTTCTATATTTTAAATAAGCCTACAAATATTCGCTTTCAAAATAAAAATGTTTGTTTATAAATAATTACTTAAGAGTTTTTTTTTTAAATTTCACTTTCGAATGGAAGCGGAGAGAACTAAATCTGCAGTATATCTCATTTGACAGTTCAATTAAAACGTCTGTAGTATCGTGGTGGTTTTTTTGTGGAGGATGGGAGAAAGGTAACCCAGATTCAGTTGTGATTTTCATATCAGTGCTTTTCATATTTCATTTTATCTGTGTTGTGTTTATTTTTTTAATTTATATGTAGAGAATTACTTTTTTTTTTTTTACATTTGTGTTACCAAACGAAGTGTCAAAAACCAATCACTAGATTTTTATTTTCTTAAAATAGTGTTTTTTGGTTTTAAATATGATTTCAGTAAACGATTCAGTTTATTAGAGGGGTTATTTAACAAAATATTTCACAAAAACAAACTACATGTAAATTTATCGTTGTTGCAGTTTTAACCTTGTAGGATTGATTTCACCTACGATGTTGTTTTTTCCTCCCCAGACAGTAATGAAAATATATTTCAAAACCGCTACTGTATAGATTCTAAGTTTTTTGCGTTTCCTATCTGTGGAACGAAACAAGAGGGAAAAAATTTACTGAGAAAAATATCTTATTTAATTTATTCTGTAAGAACATAACGTATGTTAATATTGTGTCACAGAATAAGCAACAAAACTTAAAATGTTATTTCTGTGTAGCGAGAAGTTTACAAGAATTGCCATAACTCAAATAAATTACGCGTAAAAATACGTAACACGGCTAATGAGACTGAGCTTTACGTTAAGTATGAATTTTAATCAGATGATACTGCATCGTTGTAAAAATTATTAGTATTTTACGTATGTCATTAAAAATATTTTCTTCTGTTTTTATTTAGATTGTCTTTCATCCGCAACTTTGATACTTGCAGCTTCTGGGAAGATTAACGCCTTGCATGCACGTTTGTGGTGTTGCCTTTTGTCTTCACTGTTCTTTAAACTTGGTCAACTCCACACTCCATGCTCTCGTACCACGGTTAAGGAAATAAACAGATTGCAGACCAAATTAAACATTAAACTGACAATGTAATTCTTAAAAAAATTCAATAATCAAAATGGTTAAGAAACAAACAAATTAAAACTACAGTAAAAGATTTCGGGTAGAATATATTGAGATTACGAACTGTTACGATATATAGTATTTTGATCTATGGTTTTGTGTTTGCTTTGACAGTACACAGGTATTGCAACATTGACGACTCAGATTTATTTTACTCCACAATTAAATAAAATATTTATCAAACAAATGTCCACTAGTTTAAATGCCCGAAGTAAAAATAAAATTTTAAAATATATGTATTTAATTAATCAGTGAAACAATGTTTTTTTTTTTTTTTCATTTTTCACTGAAAAAAAAAAGTTTATTTAACGCACACGGTAATAAATTATTGAGTGTTTGCTGGCCCTTTGACGTATCTGATTCACACCGTGGCTTACAAGTCTCGCGAATCGTTAACCGCATGTTGGTTCGTGATCGTCGAGTGTCTCGGCGGTGTTTGTGATCAGGCCGTGCAGGGCGCCCTTGTGCGGCGGACAGTTCAATTACCGCGGCCAGACCCGGGGTGGGTCCGTCAGTGCGACCTGGCCCGGCTGCCCGGGGCTTCTCTGTGTGGCCTCGCCACCCTCCGCCGTCCACCAGGGATGCCAACTTGGGGGTGGAACCAAGATGTAAATGTTTTTTGACGTGACAATGTCTAATAAATCGATTAATGCCGGCTGCACGCACGAAAAAGGATTACTAATTGTCCCGTTACGTTCATTGTCCCGTTGCGCTCATTGTCCCGTTACGCTCATTGTCCCGTTACACTCATTGTCCCGTTATGCTTTGTCTCGTTACGCTCATTGTACGCTTGCGCCGCATCTATCTCTCTTCCACTCAATTGGAACAACCATCGATTTGACTTTTTTTAGGTGGTAAATTTATTTAGGGGTATTTTCTTTTTAGCGGGTAGGTACCTACATTATTTAAGAAATTTTTTTGAGGGCATGAAATTATAGTATATATCTCGAAGAAAAAAAAGTGAAAAAAGAACAGCAACACAAAGTGGCGTTGGTGGCTGAATTTCGCACTACGACCAACAACTTGCTGATCAAGAGAATTCCGTTTTTTTACTCTTACCGTTCAACGTTTTCACGTTGTCAGTTGTCACGTTGAGGTTGTGTCCGTTGGTGTATTTTGTTTGAAAGTGGGAGCCACGATGAGTGCGTGGTCATTAAATAGCATTTTATTGTACTTTTTTATTTAAACTTTTTTTAAAAAAAAGGTCACATGCAATGTATTAAAACTCATCCTGTGAGAGTCCAGTCGCCGATAATGTCCGCACGAATATCGAAAAGGAGTTAAGTTTAGTGTTGTCGAAACCTTTTTATACTCATTTGTATTCATATGGTCAGTAAAACGTATTTTACGATTAAGCAGTTTCTCACGACATATTCTATGTAAATAGTCCTTTAAAACAGTTTTCATAGAAGTAAAAAGGAGTGTCAGCCACGTAGATTACCAAAAATGCGCAATGATTTGGTGATAAGAGGTAAATTTTATTAGGGCTTCCCAACTGTAAGACCTCAAGAAACGTTTCTTTTACTTCCTGAGTTATAAAAGTTCCTTTTTTTATTTCTATTGTTTTTTTTATTTGGCTACTGATAAACTTAGTGTTTTCTGGGATCATTGTTTAGGTACAGAATCTTAAAATTATTTAGCTACTCAAGTCACGCCTTTATTTTTATTATTATTAAAAAAAATGTGATAGTATAACTTTTTACGTGGCAAATGTCTAGAAGTCGGCACGCCATATATGTATGTATATAGTTTTCAGTTTTAAACAAATGCGCTATAGTTAGATATCATCGCGAATGGATTTGAACGTTGACGCGGACATGTCACGCAGTGCTGGTGACCCGGTGGTGACAGCGCTATTTTCTCTGCTGTCGACGGTACATCATGGAAGTTTATAACAAATGAGGACGAGAGTGCAGAAATAAAAAATAAAATAAAAGTAGCCGCTGTGATGTATCTGAACTGCGTAACTGAGCTGGCTATTGCTCTGTCCACTACACATTCCCGTCACGTAGTTCCTTCTGTTGACACTCGACAGCAGCGCCATTCCCGCTTGGTTGCAGTATTTGGAGCTCCGCCGTCATTTGAAGCCAAGCTGCCAATGAAATTCCCCTTCATGTCTCTAAACCTGATACGCCAATCAAATATAGTATGTCCAGTTCTCGGTGTACGGCGCATTTGGTAGGAGTAATTCAGTGAATGGAACGTAAATGTGTAACCTCTGAGCTGCCATCTGTGGCGGATGGTGAGAAACCAAATTTCACAAAACCAAATGGAAACTTTATAATATCAACTATTTAGTGAATTTTAACAATATAGACTTTCTTTTAATAAAATTCTTTTTCAGAAATCAGCACCAATGTCGGTTTTTTTTTTCTTCAAGTCTTTTCCACCTTTATCGGAGCCGTTTCATTATATAGTTTAACATTTTGCTCTCCAAATCGAATGATTCGATAGTTGATTTAGCTGCTCCGGCAACGAATTCTAGCGGTGGGTGCGGAAACTAAGTGTGCTTCGTGTCAAGAAATGCAGTTGAAAACACAATTCGCGCGCGTGTGTATATATCGACCATCAAAACACGAAGTGGCGTATCTGTAAAATGCCAACTTTTCAGGAGAGCAAAAATAAGAAAAGCACCTATGTTTGAAGTGCTATACCGCACAATCCCAAACTAGAAAACCCTTCATTTAATTTTTTATATATATTTAAGATGTCTGACTTGGGTTACCTATAATTACTTTATTTATTACAAATTTATATTTTAAGATTTATAATAAAATATAAAAAATGTTGTAGTTACGCCACTTCGTGTTTTGTTGTTTTCATTCATTGCAGAGTTACGCCGCGAAATAAAACATTTAAATAATGAAAAATGTTGAAGTTTTATTACTTATAACAATACAAATCGTTTGTTAGTACAAACACTAAAGGTTATTAGGAAAGTATATCATATTAGCAGTAAATAACTCAATCACTCAGCATTAATTATTGGGCCTTCTTCACACAGTGTATTATTAAAAAAAATTTTTAATCGAGTAGCTTCACATAATATGTTATGGTTTTAAAAAAGTAGAGGTTTGAAAACTGCTTACATAAAAATTTTTACTATAGTGAAACTAACATGTATACATTGAAAAATCTACACTCTTAAACAAAAATTTCTAAACAACAAAAACTAGGCAAAATAATTATTATCAGAACTACAATATCCACTTAGTGATACTCAACTTTGTTGGTTTCATAAAATAAAAAATTTGTTTTAAAAAAAAGTAAAATAAAATAACCTGATGTCAATTTCAATAAAAACAGTACTGTTTAGCTTTAAAAACCATACAAAATGATAAAAAAACTTATCTTAACTAAATAATATTGATTGATAAAATATCAATAACAAAGAAGAAACACTAATAACGATATTCAAGTTTCATCTCTTCTAGACAACTATCTTTGAAAAGTTAATTAGGTAAGGACCTGTAATAGTTCTGAAACTCTGCAGCCCTTACAACGGGAGTAGGTCCTTTGCAAAGTGATATCAGATCCTTGAACTTTTCTTTTGTTATAGCCTGCGGTAGAACGTTGAGACGATCTAGGGGCATCTTCAGGTTCTTGTCAGCATCACGTTTTAAAGTAAATGACCTGTACGTTTCATCAAGATGGCTGTTCTTGAAAAAAACTGTTGTAGGATGGTCTTTCTTAAAAGCATACTCTACCATGTTAGGCCAATTTATGGGTTGTCCTTTTTCGTTATCCTCTCGAATGGTGAGAATGCGCAGTTCTTTGGAGAGTCTTTTAAAGTCCAAAAAGTCCCTTTTTTCCATTTGATGGACTATGTAAGGATGCGCCCTTCTGGCGAGTTTAATTATTGGTACCAGCTGGGAAGGAACAAACAGATCGCCTGCTTGATTTATGGCATGGCCAATCGCACTGTGAGCAGCATCACCTTCATTTTGACCATGGTAAGGTTCAAAAAATCTCAAACTAATTTCAGAAATGTTAGAGCTATTGAACAAAAAGTAAAGGAACATTGCAGGCAGAATACTATTTTTGTTCTGGCCAGAACAGCCATCAGCAAACAAAGTCACTTTTTTGCCTACGTTGTTTTTATCATGCTCCTTAAGCATGAGGAATATGCAAGAAGCAATTTCAGATGAACCTCTTTTACTTATTGACTCATTCCAAGTAAAACAATGACAGTCCTTGGTTCCCAAGTCGTATATTGTAAAGTTGTACACTGATAAGCGTCTTTTATAAAATACGGCGCTCTCGTTGGTTTTCGGAAAGAAGATTACTTGCTGAAGGTCAAATACTAAACAAACATTAGTTTTGTTTTCAATTGCTGCTGCTTTACACCTTTCCTTTATTGCTCTAACTTTTGTTTTTTCCGCAATGTGTTGGTCATACCTCTGTTTAATTCTGTCCTTTGTGTCTCCATCGCCTGTCTTGTAAGTCATACAGAGAGTACACATATCTTTTTTACGATGATGAAAACTTAAATTTAAACTTCTAAAAATAAGTCTGTATAACCCGATGCTGCCCTTGTTGGCGTTGGGATCTTCACTTTGGTAAAGGTTAAACATTTTTTTAATATTCAAATCATCATGTAGAAATTCTCTGGTTGTATTAGCCCTGCAGTAATGCGCTTCTACTCTTGGAAATCTGTTGATGTGATCGGTCATTCGCTTACGAATATCTGCATCTCTAGCTGCTAGGGTTTCCTGTCTTCCTCCACGCTTTTCTGGTTCTAAAACACCTGTCTCTGCTACTTTTCCAACAGCTGTTCTTGCTGTTCGTTCACTAATACTAAGAGTATTAAGAAAAAACTTTTTGCACACTGCTTCTTTTTCATTTTTTAATGTTAAAAAATACTGTTTTGACTGTGCTCTACGACTGTCGCCAACTGTAGTTTTGCGTTTTGTTGCCCCTGACACTATGTGTCTTGCAATGAACTCTCGTTGTAATTGAAGACTACCCATAGCATAGTACGACTTGAAAATATTTTGTCTGTCTTCATCTGTAAATTTACTACAAGACTTCTTGGTTTTCTCACAGAATCTACCAATGCAACGGTCTTTAATTTCTCTTGGAGCAACTAAATTGTAAGACTTTTCTTGTGTATAGCCGTGACCAGTGTTTCTCCTTTGTTTTCTTTCTTTCTGTCTATTTATTTTGTACCGTTTTTCTAAGGGAAATTCTCGTGCAGACCCTTCTGTAACAAAATCTTCTGGCTCTCTTGGCTCTTCGATGAGCGTTTCCAATTTTTCTAAATTATCTGTATGGTTTTTGCACTCATCACTTTCCTCAAAATGTCTAAAGCATAGTAACTCAAGACATCTCACACAAGCTGCAAAAATCTCTAAGTTACAACCGTTGGAAGTACATGTAGAATGCATGGGATCTGTATTATCAATATTATTCTTTTCTGCAAACTTAGGTTGGGGTTTCTTCTTTTTCTTCTTTGGAGATTTAGCAATGAATCTTTCATCGCTGCTATCAGTTAAAACAATATGGTCACATTCATTTTTTGACCAGTGGGATTTGCAAACAAGCAATCCACAACAACATGTTTGAACACCTACTAGTTTACATTTTTTTAATTCGCACAGTTCTGTAAAATCTGGATCCGCGTCGCTGTCATCGGGTTCACTACCAAAACAATTTAAGTCTACATTAGAGGCTATATCTGTATTTCCAAATGAAGTGTTGGGGTTGTGATCAGCTTCGGTATCTCTGTTATTGCTCTTAAGGCGGGAAAGAGGCACAAATTCGGCCAATGCCTGTTCGTCTTCATCAGACATGCTATCTGAATCACTGTTTTCTAACAATATTATTGTTCCAAAATAAAATGTTTTATTGTAAAGCATTTTAACTTTGGAGCCTTTTTTAAAAGCATTGCCCTTATCAACTGGAATTAAATCAGTTAATCTCACCACGTTCCGGGTGCCGTCAGTCCACTTCACTAAAGCGTCCATCTTCTTTTAGTCCACTTCTTACTTGCATGCAAACTCCAACGTCGATCTGTAAGATACAATAAGTAATGTATTATAAATATACAAAATTAAACTTGCAATGTATGTTGTAACGTCCACTTCAAAATAGCCTAGAGTTAATTTTACCTGCAGTAATAATTCACTAATAAACAGTTTATCAAACAATGCATTTAAAGGTGAACATAAGTGTTCTTGATGTACAAATTATATGCAGACTAATTTATTAACCCTTAACCACAGACATGAGGTCCCCGGGACCACACAGCGTTCTGACGCCCTCTGCCATCAGTAACCAGTAACCTCGTGGACACATGATCTTCAGTACCTTCCTACCATTCAGTCTTCTCTCTGCCGCCGGAGCGATAAGTGGTTATCTGACACCTGACTTCACGTCTGTGTTAGTGTCAGCATTATTTGCAGCGTGGGACCTCACGCCTGTATATACGCACAAAAGTTTCACGTCTGTGGTTAAGGGTTAGTTATGGTTGTAGGCCTAATAAGTAATATTTTAACCAAATGCTTACCTGGGCTCTACATCTAAAGCATGTGTTGTGATGGACAGACGAGCAGATAGTGGTGCAGATCAGTATATAGATAGTGCGGTATTGCGGTATCAGTCTTCCTTCCGGTGTTTTCCCTCTATTCCCATCTTTGTGCAACAAAACAATTAGGTTGCATTTTCCGACCGCCCCACATGTAGTTACGCCACTTCGTGTAAAACGAGAAATAGTCAACAATTTTTTTTTTCGGAAAACACGAACAGGCGTAAGTTAACTTAAGTCAGTACGTGTTTTGCTGAATAGTCTCCAAAACACTTACGACGAAATGAAAAAGCATTATATCTTCAAAACCATTGGGAATTAAGTTACGCCACTTCGTGACATGATAGACCACGTAAAGATATGTCTGTAGCCAGTATATCTCAACATCGGCATTTTTGCAGTTACGCCACTTCGTGTTTTGATGGTCGATATAGGTGTGTATATTATCACGCTCGGCGTCATTTCAAAGAATTCTACATTAAATTTCGTGTCCGAGCTTCGTATTATAAGTGTATTTGCAACATGAGAACACATGAATTTTCTCGTTACCGAAGTGAGATGGTACACATCATTGGCGAGTACTGAAAGACTTCCCAACATTCTCCCCTCCCCCATAATTTTTTTTTTGTTTTCTCGTTTACTGAGGATGCCACGTATTTTTTTGGTTTCTTTTTTTTAATCAATCTGGGCCGTAGCTACGACCTGGCTACGTGGTTAATGTAATATATGTTATGATGAAACACTGCACATTATTTAACTATACTGCGCGGGTTTGTTTACGCTACTTATATCGGAACAACTCAACAAAATCGCAAAAGAAAACAGGACCATAAAACTAATGCCCTGCGCACAGAAAAATGGCTGAACATGAAAAATAAAATGTTTTACCATTTTTAGAGAGGCAGGTATTTTTCGCGCAAAAAATGTGTACGCACGTTAGACTGCAGGTGGTTTCTTCCTTGTAATTGGTGACTGTCCGCAAGAGAAGCCAATGCCCAATTTGGGCGCTCAGGACGCGTTTCCTTACGCATTAAATTACTGTGATTGGTGTTCTAACAGTAGACATGTAGCTGAAAGAAAATAACCCTATCACTACAATTCGACGATGCTACAGTGTTTTGATTTTCAGCCAGTCTCGAAATAGTTTTTGCGGAAAATACTTGCCCCTGACCATTTAACAACTCAATTGAAATAGTAATAGACAAAAAATCTTCAAAATATGGGACAGACATTCTTGTCAGCTTCAGTTCCGTTCATTATAACAACACGAGAAATAAGAACGGTTTCAGGTACTCCAATTTCATGCATCTATCTACTAGCGTTCTTTCACCTACATGAAATGAACTAACGGGAAAGTCATACATTTATTCACTTTCACGTTCCTACTGCAAATATATATATATTTAACTCAAGATAACATTAAATTTTTGTTAATGTATTTTTTATGTTATTTAAATTGAATCGTAATAGTACCTACGTAACTGTCATAATATTTAATATTTTAGTATTTGGTTGTTTTTTTTTATGTAGTGATGTATTCAAAGTGCAAATATTTTCTCACGTTCCAATTATTGAAAAACAGCCAAGGATGCACCGTAAGAAAATTTTTTGCAAGGAAAAGCTTTGAAAATTCAGTTGCCAATAATATCACTTGTTAAAACTGCAAGGCAAGAGCTAGGTAAAATTACAAATGGTACAAAGCTCTGCCTTGCAGTTTTTCAAGTGATAAGGTTGTCAACTGAGTCTCCAAGGACTTTCCTTGTAAACGTGTGTGTGAAGTGTATTTGGCCATGTGAAAATAAATTTGAAGAATCGCTTTTCAATTTATTTGACTTGGAATTCTTGCCGAGTTTAATGTTAAAAATTAAAAAAAGTATGTTATTCGTTGACAGTGTGCGTGTGTTCATTCTGAGCCCCCTGTTTTTGCGTCGCTGTGCCTGTTGGTGATTGCGTCAGCGGGGGATACGGGGGAGGCTGGCACACGCGACACGAGCCCCTGCCGCGAGCTCCAGACCTGGGTATGCACCGCGGCGCGGGGCGACTGCAGCCGGGTGGTCATTACCTGGCCTCCGCCGCGGCGGAGCGACCAGCGCGGGCGATGTGTGCGCTTCAGTAAATCACAACCGCCTGCCACGCGCCGGCCGGCGTGGCGTCGCTTTTTTTAAATTTTGTTCTTTCTTTTTGCACGCGCCATTTGAATTAACGAAGCGCGGGAGGGGGGGGGGGGGAAAGGCATTCCTCTCCAACGCGCACAACGCATATGGCGTCTACTGTAAATATATATATGTGTGTGTGTGTGTGTGTGTGTGTGTGTGCGATTCTTTCAGCAAGTTCATGTGTTCTCATGCTGCAAATACGCTTATGATACGAAACTCGTACACTCGAAATTTAACGTAGAATTCTTTAAAAATAATGCCGAGAGTAATAAACGTACGGAAATTGTGTTTTCAAGTACTTACATTTCTGGACCCGAATAACACATAGTTTCCTCACCCGCCGCTAGAATTCGCTGCCGGAGCAGCTACGTCGACTATTTATTAGCAGACAGACATTTTTTAAACTATGTGCAATGAACAAACTTCGATTAAAGCGAAAAAGACTTGAAAAAATACTAAACTCCTGCTTTGGACCTAATTTTCGACAAGGAATTTTAATAAAACACTTCTCGTATTGTTAAAATTCACTAAACAGTTAAAGGGGTGTGCCTACCATTTCAGGTCAAGATTTTATATTTACAGTAATTACTAGAGACCTGCAAAATTCGCGGTTTCGATGGACTTCAGGATAGACTGCACATACCCCTGTACACTCGGGCAAATAACGCAAGTTCATTGGCTGCCGACTTGTAAGTCGTCTCAGCTGGTTTGTCTGTGATTCGATCCTTCTTTGGTTGAGGGTTTATAACTGGTTGAGATTCGTCCAGATGAACAGTAAGCCGATAGAAAAATTATCTAAGAGGTATATGTGTTTGAATTCTAGCCTATCACCGAATGAATCCGCGAATGTTGCAGGTCTCTAGTAATTACAGATAAACTTGTAGATTTTTTCAATTGTTTAACTTTCACGAAATGAAACATATATACAGCGCATACGTTTTGCATACTTAGCTGCCAAAGTTACTTTTTTAACGTTTTTGGGTGTTACAAATAAGGAGAATTTAATTTTTTTGCAGAACTGAAACTTTTTAGGTTTAACTGCAATGCCACTGGCTACTTCAAGAAATGGTTTGAATTTCTTTCAGAAAATATTAAATAATTTTACCTGGCATTTCAATATTCTCAAATTTGTTACGATTTTTACAGCCAAGAAACAATTGTATGGGGCTGTTAAAGTTGAATTATTTAGGCCATGGATTTTATAAATATTCCAATGGGCAATCTCTGATTTATTTAATGTAACGTTTTGTAACTGCCTACTTTTTTTGTGGGACAGCTCCTCTCGAGAAGTCTTCCTGGAGTCGCCCTTGATCACGCATGTTCTGTATTGCAGCACGTGTTTCGTCGTTGGTTGAGTTAAGAGTGGCAAAAACCTCTTTCGCCGATCAGAGCCAGTAAGAAACAAAATGTTGCTATTGCGGACAGAGTGTTTCGAAGCCTATCAAGCAGTCAGATTTCCCCGCCTTTAATCACTTTATCCAATGATGATTTAAGGGCATGTACAGATACATGTCTTATGTTAAAACACCAACGCGTGTTGAGTGGCTCGGTCAAATAAGGCAATGGCTTCTCTCGCAGACGGCCGCCAATCACAAGGAAAATACCTTTGGCGCTGGCATACTGTATCGCAGTCTAAAAGTCGTTCAGATATTTTTCGCGAAAAATGCCTGCCCTAATAATGATTTATCCCCATTAGCAATAACTGTAAGTGCAGTCTCTTACGATCTGATGATCACTGAGTTACAGCTTATTATTTGTATATCCCACAGCAGTGTGTTAGAAAATGTAAAATATAAAATATTTTACTCGTAGCATTTCAATACAATAATTTTGGCAATTTGATTCCAAAGAAATTCCTTGGAAAACGCGCAAACACACACATACACACACACGCGCGCGCGCACACACACACACACACAAACACACACACACACACACACACACATATATATATATATATATATATATATATGGCGAGACCTCAGGGTGTTGTATAACCGAGCACGACAAATTAATGACTGCGCCCCATACGTTTTTTTTTGTTTTTCGTTTTTTTTTTCCCAGTGTGGGAACTAACTGCAAACGGTCCGCCTTTTTTTATCTCTCTCTCTCGCACGACAAAACTCGGTTGTGAGAGTCTCATGTTCACGAGCCGTTAATGGCTAACGAACGAAATATTTCCACAGTGTTCGTTTCCCCTCCCTCCTCCTGTTTCGGAACGTGATGTGTGATTCTGAGTTACGAACACGTGACAGCGAAACAACGTGAGACAAAGGCGGCCGACATGTGTCCGTCTGCACTGCTGTCTCGAAGCTACACCGACAATTCTTAGTTCAAAAATATACAGTATGCATTTGCTGGGTTTTGCTTAGACCGGTGCCGCGCTAGCTACAATGTAATTTTGATTGTGTATATGGAAAATATATATTCATGGAAAATTACAGGTATTTGTAAATTTGTACATTTACACGAAAACAACTGTAGCACCAAAAAAACAGTTTTCGCGGTAATACTGGGTTCCGATTCTTACCCGGGCATTTATGCTTTGAGATATCCCAGTACCTCCAATAGTTAGTTATTTGTAAATCGGTCCCTGAATAGCTTTACAGTATTAACTGCGCACGTTAATAAGCATAATAAAACAAAATAAAGTCATGGTTTACAAAAAAATATGGTTGAAGGAAGCATCAATTAAAATATAAAATTATGCTCCAATTTTCGTAAGAAATACTCATTACTATCTCAAAAAAAGGTACATATGCAAAAATAACCATAGCCATGTTTTGTAAAAAATTACAATATTTTTTTTTTTAGCATTACAAATTATTTCTTGGCAACTAGTTTACAAATGAATCTTTCGTAAAAGTACAGAAAATTATTATTTTTTGTGCGTATGCGTTTCTGCCGTTTCGGCTAACACAGATGCGGTCTGTCATCTAGCTGACAAAAACAATATTTCGGGTCCAATATGGCGGCCGTAACGTCATAATCCAAGATGGCGGAAGTTATATAATTAAAATTTTAAGTAATTAATATTTTTAAAAATTATAATTTTTTTCCGTTAAAATCGGATGATATTTACTTTTTTTCAAGATGGTGGGCGTAACGAAAAGTGCAACGATGACGCTTGAGGTCTAGGTCCTGATATCAGCGGCTTAGGGCGGCTTGCGTTTACGAGTATTAAGCCGCTTTTAAGAATATTCAAGCTGTTGGCATATTTCATGAATTAAATGGAAAATTTTTCTTAAAAATGGAAATTTTTCCTTCGGAACAGATAAATTACTACGGATTTTGAGTCATTTTTTTAGGAATTTTGATGAAATTTGACACCAAAATGGCCGCCGTGACGTCAGAGAACGGTCTGTACATCCGGTACCTCCGTCAGAAGCCAGCACCTCAGCCAAGAGCCATTGCTCGGACATACATTTAGATACTACTGACGCTATAATACGTTATTACACAAATATTAAATATTTAGACCTGCATATATTAATTTTTGTTGGTTTAAGAAACGATGAAATCGATGTATGATGCAGTTCTCACTGAAATAGTTTTTGATTCCAAGAAAAAATTTTACATCACTTTCCAGAAATTAAGCGCAAAATGAGTTCTCAATATGATATTCCGTTGTAACTTGAAAGTTCACACAGATAGCAGGGCTGCGACCGCTTCTCACATAGGCGATGACGTGCTTAGACGTGGTCTTCCTCGCACGTTTAACGTCAATTTAAATTTGAACCAACTCTTAATCAGAAGAACGAACTTTTTTCCCATATTTTTTTTTCTTCTGTCGACGGGTATTGTTTCACTTCACTATACATGAGAAAATGCTAAACATTAAAATCTAAAAAAAAAAAAATCAATTAAGTGATAACACGTATAGTCGAAACCCTAAATGAAATACCAACTAGGTTACGTAACATACCATGCACTCACTAAGTCGTGCGGGTAGAAAGATAAGGCAAAAACCGGGAGCTATTCACAACCGAGCTTAGACACGTTCTCAGCAGTCGCAATCGAAACGCCAAATTACTGGAATGTAAAAGTGGAACACTTAAAGTAATTATTACGTGCGTTGGAAATAGTTTGATTTTGTTTAACGGACTCATTAAAAAGATTAATAGAAGGCGCTAAAAACTATTTCTAGAGCCAGATGATTAACGTTGCGGTGATAGTACGTTTTCATTTTTATTTCTATTGACGGCGCATTTAGCAAGGGCTTACAGGGCTGCGATAAAGCTTTATATTACATACAGTAATATTCATTTCTTAACGTAATTTTTCCTTGATAGTCAATCGCGAACACAATTTATTTAAATAAATATGACCTACTAAGTTCTTAAAAACTTAAACATTACTTCGAAAACTAGTCATAATGTAAAATAACATATAAGTATATAAACGTAACATACTTTTCTCTCCAAACCCCCCCCCCCCCCCAAAAAAAAAACTATTATACACCTTACGCTATTCTCATTTGAAGAAATAATCATTATAAGGTAAGGGACAACTTTGTACCCTTACTTACTGAATCACCAGCAATTTGGTTCACACTTTTATTCGAGGCGTGCTTTTGAAGAAAGTGCCGTTTTGAATTTAGGCCGCTGCAGCGCTGCGGACGGCATCAGCGCACGCGGGCTGTGCCCCTACATCTGTTGGACAGCCACAGACGCCACTACGCAAACATTCGATCGTTTTTAACGTCTGTTTGTTTGTATTTAAAATGCCTCCGTCGACTGAGAATCGCGCCGACTGTGAAATACGCGCTGTGATTCGTTTTCTTAGTGATAAAGGCGTGAAAGCTGCTGAAGTTCATCGTCAAATCAGTTAAGTGTATGGAGAAAACATCATGACCAGTGGAATGGTACGGAAATGGGTTGGAGCTTTAAAAGATGGCCGCACGAATATTCGTTATGAACTAAGTGGGCGATCTTCTGTCATTACTGAAGGTTTTGTGCTGAAAGTTGTCGAAAAAGTGAAGAGAACAGACTTTTTTTTTTGTACGTTTTCGTCATTATCTGAATGTTTTCTCCATACACTTCACTTTCTGACGATGAATTTTATCCGCTGTCACGTCTTTGGCACCAAGAAAACAATCACATCGCATATTTCACAGTCGGCGGGATGCTCAATCGGCGGAGGCATAATGGCGCCTGTGGGTGGCCAACAGATGGAGGTATGCAGCCCGCATGCGCAGAATGCCGACCGCAGATGCAGCGGCCGAATTACAAAACGGCGCGTACTTAAGAAACACGCCTCGTACATTGCACGTCTCAAAAGTGTTTAATTTTACGTACTGGCCCGTGTGCGCAATTCGCTTTCAGGTCTGCATGCGGGCTAGTCATAAATACTTTTTTTTTGTTCGCTAGGGCAATTTTCTGAAGCTTTGTTGACTCGTTTCCCAGGTCTTCCCCGGACACAAACTGATTATACACATACATGCGCGCTGTTCCCAGCTGTGCATCGATTGACATTACCGTGTTGTGAAAGGGGGAAAAAAAGGGGGAATTGGCTCGCAGGGTTCGGGTGGTGGTTGTGGTGTGGGAGAAAAAAAATGGAGGGGGGGGGGGGGGAGGGAAATTGGTTGTGTCCTCACTTTTCACTGTACCGATAAAAACCAACCCTTGTTATATAGATTGGCTTTGTCCCTTTTTGTCGCTAACGTGCAGGCGGAAGTGACAATTTTCGGGTAGCGACCTTGGCATCGAACACACGGGGAACACGAAAACTCCAAGCAATTTCATGTTGATTGTTTTCTCGTTCATGTTGTGGTAAATGCAGGTAGGTGCGTGTTTTTTATTCGTGTGTCCAAAACACTGTTTCATGAAAAGCCAGTAAAACCTACCGCAACTTTGTTACTGAACTTATCGCTGTTTTAGGAAATAACCTTACCTATTAATTAAACCTTACGTTGTTAGTCGGGAAGTAGACAGCACGTTCGGCTTAATGACTGATCTAGCAATTTCAGTGTAAAACGTGGTGTTTACTTATTGTAAGCATAGCTGAGAGCTAGAATCATTTTGGTGCTTAACATTCTTACTGAGTTGCGTTCCGTGAAAATGTTTTGATCGTTCACAGTGACACATGGAAAATGTTAATTACAAAAAAAAATATTTCAATACAATTTTAATAAAAAAATGTAATTTAAAAAACGCACTTACGTCATGGAACTCGGAGTCTTCGGTTCGAACCCAGTGAGGACAAAATTAAAATGACGACGGATCCTTACTCCACGGAGGCGACCGACAGACTAATCTCCCACCACTAAAACCAATGCATGGATATATTTAGGCATATAGTATGATGTCACATCCGCCATCTTGTTTTCGTCTGCTGGAGTCCACCATACGGTATTATGACATTACACCCACAATCATTTTTTGTCTGCTGGAAGCCACCATCTTGGATATGACGTCACGTCCGCCATCTTGTTTTAGTTTGCTTGGATTATGAAATCACACCAATCATGTTTTCGTCTGCTGGAGACCACCATATTGGATATGGCATCACGTCCGCCATATAGTTTTCTTTTGCTAGAGGCAGCCATCATTATTTTCAGTACTTGCTACCAGAAACACTAGTGTGACGAAATACACACATCGTCTGCTAGACAGTGCTGCCGCTATCTTGTTTTCAGTACTCGATACAAGGAGCACTAGTGTCATTTAACACACGCATCGTCTGCCAGAGTACACTGCCGCCATATTAGTTTAATTTTCATCCTCTAGAGTGCATTAGTATTTATTGCCAAGGCGCTGCCATCTTGTCAGTCGTCGTGGCAGCCATCTTGGAAATTCGTAATAATTCACCTAGAAATTCGAGAAAAAATAAACAACCAAAATTCATTAAAAATCACTCATTAATATACTGATGTATTCGATAGGTGCTTGTCCTTTGTTCGATACTTGATCGATACAAAAAATGTAAAAAATGTAATAAATATTACTTTTAATAAATATGGTGCAATTCTACAAGAAGGTTAAATTCCTCTGATACTAGTCTCCAGTAATTACATATTGTAATTCTGTAATTATTCACCTAGAAATTCGGGAAAAATTCCAAACATCTTCAAAATATTCTTTTATTTATTTTCTGATTGATTCGATCCATTACTGGCCTTGGTTCGATCAATGCAAAATAGAATTTAATTAAATATCACGTCAATTTACCAGTTTTCCTACATAGTATTTTTCTTCTCGACAGAGTTTTTTTCGCGATACTGTATTTAACAGACTGCTTCACAGAGAGTATTCACTGTCTTGAATGCGCACTTCTTCGTTTTGTTCTCTAACGGATATGGTTTGCCAAATGCACAGTCCAGCCACAAGTTATATTTTAAAGATCTGTTCGTTGGTAATTTTCAGACAAAATTTATCCACGCATCAGCACCCGTAGCCGGACATACATTTATTTATATACTACACGCGTGCGTTACGATTCAGTAATTGTGTTTGTTCATATGAATGCTTTTTAAAAATTAAATTATTTGACACCTATCGATTACTGCGTCTTAAAATTAAATAAATTCAAGTTTTAATGATCGCTTGAAAGATAGCTGACTACTACTAATATAAACTAAACAAAAATTACGCAACATTAATCGTTGGTTTATGCAACTCTTGAAAATTATCTCGCAAATAAAATAGGTAAAATCAAGTGTTTTTTCGTGCCATTGAGCAATTCTTTATTGTTGGTAGAACAAAAAAACTCTTAAAGTGAACATAATAGCACTGCTGGGCACTTTTCAAAGTTAAGTTATATTCGCAGGAAGAAGAAAAATTAAAAAAAAAAGCCAATAAGTGAGAAAACGCAATTAAAAAGTATTTCCTTGTTAGGCGCCAGTTGAGCTCCTTTCTTTTTTACTGAATGGTGTAGCAGGCGCGGTTTGCTCCTGTCTCTCTCTCTCTGTCTCTCTCTCTCACTCTCTTTGTCTGTCTCTCTCCCCCCTCCAAATCCTCCTCTAACAGATTAATTAAAAATTGAAATTTTTTTCAAACTGTCGAACAGATTGCTTTCCAAAATGAAATTCTTTATAAAGGAGTATTCTGGGTTAATTTTGTCATTTGTCGTTGAATTTTTTCTTGTTTTTTTATTTATTATTTTATCATCAAACATGAACCATCCATAAAACCGGTTCCGTTTGATAAGCCACCGCTTTCTTTTAAAAACGACAATAAAAAAATGCAATAGAAAATATTGTAAAAGGTTTTTATTTTATTTATAAATGCTGCAAAATATTGAAGAGCTTTAAAATTGAATTGGAGTAACCTTCGAACAGGACATTTCCTTTTTGAACTTTTTTTTTTCTTTTCAAAAGTTATTAATTCATTGTTTCAAAATAAAGTTCTGTGACCAGTACTAGGATGAGAATAACTTACTCGTTTGCACTCTGTTATGTCACCAGGTATTTTATCTTAGAGGTGGAGTTTACTCGTCGGATCACGAGAGAGAAAAAAAGAAATGATTGGAATGTAGGGAAAGGTCGTTTCCACCTCAAAACGTTTATAGCTGAACAGTGATGTTGGCTACTAAATACAGTTTCAGAGCGTACTTGGATGCTATAAACTGGTGAAGTAAAATATCAGTGAATGGATAAGATCCTCAGACTCGTGTGGCCATCACGTGAACGTTGGATTTTGTAGCCAAGCCGCTTCTATACTGTACATAAGACGCAAATTATTCAGGTTTCGACTGTCATTGCCGTCGCTATCTTTAGGGCAGCAGCAAGTCTTGCGTTTGGCGGAAAGTTCGGTAGCAATTCCGGTAAAACTGTGCAGTGCAGCTTTGCACCAGGTTTCGAGACGAGAGTTAGGAAGCTTGTATTGCTGCATGCCGGACAAATTATTTCGAAAAATAGACATTACAATCTTATAAAAGATACTGTTTTTTTTAGTTTTCATTGACAATTCGGTAAATTCCCGGGGTAGCATATTTTTTAAGGAAAAATATACCCTAATTTTAAAATTTTGTTCCAACTAAACTTACGAGTACAATCCAGGAGGGAGATATTGAGAGTTGGAGATATTTTCAGCGAGGGATAAAGAGAGAAATGTAGAGATAATAATGTTCCGATCGCGCTTGGCTGCAGTGCTTGGCATCGCCGCGCTCGTACGGCCTGTCTGCGCCCCCTTCCACCTGCATCCTCTCCCTGGTATCTCGTGCCATACTATCTCGCAACATCCTGACCGTCGCAGCGCGCACCTGCCTCAGATCGAGTTACTTAAAAGAGGCCGCACTGCGGAATAAAAGGACTCAGACACGTTTATCGGCGTTCTTTGAGCAGCCACCGCGTCCTTCGAGGACTCACGACGCGTTTCTGGGCATTTCGACGGCGAAGGTCGCGCGATATCTCGGAGACATGCCCGATTGTTCTGGACGGGAACCCAAGGGCTATATAAGGTGGTTGAGTCTGAGTCAGTCAGTCAGTCGGTGACTGAGTGAGTTCTCCCGCGGCGGAGTTTCCGGGCGATAGTGCCGCGGGTGCGGCAGAGTGGCGAAGTCCTTGGACGAAGGTTCCAGGGCAGGGAGTGAGAGAGCTCAGTGGAGTCGGGAGTTTTCCCGCGGTGGAGTTTCCGGGCGATAGAGTCGCGGGCGCGGCGGAGTCCCGAGTGAAGTTGCGAGCGAGGAGTCGGGTGGATCCTCGGCGAAGGCAAGTGTCGTCGGCGGCGGTGGAGTGCGGCGACGCAGTCCCGCGGCGGAGACCCACGAGGGGTGCTGCGGCGAGAGTTGCGCCAGAGGTGCGGCCCAGCGAGGTGTGTGTAACGAGTGACTGGGGAATAGACATTTCTTTAAGTGTAGTTAATTATTTTCCATCTCAGAAGATTAATTGTTAGTGACAAGTAGTGGTAATAAATAAAACTGTGTGTGTGTAATAAAAATCTTTAATTGGGCTATCCTTTACGAACCCGCAGGTAAATCGTAACAATATGTAGTGAAAGATGTAGCGATAGTTGAAGTTAGAGAGATAACAAATATAGATGTAGAGATAAATTAATAGAGATATATGAAGATGGAAGATGTGTAGAGAGAGAAATGTTGGCAGATGAGGGATATATATATATTTATATATATATTTATATATTTATATATATATATATATATATATAGAGAGAGAGAGAGAGAGAGAGAGAGAGAGAGACATTGCGATATGTAAGTAGAGATATTTAAAGAGAGATAGGTATGTAGAAAGAGAGAAAACTTTTTTTTTAAATTTTGCTCCACGCACACTTTTTCCAAACATTTGAGCGCTCCTATGCCAAAATAACTTTTGGGTTCGTCTTCCCCTCTGCCGTAACGTCCAGAAGTTTAGCGGATTCTTAACAGACTTCTTGCAAGCGTAAAAAAAAAAAAAAATGTGTCTGGAGAAAAAAGGATGGAGTTCGAGAAGTGCTCGTACGGGGAGAGAGTTTTGTTCCTCACACGTCCGATAGTTGTCGTGGAAGCTTTCCGGAGGGTCCGGAAGAAGTTGAGGTGCGCGGCCGAACCCTTAGCCTTGTCGAGTAATGGCTGAGGAGGGAGGGGGGGGGGGGGGGGTGGTAGTGCCCCCGAGTAGTGGGCGCCGCGGGAAATCTCTTCCGGCTGCAGGGGAGAGCTGGTAGTTTATCAAGTTCGCCGGGCGGAGTTGCCATGGGAACTCGGCCAAATGAACACCCTCCCCCCCCCCCTGCCCGCCCCAGCGACCCTCTCCAGCGCCACCACAACGCTCCCCTTCTAAACGACTCCCGTCAGATTCCCGCTCGGCGGGCGCAGAAAGGAATTGCTCCGTGTTCCGTCTTGCGCGGCGAAGCGCGCTGACCGCTCCATAACTCCCTCCTCCTCATCCTCCCTTCACTCGCCCTGTTAGCTGGGCGGGCTCCCGGCTAGTTGGCTTTTGTGGCGTTGTGGGCTTGCATATTAATCCCGTGGACCTCCCGCCCCCTCTCTCGGCTCCAGTCCCCGGGACGTAATGGCAAAACATCTATTTTGATTCCCCATTAATCTGCGCCCTGAGCGGCGCGGCCCCCGACAATAGAGCGACTGTGGCTGGCGTTCCCCGAAGACCCCCGCCGCCCCCGCCGCCCCCACGGGAGGTTATCAGCCGCGGGCACGACAGCGAGTCACGAGGCGTGCAGATGCCTGCCATCAGGGTCTGGTGTTTCCAACCATCTTCGCCTACAAATTTAGATATTATAGTAATACTGCTTTAGGCGCGTTATGAGAAAAAAATTACGTGATAAAAGTTTTACGATGCGCGCGCAGCATGCCAAAAAAAAATTGACAGGATGAAGAAGAAAAAAAAGCTTCGTGCAAATAAAATTCATACGTGTGCTATTAAATCATATACTTGAGTATTTGATATTGAATACGGGTTCATATAATTAAAAAAAAGTTTATTTATTGTGAATAGTAGTGGTATAAATGAGTTGATAACCTATTTTCAAGTGTTTTTTTTTATATAAGTGAGGTCATGGATGCCAGGTTGCTTGTAAGCTTCCATTGTCGCTGGCAGGGAGTGTCTGTGGAAGGTTTAATACAATAGTCTGATGGCCGTTTTCACGGGAGTGTTTGTGAGGTTATGTTCGCGTATGTAAATTTTATTTTCATTATAAATTATCACATTATTATTTAATAAATAATTAAATTTAATAAATATAATAATCATTCAGCATATTTATTGATTTTCATTGCTAATTAAAATTCATCTTGATTATTTTACTAAAATAAATAATTAATTTTGTACATGTATTTATATTAATATTGAAGAATAATTTTTTTTATAATTTGATTCAATTTATATTTTACCAACCTTATTTATAGCATCAATCCAGTCCTTTTATTATTTGATTTATATTTATTTATTGCGTGCAAAATTAAAGTTAGTTTTTTATTACGCCTAGTAAGTATAACTTAAAACGCGTGTACATAAGTTCACACACCCATTTTTTTTTTATAGATTTTGTGGCCGACAGGCCTAACTACCTCACGCGCATCTGGGGCGCATCCTCGCTGCTAATCACAGATAGGACCCTCGGGGGCAATGCTCGCTGAGGCGCCCACTGTGCATTATACCCTAGACCAAGAGGGCCAGCCTTTAGTTAGTCAGGACCCAGGGGAAAAAAAAAATTCAATCAAACGGATCAATTTGTTTCTTCTATGTTCTATTAAGTATCAAGATCAAAAACCTAACTTCCTAACGTTTTGAATTGCGACATAACGTAGCCTGCGTAAATACAAGCAACTGACAGTTCAATAGTGAAATTATATTTTTAATCTGTAACAACTGAAAACTATAATTTGAAAATATACATTTCGTGTAAAGTGAGTTACCTAAATTTATTTTTAGTTAGTTAACAGTCGAGTAGTAATTCCCTGTGAAATGCGCCGCAAGCCACGTGTCTGCCAAGACTAGCTATACATTCACCACAATGCCACGACGAACACGACACGACGGCCACGACACGCTCAGCATCCAATAAAATACGAGGTCGCCGTGACGTCAACACGACGAAATACGCGCCCCGACGACCCGCTTGAATTGTATCCTATCTCTCATTTCGTTGTGTCGTGCCGCACGACGGGAAGCAAAACGGAAACCTTATAGAACCAAACTTCGAAAATATTTACTTACTAGGTAAATAATTTTGCTGAAAAACGAAATTTCAGTTTTACGTTTGGGTACACTTTCACATTTGTATAGTGTGCCTTCAACTGATTTATTACGTTTATTTTTAATTTTTAGCATGGCTAACGTCGGAATTATTTTCTGTCCCAGATGAGAAGTCATTTTGCTTAACAAGTTCAAATATATTTTTTCCCTGCAATTGATTTTGTCATTCTGAGTGAGACGTTTACCTGGTTAAGAATCCTAAATTTGCTAGTATCTTAATAAACGTCTCAACAAAGTTTTACTGTATTTTTATTTTATGCATGCTAATAATTTTAGTTCTTAAGTAATTGGAAATAAAATTAATGGTAGGTAGCGAGAATATTTCAACACATAATAGACTAATTCTCATTAAACCTGGTGACCATCCGTATAATGGAGCAATGCTTAGATGACACAAAGCTAAATGCATCCGTTATGTAATTCTCGTAAAGGACGTATGTCCCTTTCCAGGTCATTATTTTATACCTAAATACGTTCCACAAGGTTAAATGTGCTAACGTTTTGAATGACTGAACTTTCCCAAAATAATATATATATAGCTTATTTTTTGCATAATTAACTGGCAAAGTTGCATTCGTTTAGTTCGCTAGCAGCCGCGAGCTTCACTAAGAGGATGGTTTTCGCCAAGCAGAAGGATAGGAAGTTGCCAGACTTAACTGTATGACCGTGTTTCGGAGATAGAGAAATGACACAAGCTCACTGACACCTACCTCCTGTGATTTTCTGATATAAAACTGAATTTACCACTTCCTTAGGATGATGGAATATCATAATTATATGTAATCTATGTCACTCTTCAGTCCATAAACTAGAGAAGCCTTCTTTTCACAGACGAGAAAGCCAAAACCCGAAGTTCCCCGAATTTCAAGTTTTTTTTTCCGTATCTTTAATGTAGCTATCCTAACCAAATCAACCGTCCACAATGTTATAAAGTATTTATAATGTAGCTAACCTAACCTAATTGACCATTAGTGTCCTTTTATCAACACCGCCGTATTTATTTACAATGAACAAAAAATGCACGATCGGGCGTTTGGCTCTCTCGTCTGTGAAGAGAAGGCTTCCCCATAAACTATCTATATGCAAAAAAAACAAATCAAGTCGATCCGTTGCTCCGTTGCTGTGTGAAAGAAGGACAAACAAACAAACAAACACACTTTCTCATTTGTAACATTAGCGGGATGAACTGTAACGGGACTGACGCCGGGAAGCCCGTCACGCCTGTGCCAGGGGGTCTCAGCGTCGCCACGTACGCGCTTAGCGAGTGCAGCTGACGCTAAGCGGGGAAATCAGGACTCAGCCCCCCTGACCCACTCGCCGTTCCTCGCGCTGGCATACTCGGAACGGGTCGCGTCCTTAAATCGTGCTGGACGAAATAACCCATGTTACAGCTCCCGCGAGAGTCGAAGGATAGTATCATCAATTATCTTTCTTCTAGTTATTTCCAGTTTTTGCACGTGATTTTAAATAAATTCTTAATTTAACCATTTTCAATTGTTTATAAAAAAGTTTTTTTTCCCTACTGCACAAACTATTATTTAATTGTTTTTACTAGCTGAAAGGAAAAAAAAATGTTATGTCAGTTTTTACATGTACTGAAATCATAAAACCTTGAAAAACTCGGTTTCATATGATTTTGGGAACCCTAAAGAGTTTTAAGGCGAAGGCTCCATAAGAACGGTAAATCCAAAACTGTATGTCACATGATTTCGTACAGGTTAAGCCTGACTCAAAATTTTGTTTTTTAGTAAATAAAAATTATTAAATAAAGACTTCTTTGGTAGAAAAAACTTTAGTAAAGATAATTTAAATATGGCTATACTATGAAATAATTTAAAATCATGTGCAAAATCATGAAATATTAGAAGAAAAATAATTTAGGATGCTAAATTATGGTTATCTCAACTTTTCGGCGTGTCTTTTGAAAGCCATCTTCAAGGGCGATGAACAACTGAAGGCCTTGCGTTCTGGAATAGGCTTGTGGGCTCAACCCAAAAGCCAAAAAGTGGTAACTTTTAGATTGTTTCACTCGCGTGTCTTTTTGGCAAGACACAATTTCACTACATACAGCAGATGAATGGGGTCAATCAATTCGACGTGCGGTTGGTGCGGTGTCTTTACAATTTCAAAAGGCGTAATCTTTTCTGCGCGTAACAGTTCCAAGTGAATTTCTGCGCAAATGTGGGCTCACTTGTCTGTTCACTCAGCCGCATCTCGCTCAGGGTCGTAACTAGAGACGGACGCTAAACTAGCAGAGTAATTTGTACTGTAGATATTTATGTGAATATCATAGTGTTAGAACAAAAAAAATAAATTATTTGTATTGAGAGATACACACATGTATACCTATAGTCAAATATTTAAAAACTGGTATTATTCGCGTAGTTTCCTAATAGTGATGTGTTATTAAATGACTGCAAATAAATTTTTTTTAATCATTTAACTTGAATCAGAGATATTTGTAATTATGGAATTAAAATGTGTTGGCGATATGAGGTGTTGTCGGAAAGATTTCTGTTTGGTTGGTTAAGAAAAGGGAAAGGGGGGAGACTAGGTATGAGTTCTAACTCCGGGAGGAAACTAGTTCGTCTCCGATCTCGTCTGCTGACGTCACGGCGGTACTGCCTCGACTCTCCTATGATTGCGGTCGAGCGACGGACTGGGCGTTACTGCGCAGAGTTGGCAGCAGCGTCTGGGCGTGTCGCACTGCGGGCTCCCTGCTTTTATAGCGTCCGCGTGTTTTCAGTCGCGGTGCAAGCGTCGCGCCAGGGGAAAAAAATAAACAAGAGGCGGAAAGAAGCAGCATGGAATGTGCATTAAGAGTGTCGCCGTCGTGGAAGTCGTGGTGGAGAGAGAAGGGCAGGCAGGCTACGGGCTGAAGCAGCGGGGGAAAGAAGGTAAAAGAAGCGTCTCGGGCGAACGCGAGAATTTCCGATGCGCGTCTCGGATAGTCGCGCTTCTCCCGAAACTTGGGGATGCAAGACGCCTGCTGGGGTGGGATTCCGAGAGGATCGGGGGAAAATGCCGACGGTAAAGTGTTTTTCATTTGGCAGCTGCAGCCATTCAGATAAGACCGCGCCAGTCGAGGAGAATGTTGATGGGGGCTTGTATCTCTCCCGTGAACTGCGATGGCGCGTCTTTATCGCCGCTCGCTCCTCCTGCTCTCTCCTTCTTGGTTGGGTTGGGGGGGGGGGGGAAGCGGTGTTTGAGGTCTGTGGGCCCCGCGACCGCTTTCCGAAAACTACCAAACACGACGAGATACGCCGTCTCTGACGTACGGGATTCTGACCCTACCTATCAGTCGGCAACCAGAAATTGTACACGATAACATCTTAGGTTTGTTTCTTTCCCTTTGTAACTCCGTTCCTCTAGCAGTAAAAAAAAAAAAATACTGTCCGCTATATATATTTTTTTCTTTCGCAATTGTCGATCTGCTGTGATTGTAAACTTTCAAGCTTCCACAGAAACCCATTTCATTAGACTCACTTTTTCTTCTTCTTTTTTTTCTGTTACACATGAGTCATGTCTATTTTTGTAGCTCTCATACATTCGGTGATCTTATTTATTTTATCCTATCTAAGTCCCGGCATGGGTTTCAAGGCCTCAATCAATTTTTTGTAATATTTTTGAAGTAGGTACACATATACAAAGCATATCTCTCTATAATTCTATATCTATGTATGTATCTATATCTCTGTATCGTTCTGTATTTGTACCTTATATCTACCTATCTCTATCTCTCTATCTATATACTATATATACTTACATCTATACATCTCTATGAATGTCACTCTATAGCAATGAAAATTTTAAAAAATACCGTTGCCTATCTATATTTTGAATTATCTTTTCACTTGTTAGAAGTGTGACATAGGTATATAAAATATTCCCTTTCGGCACAGCCTACAGGCGTAGGTAGATTTCGAAGTACCTATTTCTTTAGAAATATTTTTGAATCTTCTATAAAATCATGGAATATTTAAAAAACTTAATGTAGCCGACATAATAGCTTATATGTTTGTCAATATTCAAAACATATTGGTTTAACATTTTCTCATATTCCACGCAGAGAAAATATTTTTCATGTTTAACTTAATGCCTCCAACATGAATGTCTTAATATGCATAGTAATATCGTTAATGTCTAATGTGCCTTGTAAGATAGTCGTGTAATTATTTTTAATCTTCAAAGACTATTTTTATCCCTTTCACAATACTTGATCGTATAATTTTTTTTGGACAAAGGTTTATGGTAATAATAAGATAGTTATTAATAAATTCTGACAAATTTGATACTAAAAACGTTTATTTTTTAAAAAATTTAAACCCTTGTTTTTACGTTAATAGTTCGTTTCATCACAACTTCTTCCAGCCAATGGTTTTAGATATAATTTAGGCGTTTTACAATAAATTTTAATGGAAATAAAAGTAAATGTATTATAAAAAGTAAAGATATTTTGTTTTCTACCATTGTTATTTCTACCCCTTGCAGTAATGGTTTGTATTATCAAATATTGTTTCAAAAAAATGTTTTAGGTAAAAATTATAAAATTTACAAACTATTTGTACGTATTTGATAGTGTACCTACAAAGGGAGTTATGATTTTTTTTTAATTCTACCCCTCATTTTTTCAACACGTTGCAGCAATAGTTCGTCTAATCAAAATTGATTCAGTTTTAGATAAAAATTATAAGATTAATATACAATTTGTACGAATTCGATGCTGTGCCTTCGAAAGGATTTATGTGTTTTTTTTTGTCATACAATCCTGTTTATTTTACCCCTTGCAGTAATGTTTGTTCGTATAAAAAAAATATTTTTAACGAAAGTTGTGAATAATAATTTAAGGTTTTACATTAAAACAAAATGGATTTAACAGTTGGCATGGTACAAAATAATGAATTTTTTAAATTATAATTACCCCTTTATTTTTTCAACCCCCTACAATGGTTCGTCTTATCAAAAATTGTTTTAGACAAAAGTTTTAGATAAAATTATAAGATTAATACATAATTTTTACAAATTCAATGTTATGCCTACGAACATAGTTATAATTTTTTTCCTACGAGTTATAAAATGTTCAAACGGATGGAATATTTTCCATATTACGAGAGTTAGAAAGAATTTTTTTTTAAAACCTTCCTCATTTATATCCTTTTGGTCGGATATTGCCCATTAACGCATTCGACCGAGGTTTTCCAATATTTGATTTTATTTATCAGTTTTGAAGTTATTTGAGAAAAATTGCGACAGTTATTGTGTCCACAAAATATTGCTATATATATATATATATATATATATATATATATATATATATATATATATATATATAACACGCATGTATTCGAATGCAACGTTGTATCACAACTTAAAATCAATCGGTGAAGAACTTTTGGATATTTAAGGTTTTAAACAAACTAAAATTTACATTGTTAATATTATTTTTCATACTAATTATATAAATTAAAGCTTTTAGTGTGTAAAGTATCTCTCCTAGCTGGACATTCATGCCAAGTAGTGCTCTAAACAAACGGGACTCCAATGGCCTTGCGCTTGCCGGTGCATCCACTGGACTATTGCCATTTACGTGCAAGACTCTGTCTGAACGAATTGACTTTAAATGTGCACGCTGTCATTTTCAACCGCTGAGTCTTTGTTGCGAGTCTTAAGGCAGTCGGTGCCCCAGTGGCCGTGATCAGTGACGCGCCAAGCTCGAGTGGTCCAGGGTCGCGGGTTTGAGTGCAACTCCAAGCGGTTCGGAGCCCAGTAAAACCTCACGCCACTGTCATTAACCTTACTACATAAATAACTACATTGAGCGTTAACCTCAAATCAGGCAACTAATGCAGACACGTATAATCCTTTCTAGATGGTATATTTTAGGATATAAGTAGTATTATGAAATTCCGTGTGTCGTTGCAAGCTAAATTGCATTTTTTTATTTTTAACTTTTTGAAAATTAAATTTATCGGTCAACTGAAGGGTGGGTTACATTAAAGGATGAAAATTTCGTGAATACGTGCGGATAATAGTGCTACAATGAAGATATTATATTTTAGACGTGGTGCCATGTTATGTTATGCCGACTCCTAAGGAACGGGTTCATAAGTTTACGAAGGTCACGTTTACCAGTCGTTGAGGTGGGACTCGAACCCGATAACCTTACTTGACCTAGCATATTTATAGTCTTGTTGATTTCATTTTATCTGTTCTTATCACATCATTATTTTCTTTTAACTGAAGCCGGTTTAGCATTGAGAGGTACTTAATGTTTCACTAATTTATTTTTACTAACTGTGGTACCTACTCGGCTTTGCACGGGTGGATAAAGGTTTTCATCAGAGCAAATTTAATTTTTATAATTACCTTAAATACCTATATATAAACTAATGCTAAGTTCCAGATAATTTTTTTTGTATATTTCCTCCAAATTTATATTTTTTAAAACCAAAACTATGTCACTATATTAGAAAATATATTTACAGAAATACTGGATTAAGATCCGAAAATTGATGTGTACATGTAGATGTAAGATAATTAAGTTATATAGTAATATTATATAATATTTCGAACGCACACATCGCTAACGCAACAGAGTTATTTTGTTATATCTTTAACAGTTGAGTAAGCGAAATCAAGAGTGCAGTCAATTATGTCGTTTTCCTCCGTTTTTATGTAAATTTATTGTTGAATATTACGAAAGCATTTTTTTTCTTCAAATAAAACATAAATTATGCTCAACTGTAAAAATATAGCTGTATTTATTATTTCATTTTATTAACTTATTTTATGTGCTACCACATGTTAACAAAGTAGGTACATGTTAAGTGATAATATCACAAAACGCATACAACTAAGTTAATATAAATAACAAATAACCAGGAAAATGAAGTCAACTTACAAATACAATATAAAAATTAAAAATTGCTAGCTAGTATAAAATTGGTAAATATTGAAACATAAGATACTAAACATTATTGGACGCATAAAACTTTACAATTAAATAAAAAAAAAATTCTATTGTTTCAGATAATATTCATAAAGGGGGAGAGAATAGTTTTAAATCTACCTAATACTATAATTTTAACTATAATAAAATTTTATTTTCATATGATTTAGTAAAACCAATCAAAGACATAACTACCCAAAAAATTGTAATACATTTCATTACAATAATTTACATACATCACATCTTGTATTAAATCACACATTACTGATACTAGCCACATAAAAATATTACGCGTTTGCAGCTAGCTGTTTTTGTTTGAGGGAGGAACAAAGAACCATAATACAGTATAACAGTAAAAGAATTTGTGAAATCGTTAAAATTAAATTTTTCCCAACAATTCTCTGTATCCATGTATGTGTGTGTATATATATATGTATATATAATATTTGCATTTGTAGAATACTTAAAATAAATGTTTGTTTTTTTTAGAAAGAGAAATACAATTATTTTGAAGTACTTTTACGAATTATTGTACGTGTAAAACAGCGTAACCCCACGTGGGCGCTGGCGATATACGCGAGCTGCTATAGCCTTTAGCCTTGCTATGTAAATTTCGCGTGTCAGTTCTGGCCTGCGAGTGTGCTCACGAAGCGTGGTTATTGGAGGGCCCCCGGCCAGGGAGGAACAATTTCACGGAGTTGCTCCTCGCACGGCTAGCAACAGCTGCTGCCCTCTGGGTCCGGCCTCGCGTTGCAAATCGTCGCCACGCACCGCGCGGTCCGCCAGCTCCGAATCAGCGAGTTAATCGCTGCAGCTTCGGGGCGACAAAAAAAAAATTCGAACGCAGAGGATACGCGTGCGAAAGTGGAACTTTAATTATTATTAATTTTTTTTCTGCGCAGCGGAAAACATCAGCGATAACGCATTACATGTTTGCTGCGATGAGCGAATTTCCTCTGCGATGTGGGAAAAAAAATTACGAAATTCGCTGGGGGAAAAAATAAATCTCGCACGGAAAATCAGTAAATAAAATGCATGCGCTATGTTCTTGCTGATAAAGGTTTAAATGACAGTTTGTGTTTTGAATGTGATTAAAATTTCTTTTTCTTTTTTTAACCACAGCAGTTCAAACAATTTGTATAGTCAAAAGTTTTTTTTCCTACTATGGTGTCTTAGTTGCGATTCATCTTTTCTTAGTTATTAGAGAGAAAAAGTATCTTATGTCTTATGTAGAGTTGTAATTATTTTCAACGAATATTTACTTATATTTTTACTTATGAATAAAACATTACCACAAAATGGCAATGCATTTCATACAAAAATTTATTCAGTAAAATAAAACTAAGTAAAGCTACTAAACATCGGTTTTTGTTCTATTTCTGAATTATTTATTGTTAATGGTTTTGATGCGATGCATATTTTGTAAACAATTGTAGGACAAATAAGTGGAATTTCTAGTGTTTTATAGATTAATATCAAAGTCTATTTTCAATGGTAAATAATTTTAATAAAAAATATGTAAAGTGGTTACATATTTGACGTGATTTATTTTATTCTTGCTTGCTTTTGAAAGCACATCAGAAGAGACCTGTAAAATTCGTGATTTCAAATCCCTAAAGGATAGACTCCATGATCCCCTATGCACTCGTGCAAATTACATCTGCTGATTGGTTACGACTCGTAACACCTGTTGACTGGAATGATCGTGATTCGCTAATTCTTCTGTTAAAGATTTTTCATTGGCCCAGAGTCCTTCAGATAAACTGTGGCCCAATCACTGAAGCAAAATAATCTCAAAAGTATTTGGACTCTATCCTATCGCGAAATGAATCCGCGAATTTTACAGGTCTCTACACATCAGTTCGAACTGCCATGCAGGGCGGTTATATTTACGTGCCATTATTTACTATGTAGGACAAATTTCCACGAATTGTCCACCGTGTGAGCATTGTGTGTTCTGCCCACAGACGCCGAAGCCCTCGCATGTTCGTAGGGATGATGATTAGAGTCCCGGAAATTTCGCGGATTCCTCTGGCCTCAGGATAGAATTCAAAGTTATAGGTGTGCTCGACCCATCTTTACTTTCCCATTGATTGATTTCTTAGCGAGAACATTTTTATCCTTGTTATTTGGCACTATCTGATTCGCTTACTTCTCTCCTAGCTGGGCATCATTGGCTCACGGTCGTAGAGGGGCGTGTCCAGATAACTGCGGTCCAATCATGAACACAGTGCGACAGTGTGGAGGTTTGCATTCTAGCTTGCGACTAAGTGAATGCGCGAAAATTCCGTGGCTCTAATCATGATTAGAGACCCGTGAATTTCGCGGATTCATTTCGTGTTATGCTAAAATTCAAATAATTATACCTTAGTGCTGCTTCTGTCATTGGTTCTCTGTTAATCTTGGAGGACTGAGGGCCAATTAGAGACCCTCACTCATAGAAATGTCGAATCACAGGCCACCCAGTCGAGACGTCTCACAAGTCAGCAGCCAATGAACAGTTGGCATTTGCCCGAGTGTGTAGAGGATATTGGAGTGTATCCTGGAGGACATTTAAACCGCGAATTTTCCGGGTCTCTAATGATGATGCACGGTCGCTGCCGGACTTGCCCGGTGAAGGACCAGCTCCGTGGCCCGCGCCTCGACGGGCGCTTGCCGCAGGCGAACGGGATCGAATGGGGGGCGCGCGCTTACATGGTCTAGGGCCATGCACATTTCGCGAAAAGATTCAGAGACCAGCCGAAAGTGAAAACACACTGTAGCATCGTCTGTGTTCCGTGATCGGGTGAGTTTCTTCCAGGTACATGTCGATTGTGACAACACACCAATCACAGTAATTCAGTGCGGAAGCAAACGCGTCTTGAATGGCCCGGCCAAATAAGGCAAAACGACTTCTCTCGCATAAGGACGCCAATCACGAGGGAAAAAAAAACCGCTGGTTGCGGGTATACCTTGTCGCAGTCTAATAGGTAGGGATAGGAAAAATTCGCGGGTTCATTTCGCGACAGGCTAAAATACAAATAGTTACACCTCAGTGCTGCCTCTGCTATTGGCTCACAACTCACCTGGATGACTCTGGGCCAATTAGAAACGCCCGACCAAAGCTTTATCGAATCAAAGGCTGCTACGTTGGGACGTCTCACAAGACGGCAGCCAATGGGTGGGTAGCATTTGACCGAGTGTACGTAGAACTATGGTGTTCATCCTGTAGGTCATTGAACCCGCGAATTTTTCCTATCCCTACTAATAGGTGTGCAGATCTTTTCGCGAAAAATGCCGGCCCCTAATTGTAGCGCACGCCGGACCACGCGGCGTGCGGCTGGCGCAGCCTCCCTCCCGCACGGTGCCGGGTTCGCTCGGCCGGCCTCCTGTCCTCGGACCGGCGGAGGTGGCTTCGTCATCTTATTGCCCGCCTATTTCAGTAACAGCTTGCAACGGCGGGTCACCTAATGACGAAATAGCTCTAAACCTATTTTTTTGACGTGACAACGTCTCATAAATCGATGAACGCCGGCTGCACGCACGAAAAAAGTGTCCCGTAACGCGCATTGTCCCGTTACGCTGTGTCCCGTTACGCTCATTGTACGCTTGCGCCGCATCTATCTCTCTTCCACTCGATTGGAACAACCATCGATTTGACTTTTTCGAGGCACATTAAACTTGAAACACTCCCATTCGTTTCCTACTATTCCTATCATCGTCCTATCATTAACAGAATAACACAGATTGGGAATAGTTAAATAGCAAACATGTATAAAAGTTATAGTTAAAATAATCTCTTCGTTAAATTAATAAACATATTTGAATTAATGAGTGCAAATAAAAGTAAATTTATCAATTAAATTGTAGATTTAATTTCACTCCTTTGTATCCATTCAAAATAGTGATAATTCAATAAAAATTATTAAATTTTATTCATAAAAGTATGCAATAATTTAAATAATGTTTTGTTATGACGTTGTCACGTTAAAATATCGTCCGTAAACCGACTTTACACACAACCAATTTTTTTTCTGCATCAGGCTGGCTAAACGTGGCATCAACAACCAACGACGGATACATGATTTTTTTTTTTTGGGATGAGAATTAAAAAAAAAATAAACACGTGAGCGAGTCTTCCAGTACTCGCCAGTGAAGTGTAAACATCTAACCTCGGTACAACGAGCAAATTCGTGTGTCTTCATGTTGAAATTATGAGAAACTAGGACATGAAATTTAAAGTAGAATTCTTTATAAAAATAATGTCGAGAATGAGAAATATACGAACGTCAAATTTTTATTTTCTTTTACTCCTTTTCGAAATCTGTTTATAATTCTGTTTAACAAGGTGGTACTAGTGATTTCTCAGGACTAGCCGAGCAGCACGAGCACCGAACGCGTCGCATGTGAATGTCTCGACGCTAAACATGTGACATTTCCCCCGTAGACCGGAATTATCATCGCCTGCGTTTTTGAAGTTATAGGTACTTCTTTAAACGCGTTGAGGGTGAAATTTCAGTATGCACCAGAAACGCAATGAAATAAGCGCGTGTTACACAACGGAAGCTTGACAGTTTAAAAATCCAACGCACATGCGTGCAGAAACTGCTGTAGCCACGAGCCGAAGTTCTCAAGATGGTGGACCCACTAGCAGCAACATGCATCCGTACATATTAAATTTCGTGAACACTGGGGAATTTACTAAGCGTATTGGTGTGCCATAGTAAACTTTATGGGAGTGAAACTATCCTGGAGTACATACTGTAAATTTGTATAGTCATGACAAAATATAATATAGCCAGGAAAATTGTTTTGCAACAAATATGCTGTCAAAGATATTTAACATTTTTTAGGTTCTCTAAAGCAGCATGAACGCGTCGCTATCTTTTAAGTAATTTTTGAAACTAAAAGTTGCAGTCCTATAGATACATTTTAACTAAATTAACCTGAAAAATTTAAAAACACATGTTCTAAAAGTAAGTATATGTACTTATATTTGTTTTTGCTAAAATGAAAGAAATGTATGTAATACTTCCTACATAACAAACCTTAACCTTATTGAGCAGATTCAATATTTAGATTTAACAATAAAAATTTAATCACGAAATTCTTTTATTCAAAATGGCGTCGAATATATGTAGGTTGTGTGTCGACAGTATTACGAACGCTGCGCCATCTCGACATTTCATTGTCAACTAAGGATTGTCATAATTGTAATGCGTATTAAGTTGTCATTTAGTTTTATGAGTATAAATTATAACATAAAGTATGAAAGGATGGTTGTACTATTATAAAGTTTAGTACATCCCCGATGTTCACGATGGTTAATATACACGGATGAATCACGTGAGTCCTCCATTTTTTTTTCTTCCAGATTTCTGACACTTCCGCAGATGGTAGTACCATATTTTGGAACACATTTACGTCTTAATCGACTTCCGTCATATTCACGAATAAATTACTCCTACCAAATGCGGTATACCGAGAGATGAGATGTTTACACATAAAAAAAAGTGTGTGCAAAAACTTACGTCAGAAACAAGGAGTTTGGGCAGTTACATTACCTTTCTCAACATGCATCACTTCATATGTGGTTAAGGAATGCCAGGTATTGTAACAGCTCACCTTGCATCACCCATGATAGCATACTGCTTTCGTCGAGATCTCACATATTTTTTCATAACTTCTGAAGGAGGGGGGGGGGGCAATCCCTCTATCCTTCTGTTACGTCCGCCAGTGTCGACAACGAAGTAATTGGAGATGGAAATTCGCAACACAAACCCATGGAAAATAATGAGATGGATCTTCACGTTACCATGCGGGTAATAGTCAAGTTGGATGGGAATGTTTCGGCTACCCAACATTAGCCTGAAGGTAATTCGGGAAACCACAATAAAAGCGTAAATCATGATGGCTATACCGGAGTCCTCTGTAACGTGGGTCCGGCGTGTTACCACTTCACCATCTCTCCCCGTTGTAAAATAATTTAAGTTGATACCTCATTAGCAGGTAGCCCACGTGAATGTTTATGTTACCTTATTGCTGTGTGGCTGCATGGCGGGAGATGTTTTCAGCCCGAACGCTATGGACTGCTTCTTCTGACGTTTCAACACTCGTTTTTTTTTTTTTGTTCTTTTCCTCTCTCTGTGTGGCGCACGTCATTGCATTCCAAGCGGGGCTGGGGAGCTACGCAACAAGAAATAAAAAGTAAAAGATATTTATTTCTCGTAACTTGAACTAAGCTGCTTCTCCCGCTTGGGAAACGAAAATGTGCACGATTCTCGCATCGCGAATTGTGGCCCATCCATCGTGAGTGACAAGAGTTGGCAGTAAGCTTTTCTGGTTTTTTCCCCCCCACTCAAAACAGACAAATAATCTTGGGATTTCTGGAGAAAAGGTAAATTATATATATATATATATATATATATATTCAATATTGATTAAATTGGTACAAAAGGGCATGTAGATTTGCTTTCATCCAAATACTTTTTCCCATTTTAGAAAAATTATTTTTTTAACAAAGAATTTTTTGTGACCTTACTTGCTTTTCCCCTATGTTTGTTCGTTATCACCATCTGCCAGAATCAACAATTAACTTTGCTTTTAAGATTCTTAAAAAAAACCATAGAAAGATTAATTTGGTAGAGATACCGAATGAAAATCGCATTCTGATTGAATTTTTATGAAACATTTCAAAATAATATTTGTTTTGCTCTCCAGTTCATAATCGGCTAAATGTATCAGTAATCGCATTATTGTGAACGACTTTAAAAAGAGTATTATTCAGATCAAAGGAAACGTTCTCGAATGGACTGGTCCTACTAATAAATAATAGTTTAAAAAACTAAAAAATACGCTTTATATAGAAAACCAAACTAAAAAATAGAAAATAAATTTTAATAAATTTGAATTAAGAATAGTGTAATATTTTTTATAAATATAAATTAATAATAATGTAAATAAGAAAATAATGTATTTAATTTAAAAAAAAGCGTGGGGTGCATGTTGTCAATAGTTATAAATATTTTATTAACAGATATGGGTAGAAGGATTATCATTTCGATAATATCTTAAAAAGCACCCCACGCTTTTTTTTTTAAATTAAATACATTATTTTCTTATTTACATTATTATTAATTTATATTTATAAAAGAAATTACACTATTCTTAATTCAAATTTATTAAAATTTATTTTCTATTTTTTAGTTTGGTTTTCTATATAAAGCGTGTTTTTTAGTTTTTTAAACTATTATTTATTTTCTACTTTTTAGTTTGGTTTATTTATAAAAGTGTTTTTTTTCCTCATTTTCTTCCAGGTAAAATTCCTTAAACTGTAAGTTTTGCTCTCTATCCAACTATGTTTTTGGATATATCATCTGTCAAACTTATTCATATTTTCCGTGTTTGATGTATTTTATTTAATGATTTACTGACCTTGGCATAGTTTGGAGTATTTGTAACTGCTTGGTGTAGATTTGCAGGTTGGTGTTCGAGTGGAATTTCAAAAATCTGCTTATCAGGTGTAGCTATTGAGGTTATGCATATGGGGTTTTTACAAATATAGATAATATTCTCTTCAAGAAAGTATATTGTTCACAATAATCATAACCCACTCTCACTGTTCATTTAATTAAATGTCACAATATTTAGTAGGCTTTGTTTATATCGCACCAAAGACAAATTGAAAGAAAAGAGTTCACACATGAGCGAAATGGTGTTCTTTACATATATATCTTTGTTTCATTTTACCAATAAATGGACAAAAATCTTATTTTGCAAATAGATTGATGGAATTATCTTATCAAATTAGTGTATTGTCACGGTCCTCGATAAATCTACAAAGTTTGAATGAAATCTGGCCGTTTAAAGTGGGTCAAAATCGCACCCAAAGGAGTCGGTTACAAACATACATACAAACAAACAAACATACAAACAAACATACAGGTGAAGCTAATATAAAGCGTGTAAAAAAAAAACAAGTTTCCATAAAATAATGGCACCTTGGTAGTTGCAGTTCACAGCTAATCGCCTTGGTATAGCAGCAAGGTCCTAACCTCTAATTTATTGTTATTTTTGCTTGTTTGAAAGTGTGTTTATTATTTCCATGCGAACGAGTACCAAATTAAAATTTTCCTTAATTTTTTTACATTTTCGACACCGTGCGGGTGGACTCCATGTTCGCATCCCGGTGTAGCCAACTTGATTTCGGTTCTCTACGTTTCCCCTGAAATCACCCGAAGGGAAAGTCTGGGATGCTTCCTTACTGTAGACTATGGCAGATTTCTTCCCCAATCTTCCTGACTAGTATCCTTACCTCATTGCCGACTAGAAGTACGTCAGAGATAACGTCACTGCAGATGCAAAACTCACGCTAGTAATGTAAAAAAGGGGGCTCTGAACACAAGCTTCAGGCTGCGCCGCCGGTTCGAAATCTTAGATTTTTACATCACGGTGGCTATTTTGGTATCAAAGTTCCTTAAAATTCAAATATATCCTAAATGACTTTTAAACAAATCCGTATTTCGAGGGGAAAATATCCATTTTTTTTCCCTCCAAAAATCCTTAGGGGCCAAATTTCCTCGGAGTGGGGCATTTTTCCTCAGAGGGGGGCAATTTTCCTCATAGAGGGGAATTTTCCTCAGAAGACCCATCAGAGGTCATGCATGACATTGACATTGACAGTAAACTTGAAATGAATTTGTCTTAGGACCCTGAGATCTTTTTTTTATCTCCAGAAAACCTGCCAATGTGGACAGGTGGTCGATGGTAAGAGAGTTCGGTTTAACTGCAGCTTATTTGAAGAACTAAGAACTTATCCGTGTGTTTCAATATTTTCGGAGCAGTCCGATGCTGAAAAATTGGTTGTCTGTAAAATCGGTTTAAGGATGATATTTTAACGTGACAACGTCATAAAAAAACATTGATAAGATGATTGCATACTTTTATGAATAAAATTGAATAATTTTTATTGAATTATCACTATTTTGTATGGATACAAAGAGGGAGTGAAATGAAATCTACAATTTAATTGATAAATTTATTTTTATTTGCACTCATTAATTCAAAAATGTTTATTAATTTAACGAAGAGATTATTTTAACTATAACTTTTATACATGTTTGCTATTTAACTTCTTCAAATCTGTGTTATTCTGTTAAGGATAGGACGATGATAGGAAAAGTAGGAAACGAATGGGAGTGTTTCAAGTTTAATGTGCCTCGAAAAAAGTAAAATCGATGGTTGTTCCAATCGAGTGGAAGAGAGATAGATGCGGCGCAAGCGTACAATGAGCGTAACGGGACACAGCGTAACGGGACAATGTGCGTAACGGGGACACTTTTTTCGTGCGTGTCAGCCGGCGTTCATCGATTTATCAGACGTCACGTCAAAAACTGATGCGAAACCGAATCAACGTTTGTTGCGGTGAGGGAAATGAGATAAAACTTCAATGCGAGCGGTGGACGGTGTGGGACGCGGGCGCAGTCGTCGTGGGCGGACCGCCGGCGGGGAGGAGTGTCGCTGCGAGGAGCTCCGACGTCCACGCCAGTGTTGCCACGTCGAGTAGTCTGTCCCGTTCCCTGGGGTTCCCACCAGGCAACCACGGGACCTGCCGCCAGTTAGATGGTCCGTCCGTTAAAACTTTACTAGGACTTCGACTTTCGACGGATGGACTGATGAGATTATAAGTCTCAAAAAAAAATGTCTAAAACGCATTGCCTTTATTTTAAAAGGTTATTTTTATTTATTTATTTATTATTTATTTAGCTGCTTTCGTTTTAAGTTTGAAGTTTGACGCATTAAATTAACTGAGACACAAAAGTAATTAATAACGCATACTGTGACTCGAAAATATATTAAAATAAATATTTCAGAGCTAGTGAGAAGATTTGTAAGTACTTAGCGTGTACATTATCGCTATAAGTTAGTTGGCAGCATCCATGTAGAAAAATATTACATCGGACGTGTGGATCATTGTGAATCACTCGCCTTCTTGACGGGCGGACAATTGAGACGGATCATTGTTAGTCCAGCTTTATAATTAGACGAATGATTTTTTATCAGTTAAGAATCATTCATATGCATAGGGCGTCCTTCGTGCTTATTTTAATTTTTTTTTTATTTTTTTTTTTTAGTTAGTAAGATACAAACTAAATACGCTACTCCTGTATTACATACAACCTGCTGTCAGAAGCGACAATTCTTCATTTGTATCGATTTTTTTCAGTAATATCCTTAATTAAAAATAAACACGACACGCCACAAAAATATATATTCCCGTCCAGGAGCCTAAGCAGGGGAGCTGCGATGGGAGATATATCACTGGTATTCCGAAATCCTAAAAAAACAAATATCTCTCATTCCCACCAACTAAACGAAAGAATTTGAAAGTAAACAACGTGAAAAGGGTTTCATCATCCCTTTTTCTCCCTTATGCTCCTGCTCCCATTGGCGAGCGGATATATGTATATGACCTTCTCATTTACATGTTGTGGAACATTTTGCAATGAAAATTGACAATTACAAATTCAGCTCGGGAATTTTTTTTTTTTACCGGGAACGATGGCAACCCTGTCCTAGCGGCCCGACCAGGGAAGAGCGCGCGGGCAGGACGTCCCGCCAGCCACGCCCACCGGCCTTCTATTGTTCCCTGGCCGCGCGCACGCACTTGGGCGGGGAGTCGCCCCTCCCGCGACCGGCGCGCATTGTGCCGTCTCCCGCCGCGGTAATAACAACCACGTGCGATATTTACAACCCCACCTCCCCTCCCTATCTTCCTCCTCTTTCGACGTGAACGATAACCGAGATGACGTCGATAGCTAAATGTCGGATCGACGACGTATTTCCACACGTCGATGGCAGTTCGACTTGTAGGTCGGTCTCGATGGTTTCGACGCATCGACCTCGTGATGTGGCTCAGACCCGGGGGCGCATATTTGTGAGATTCTCGATTTGTGGAGGGGGAGAGGGGTGTAAATTCTCAAGGGGAAGGGGGTGAATTTTGCACTTTTTTGAATAATTTTTGGATTTTTCCTGATTTTATGGGTCAATAAATACAAATTTCCAAGATGGTGGACATAACGGCTTACTGGAGGCTGGTAGTATAGGATTTCAAACCTCTTTAAGAATTTTTTTAAATTATTATTTTTACATAATATTAAATTTTTTGCATCGACCAGGGATCGAATCAAGGACAGGAATCGATCGAATCAATCAGTATACTGATTACAAATTTATTTAATGAATTTTGGAATTTTTCCCGAATCTTTAGCACTAAAATTGAGGATTTTCAAGATGGCAGACATGATGTCATACTATTTGATGATATATATGCTATGAAAAAAGTGGTGGGGGGTCAGTCTGCTTGCAGCCACCATGAAGGAAGGATGGGTCGAAATTTTTATTTTTATTTGCCCTCACCAGGTTCGAACCGAGGACTGTGAGCTCCATGTCGTAAATGAATGTTTTTTAAATATTTTCTATTAAAATTTAATTAATTGTTTTTTTATAAATTTTTAGTATTAAATTTGGTCAAATAATTGTTTAATGATTTTTAACATTTTTTCATTAAAATCGGATAATAAATAAAGATTTTGAAGATGGCGGCCGTAACAGAAATTGCAATGGTGACGTCATAATTCAAAATGGCGGAATGTTCGACATGAAAAAATGACATCTAAGATGGCGGACCCAAGATGGCTGATCTAAAAAGGCCACCGGGGTCAAGGTAAAAGGTCAAGGTCACGGTCATCCAAGATGGCCGCCGTGACGTCAACGGAGATGTAGGTTCCAAGGCAGCAGAAACTGCCACAAACCACCGCCTGGCGCCTGTGCCCGGAGTTCCATTCACATACTACTTATGTTGTTTACTATCCATATGCTGGTTTATATGCATGCAATAAACAGAAAAGTTTTAAATAGTCAGAAAGTTTTCCATAAAACACAGTTCTGACGTTTACGTGTAACAACCCCGTTTCACAGTCACGATTTCGCAAGTGCAAGGGGGTCCCCTGATTGAGAGGCTTCTTAATTCCAGAGGGGGCGCCCCCCTGCCACTCGTGCAATGCTATCTCGTAGCCGCCAATCACAAGAAAGAAACCTCTGGTGCCGGTATACTTTGTTGCAGTCTAATAGGCGTTCAGATTTTTTTAGCGCGTAAAAATGCCTGCCCATAACTATGAGATTTGATTGGCAACCATAACATTGTGTGGCGGAGAAATGAAGATAAATGTGTGATGCAGATCCCCTGAGAGTGCTTTCTAGAATCTGTACCTGGGGTCTCATCCCTAAAAATTCGTCTGGAGGGAACACGTTTTGGTCATTTTCACTCTTCTAAAAAATACACTGTGTAAACTAAACCAAATATGGAAACAGGGATATTCATCAGTTCTTAGCGTAATATTAAATACTTTTTGTGAACAGACGCTACTCGGGTATATTAAGAAATGTTAAAATAACGTGTTTTTTTTTTTCCTAAAGCTCTGCATGCCGTGTGTGTGGGCAAGTGGATGCGTTTCTTACGGGTGTATGTATCGTTTCAGGACATTATTGTATTTTTACGTTTACATGCTTAAACTTGTGGACTTGAGTGGCTGATCTTAAACTATATACATATATATATATATATATATATATATATATATATATATGTGTAGTGCATACTTTTTGCATAATCAGCTGGCAAAGTTGAATTTTTAACATTGTTGTGCAGTATGGATAAATAAAACAAAAAAAAAATAACTGAAAATATTTTTGTTTAAAGGCATTTCTGGGGGCTAATGCGTGGTATGGTTTAAATGTTATTTAATGAGGATTTTGAAAGACTAGGTAAAATTAAATTTTTTTTTCTGAAAGAAATTAAACAACTTCACATAGAAGTCAGTAAAATTGACTATAAACATAAAAAGTTCCAGTTTTATATTCCATTTCATTCTCCTGATTCATAGTGCACAAAAACGTTAAAAATGCGACTTTGCCAGGTAATTGTGCTAAAAGTATTCAATCTACTTATATATTTTTTTCGTTTTGTGAAAGTGCAGTCACTCAAAAGTTGGGCAAGTTTAACCCGTGGAACGTAAACAAAAAATAATGACGTGAAATGGGACATACAACCTTAAGTAGCATTATTCGATGAACGCCCGTGTATTTGTAGTAGCTAATTCCTAACGGTGCAGCATTGACCAGAAGGACGTTGTCTTCGCGAGGAGTCCTTGTCGTCGTCAGATTTATTTGCTGCAGGCGACCGTCGTCCTTGACCCGAGGACATGTCATATGAGCAGCGTCGGGACGCCCGAGTTAGAGAATGGGCATGCTCCGAGATATCTCGTCGACTACCAACAAAGCCCGCAGAGTTTCTCTGTTGTTCTGCGAAATGTTTGCTCTGCCTCTCTGTTGACGTAAAGTGGTGTTTCGTGTCGGCGCAGCGTTTGCTTTTCCAGTTTCGTGACCGAGCAATTTCAGTAGCGCAACTATCTTTCTGCAGTTCTGTTCGTGTCGCTTTCTGCGAAACCCTAGAACGTTCAAGGTTGCTACTGTTGTCTCACACACGAATAAAATGACCACCATGATTCAAACCATTCCCAAAAAAATAAGTAACAATTTTCAAAACAACATGCTGTAATCACACTGTGTTCATTTTCCATTTGTTTGATTTTATTTTATATGTAATTGGATTGATTTTCGGAAAAAAATCAGAAAACAATTGTTTCGACTATTTCTTTAAAAATATTTTAATCTGACTACAGGGTAGATTTTATAAGTGAAAGATTATTTTTCTGCAATTTAATAAGGCATGTATTAAAAGCTTTGACGAATGTTAAAAATTGCAAGTGTTATTTGATTGAAAATCCCGTGTCTTAAGCCAAATATGTATCAGTGCGATGCGTCGATGTGTCGATGTACATATTGTTACGAGCGCGAGAGACAATACCGCGATGCGCGCCAGGTTCGGAGCGGGTGGCGGCCACTGACGTCACGTGACGTCCATTGACGTGAGGCATGCCTCGCGTGCCTGGCCGGATTACAAGGTCCCTCGAAACCCCCCCCCCCCCCCTTTTTACGCTCCTCGCGCAAAGTCCTGCCTTGGGCTATTGTCACCTTTAGCGGCCTAGGAATCTCGGGCTTACAGAGGCCGCCGTGAGGAATGGTGTGAAAAAATGTCTCTGTTATGGGTGTTTCGGATGTCGGGTCGGCCCGGGATGACGGGACACGTCACAGCCTCTCTCGTCCCTTCGAGAAGGATTCCACGGGTATATAAGCGACGACGCCGGCCGCAGCGGGAGCTCCCAGGGTTTCGGAGAGTTCTGTAAGTAGCGGAGAGAGTCTCCCCGTCGGGGAGTGATAACTGGCGATACCTGTGCGATCAGCGAGCGGTGAAGAGGGCAAGCGGCCCTGGCTGAGCGAACCGGACCTATCGGGAGGCGATAACTGCGACGAGAAGGCCTGGCGAGCCAGTCGGGCGCGACGAGCGATAGTCGAGGACTGTGCTGCGGCGCGGCGTGGGTGAGTGTGCGAAGAAAGCCGACAGAGGCGGACAGAAGAGCGAGCCACTGTCGAGCCAAGCTCCAGTGGAAAGTGTTAATGTTTCAATGATCAGTGTAAGACTAATGGTTGTGGACAGAAATTTTGAGTGCAGTTATTGAATTTATAGTTTAGACAGTTGTAATAAATAAAACTGTAGTAATTAATTGAGCTATACCTTACGAACCCAGTAGTTCTCCTCACATTATATTCGTAACAATATCTACGTTTGTCACGTGGTTCGTCTTAGGGCATGTACATTACGGACGACATAAATCACGTGAGACCGTTCTGGCAGATTGGATGTACGGCCAACCATTTGACCTGCGCCATTTGAAGTTCCTTTCGCCACTTTAGGCGCAGCTGAGAGGAGCTTTCCGTGTGCGTCTGATGGCCCATATTTCCAGATACCAGCAGGTCATCTGCTTGCGTCGTAGCGCTGTTCATTGCCCACGTTATAATGTGCGTCACTAGACTGGTTGTCCCCCGAATAGGAGGCCAGCTTTTCACCACTGCGATATGGAATTCTTTCCTCTATCGGTCTGTCTCGAAATAATTATGTTGGTTGGAAACGAGCTACGAAAAACTTAAGACTACAAGATAAAAAAAAAACCTTTCGGCTTAGACTGCATGTCTGTACTGAAGGAAGGTTCGCACAAATACAGCTTTATATGCCCATGTAGATTATTCTGAACCGGCAGTACCTACACCCTCGAACATTCTAGAAGCTTCTACAACTTCTTGGAACACTCTAGAAACTAAGTGTTTTTTTTTAATTGTAGAAAATAAATTGATTCCTGTAAATATCATTAAAAATATATAAATTATGATTGTACGATTTTATAAATTGAACAGCAGGAAGCATTAAAAAAAAGTGAGCTAGTCTATCAGTACTCGCCAGTGATGTGTAAACCTGTTATTCACGTTGCAAATAAATTTATAATATGAAAAACGGACACGAAATTTAAATTAAAACTCTTAAAAATAATGCCGAGCGTGATAAATAAACTGATAAATAAAATATTCGCTTTTCAAAAACCATGATGTATGGATGCTAATCTCACACATTCTTCCTGCGCTCGCCGTAGAATTCACTGTCTGATTGGGATGAGCGAAATGGTTATTTTAATAGCAGGATTTCGATTGAATAACTGGTTATTTAGATGGTTAACATTATCAGTTATTGGGCATGAAGGTCTGTTTTTAATCATTCACTATTAAAATAGCAAAGAACGATTAAAACACCATTACAGCCTACAAAAGGCCTATTATGGCGTAATTTTATACTGGCATTCTAATTTTTTTTCATTCAACATTAAAGGATTATTTGTCACTGTTGCAGTTATGAATTACATATAATTTGATACAAACACCTTATTTTCATTATTACAAAGAAATTTATACTGGCTGAATTAAGGGCACATTTAGTACAAATATGTATTATAATCATTTTAATGCTAATTTTCTTAGATATTTTAAAACTTGAGATTACCTTTAGTGTGACTTTTAATTTATCAAATATATTCCAAGTTAATTTCACGATCATAAAGTTTCATTTAGCACACAAATATGTTTGGTATGTCCCCTAAAGTTTACAAAATTGACCTTATACGGGTTTATGTTGCTACACGTGGGTCCGCCATCTTTGTGTCACATAAGACACTCTTGTCTGTTCAAGGCGTGTATTTACCTCGTTTACAACGAAACACCTTTTTTTAAAAAAAATTTGGAATACGGCGTAGATTCTACAAGGATTCTTTTACTTTAAATAACGAAGTACTGTTCGTTTACTAGAGGTCCGTTCTTCGTTCAAAAAGGCCGTAAATGTACCGTAATTTCCAACAGTGAAATTCCGGCGTTGGCAACGATGGAGTGCGCGTCATCTGGCCTCTCTCGTGCGCTCCTCCGTGATTGGCCAACGTCAAGTCGTTCTTATCCGCTTCGCGGCCCATGGTCTTCGATGACGTGGACGCGTCCACGCGAATTCCTTGCGTTTCCGCAATGCTTGCAGTATCTTTCGGCAGTCGTGCTGTGCTCGTCATTCGAATCAATAACAGCTGAAGTGGAAACGCTGCCCCTCCCCCCATTTTTTTTTAAATAGAAAAAAGAGAAAGATATGACGCCGTGTTCGTTTCAACCAGGGGCACAAATCTGTAGATCAACAAGAAGGGGGCGGGGGGGCGGAGGCGCGGAAATTCGCAGGGGGGAAGGGAGCTAAAGTTTTGGGCGTGGGTTTTAACCGACACATGTCATTTCTGTATAGGTGCCGGTGTTGAATACTGACCATATTTTGGCCATTATGCACACAAAAAGCAGAAAACTTAAAAACATACAGTTTCCCATAAAACAAAGTTTTGACGTTTACGTTTATCAACCTCATTTCACAGTCAACATTTTGCAATCGCAATCGAGCCCCCTCGGTGAGAGACTTCTTAGTTACACGAAGGTGGGGAGGGGGAGGCACCCGGGATCTACGCCCATGGTTTCAATTAGTTTTATGCCATAATGATTTTGTATCGTTTAATATTGAAATTTTGCTTTCGTTAACCCAGATAACCACGCTTTCGAAGATGTTCAAAAGCCAAATCATAGTGTCTACTGACAGTATTATTTGAGTTTGAATTATCTCTAACAAATGTATTTTATACTAAATGTCATTGACTTCGCAGGGGAAACTATTTGTAGCAGCCAGTCACATTATAACTTTATGCATTCTAATCAACTATATAGTGTGCTACAAGGAAGCCAAATTTTGAAAATTAAATAACCTAAAAATGGTTATGGCTTAAAAACTTTTGAGACCAATGTGGCGTCTTCAGATTCCCATCTCTTCCCTTTAAACTTTCTCTAAAGAGAATGTTTTTTTATAAATAAATGCAGGAAAATAATACGCACTCTCCTCACTAAAATTTGCTGAACTAATTATAATCACTCGTATACGCTTACCTGCAGCTCTGGTTAATACGATTATGTTCTGAGCTGTGGCGTCTCTTGCCTCGTGGTTCACCTGTGGTGGCCTGGAACATCTGCGTCCAGCCTCCAGCCTCCGTTGGGGGTGTACCAATCCTCTCCGATCCCCGCTCCCCTCTTCTGCGATCCAGAAGATCGCTTCACCGACCAAAGCCTTTGGTTGCCTCCTTGGCGTCCACCTGCTATCGACTAGCTAGCTTCGAGAAACACACATACACTCCACACACACACACTTAACACACACACACTCTCTCTGCACTACCCCGCGCTGCCCGGGTTCTACACATCAAGTCGTCTGTAGGACGTACGCTTGAAAGACGGGTAATTTGTAATCTTAAACGCCCCTGCAACCCGTCTTGGTAGCTGATTAAGATCTGAAAGTGAGTAAATAATTAAAATGTAAAAGACGCCGCCAGGAGACGAAGGAGGCATTAACAATGTAATAGTCGTTGCCACAGACACGAAGAAAGCACCAACAATACAATGGCATTGAAAAATAGGGAAGTTTTCATATTTAACGCTCCCGCAACCCTCCTTAAGAGCTGATTTTTGTAGAAATCTTTTCTAAGCGGATGTCTACGTAGCAAAAGGAATAAAATTGCCAAATTTCAAATCTGTATGACTCATGGTTCCAGAGAATTCGTTATGAGTGAGTCATTGAATGGTATTTCGCTTCATACAAACGTTATCCGTTTCACCCCTTTAGGGATGGAGCTACAAAAATATCCCCCCCCTTAGTGCACCCGTTAAGTATTCAAGGATTATTTCCTCCAAATTTCAAATATATATGCCCACAGGTTTAAGATGTGCGTTGTCTGGCAGTCAGTTTTGGAGTTTTGTTAAGTACTAGCTGAATTGAAGTACCCGGCGTTTCCTGGGCTAAAGACGTCATAATATAAGGAATATCACTACCGAGTTTCAAGTTTGCAGGACATACACTTGATAAACGGGATATTATGATTTTAAGTCCCATGGATTGCACAATTTCGGTGCATTAAGGCTATGCATCAGTAAAACCGGGACGCCAATTTTCAGCTTCATTTTGAGGGAAGGCAGGTAACCCCTGGGCAAGACGTGACGGACGCACAAAACGATAGTACGTTACAAATTCAAGACAACGCCATCTATTGACGAATTTCTAAACTAAACTGTTAGCGCCTTTAGTTAAGCGGATGGGTTCGCCAAGGAGAAGGATAGTTTTTTGCCAGACCCTACCTTATGATCTTCTGGCGGACATAGAGAAATGACACAAACTAACTGTTTGTGTGTATAACTTACTTCCTGTGATTTTCTATTATTAAACTGAATGTACCCCTTTTTCCACTGTTTTAGGGAATAGAATTTCATAATTATACATAGTATGTCACTTTCCGGCCCATAAACTATCTAAATGCAAAAAAAAAAAAATCATTTTCATCTGTTGCTCCGTTGCTGCGTGAAAGGACAAACAGACAAACACATTTTCGCATTTATAATATTAAGTAGGGATATACATAGGTGTGTATATATAATATCTATTCAGCTCTCGATTTTAAAGCTGTTTAATGTTTAAACCATTTTTTTTTTTGCCTGTGACAGGTGTGTGTATATATAGGCCTAATATCTATTCAGCTTTCGATTTTAAAGCAGTTTAATGATTGAACCATTTTTTTTTGCCTGTGACAGGTGTGTGTATATATAATATATATTCAGCTTTCGATTTTAAAGCAATTTAATGATTGAACCATTTTTTTTTTTGCCTGTGACATTGAGCCACGTCTTGCCCTGAGCTCAGTGCAGCGCCTTACGAAACAGGACGCGCTAGCGGGGAATGCAATAATCGCTGGCATTCATATGCGCGCGGGCTGTGCTGGACCGTAAAAAAAAAAAACAGACTGGGAGGAGGGGAGCGGCGACGGAATTATAAATAACCGTAATTTATGGCAGCGCGCGTCTCGTCACTATCTGAACATTGCCAGGCGGCGAGGGATGAAAAAGCGCGCGGATAAGGCAGAGCCGGTCTGTCATCTTCTAGTTTGCCGAACATCGCTGAGAGTAAGCTCCGAAAAAAAATCCTGACCACTCCCCAGAGGGGATTGTGGGTCCAAATACTTGGTCAGGCTCGGATATAAATTGTAAATTATTTGTTGCTACTGTTCCCAAGCATGCATTGGAAGTTACTTACTGCACATTGTATGTTTAGTTTTCTATATTAAAAAAAAATAAGTTAACGACTAGTGTGTGTCTCCGTGCGAATAGTCGCACGGTGATTTTTTTTCTTTAACTATCAAATCATGTTATATAAAGTTATCATCAATCGTGGAATAGTTATTGATTGTGATAGAATAAATAAATTAGATTGTGTATGTGGTACAAGTAGTAATTTGTAGAAGTGGGTGTTGGTTGTGAAAAAAAAAGTGGTTTTATTTTTATATCTCTGATTTCCGTCATTGTAGCGATATAAAATTTAGACCAGTTTTTAATTATAATCATAAGGTTTTAAACACAAAAATTTTCAGAGAAATATTCAATAATAATATATAAAATCAATAAAAATATTCAATAATAAACTATTAAAAATTCATACTATTTTTACTTAATAATAAAAAATCTACATAGTGATGCCAAATTTTATGTATTAATCGCTTGGGGTTTGCTTAAAAAAAATGAGTTCTTATTGTACAATATATATGATGATTCTGTTTAACTTTTTCTTAGCCAAATATGACATTTATGCCACGGATTTATGGGAAATATGTACTATTAACATATGTATTTACTATTGCCCCTTCATATTCGTATAGTGAATTTCCGAACAATTTCTTACCGTGTAGAGAGAGTTGTATTTCATTATAACGTTACGTGGCAAGATAGTTTCGAAACATTGTAGCTTATTTATTTAATTGTTTGGTAAAATCAATTTTAAGGGCCTAGTGTTTTTGGACGCACCACGGCCGTCTGGTTGCACAGCGACTGTGTTCTCAACGAACGAGCCAGGTGTAGAAACATTCCCTCTCGCCGATCATGGCCAATAAAAGAAGAAATGTTGCAGATTTGATTAAATACGTCTTAATTCTAACAATAATTAATTTTTACTCGCAAAATACCACAATTTTCTCTATGCATATATGATAGGAAACGTGAAATTATATAGGCGGGGGCAGTAATTTAAAAAAAAAGAATTGTTGAACTCTTAGTTGGTTGCGATAAGGTAAGCTCGGGCCTGCAGATTTTCTCCTTGTAATTTGCATCTGTCTGCAAGAAGAAACATTGCCCTACTTGGTTGAAGTATAAATGTTTCTGATTGAAACTCAACCAATCACGATACCTAGACAATCCTACAGTGTTTCTTGGCGTACAGATAGTAACGACATGCTTTAGCGAAAAATCGCCGTCTCTATGTACAGGGTATTTACCACACATGAATATAGTCGGATAACAACCGGCTCTTCACGTGTATCAAGTGCTTCGAATCAATTCGATAACTACTCGTATCTTTTAAAAAAATTATGTGAAATGTTGGGAGGGGGTTTGGGCTTTGATTTGGAGGGGGGGGGGGGGGAAAGATTGGTTAATCTTAAATACCTGCGCACAACTTTAATATAATAGCAGTTTCTCAGCGTCCAAGCTGTTCGTAATTAAAAACTTTTACGGAAAGTTATGAAATCAACATGAGCGATCGGTGGTTCCGTAATTCGTTTTCGTTGTTTTATTTCTATTCATAAGTTCGGTTACATATCTACCAATTACGGAAAGAAAACAGACTTGCTGGCATTGTTCGTGGCTTCATGCTTACTAAGGACGGTATTCCAAGACATTCGGGTAAGTTAGCGAACAAGCACTACCTTGTTGGATAAACCCGTAACTTAACTTACAGATCTTATACCAGAACGTGTTAAAACCCAATCCCTGATAGCCGATAGGTAACGAAAAATAAACCGTTTAATTAAACTGTGCCCCGCACGAGGCTAGAAACTGATTTTATTGCATTTTAGCGGACGTTTGGAAACCATCGATACATTTGCTAAACCAAATATCCTATAGATATCAGCACTATCACGCGAATTAAATGGTGTAATTTTAATTTTCCTAAGTACTTTTAAAATTGGCGATTATTTGTTTATATGGCCATTAAAGTGTACAAAATGTATTCCAGGATAGTTTCGCTATCATAAAGTTTAATTTGGCTAACCAACTCGCTTTTTACATCCCCCGATGATCACAAAAATGACTTTATACGAGTTAATGGCGAGAGACACGGTTCAGCCATCCGGAGGAAAGCAACGAAAAATTAAGCTCTGCGTATGCGCGGAATTTGGGCAACAGAACGCAACGGATAAGACACCAAAATCCATTGCCTAAAATTAAGGGACTGGCCATGTACCACTGTGCACTAGGAATATGGTTAGGGTACAAGTGTAACATATCCAAAACCTAAACCCTTAATTGTGCCTTGAATACCGGGTACGTGAACACATTGTTCACTAAACACAGCAAGTAAAACACTTCTGTGTGTGTGTTTTAACAAAATATGTGAATGTGCGACTGCGTGGCTATATTATATTCTAAAAGAATTTATACTTGGTTAGCATATTGTTTAGTTTTGCAATTTAGGGTAGGAATTAAATTTGGTAGAAAGAATTTGTCTTCCTATTTTATTAACAGATTTTTTTTTGCGCTGCGGCCGTAATTATATTTATATACGATCATGTGAAGAACTTAAAAGATAAAAAAAATAATGTTGAGTTAAAGAAATATTCAGATTTTATTTGATAATTATATAACATAGTTGTTTTGATCATGACAGCTTAAATAAAAAAATAAAAATAAAAGTTTTTGGTTTTTAAATCGCATGGTTATGCTGAGAAAAGTTTGAGATAACGGTATCTACAATAGTATATTGGAATACGTACGCGTTACGTGGAATCTACTCGCCGCTTTTAAATTATTACGAGCTATGCCGAGGGCTGGGATAGAAGAATCGACCCGTCCTATCGATCTATCTCTTTGTTGTCGAGTTTCTTTTATCCTGCCCGCGCGGATCGATCCCAGGACTGCCGTCTGTAATCCAGGGATTGTGCAAACAACGCTCGTTACCCAGGACGGACGCCTGGGTCGTGTTTCTTCGCCGTGCTCTGGCTGGCCACTGTCATGCGTCACTCGCATTCAGGAGGTCGTAGTTTCTATCGACCAGGATACATAAAGTAAAAAGTAGAGGGGAGGTGTGTTATTCTTTCTGTAGCCTCCTCGCTGCGAGACAGCAGGAACTCGCGAGCCCGCGAAATGTTGTTCCGTTATCAGACGCGTGCATGTTTGCGCTGCACTGAATAATTGATCAGCTTTAAAATGGTGATCGTACACATTTCAACCTATCGAACTCTAGCGTCAGAAGCTTTTTTTTTTCTCAATTTATTCTTTATCTTTCAGTGTCGCCTAGAGTATAATATATATGCTACTTGCAGTCTGTATATTCTTGATATTTTATGTGTTTATTTTGCATACACAGCAAGGTCATTAGAGAAGCAAAGGAAAGCGTTATTCCATTTTATGAACCTGTAAAATATATGTCATATTTTCCTGGCCTGTCCGTGGAAGCCGTCCATAGAGCGGCACTACTGAGGTAATTCTGAAAAGTTACTGACCATGGCCTGTAGTGGTGGGACCACGCGAAATCATTGAAAAGCTAACCCAAAAAAAGCTGGCTCTGGGTTCGACGTGTTGATGTACTCGCCTAAGAAAAGGTCGCTTGTCCACCGGCTGTTCGCTGGCAGGCTGTGAATCTCCTAGAGTTTGCAGTTGTTGTATTGGCCAAAGAAAAAAAAAATTGACGAAAACGTCTGTGTTATAAATTACTTTTTAAACTTATTTAAATTACTGGTCACTTTTTAAAAAACAAATGTAAGTTCTGCTACACCATGGCCAAGGCTAAAAATAGCAAACTATAAACAGGAAAGAACACCAAAGTTTTTATTATTTGTAATATGTGTTTTAATAAATTGATGAAAATGAGTTAATTCTCGGAGTAAGTTATAATATTGTTTTAATTTCCTTTTTAATGTACAGCAAATCTGAAGAATAATCTGTAAGATTTTATCATAATAAATTTTTTTTTAACCAACAATATCGTATTGGATTTTTCGCACTTGAAATAACAATTGTTTGGATGCTAGCCTATAGACTTTCGAGCCACTGATAGCTACGTACGTCGCCTTTCTGTAAATAACTGCTGATCAAGAATATTTCTTTCACTCGCCGCCGTAATAGCAACGCGGCTTCTCCGGTACGACGTCTGTTATGTAAAATACGTGAAGCCTTATTTTATTTTTTATTTTTTTAACGGACGAATATTGGTCGTATTTTAGACACTGCGCACGAAAAGAGCCTGTGTTGGTTTGTTTCTCTTATTTTTTTTATTTCCTTCGCGGGCCGCGGGCGGTGGGAGCCGACCTGCCACTGCCCCCCCTCCCCCTAACAGTGCCTATCTTGTTCCGGGGCGTGGCTCCACAGCCGGCCCAATACTCCACTTGGCAACGCGATGTTTTGCGTGCGGCACGACACCGCATAATTAACTGCGTTCTGATTCGGCTAACGTTGTGCCGGCTCGTGCTCCGCCGGCGACGGACGGCGTGATTAACAATAACCGCCGCGCGGTCCCCCTCAACCCCCCCCCCCCCCCCCGGGGCAGGCGCCTCGCCGCAGGGGCCTGGTCCCCAGACGCGCGCGTGCGGCCGGGATCCCCCCCCCCTCCTGCGGGGCGCGCTCTGCTCCCCATTCTCCCGCCACTGCGCCGCTCACCACACTGCTGCAGTCGGAACCAAATTCCGGCAGTGGCGGTCCCAGACTTCACGGAGCCCGGGGCCCATTTACTTTTGAGGGGGCCTCAGTATTTTGGAAAGAGGCCTTAACCGGGGCATGGTAAGGCGGAAGAAATAGCTCCCGGAGAAATTGATGTTCGGGCCTTGCCCTGGACAAATTTTCAAATTAGACGACTCTTTGAAATAACATACTTAAGCCAAAACGGGACACAAATTTCGATCATGGTTTTGCTAATTTGGTTTTAAGATTTTTAAATATTCTTTCTTGATAAATTATACTCGGGGTTAGTTTAAAAAAAAAAAATCTAGCGATCAAGCTTTGTTGAAACTGAGTAATTATGAGGCGTTTGCCACGCCTCCATTAACTTCACTTTTATTATTTGTTTGTTTTAACGTCCTTTTGATTTGGTATTAATTATATCATATGTTATGATAGATTGTTTGGCACTTGGTTCATTCTCGCCCTGAAGATTGATTAAAACAAAAGCATTACGGACATTCGCGGCGCTGCGCGTGTGTGTGTTTCCGCGAGCCAACACCGCGCTGCGCGCTGAGCCTTATGACGTCATGGTGAGGCGTTAACCTGCGACGGTCTGCGGCTGGCGAGCGGGGAGACGGTGCTGGCGGCTGGGGGAGTCGACTTCGGCTCGCGGGTGCAGGCGTGTTGCGCCGCTGCTAAAATGGAAAGGCTGTTCCATTCACCTACGCATCGACCAGTGCCCAGCCCGGGTTATCGTCCACCATGCTGCGCAACTACAAGTAAGCCTCGACGCAACCGTTATTAACAACCGGAGACCGGGTTGGTTTTTTTCAAGGAAAAACAATGAGCAGAGAGACTTGAGTGATCATAAACTCAAATTCATTATCTTGCTAGCATCCTGAATCGTGATGTGGCGAATTAAACTCTACTTTTTTTTACGCTACGTGAGAAACTACGTAAACTGCAAGCCAGACTTAACACGTTGCTGTGGTGCGGGATGTTAGACTCGCATAATTACGTCATAACGAGAGACCGGTTTGACCAAAATATTGGGAATGTGCCTAAACAACATTTATAGACAATTACGTCATCCAGGATTGTAATCAACGGACCTGTTAGGGAAAACTAATGCTTTCTTAATGTTTGTAAAATTACCCGTAATATGGTGTTTGTAATGAGTGATTACATTATATGTCCTTTTCTTTAATGCGAGATCTAGATCTGCAGATTTGTGTAAATGGTTCTGTATTCAATGTACCAAGCCAATGCCAAGCGGGAAAATTAAATAGAAACAGGCAGTGATGTTTTCAATTATTATCCAGGTCATTCTTTTTTGCCTAGGGACCGTACTTCTCACTGCATTTAGTTGGTACTCCCTTCTGCGATCTCCGACTTCAAACTCGAGCGCCTTAAGTAAGGCCTCAATTACACGATGCATGAAGATTTTTTTTCTAATACAAAATCACGAAAACCAAATTGAAATCGGAAGGAATTGACCAGCACTTAAAATTAAATGCCAGTTCAATTTAATTGTTTATTTTCCAATTTTTTTTTCATGGGATGCCAGACAAACCAGGAAAACGGAAATAAAACGGGTCGGCTAGGGGCCCTGGACAGTTGCCCGGGTTGCCCGACCCTGAATTCTGGTTTATATTTGAGTGACCCTGGTATTCTAAGGTGCTTGGTAACAATCTGATCACCGCCATCTGGCAACACTGCCCCTCGCCATCTGCCGCGGCCGGAACCACGTCTCCCCTCCCCCTGTCTGCCCTCGTCCACGCATTCTCATTCCCTTCCCTTGCAGCGCCCTTGAATTACCGGCGGCGTTTCGTTTGTTCGCGCCAAACATCGGCTGACCTCGCCGGACACCGATAGCAACATAAATAGATTTCCGATAATGCGCATAGCTCGAAAGGGGCGGGACGGGGATTTGGAGGGGGGGGGGATGGGGGCTCTGTCCCCGGTGATTTGTTGTCGAAGACGTCGGCAAAAACGTGCCATCGATGCTGCTCAGATAACCCGAGCCGTTGATGTATGGCCGTGTAAACTCGCGGAAGCGCAAATTTCGCGTTCCTATCCTCCCTCCCGCTTTCGCCCTCCCCTTCATTAGTTATGTTCGGTACAAAATGTTTCGCGCGCTAATGGCCTTATTAACTGAAGATAAACCTGACGCGCTTACGCAGATACGCTTCTTTCAGTGAATTGCAGACGTAGCGTTTCAACAAAGTGGAATCATAATCGTATTTTGGGTGCTCGTTAGGGGTGAATAATTTGGTTTCGAAAGCAGAAACGAACGATAACGACCTTCTTTCAACTCGCTTTGAATTTTTCGTTACATGCTAACATTTAAATTAATATGGGCCCAAGCGTCTTGTATCCATGCGTCTTATCATACCGAGTTGTATAGCTGTAAAGTATAAATCATTTCAAGCATTTCAAATATCATATGGAACTTCGGAACAAATTATATTTTTACGGTCGCACGCAATTTAAACATATTACATTAGAGACTAGTGTTTTTTTTTCTTTTAAGTTAAAGGTTTAGGAAGTAGTTTTGAAAGTATTGTGTAATAATTGTTTTTATTCATATATATAATGCAAATTTGCAAACAAGTTTAATGGCACATCTATCCATAAGAAATTTATGGAATATTTACAGTACTAATGTATTTTAGTAGCAAGATTTAAGTAGCAGTGAAAATATTCCTCTTCAATAGTTGTTGACGAAAAACATTAAACTAATAGAATATTAAACTTAGGCCATACACGTATAGTAAATTTCCATACAATATAAAGATTAGTAACATCTGATAATTGATATGAACGTTACCAAAACAATTCGGATATGTTTTAGTAAACAAGTTCACGTAAAGGTATTGCCAACAGTTTTTTTATTTCTAATTTACTTGAACAAAAATCATTAGGACAACTCAATCACGTTTCCCCTACATCGAACGCGTAGCCCAGCGACAAAACGCAGAAGTCTTAGATTTCTTGCTTTGCTAACTTCAATTTAGCCGAGGGCGGCAGTTGATAAAAAAACATATACATATCCTCCGGCGGACTGCGTGAAAAGTACTTATAACACAGCGTAGTTTTATGGGATTTATATTGGGAGTGCGATTTTTCTGAGTTTGCTCAGCTGTCGTGTTCACTAACCAATATGTCAACAACTCTCTATCTCCTGACAGACAGAGCAAGTACTAAGAACTAAGTGCTTCACGGGATCTTGTCTCGATACTCTTTTAGTGCTGCATCGGAGACTGGTGCGAAATCTGCTTGAGAAGGATACATCAGATTTTGCAGCGTGTTGCACTTTAAATAGCCTATGAGAAACTCTCAAAAACGACTGCAAATCAGTGGAATTTTACTGAACAACCGTAAAAACTGCTCCAAACAGATTTTTTTTTCCCAGTGTGTTTCACTGACTCGGAGTAGTTTTAACAGTTTGATAGTTCAAGTGTGCGAGAAGAAATGATTACTCGCTATGTCTGGCAGTGAGAAACATGAAGTCTGTATGAAACTTTAAGGGGGAGTGTTAGGCTCCGCCATATTGGATTTTTCTATAATTTTTTTTTGCTATAATTCTAATTTTGATCTATCCCAAATTTTGGCATGTCAAGGCGTAAATGATATCTCCCATACCTTCTACACCTTTTTGCAACCACGTATTTACTAACAGGCTCTAGTCTATAAGCGCCGCGAGGAAATAACTTATTATTTCACGCGGGCGACTACAACTATCATGATGATCACACCAGTTCACGAGTGTTGACTTCAATAAGTAGTCAAAGCCAAGTCCTATGCCATGTCAAACCAAAAAAAAATTAGCATAATAGCTTTATTGCAAGTGGTAGGTATCGAAATATTTGTGATTGCATGACGGCGAGGCCTAAACAAGTTTGTTGATGTTCGTCAGGAATGTGTGTGTCGCGCGCTGGAGTGTAATTGTTCAACGCCGAGCGACGCGACCCGGAAACACCGCAAGGACTTTAAGCTCACACGGTCCACTCACGAGACGAGATGATGACGGCTCTGCGGTTGTTCCTCTGGTTGCTTGCGGCGCGCAGACCTCCGACGGCCGTGACATCTGCGGCCGCTTGTTGCGTCGCGGGAGGGAGAAGACGCCCCCGTGTCCCGAGACCCGAGCCAAGGGCGTCGCTCGCGCCAACTCGTCGACGACCGACTGTCGTCCCCGAGCTCACACGGGCGGCCCAAACGTGTGCTCTCGCAAGCCATGTTCGACCTTCATTACTTTTATTTTAGGGCTATTTATAAAATTCCTTCACCCGATACCCCTCTTGCATTTGTTTTTCTGCCACACATATATTCAACAAATATTCATTCATTTACATTATTGTAATATCATGGGTGTTAAAAGTCTCGCAAATGATGGTGATTACGAAGATTTGCCCGCATTTTACACCCATGATATAATTATACTAAGCATTACACTTAGTGAGTTTATATCTTGAAAATATTTGTGGTAGAGTAAAAAAAAATGCACGGGAGATTTAGAGTAAACATTTTGGAAATAGCAATGCAGTTCGATATTCTGCGCTTTACGTACCTGACTATGCATTCTAGACCACGATACTATTGCAAAAAAAAAATTAATTTTCAAAGCACATACAAGTTAAGAATAATCGCAGCACGTTGGAGAATTACCAACTGCCGTTCCGTCTTTCATTCTGCTGCGGAGTGAAACAACAAAAATGTCAAGAAAGAAAGGCCTTATGGCAGCCGCTAAAATGTTAATTGATTTCATATAATGTTTGTTCACTTAATCACGTTGCTGCATATCTGACTCGTATTCATTAGGTGATGGTTTCAAACCCGACTACTGTATTTCAAGAAAAAAGTTTCTATAAAAGAGCCGTTTATCCCACAACTCTTAAAATCAATTATTCAAAAATCTTTTTTAAAAAAAATTATAGTAAAAAAGTGAAACATTTAAGTTTCAGAATTTTTTTTTAAGAACTACAAAGCACTGCAAATTTTAATCACGGGTGCAATTATTTATAAAAAATGTTGAATAAATATCACTTAATTTTGTTTAGTGGTTATAAAAATTTATTTAGTATATTTTATTCAATAAAATTTAAGTAGTTAATTATATTTTTAAATATTTTTGAATGAAGTTTACATGTGTTTTTTAATTCACAGATATTAAATATTTTGAGTACTTTTTGAAATATAAATCAACAACAATATTTTGTAATAAAAAACTTTGTGTATGAGTTGATAAATGTAATTTCTAGTGTAAGTACCTACTCATTTCGAGTCATGAAGGATAAAAAAGAGTCATTCATTTGGATCAAAATAAAACCCTAGGGCCTAGGTGATCACTGAAATATTTATGAATTTTGAAATGTTTTATGAAGTTCGTCAAGACTTTAGTTTTAGTTGTGATCACGTATCAGCCATTATTTCTATGCCTTTTTTTTTTTTTTTTGTTAAACGTTTGGCTGGTAAATAGCGATAGACATCTTTACGCAGCGTATTGCTGAGTTAACGTACGCCCATCCGTAAATTATAATTCCAAATATCGAAACTGTTTACAGTCCTTTTTTTTATTAAATGGTCGATTAAAGGCTCTTAATTTAAAATGACCCTGAAACAAGTAAATTAAAATTTTATCAGGTACAAAATTCATCTTGGCTTGGCTGATATAAGTGGAAGAAAATTCACTGTTAGTTTTAAAACTATGTAATTCCTGCCGTTCGGCCGTGCGGGTCTAGTGTAACGCATGGTGCAGTTCGTGGTGTCCCTGACCTCCGACACGCCGCACCCATGTTGCGTGGCGAGATTGATGGCTCGTGACTCTTGTCGATTTATCACGGAGTCGGCATCCAAGTGGGTCTTGAGCCCACTGTCATCTTGGAGGTCAGTCCAGTCCAGAGGGGCGTCACTCACTCAATCACAGACTAGCTGTGGTGCTCGGTCTTTAGCTCGGTCTTTAGCTCGGCCATCTTTGATGTGCCACATCTTAGCTCTCGGTATACGGCATTTGGTGGGAGTAATTTCACGAATGCGACGGAAATGTGTAACAGGAAGCAGGAAGAAGCGCGTGCCATTCAATTTTTTTTTGTGGGACCTACAGTTGGCTCTTGTACTGCAGCGGATCAGCGAGTGCAAACATTTCCATGGCGTTTGAAAAGAGAGAGAGAGAGGAAGGGAGAAAGAGAAAAAAGAGAAAACATTAAGTTGTTTAGCGTTCGTTACGCTGAACAGTAGTCTTGAACAGCGTGACGCATTGCCATGTGTATTTTCTAAAACGTTATAACTACGTTGTGAAATAACAATTTATAATATATAATATAAGTTGAATAATATTATAAGTGTTGTATTAAAAAATTCTTAGGGCATGGGAACCCCATTGGTCGTTGACACGCCTAGCTCAACAATATTCGAACCATCATTGCTAAAAGAAAACATTTTCATCTTAGGCCTGCTTGTGCCATGACCCGTTACAAGTCACAGGGTGGACCATTTTATTTGTTTACTTATGTGAAAAATATACTACAAAACAACACGTTTACATCGCTGTCTCACGAGTTAAAAGCCTTGAAGGCTCGTGACCGAGGTTAGATATTATACATAACTGGCGAGTACTGAAAGACTGGCTCCCTTTTTTTGTTTTCTTTCGAGACTGGCTTTAAAAAACTGATATTTAATTTATGTTAAGTTCCAACAATTTTTTTTGTTCATGGCTTTAAAAATCGAATCTAACCAATAATATGTTGATATGATGGCCATGATAATTACTTACAGGAATACTGGATTAAGATCTGAAAATTTATTATGTTTATTTGTGAAAATTTACATAAGATATAAGTATTTATGAGTTTTCGTATTTAGAACGCACGTGACACCACGTGCTGGCTCACGTGGTTGTTATGTTATACCTTTAACTCTTTAATCGGCGTGCGCCAATAAAGCAGTCGATTTGGTCGTTTCCTTCGGGTATTATTTAAAAGATATTGCTACTTATCGCGTAACAATTTTTTTTTTAATACAACATAGCCTGTGCTCATGTGGAATAATGTAGTTTTATAACAGTGCTGAAATTTTGAAATTGGTCCAGTAGTTTTAGACTCTACTTCTCACGAAAAATAAATACTATCATATATTAATATTCGTTGTATTGATACACTTAAATAGGTACATTAGAGATCTCAAGGCTTGAAAATTTATCAGCATCATTTTGAAGAGAGAAAGAGGTTGAGAGTTCAAGAATATTTTGTTAGCCTCTTTAAAGAAGAGAGAGTGAGTGCAATTTTTTTTTTTTTTAAAGGCGAGGCTTGTCGAGGCCTACTCTCCAGCGAACAGCCGGTAAATCCATTATTAATGACGGCCGGGGTAACGTGACCGATCGGTGATGAATCGGCGCTGTTCGAGGGAATGGGTGGCGGGGGGGGGGGGGGGGGGGGGGTTGTGGTCTCGCGGGAGGCGCAGCAAGGGGAGGGAAAAATGGCGGCCGAGCCAATACCGCGTGATTGATAGCGGCGGGCCCGGGCCGGTGCGCGGAACACTTGGGCCGTGTTCGAATTCAAATCCCTCATTCAGGGCTCTAAATCGACCGGGCGATCACTTAAAGGACATTTCATGTTTGGGGACTTGTAAGAAAATGTATTAGTATTTTTAAAATTTGTAATTATTTAAATTTGTCTCGGTTTAGTTTCTTTTAAAATAGTATTATTTAATAATTTAAAGAAACCCGTTGTAACTATAGAATTAAGTAGATAATAATCACATTTTTTTTTAAATTTTATCTTCAATATATTGTACGTTAGGTAAATTATATTTTATCTTATTTGCTATTTTTTTTGCTAATTTTATATTTTCTTGTGATTTGTTAATTTAGTTTTTATTTTATTGTATTTTTAAGTATTTTTCGTCTTTCTTGGCTATAGTTTTTGTAAAGCTAATCTTGCGTGTACCTACTTAATAAAGATGTATGTGGTTAAGTGTAACTTGGCCACTTAAAATAAGACAATAAAATAAATAAACAACTGACGGAGATGGAGGAGCGCGCTGATATATAACATTTGAATTTTAACTTAAAACTAGAAATAATGCATCTGCTTAGCAGTTTTAAACTTTAACGCCTTTAGTCTGTCTCGTGTAACTTGACTCAAATTTTACATGTCTCTAAATTAGTACCAATGGCCTACGTATTCTACTTCCACTGCTGTTCGGTCAATAGTGCTTGTGAAAAAATCACATGGTTGTCAGTATTCGTTAAAGAACATCGTCTCATGATTTGTAAGTGAAATTTAGGAACTGTGTACAACTGCTAAGTACTGCTTTTGAGTACTATCACTTTTGAGACAGGTTACATGTCAGACTGATGCTGACGCTGTAACTTATCCGTACTAATATTACAAATGCGAAACTGTATTTGTCTGTTTGTCATTCTTTCACGCAGCAACGAATCGACATTTTTTTTCCATATTGATAGTTTATGGCCAGAGAATGGCGTAGACTACATATACGACCAACTGCATGTGGCTTTGTTACGATCAAGAGTTGCTAGTCAAGTGAAAGTGTATATTGAATTAATCAACAGCAAGTATATTGAATCACCAGACAATTAATGCGCTTGCAGTATATTAAAATACATCAAAATAAATATAATTTTTAATAAATATTTAATGTAGGTATATTAAATTCAAGTGTTTGTTAAATTCATCATTTTTCCATGGGTGCCTATGGCGCCCTATAGCTGTCTAAAACTATGCAAGGAATTAAATATTAAATTCAAATTTAATAAAATGTTTTTTTGAAGTTATACTTCTTTGGGCGTATTATGGAAAAATGATGAGCGTGAATTTTTATGATGCGCCCCAAGCATGCAAAAAATTCACAGGATGAAAACAGACTACATACAAATTATACATTTGTTTACGAAACCGGAATATGAAATCGACTGAGTGATATCGAAAATCGAAAATCGAATTTAAAAAAAAAGGCGCGTGGCACCGGGGGCTTGTGAGCCGAGTACGTTTGGCAGTGTTTACCTGTCGGCGTGGCGGTGCGTCGTGCGTCGCCGTCCTGCCGCGGAACACAGCAACCTCCGCGCTCTCTCCCCGCCGCCCCGCCTGTTTGCTCTGCACTCGACTCGCCCCGCTGCTGCGGCCACGGAGCGGGGCATTGTCGGGAGGTACGGTTGGAAGTCGCAGTCCACCTCGCCGTCGCCGTGTGTCGACTCCCGGAACACCGCGGCTGGTGGTGGGCCCGCCGAGTAACAGGCGATTTGCCTAAAGGCGGTTTGCCTAAACATGAATTCGTTACGGAGATTTGCTTAAAGTCATTCCCCCTAAGGGCGTTTTGCCTAACGTCGAATTGCCTAACGGCTATTTGCCTAATGGCGTTTTCCCTAACGGAGTTCTGCCCGATGGCGATTTGCCTAACGGCGTTTTGCCTAACTCCGATTTGCCAAATGGCGTTTTGCCTAACGGCGAATTGCCTAATGGCAATTAGCCTAACGGCGTTTCCCTAACGGCGTTATGCCTAACGGCGTTTTGCCTAACGGCGTTTTGGTAAACGGCGTTTTGCCTAAAATTAGGCAAAACGCCTTTAGGCAAAACGAAACATGCCCGGCCCGCCTGGTCAGGGGTGTGTTTGTGTTAATAAGTGCTTCTAGTCTCTGAGGCCGGTATTCCAAGACACATAAATAATGGTTTGATTGTTCAATGTGCTACACCTGTACCCGGCTCCTTACACACTATCGGTTTTTTTTTTGTCATTCGGGAACCGTACGGCAATATTGCCGGGTAAAGAATTTTTTTTTTTTAAGTCCCTTCCACCATTCACATTATTCGTCCGGTATTTCATCTATTATTACGTCCATGGGCAGAAGATAAAAAAAACTATGCGCTGTGCTAAGTTTGGTCCCAAGACGTAAAAAAAAAACAACGAAATATATTGTTTTTGGGCACGTCCGCTTGTAATGAGAAGGTATCTTCTATTTCAGAACTGAGACAAGATGAAAATAGTTTTTTTTTTTTTTTTAAACTATTTTCGTATGTCAGTGACAACATTCAATGGACTTCATGGTCTTCTCAATAGTTAATATGCAACGTAAAAACACGAAGCTGTATTCAGCCCAGATAAATACTAGCTGTATGACTCCGGCGAGTACCATTGCAAACTAAAGTAACAAAACTCATAAAATAATGTGTGTCTAAATACATTTAATGTTTTTTTTATAGGTAATAAACTGAAATTCTAAAAGAAAAAAAATCTTTACGCCTTCAAAAAGAATTTCAATAAATATAAATGAGAAATAGCTAGTCGTAACCAAAATTAATATTTAAATATTATTAATAATAAAAAATTAATAATTATAGAAAAAATAACCATTTTCGTTAGGTAATGTACCTTCGAAATCTCAACAAACTCGGTGAAAATTGATGCCATGCTTCTTTTGTGCAATTTCTGTTCTTGTAAATCTCCAATGTTTTATCCCGCAAAACAGGCTTTTCCTGAACGAAACAGATTAATTTTGTCGACATCACTGTCAAGTTCACTCATATTTTATACGACTCTGGAACAACGCTTCACTCGAGTTGAAGAATGTCACCGGACGAATTGTCCTGTATACTGCAGGGAAGTGTGAACGCACCACTGCTGCGCAGTATAGTTACTACTACGCAATCACCCGGCTGTTTCGTCGTCCGGCGACCGGCCGACTGTAGCTGCAGTCCGGCCAAACTGCCGGGTGCTCGTGGTCTTTTCTATCCCCAAATAATTTGTAAATTTTTTTTCATTATAATTTTTTAGGAATAGTGTGTAATTTATTGGAATGCCCAATGGTTAGAGACCGGAAAAATCCGCGGATTCATTTCGTGATAGGCTGAAATTCAAACAATGTACAATTCTGCTGGTTCTGCTATTGGCTCGCAGTTTAACTGGAGCTCTCTGGGCCAATGAGAGACTATCGACCAAAGAAGCGTCGAATCACAAGCTACCCAGTGGAGACGCCTCACAATTTAGTACCCAATGAACACGCGTGTTTACTTGAGAAATGCAGAGGATAATGGAGGCTATCCTAGAGGTCATTGAATCCGCGAATTTTTCCGGTCCCTACCAATGGTGAAACTGAGTAGCGAAAAATCATCGGCAGATAATTCATAATTTTTTTAAGTTGGAATTCGTGAGACTTTAACAATTTTATCAACAGACACTCTCTTAACAATCTCTGAATGTTTATTTAATGTAATTTCCTTTGCCTTAACGAAGGCGAAATTTAAAATTTCGATGTAGAGAAAAAGTTATTGCGAAAAAGTTTACGCATTAAAAATGGCGACTATCTCTGCCCCTGCTTTTATTTCTCGGAATCGCATCGTCGCGTCCTTTTCATTCCCACGTCCCTTATTGCCCCTTTTTTTTTGTCCCCCCTAATGAAGCTGCCATTCGCGGGTCGCCAAAACACTCCGGAAACAGGTAAAAAAAGGAAAAAAATATATAACGAGCCGGGTTATAAATTTTTTTTTCCGACTGCACGGTCGAATGGCTAAATAAAATGGAAGTTCTCTCTCGCCTTGGCTATCGCAATCAGCCAGTTTTGTTGTAAACCAAGCTGGTGTTCACGCTGATGATAAAATTCCTGAGTCTATGTGGCGTAATTCATTTTATTTCTTTCCTCCCCTCCTCCCCAACCTCTTGTGGCATTTCAGAGCTCCCGCAGCGGCTGGGCGGGGCTAATTACACAAAGCTTATCAGCTCGCGTGGGGACCGCTCATTAATTTCGCCCACATTTCCCCCGCGGGTGTCTTCCTGCAGGCTAGCGGCGCGGGCCCGGCTCTTCCGACGTGAGTCACTCTTGCGCGGAGAGTCGTTCCCGCGGCACGAGCTCTGAGGCTGGTTCCAAACTAATGAGCAGCACCGAGACCCTTCGAGTTCGAAACGGACTAGCACTGGAAGCCTAAGAGAAGGTCGACAGCGGGTGTAGAGCAGAGTTTGACCGATGAGTAGAGGTACAAGGAATTTCGCGGGTTCATTCGGTCGCAAGCTAGAATTTAAAACTTCATACTTTTGCATTTGTTCATGATTGAATCGCAGTTATTTAGACACGACCCTCTATGAGCGAGCCAACGCTTCTCAGTTTATATATAGGAATATAATTAATACGCTCATCTATGACTGTAAAGCAGTATGGATTCTGTTCTAATGCGCTTACAGAGCTAAACAGTAATAACTTTTACAAAATTTCACAAAGTGTGTAGTTTTATTAAATTTCTCTTCGACGATATTTTTTTTTCACGTGTTATATTAGCCGGGAAGCATGTCCAAACCTATTATTTTCCATTATATGTGTGTGTGTGTGTCTGGCCCCGTAAAAGTGTTGCCATGTGTGATTCGCCTGCCATTTTCGTCACGCACTTTTTATTGTTCTTTGATGACGCCATCGCTTCTACTTAAACCTGCTGCAAGGAAATATCACTTCACAGAGGAATATAATGTTTATGTTGCATCCCTGTTTCTTCCGGGTTGAGATTCGAGTGCGTATTAGCGAAATCGTTCAAAATGTGTCGTGGTGAATTGAGATCCATACATGATAATGACGGCATATCTGCATGCAGGGTCCTTTTTCTTTTACTGAAGGTAAAAAAAAAAAAAAAACGTTTTCAGAGTGCGAGGGTGCAAGAGAGCACGCAGCCGTAACGACTTGCGTATTTCACCCGCCGCACCGTGCGCACAGGAGTTTCTCGTTTCGGAACACTCTTGTGAGTCGTGCGTGGGTGGCCCCCCCGGGTGCGTTGCCGGTGGGAGTTTCGCCCGTGCGAAAGGATGGGTATAGGAAGGGAAAGAGAAGGAGGAAGGGGAGGATGTACTTTATGCCGCTCGTACGTTCCTGAGCGCGCCGCCGTGTGAATATTATTTTACGGGTTTATGAAACTCTCTCGAAATATTTACTGGCGGCGCAGAGAGAGCGAGAGAGAGAGAGAGAGAGAGAGAGAGAGAGGGAGAGGGAGGATAATGTCCCGTCTCCTCCTCCTCCTTTACTGCGCCCGCTCCCCTCCTCCGCACGTAGCCCGGCAGTTATCTGTGATAAACAGCTCCGGGCAGGGCGGGCTGGAAATAGAGACGGCGGGAGAACTGCTCCCTAAGACGAGCGGCGGGACTCCCCCCAATTGTCCCCGTCGATCCAGCCGGCCTCCCGAGATACCCTGCCGGTTAATTGAAAACTGTTCCCGATCCGTCCTCTTCCTGTTGCTGTTTGCCGTCTTTTGGCCCAAGATTTCGCCCGGTCTCACTCGCACGCCAAGCTGTTTTTTTTTCCTTTCCCTTTCATTTTCTCGTCATTAAGACCTTTACATGAAATTCCAACTCAATAACTCCCTTGAATTTTTTTTTGTTCCGTCTCGTGTATTTCCAATGCAGATATTCACTGATATATCGGAAATAAGCGTGTTACCTTAAATTATTTTTACTAAATAATTTTAATTCATTGACAAGATTGGCAGCATTTGTAGAACTTTGCTAAATTATACAATATCCAGACACTAAGCGTCCCATCATACATTTTTTATTTATTATTTTCAATAAATGACCGGTTCAGATTCAATTTGAAGGCGGATACCAGTCTTGGGAAGCACTTAAGATAATGCATACATATATGAAAACATATATAGCCAGCATTTAATGTGACAGCGAGCCTTAAGATTCGGCTTTGCCCTCGGTGTCGCTTTACTGCATTTTTTCACGTCATTGTTTTTTGTTTTTTTTTTGCAGTTTAAATTTTTGTGAGATATGTTGTACGCGTAATCTTCTATTTGAAAAAAAAAAATCTAAAATAATTAATAATCAAAATTTTCCCCAGCTTAATAGCTTTGTAGTCTCTCACTACAGGTTCACTTTCTGTGTTTCCACAACTGGTGATAATGAACATAACTTTTCTTTTATGGTCCCATTTACAAAAAAAAAGACATATCTGAATCTAACTAAAATAAATTAAAGATGGCAGGTATTATCGGGCATTATGGATGTTCTATTACCTTTCAGGAATTAAAAAATATATATATTCATAACTAATTGTGAACTAAGTCACTTTACTTTTGTAATATTTTGTGGACCGATAATTAAGGAGTACACAAGTGAAACTTTTGTAGTTGTTATTCAAATTTGCTTGAAACTTCGCTACGTGATTATAATCGCCCCCGTAGAAACTGGAATTATTTTATGCAGGAATCGGTTATTTTGAAGGGGGGGGGGGGGGGGGAACAAGCAATGTAGGAATATTTTTGTTGCAGTTCTCAGGTTGGGTAGATGGCCAAAATGCTAAAAAAAAAAATGTTAATTTCACGCCACGGACTTTTATTTGTGTTCTTGGAATATGTCGGTTACAAACAAAAAAAAATCTAGGTCCACGGGTTCTCGACCCGCCACGTCGCCCCGACTGCTGCCGACATATCGCCGCCTGAGTATTGGAGTGTTCTATGTCCCCTTTTTAGGTTTTTTATGCTGTGGACACGAAATTAATATTAGTATTCATTTGTACTATATCCACACACGTCTACGCACATAAAAATGTTTGTTCTTAATTTAAGACCAATATTATTTTGTTCTATGTAATGATATTCATAGTTGTTTGAACTTTCAAATGCTTATATCTCAGTTCCGACTTCAATGGACATAGAACACTCCAATTCTCAGGCGACGATAATATGTCCGTGTCCGTCGAGATTGTCGCGCAGCCTGCTCTGGCCAGATGTCATGTCGCGTGCACGGAGGAACATTTATATATTTTTCGTACCAACATAACTTTTATTTGGCCAGTCGAATTCACAGTACAGATAATGTTGCAAAATATTCGCGCACGTGATTGATAAATAATAATGATTAATTAACAATAAATACTACTCACTGTTGAAATACACCACAAAGAACAACTGTGCGCGTTACTGCTTCTTCAAATAATTCTGCAATTCGGAACACGGGAAATCTCTGAACGAAATATGAAATTCATAACATGTAGCGCTATCTGTGCGGGAAATGCAGGGACTATCTATCTCAGCAGTGCTCTCTACGAAGCTGGTTGAAAAAGAAAGGAGTAACGCGAGCGCGCTGACTGTATAGGATATCTGTATCTATTTTCATGCGCGCACACAAATTCTTTCGTTCGTCTATTTCTATTGATCTCTTTTTTTTTTTTTGGCCGGGGGACGAAACATTGCACAAAGAGGAGAACGAAAACGATCCCAGAAACTTATATTGGTTAGTCAAAGTATGAAGTGCAACAAATTGTTCATTTCAACCAACTAAAACTGTGTGTTCTGTTGGTTCCTCAAAAGAAAAATAATAATAAGCTCGTGAAATTGAACTGCAAGCTCTTTTTTCTTACATGAATTAAAAATGTAATGTTGGACAAACTTGAAAAAGAAATACGCTAAAATAATACGCAATTCTCAGAGAAAATTTCTATAGCATGGTCGGAAAAGGTTGAAATAACGTAAACAGATTTTATATTATGCAATACATATTGTATTGGTTCTCTTATAAAAGAAATGAAAACTCAAAATAAAATAAATCTCAACGCGTATTTCTACGCAATGACTTCCTCTTTTTTTAAATCGCTGAATCTACAACTGCACTTTTTTTTTATTGTTTCGATGCAAATACCGTCACTTTGCATTGCGCATAAATCCAGCCTGACAAATTGGTCGCAAAGATTTATGTTCGATCTGACTGCTTCCTGTTGCCGTCTCTATTTTCCTCTCGTCGTTTTTTCAGTCGCGGACGAAGATGAATTAGGCGAAGGGAGCTTCGCGGGAAACTCATCTGCGACAGAACTGGGTCGCGGACCAGACATTGTGCGGTCTAAAAATATTTCCGAGAGAGGGGCGTAATGCCCGCGGGAACACGGCCAAGCGGGAGTGAATTGGAGAGAGTCGGAGATGTCAGATATATTTGTGTGTTTACGCGTTGGGACGCCGGAAATTTCATGATTAATGAATTTTAATCCGGTCGTCGCGAGGACTGGGGGGGAGAGACTCGCTCGCTCTCCTGAGAGGAATAAAATGTTCTCTTTATTGTGTTTTCTCGAGTTTGCAGTCTGAGAAGGAAGTAAACCCATATTCGCTGTGAAATATTGCGTATACACTACGCCCGAGCAACAAAGGGATCGTCGAATAACGAAGAAAACATCGAAAACTCTTTTTTTGGTAAATAAGAATTAATATTTATTTCTGTTTACTAGCTAATATTTGAATCCAAACTATTGGTGGGTTTAATTATTTTAATACTTTTGGATGATCCTCTAGAACTTAATTATTCTTGACGATATTTCGCCATTTCATTGTTAACGCATCGTTCATCCGATCTCTATGAAATTTTGCACACTTGACCTTAGAAACACAAGAAAGGTGAGATAGCGTGTAGGAGTGGCGCAGGATTTACTAATTTTCGTAGGTTAAATACTTAGACCTACGTATACAATACTATTAAAAAAAACTAATATTTAGGAAAAGTTGTAATTATAAAAAAACCTACAGAAGTGAAACTCTTATTATATTATTAGTTATAGGAAACATAATTCTCTTTGGACGAGGTCACAGATAAAAAAATATATGCAAGTATGCGAACGCTAATTTATGTTATTGTGCAAGTATGTAATAGTGAAAGTATGTGTGTGCAAGTATGCAAGTGTAAATTGTGCAGCATGTTGCGTCATTTCTACCCTCCCCTACCGGCTCCTCCTCTACCGGTTCCCCCACCACGTACCTAACTATTCCCCTCGTAAGATCGGAATTTTCGTAACGCTCTAAAATTGTAGAGGCCTCAGCAAAGAAGTTTCACTTCCAAAACCTTAATTTTTACAGTTTTACCAATCCAAAACTTGTATTCCGTTTAATACGGACTTTCAGTGATCGATTTGCGCGGGTCTGCAACTTACCTGGAGACCAAATGCAAAGCTTGAATAGTGAAAAATCCGGAGAAATGGTCCTGAATAAATAGAAATGGCATAAAAATGGAGCAACTCAAATGCCTGGTAAAACTGGGCCTTATTTACTCACACCGATGCAAATAATGCCCCCTTTTTTTTCCCCACAGGATTCGTTGCAATTGTTTGTTTTCTGTTTGGAAAATTCGCAAATAAAACTCGGCTTTCGAAATTTTTTACAAATGCGTCATGCCTCGGGATAGTTCGTGTAACGGTTCTGCCGCAATTTTGTTAATGTTTGCGTAAGTAACAAGTAGAAGTAACCGCGGGCAATGGAAATATTTATTCGAAGGGGGGTTAGGAAAAAAATGTATGCCTTAAGCATTTGATTACTACCCTGAGGAGCCAAAGCAAACAGATGCGGCGGTCTGTGGGCGGGAAACAAAGCATGCTGGGAGAATGGGGCGTTGCTAGGCGACGGTAGCGAAGCTCCATCCCTTCCCTTCCCTTCCCTTCTGTCTTCTTCTGCAGTTTAATAACAACGAAAGGAAGGCAAGATGCAGCTTCCACGTGAATAGCTCGCAATCTGCCAGACAGCAAAGCCATGCTTCGGAAAGTCTTCGCTCCTCGTTATGTTGTGCAATTATTTATTTTGTGGTTAAGTGGGGCGGACAGGAACAGAACGTACCCATCTTGGTCTCAACAGTATTTTAGGCTAAAACAATGTTTTTTTTATATTTTAGTATGGAAAATTGAGCTTTGTTAAAGCAAAGTACATAATTGCATAGTATAATGGACTACCTTAAGTTATTAGTGACTGGTTGCAACAAAAAGTTACCTCTGACAAGTCATTGGCGGGATCGTATTAAATTCATTTTTGAGAATAACTAACCCAACTATAATGATATTGTCAATAGACACTATTTCATAGTTTCAGGAAATCTCGTAATGTATGCTCTCTGCCTTAACAAAGGCAAATTTTCACTCAAAAGCAATACAAAATTATAATTACATAAAAAAAAACACTTTTGAACTTAAGATGATTTATTTTGATTTATACCCATCTTTCTCGCCGACAATTTGGAATTTAAATGTTTTTCGTAACTTCCATTTTGAATTTTTCGCAGAAATATTTTTGCACGGCAGAGTACGAATAATATATTCCTAAGCTTTCTTACTTCACCCCTTTTTCTTTCCATGTGTTGCAGTCCGACAATATTATTAACAGGCTCCAGCGTCTAACAGCTTGGAAGGAAATAGTTGACTCTTTTACGCAAGAAACTGTACGTGTTATCAGTGGAGAATACAGAAACTGTGGAAAGCACGGCCGGTAAATGAAAAAAAAAAGGGGGAGACGGTGTCAGAAACTGGTGGTTTCCCCACACACGGCGCACACAAACAAATGTTTGTTTCGACCAAACCTTATTCTTGTGGGTGCAGTAGTGAAACGGCTATATTGGCAACAGTTTCACGTTGTTGACGCATCATAATTTTAGCTACTCTTGCACTTCGGCGGGAAAGTAAACATTCGTTCGGAGAGAGGTAGCGGAGACGGGATTTCGGAAATGTTCACCTAACATCAAACCAGCTTAAGGCGTGTTGGCACAATAATTAAAGGGAGTCGGCCAGGGGGGGAAGGCGTTGCCTGAGAGGCGTGCACGGGGAGGTTCCATCGTCGTGGCGGCGTCTGTGCCCCGAAGGGCGGAAGGCTAATGGAAGAGGGTAAAGGGGGGGCAGGGTAGATAATGATGGCGGCTGCTAGCACTCGGAAACTGCGCATTGTATTGACCGGGCCAGACAAGGCTGGAGGCGAGGGCGGACGCAATTTCCTGTGAAGTGGCTGGCGCTGGGTAATTGCCGCCGAGTGCCGGGGACAGACGGTGTCGGGATCCCGCGGACAGGCCCCCCGCGCATCGGCGGGACTGCCCCGCCCTCTCGAGTCGAGCTGGCCAATAGCAGCACACTCCCACGCGCTGCTGGTCGTGGCGCGCTCTCAGACCACGCGATAAGTAGACACTGTAAAAATTCGCGTTTTCGATGACCTCTAGGATAGACTCCACAACCCCCCTACACACTCAGGCAAATGCCACCTGCCCATTGGCTACCGACTCGTGACACCTGTCAACTGGGACGCTTGCGATTCGATACTTTTTTTTGGTTGAAGGTTTTCCGTTGGCTCAAAGTCATTCAGATAAACTGTAAGCCAATCACAGAAGCAATATAAAGGTACAGTTGTTTGGACTCTAGCGTATCGTGAAATGAATCCGCGAATTTTTCCGATCTCTAGCGATAAGCAACTCACGGACCGCGCTTCAGTAACTTCTGCGTAGAGGTTACTGTCAGGTTTGTTATGAAATTCGGTTGCTATTGAAACACGCCGAACATAACCTTTTTTTCACGACTAGAATATTCTTCTAATTTTGATGCCAAAAGTGTTCACATTTGTGGGATAGGACACTCTTCGATATTGTTTTGCAGTATTCAAATTTTAAATTTTCGAAGCGCTTCTCTGTATTTTATTAGTTCAGTATTATATATTATAAACTTATTTGAAACCGTTTCACAAATAACATTTAAGTGTTTAGATATTTTGAAGGAAAAAAAATGTCAGGGAGCCATCGCCGTGATTACTATTGCTGATTATGGGCAATGTTGGTGTAGGATTGTGTCCTAGTAAGTTACGTGCTTGCGAGTAAACCTTTACCAGACACAAGCAAATATGTAATAACGGTCTGGTGAGATGGAAACATACCTAGCAATGCTCTTCCACGGGTGTTCAGTCCTGCAGATATAGACTCCTCGTCCGTCTTTAACGATCACCATTTGATCCAGCTGTACCTTGCACCGGGGATGACGACTGCATTGGCGAGTAGCGGGCAAGGGCATGATGCTTCCGCGCGAACTCTTCAAACTGATGCGTGGCGATGTGATTTTAAACACGTATTACCTTTGCAACGGAGCACGGAAGGTGTTGTGTGGTTTCGGATCTCTTCGTGACGCTTTGAAAACTTTAAAAAAAAAAAAAAAAACACGATTTTTACTATTTTCTTAAGTTGTTCAAAGAACATCAAAGAAAATACGTACAATCCTATCTTGGCTCCTTTCCTGTTAAAATAAAAGAAAGAAGGAGGAAACCCAGGTTTAGTTTCGGACATTGTGGAACGCCAGACGATAGATGGCTGGGAAGGAGTGCTGCGGGGAGGGAAGAGCAAGTCCCCTGGGAGTGCGGGCGTGATTCGCCCGGCCGCGCGGGCGGGTTTAAGAATGCACGGCGCTGCAGTATGCATGCGCACCGCCGCCGCGCCGCCGGCGGGAGTAACCCCGGGACGAGTGTTCCCAGGCCCCCGAGAGCGGCCAGCAGCCCGCCCTCTCGCGCCGAACGAGCTATATTTACAAAGGTCACCCGCCGCCGCTGGCCCGCGCCGCGTTCGGGGGTCAACGGCTCTCTCTCTCCCTCTCTCTCTCTCTCTCTCTCTCTCTCTCCCTCTCCCTCTCTCCCTCTTCCTCTCCCTCTCTGTCGGCCCGGAGCGCCCGGGTCTCCTCAAGTGTCTCTGCTCGTTCTGAAACTGTGCAGTTGCGGGATGCGTCAATCGACCGTACGTTCCGTACGCACGGCCGTTAACGTCCCGATTGGTTCAGACTTCTGACCGGCAAGACCCGTCGAAACACAAATGGTCCAAGGGAAAATAATTTTTGTCTCGGCCCCTCCCAATTACCTTTTTGTGCAATTTAAAAAAAAAAACTCCACGATTTAAAAAATAATATCGAAAGACCTAAAGTTTCCGTGGCCGTAACTGTAAACGTGATCTGAAAACAAAATAATGCATAACTTGTAATTTTTCGATTGAATTTTATTAGCAAATGGAATTGTAATTTTTGTCCTGGTATCAGGATAAACAAAAGCATGAAAAATATTTCTGAATTCTACCTTGGTGCTTTGGCCCCAAAGATTCCCCCCCCCCCTTTTTTTTACCTTTTTTTTTTTCATTTTTACGGCCCTGCAGACTGAAATTGGGCGGTGTTCGACAAATAATGAGAGACGTGTACGCCATGGATACAGCCCGAATTATTTGTTAACTGTGTGCGTGTTTTAAATATCGTCATGTTTTGTGCATTTAAATAAGAGACCCTTAAAACATTTTATGGTTGCAACTATCAGATTTTCATTTAAAGTTTTGTTAAGAAATAATAGAGCATAATTTATGCATCACTGATATTTTTAGCGGCGCATTTTATTATGCACCAGGCCCTGTCTTATTGTGCCTTTTTGCTCGGGAGATAAAACTTTATACTTAGGGCCTATTTTGTTCTCTTTTGATTTTACTCTTTCTGTAAACTTGTGTTGTTCCCCTTGTAGCTAAAATTAGGTCCAGTGCTAACTGGTCGAAAGCCATAATGTAATCCGCTGCTCAGTTTCGTATGGACGCTGATTTTCCGTCCGTCGTTCTCCCGTTCGATGCCAAGGCCGTGACGGGCAGGTGACAGCTGACACTAATTGGGACCCCGACGGTTCTATTTAGAGGTTCCCGCGCGCTCTTGCTAAACATCCAGACTGTGAAAGGGCGGAGGGGGGAAAAGTGTTACGTGAATAACGAGTGAAAAAATGAGGAGCCGTCGGCGTCGTTGGTCAGCCGATGGAATTTTCGTGTGCGGTTATTTTTCAATCCGAGTCAGGATTCACGTTTTTCCACTCCGCGCTTGCGACCTACTGCCCCCTCCACAACTTCTACTTGTTCGCATTTCGTAGGGACGATGACGGGCTGACCAACCCGGGGGCTGGTCTGGAATTGTCGTATGGGCCATTTATTGGTGAAGTTCAAAGTTAAACTGTTATTAGCGCCCTTCATTTGGTAGCCGCCGCGAGCTGGGCCGAACCTTTCCATATGACCGTGTGGCGGACATATAGAAATGATAAACCGTCACTGTTTGTATATCTATGATCTATGATTCTTTGTTACAAAAATGAATATACCCATGGCGATCGGTTGAACGATATAGAAATTGATGCGTTGCAGCGCCATCTAGTGGAGAGTTACAAAAAAATGGATATATTAAAACTATCTCCATGGAAAAAAAAACACTTCTGCGTGCCAACTTTCATGGTTATCAAACAATATCGGAGTTTATCAACGTCATTTATAACATCTTCAATTTATATATATAAGATAAGGATTTTTCGTAGTTAAATTTTTTATGAACAATTAATTATGGTTGCATAATGAATGCATTTAAAATCATACGCAAAAACGTGAAAAATTGTGTAAGTTAACCGCGAAGCGACTGTGCGAAAACACGCAAACCCGCCCGCGTTGCAAACTGAAAAATTAAATTAATATTACTAAAGTGTTTTTTGATTCGCAATTTTTGAAAGGATATTTTGTGAATTATTAGCATACAAGAAAGTTTGTCTGTGAGCAACCAGAATACCACCCGGCAGTTCTGTAAGGGCGAGACGGTTAAAAAGTCGAATTGATAAAACTATACTGTGATGCTTGTGCGGTCGTGAGTCCGACATGGTTCGATATTAAAAACTTAACTTTAAGCAGTTTTTAATTTGTACCGACATTTTTTTTTAAATTTATGGACTTTTTTTTACAGGGGGAGATTGGCAATAGGCGACAAAATGAGACAAGTGGTGAATTATAATTACCGATATATTACTTAATTGTTTTCAGCTATTTTGAAAAAGAGGAAATGGGACGATGGCTTAGTGAAAAGTTATTGGCTTTCCAGCCAATCCTACTTAATTGCGACGTAGTTGATTACAATCGATGCCAATAAGACTAATTGTTTGTGCCATTATTGGGATTGAATTCGCAGTCGGAGCGCGAGAGCAATATGTTTGCAAATCGACGGAGCCTCATTATCGCGTTGCAACGGTTACAGAGCATATCCGCCATTATTGCCTTCCAGCAATTCATTTGGCAGTCTTGTGAGGTATTAAACGGGTAGTCTACCACCACCAATCAAAAGTCCGTGCGTTAATTATCACTACAGCTGCAGCCTTTGAAGTCGAGAGGGGTAAGGCACTTGAGCTTAATCTGGCTGCCTGGGTTCAATCTCCCGGCGGAACGGGTATTGGCTTTTGCACCGCCGCCGGCTAGTTTAAGTTAGTGCAATTCATGTAGGTTATAGATTCAAACTTTTATTTTATTGAATATTTGTGTAAAGTTGTCTGTAAAATGTTGTGTCATTTTTTTTAAAGCTATAGTCACAGTAACTGCATAATAACGACAACATGCCTAAAAGAAAATCTTCGAAATTCCTAAAATTGTTGCTTTAAAACTAAGTATGATATTTCAATGTATGCACGTTAATTATTCTTGTAAATAATGTATACAGTTGTTAAATCTCTTAGCTGGTTTGGTTGTTCCTATGGTTTTAGTTTTCATAACCTAATTTTTTTATTATTATTTGTGTGTCCAACCTCACGCCGTTCATGTGACAAGACGCTCACTCGTGTTTTTCGCATGTTTTTTGTGCTTTTGGGTTGCGGTCACTGTGCGGTCCTACGAAAGCTGAAGTATGGAAATCAAGAGTAAGTAAGAAGGAAATGCCTGTCTTTTTTATTATTATTTTTTTACAAAATTTCGATATTCCCTATTAGCGGGTTCCGTGATCAGGTTGAAAACTTGAGTTAGACGATTCTGCTTCTCTTGGATCTTGACATTGTGTTTATTTACATCCAATGAAGCCGGGGAGCACAGTTATTAATTTTACTTCCATTAGTGTGTTGAGTTATAGTTAAAACGAAAACAAAAGGAAAACACTACATGCAGAGTGCAGATAGGTTTGCTTTTACGCAGTATTTTGGCACGAAGCTTGTGGTTTTATATGTCTGAAATTTTTTAGCGTGTTTTGCAGCTTTTTTTACGGCTGATTCAACATGTCTTATTTTTATTGTTTGGAACAGCAATAACATATCTGGTGGTATTTCTTGAAGAAATTCCGAAGCGCAGAGCACAATTTCAGATTTGACGTTGGTCACGCACGTAGCTTTCGTATCAGTTTGGGGCATGAGATGAGGGTCGTTTCTTTAGAAGCTTACGTGCTTCTTTGCTTGCTTCTTTCGGATGACCCTGCAGCTGCGGCTACTGCCCCGCCCCCTTGTCAACCCCCAATTCCCCTAGCTTTCTTCAGCCGTGCGTGGTCAGCCGCGACCTCCGCGGGCTTTTGTGTCGCTGCCAGCTGCACCGTGGCGGTCTCGTGTTCCCCTTCGGCGGAAGTCTGTTGAATAGCCCGATGGGGAAACAACCTGGGCCACGAAGCCTTCGGATGACCCACATTGTCTCTCCGCCAGCATTAGTCCATCCTCGGCTTTTACTTCTGCGTGGATTTTTTTTCTTCTTTTTAACTCCAGTCGCAAAGGGGTCGTCATTAATCACGTGATGTTTTCTTAGCAAATTTTTAACCCCCCCTCCCCCCTAGTGATTTGTGGTGAGGTTTAGACTAACCCCCCCCCCCTCCTCCAATAAATCACGTGTATTTTTTTTGGTACGAAATATTTTTAAAAATTTCAGAATATTATCTTTAAATATAGGTATGATCTAATTTAATTCTGTAAAATTAAGCACAGTGATAAAAATGTCCAGACACACATTAAGGTTGCAGGTTTATTCTCACTGGCATAAAAATAATAAAGGAAAGGCTTATATGTGATTTACGCATGTATTCGGCGCCAAAATCACAGTCTTACTGGCGACTGGCAAGCCGAGCCGGGTGGTTCATGTTGCGGCGGGCGGGGCTATTATTGTTGCCTGGCTACGGCGAGTCAGGTCACGCCCTCACGCGTCGCTTTTCGGTTTAGTAGAAATTGCACGAAAAAATAAATACACGTGATATCTCTCTACACCTCCCACCTTGTGATATTTCGTGATTTCCCCCCCCCCCCCCCCCCTTCGAGCCTCACGTGATTAATGGACGATCCCAAAGAAACCTTTCCTCTGGACTGGCTGCGCAGCTGGGAGTAGGACCACGTGTTCTCCGCGAAAGTCTTTCGATAACCGGCTGTGTGTTAAAACACAGCAGAATCGTGGGTGTTTTTCTTGATTGGTTGAAATCTTTCATTGTCGGCGAACGAATCATAGCCATCCAGTCCGGAAGCCAATGCGGCCTGACTGACCCGACCAAATAGGACAGTGGCTGCTCTTGCAGACGTCCACAAATTACAAGGGAACAATAGCTAGCATCGCCATACCTTTTGGCAGAGTAATGAACGCTCAGATATATTCGCGATAAATATCTGCCCATAGCTGTGAGCTATGTGTAAATATCCCAAATTAAAATTGTCTGTGTTAGTTACTGTTCGAAATTGTTATTTTGTTTCCTTAAAGAAATATTGAAATAATATACAAAATATACTAAACTTTGATAATGCTCCGGACATTTTTTTAACTATAGTCAATATTTTTACATTCATGCCCCAATTCAAAATTAACCACCCTTCCATTGATATTTTGGTCTTACTGTTTTTATACTGCTTCCATTCCATGTCATTCGACGTTAACATATTTTGTTCGCATATTTTTTTCTACCGTAAAGTATTAAACTAATGTTTCAATGTGATTTGGGCTATGTGTGTATGTGTGTGGTCATTATAGAAAACACCAATGCAGCGAAAGCTTTGAAATATTATACAGCAAAAAAGAAAAGGTAAAATAATGAGGGATGATGGAATGTAATGAGTGTAGGAACAAAAAGGGGGAAAAAATTGTTGCCTGATACATTTATAGGGATTGTCTAAAGCTGAGGAACGTGAAATGAAAGGAAAGGAATGTTAAAAAAAAGTTTTTTTAACAGCAAGGAGAACGTTGTAGGAATGTTAATGTGCCAAGAGTGAAAAGACGTTGCTGTGGATCGGGAAAAAACTTAGAGTGTCAACTCGATACGTGATTAATTTTGTCCAGAGTTAAGTTTTTTTTCACGGAGTCGAGTGAGCACCGCTGCTGACCCGAGCTGAGTTTAGGAACGGAGGTACGGCGCGCGGATGCCGTGTGACGCAGGCGACGAGGAAACACTTGGCCGCGTGACTTCCGCCGAACTGTGGCCTCGGGGACCGCGCGTCTCCAGGAGCTCGCGGCTGTGTCGGCGGGAAAACTTACATCTTAAAACCTGTCAGTCACACGCGTTTGTTGTTTATGATCGAGTCATCAGACGGGAAGCCTACGATTCACTCATCCTTCTGGACATACCCGAATACTCACGTTGGCAAGTCTTCTTTTCACAGACGAGAAGAGAGCCAAACACGATGTTCCCAAGTTCATGCTCGCTTTTTTTTTTTCCGTGCCACAACAGGCGTATTTATTTATTTAGGGGGGGGGGGGAATTCGCGGACATTTATTCTCCAAATGCGCGGGTTTAACTTATAAGATGTCATTCTTAAAATTAGCAAGAAGTAATTATAAATACTTTAAAACATTGTGGATGGTTGGTTATATTAGGTAAGTATTGCTACATTAAAAATACTGTAAAATCATTTTACGGTTGCTTAGCAAATAACTTTTTAATATGTAGCTATCCAACGCTAGGAAACTGTTTACATGATTTCACAGCATTTTTAATGTAGCTATCCTAACCAAATCAACCGTCCACAATGTTTTGAAGTATTTATAATGTAGCTAACCTAACCTAATCGACCATTAGTTATCATGAGTTACAATGAACCAAAAAAAAAAAACAACCGAAGATGCACGATCGGGCGTTTGGCTCTCTCGTCTGTTGAAAGAAGGCTTGCCAACGTGAGTATTCGGGTATGTCCAGAAGGATGAGTGAATCGTAGGCTTCCCACGTCAGAAGCTTCATACTGACAAGGGAAACTCATTTACCTGCTTCCATGTGTAAACACTATTCGCATCGTCGCGGTCAACCCAGGGACACGGCAGACGGTGTTCCTCGTCTTCGGCTGCGGAGTTACTAAGCTGTCATGCACGCAGCAATTCTAAGTGCGCACGCAGAAACGGGATGTTTCAACAAAATGTTTTTTTTTTTTTTTTTTTTTTTTTTTTTTACGGGATGTGAAGTGACTTTCGGTGAGTGAATTCGTGCGCTTCACGTAACTCCCAAGGTGTACGTGACGTGGTAGTGGATATTTTGGCGTCTGAAATATTTATCTCGTGCAAGGCTGGCTTGAAAACAAGAAAACGGGCTATTGAAATAGGTCCGTGTGGGAAAAAAAAAAAAACTGCCGTACGTGTTTGGCTACGTTCTCGCATTCGAGAGGTCTTGCGTCATACATATCCGTCATACATATCCTGTTATTTTTCTTACAGGTATAATGTATAAGCCTCTGATGCTCTGTATTTCTTTATCCAATAATAATATATCGTTTTAAGTAAAATCGACCTGAATCAAAAAGTGTAAGACTAAATTAATCATACATTTTTTGTGTCATGAAGTATTGAAAAATTAACCCTTTTGAACAGTCCTCAACTTTAGCCGCTGAAATGTGCCTTCAGAGGTGGGGTGGACGCAACTTACGTTGAGATTACAATATTTGAAACTGACTAATGTGATCTTCACAGTAGTATTGGTCCAAGTGAGATAATGATGCAGAGGAGAGATAAAACAGGTGAAGCCCCGTGGAACTCTACGGGAATGTCCATTGTATGTCACGTACCATAATGGATATTCGGAGATTTAGTGATCAAGAACTATCGATGTGTGCGACTGACCTAGTTATAAACTGACCGCGACTGGTGGGTAGGGACGTGCGTCGCGTGACGATCTCCTTCTTTGTGACCGAGTTTATTCTTCGACTCAAACCTCGGTCTTCATTTCCGCGAGTCACAAAGGCTCCTTGGGCCTTGCGAATCACAGACGTCCGCTTCGCGAGAGCTAGTGAATAGACCAGCCACTTGCTGGAATTGCTTTTACAGAACCATTACGTCTCTAAGTGTGCTCTTGCCAGTATATCGCGTCTACGTGCCAGGTCATTCATTCTTTGGGCGGAAGCCATCTCTGCCGCATGTATCACTAACAGCGTATTATCACCAATCCGAACAGAATTCATCCCCTGGGAAATAAGTCACTGCGGTTTACTATTAATGAGCGAGCACATTCGTGATCCGGCTGTATACCGCGAACCAGCAAAATAGGCTTTACGTCTCATTGGTAACGAGGTCATTAGTTACGGATATGTACAGAGTAATTGGGAAGGAATCTGCCATGATCCCTGAGCATTTTCAACGGCGCGATTTCGAGAAACTATAGCAAACCGAAGCAGGATTTCAGCCCGTACTGGCGTGTATATTTTATATACTGTAAATTCTCCCTTCCTCCACCACCACACACAGTCTTTTTCTTTCACTTAATAGTGCACACAAATTATTTTATCGTGACGACAAAATGTGTTTAACTAACTATGCGAAAGACACTCTTCGACGTTCCTCATTTATTGGATTTATTTATTTGTAACATACCCACCAGCAATCGAGGGCAATTTTTAGACGAGTGAATGGCTTGCAGAGGACAGATGTCCTCGCTCGTCGCTTGTCTTGCTGCCTCCGCCACACCAGTTAAAGTCGGCCACGCACATGAAGCAGATAATACTTCAGTTTAGACCGTCGAAACCCAGACTCTTTAGAGCCTCCTTGCTATGGAATCTGCAGCTGAGCGGAGATTAAAAGTCAAATACACATTGCGCATGAATGAGTATATCTATAGCATCTTCAAAGTGCTTCTGCAGGCCTCTAGCTACAGGATCCACGACGGCATGAGAAGTTCCATGAAGTTGAAAACCAGCTCTTTTCAATTATACTAATCACAATTAAATTGGAGAGTACCCATATTAGATATTTTGCTTCCAAAAAATAATAAGTTTTCACTTTATCGATGTATATATATATATAATGTTCCTGAGCGTTGTTACTACAGCATTGTTTAAACTTGTAGGTGATTTATGAAACCTTAAAATGTTATTTCTTAAAAAAATTCATTAAAAATATGACAAAATTTGAGTTGAAGAGTTTTTTTTTGTAACTTCGGAAGTCAGCTGTAAAAAATATACCAGACCCAGCTTTTCAAATAAGGCATTTCTGCATTCTCCACAGAAAGAAAATCTATAATGCCAAAATTCAGCACGCTGTCTTTCTAATTGCACATCTGTAGGTCATGAAACATGACAGAATTTACATAAATTACTTCTGAGCCGTAACTATTTGAGTTGGGCCATTACAATTTTGCAAAGTTCCCTATAATCAGTATTAATATTAATACTGAAATAATTTATAATACACATAAATAATATATACGTAATCTTAACTTCACTTACATAAATAAACTTGAAAAATTTATAAATACAATTTATATCACTAATACAAAAAACAATAAATAATTGTTTTTAATGATATGGTCCAGTATTCAATATAAATCACTAAAGTATATGATTTAAAAGCACATATATAAATTTTATTTGTGTTACGAACGTGAGCAAGGCCGGGACACGTACAGGTGCAGAGCTGGCTGGCGGCTGCCGCAAAATGAGATGCACCGCGCGCGCCTGGAAGATAACAAGGATTGTCGCTTTCCCCCCTCCTTCCCAACACTCCCCGCGCGGCGCCCTGCCTTTGACACGTAACTGACACCGGACAGCTGGGAGTTGCGCGAGCCGCCGACACGTGTTTCGAGAGATTTCTGCCGTCGGGTCGGCGCGGAATGACGCGACTGGCCCCAGCCGCGCTCGGGAGTTCTGGAAGGTGACTGGGCCTATGTATATGTGCCCGGGTCGCCGACCGAGAGTCAGTCTGAGTTGAGAAGAGAGTTCAGGCGGGAGCTTTCCCGCGGCGGAGTTTCCGGGGCAATAGTGCCGCGGGTGCGGCAGAGTGGCGGAGTCCTTGGACGAAGGTTCCAGGGCGGAGCTTCCGGGCGATAATGTCGCAGGCACGGCGGAGTCCCCAGCGAAGTTCCGAACGAGGCGTCGAGCGGATCCTCAGCGAAGGGGAAGTGCGACGGTGGCGGCGGAGTGCGGCGACGGAGTCCCGCGGCGGAGACCCACGAGGGCTGCGGCGAGAGTTGCGTCAGAAGTGCGGCCCAGTGTGGTGTGCGGTGTTTGAAAACGAGTGACTGCGGAAGCAGCATTTTTAAGTGCAATTGATTATTTGTCATTTTAGATTATTTGCTAGTAATGTAAGTAGTGGCAATAAATAAAACTGTGTAGTGTGTAGTAAAATCTATTAATTGGGCTATCCTTTACGAACCCGCGGTAAATCGTAACATTTGTATGTAACCTTTTTTTTTCGTGCTATTTCAGTTGCCATCCGTTAGATGTCTCCGTTTTTCATCCTGTGAAAATTTCACTGCATGCTGCGCTTGCATCGTATAAATTTCACTATTCTATCCTAACTTTAAAATAGTATTCACACTGCAGTTGGATGTCCGTGTGTAGTGAACTAACTCGTCGTGTGCGAGGAGTGAAGGCCCGATCACTGTGGCGATGACTGTGGAAGAGGATGGATAAACGGTTTCACGTTGAACTGGCGACAGCGGGGGGTCGAGTGGGCGGTGTCCCCCGATCTGACGCGTGCCCGGCGGGGACGGACGGCCGCCGCGTGTTTGGGCGCTGGGGGCACGCGTCGCCCGCCGAGGTCGCGGACGAACGTGCCCGCCGGTCGCTAACCGCCCGCCCTGCCTGGGCGCGCGCGTCGTTTACGTGCGTGCGTGAATCCCGCTTCGTGGTTTGTGTCTGCGGGGCTGACACTGCATTCATACATACTCCTGTAGGTCGGTGCAACCATCGAGACGGGAGTGGCTGATTTCTTGCCTCTGGAGGAAAAATGCTTTAACGGATATTGATGAAAACTCGGTAGCCCCTAAAATGTCAAAACGTCGTGGGAACCGTGGGCGGGTTGGAGGGGGGGGGGGGGGCGAGAGAGAGAGAGAGAGAGAGAGAGAGAGAGAGAAAGTCACACAGCGTCCTCTCAAGAGAACAATACTATTAGCATGTACTGCATCTTACAACAGAAGGGAAAAAAATCTTAGATTTGATTAATGAAATGCGTCAACAGCACTCCACGTGCCTTGAGCGATTTTTTTTAAAGCGGTATCTTGATCACGCGTGAGAAATTTTCGCGTTGTAAAATTTTTCGCGTTAGGTATGATTTGTTCCGGCTTGTGCGGTAGAAATAATTCCTGAACCAATATAATATTATCTTTGCCATTTGAGTATTTTTACCATAAATGTTTCCAAGGATATTTAAAGCCTTATCTGGAGATTATAAGCCATATTTCTTTTATGACGGGTTCTACGAACGTAGTAACTATATCGGAAGGATAAAATAGTGTTTTGACTCTAGTCTTCAAAAGGAATGTAAATTTTTGTAAACACTCCCACATTTCTTGTGAGTTCATGATAAAGTAGTTAGTTACTTCAGTTCTCGTAAATTTTATGAAGACTTAGCTACCAAAATTTACGAAGATCCTTGCATAATTTGTAACATTTGTAATTTGTAAATTTAACGTGAGCTTTTTTAACCGCGTACTTTAAACCAATGCATCTATTACAAAATATAAAAAAACACTTATTTCCTTTTTTTTTAGTATTTTTGTCTTTGATTCGTTTTCGGGACTCTCCATGTGTTTTAGTTAGTTTCGGGTGTAGGTATGCGTGTGTAGTTGTCACACGTAGGGTCTTTTGCGAAACTCAGCCATGGCATTCGTCCAAAACATTTCGTTCCACGTAATACTATTGATGGCTCGAGCTGGGGGACAGTTAGTTGCTAAGGGGAGAGAGATTCCCGAAGATGTATCGACTCCCGACGGCAGTTCTCGGAAGACGCCGGAAGGGAGGGGGGGGGGGGTTTCTCTAGGAGGGCGAAAACCCGCTAGCGTCGGCGGCCGCGGCGGAAGAATGGACGCTGGCAGCCTGCCCCCCTTTCTTTTGTCGGAGGAAGAGATGCCGTCCCCCGCTCCCCCTTCTCGCCGACAATGAGCGGTCGCTGACGGGCACCTTCTTCCGCGCGGCTGGCCGCCGGCTGCGTCACGTCTGCGTGGTTCGGGTTCCTCGCCGTCGCGAGCCCCGCCTTTCCGGACACACACACACGGCGTGAAGACCTTCAGGCGAAACCACGCGATCTGAAAACTGCCCGAGATATCCGAGTGGTTATCTGTTCACGAAAAGCATTCAAGAATACGCTGAGGGTGGATGAGTAGGAGCATGAAGATTTCGCGAAAAAGATTTCGAAACCAGATGAAAGTTAAAACACTGTAGCACCGTCTGTGTTTCGTGATTGGGAGAGTTTCTCCCAGGTACACATCGATTGTAACAACACCAATCCCAGCGATTCAATGCGGAATCAAACGCGTCCTGAGTGGCTCGGTCAAACAAGGCGACGACTTATCTCGCAGACGGCCGCCAATCACGAGGAAGAAACCACAGATGCGGGTATATCTTGTTGCAGTCTAATAAGTGTTCAGATCTTTTCGCGAAAAATGCCTGCCCCTATGGATGAGTAGTTCTGTTACCGGTTTTTCGTTTTCAAACTGTATTTTTTTATAGGAGAGTGGAAATGGCTAAAAACCCGTGTTTTCAGAATAGTTTTTTTAGGCATGAAACACTAGGTACATATTCTTGAAATCACTCTAGGGATTTTTTTTGTATTACATCTTTATCTTAATTTCTCCGTTAAGTTAATTTTTGGTTAACGTTAAAATATCACATTTGGCCCATGCACTTCGAGAAGACTGCGCGCCAGTTCAGAGCCTTGCGTGTAGAGGCGATACCGCGCTAGGAGCCCCAGCGAGCGTCGCACTTATCATCCCGCCTCACCAAAACAGATACGCCCCTGACTAGGCGGGTTGGCGGCGCGCCGTCCACGGCCCGCAGACTCGAGACTGTTGAATAGTTTGGGACGACGACAAAATATCTCGCAGTCAGAAGCGGGGAATTATTTAATTTCGGTTGGGGGGGGGGGGGGGGGGCAGGTAGAGGGGTTGATAGAACAGCATTGCCTACTGTTTGCTTTCAAATTATTTCCATTTGTTTGGTGGAACGGATATATATATATATATATATAGTGTGTGAGTGTGTACTTTCGGGGAAGGGGAATAATCTCTCCCCCTCTTCCCCTCCTATGCGTACGCCCTTGCTCGCAGTGTTCCCAAAACTATTTCACATTGTGGTTACTACAAAAAGTGGTGTTACCATCAAACATGTTGCAGGGTCAATACATATCATGTCATTGCAATTAGAAAACCAGAAAACCGTTTTTTTTTTTCAGTGCAGCTGTGTCAAAGTCTTCTTTCATTATATTTTGTAATATTTTTAAACGTCATATAATTGTATACTATTAATTTTACCAGCATAAGTTTTGCTTGAAAAAAAAACTATTAATTTTTTTTTGACGGAGTGTGCTTACCTCCTCCTGCAATCCAAAGCTGGAAGTTCTACTTTACAAATACCCTAACGACATCACATAAATTGATAGCCAATTTATGAAAGTGAGAAATAAACAAAATTTGACTTATGACAGCCCAGTCTTGATTGGATCGTTGTTTACTGCGGTATTATTTATAGAGCTTCTAAGCGTGCCAAGCACCTAAATGCATCGATTGCGATATCAAACGGCTACACCTACCTCACACAAATAAGCATACAATCCAGTGTGATCGAATCTGTGTCGGCGTGGTCTATAGCGAATTGTTTTTTCAGGAAGTTATTCGCTGGAAGTGGTTTTCCAGAAAGTAGTGTCTTTGCGAGATGGCGAGCAGAATAATGCATCCACACGGAGATTTCACGGGACTGTAACGTTCTCAGTGTTGCCAGCAATCCGAATGTCCTTAAACCGATTATTATTTGAAGCCAGTCCTCGTCAGGTCTTGAAATTAATGAGTACTTTTTAGGTTTGAAATTGGATCCCATCGTACTTTAATGAAGATGGGGTCGGGTTCGTTTTTTTATGTGCATCACCATACGACGTAACTTTTATCGTGAGTTGTCACTATTTTCGTAATTGCTGCCCACCTATTAAAGACATGATTGACGGTTTTCCAATTAATCATTTAGTACGGAAGCTGTCCCGGAGAGGTTCACGAGTTGCGTTAAGATCCTGGATACGTAAGCGCCGGAGTGTTAATTAACACGGAGATTAATTCGTGGTACTGCAGGTTGATGACCACCTCCATAAACAGAGAACAGGTCCGCCGAGTTGTTAACTGCCGCCGAGAGAGAGAGAGAGAGAGAGAGAGAGAGAGAGAGAGAGAGAAAGAGAGAGAGAGTGAGAGAAAGAGAGAGAGAGAGTGTGTGTGTGTGTTGAATACTCCGGGGACGAGCAGTAAGGTTAACTATCTATCCCACGAGGATCATGTGACTTTCAACTTGTATGCTCATGTGGTATAACTCCAGGAAAAATATAGCGCTGTTCGTATGTTAAGGGCCCCCCCGCCAACTTATAGGCACACATATGGTGTGCAGAGTTCAGAAAAAAAACTATGCGATTTGAAAACTACTCCAGATATTAGAGTAGGGATTGTTTATGAAAAACATAGTATAGGGTGGATGAGAAGTTCTGTTTCCGTATTCTGTACATTTATAAGAGTAAAAATGGCTAAAATGTGTGTTTTCACAATAATGTTTAAGATATGAAACACCCGGTACGTAGTCTTGGAAACACTCAAGGGACTTGTATTACATATTTTTATCTTTATTTCTCCGCCATATGTTATGTCTAGACCTCGAATCGCATAGTTGCCCTATGCACGACGAAAATAGTGCGCGTCAGTTCAGAGTATTGCGGTTAGAGGCAAGCACTTTAGGAAGGTTATACCCTGGTTTATTGCTGATAACTACTCCTGTTGTTGGGTCTTCGCAAGCGCCAAAAGGAGATCCGGCATTTTCAGTTATCAGATAAACAGGTAGCGCTGTCTGCTATCCTGAGCGTTGAATAAGACGAAACACGTGCCACATGTGTGCGGTGCAATTCATCTTGTTACGTACTCTTATTGCTCTTGCGAAGTTCATGGTGTAAAAAATAATGCCCTCGTCGCTGGCGACAGCGTTAGAAAGTGGTTTTGATGGATATTCCGCCTCTGTTGGAGTGGGTCAAGGTTGCTGCTCGTAAATACAGAAGTAGAACTCGGCAGCTTTCACCGTTCGCGAGGATTACATAAGAAAATAAGGTTACGTCCAAGGAAGTCGCGCGTAGCTCGTGACGGGACGTAAGTAAGGTCGCCTCCTCCTTTAAAGGTAAGGAGGGCCTTCCATTTTGTGAAATGTTACCCGCGCCTGTGTGTGTTGCGTGTGTTCGTATGGACATGTTGACCCTTAAAAGAAAGCGTGGCTGCTTAAAAGGACCTCACAAATGGGATACCAACTGAGGTCACTTGTTCGAACCAGTCTTCGCTGTGGGTATAAATTGCCAGAGAGCCTTTTAGACGGTCCCGTCATGACCTTTTAAAGGCGTCAGGCAACGAGTCAGCTGCTACGATTTATGAAAGTGTTCGACCGTTCCCATGCCAGTCAATGCACGTGGACTTCGTTAACCTTGAACCAGCAACGTGCGGCTTTTTTTGAGCCGCGAGACACCTGCAATAGACAATAATTAGTAAAAGTAATAATTCAGCGTAAAGGGCCCCTGTGAAAGTATTTTTTAAATTACCTGTCAGACTTATGTTTTTTTTTTCTCTGTGAACTTGATGAACAAGCTCTACCTTTGATGTACCTATGAAAATGTCCCGGCATGCATTGAGATAGGAAAATTAAACGTATCTTGATGGAGGGTTTCGAGCATATTAAGTATGTTTTACAAAACATAGTATTGGAATTTTTACTTTAGAGAATTATAGAAAGTTGAAAGTAAAAGACAATTCTAAAAGGTGAAGTAGAGGAGAAGAAAAAAATTCTTTAGCTAATACATTACATATAAATAGGTCCAAGTAACATATTTAATGATTAAGAAAATGAAAAAAAAAACAGCATAATATACTTGTAGATATTAACCTATGCTGGACTAGCAGTGAAACATACTATCTGGATGAGTCGACAAGACAGTCAGTGTGGTGAATTATGGCGGTATTATACTCAGAAACATGAGACTGCACTCAGGAACCATCTCATCGCAACCCACCCCACCTCTACCTCTTTCACGGCCACTGATGGAGACTGCTCGAGCATGAACGAGAAGGAAAGGGAAGTGTTGGGCTCCCGAGGCGTGGCTCGGACTCTCGCTGTTAATACTTTGTGCATTACCTTTAGACGTAAACCTCTGCATTTACTTTTATCTATCATTTCTTTATACTTAACTTTTCCTTTGAATGCTCATTTATGTAGATTTTTTGACGTGACAACGTCTAATAAATCGATGAACGCCGGCTGCACGCACGAAAAAGTGTCCCGTTACGCACATTGTCCCGTTTCGCTGTGTCCCGTTACGCTCATTTTATATTGCTCTTTGCTAACCTGAACCTCCCTAGCATTGCGACCGAGTCCGTGGCGTAATTCTGTTTTCATGAATTTCAATGTAACATTTTCATTGTTATTTGCTAACCCGTTCCTCCTAGCACTGCTGCAGAGTCCGTGGCGCAAATATATTATTTTTGACTGATTTTTGGTGTTGGGTAAGCCATTTTACTTCACATCATCCTTGAAACACTCCCATTCGTTTCCTACTTTTCCTATCATCGTCCTATCCTTAACAGAATAACACAGATTGGAAGAAGTTAAATAGCAAACATGTATAAAAATTATAGTTAAAATAATCTCTTCGTTAAAGTAATAAACATATTTCGATTAATGAGAGCAAATAAAAGTAAATTTATCAATTAAATTGTAGATTTCATTTCACTCCTTCTTTGTATCCATACAAAATAGTGATAATTCAATAGAAAAGATTCAATTTTATTCATAAAAGTATGCAATCATTTCATCAATGTTTTGATATGACGTTGTCACGTTAAACTATCGTCCGTAAACCGAATTTACAGACAACCAATTTTTTTTTTGTATAACATCGTAGCTCTCGGTATACGGTATTTGGTAGGAGTAATTTTGTGAATGGAACGGAAGTCACGTGGAACGCAAATGTGTAACCACGGTGCTGCCATCTGTGGTGGATGGCGCGAACCAAGAGCTCACAAAGCCATAGGGAAACTTTATAGTAATAACTGTGTGATGCATTTTGACAAGATGGGCAGAATTTTAATAAAATTTTAAGATCAAAAACCAAGGTTTAGTTTTTTTTTCAAGTCTTTTTCGCTTTTATAGGTGCCGTTTGATTATTTAGTTTAAAATTTCGATATGCTAATCAAATGATTCAATAATTGACGTAGGAGCTCCGGCAGCGAATTCTAGCGGCGGGTGCGGAAATTACGCGTGATTCTCGTCACGAAATGTAATTGAAAACACAATTTACGATTATTTATCACGCTGGGAATTATTTTAAAGAATTCTTCGTTAAATGTAGGTTACGATATTCGTATCATAAGTGTATTTGCAACATGAGAACACATGAACATGCTCGTTACCCAAGGTTACATGTTACACATCTCTGGCGAGTACAGAATGACTCGCTCACATTTTTTTTTGTCCACGCTCAAACTGAAGATTTAGAGGAGGCACTTTATTCTCCGTACACGCTTCTCACTTTACTGTCCCCAAGATGAATGAATGAATGACTTGCTGACCTTGGGCAACGCTACGAATGCCTCGCTCTTACATTGCTGCCTGGATGATTTGTTAGTATTTGAAGTAAATTCACTGTTGTTTTTTTCCAGCGAAGAACCCATCTCAAATAAACTAAGCGTTTTTAAGTAAATTCGGATACCTGAATCTCCATGAAAACCACGTCGTAGCCCGACTTCCGTGTTTTGTGTTCCATCGTCAACAGGGGAAAAAAAAAAAACATGCACTTGTGAGGAAAAATAATGGTTTTTTTGACTTCAGACTTCAGACTTCAGACTTCACAAAAAATCATGTACGCTAAGAAAATAACGACTACCAGCATCTTAATGAGAGGGAAGCAGCAGCAATTCAGAAGATGTGCAGTAGATTGACTACCATCTAGACATCACTAGAGTTAAAAATGGTGCACATATTCAGAGTGTGTTGTTACCTCCCCTAACAATTTAAAGTTCCTAGAGCTAAGTTACTATTTACTGGGCGCCAGCTGGAGAATAATATACAACTGACTGTGCTCCAGCACACAGTCGGGGCACTAGAATACTCAGGGTCAGGGGTTTGACACCTAAAGGCCAAGTTAGGGTGTTCAGAAGGTATGATGAACGAAGGGTTTTACTCCGGCTGTTCTGGCCACCAGAATGCCACACTGACAAATAACACACACGCAGAGACTCTGAATTTCTTAGTACTCCGATTTCATTGTTAGTTCGTGTTCGGAGTCAAGAGAAATCATTTCCCGGTTCTCGGATGATATGTGACCAGAGTCGTTCGTAAACTTGAGGCTTGTTAGCAGTGTTGTGACCGACGAGAGACGCGTGGTCGTCGGAAGACATCGCCCTCTCGCCCGCTGACCTCGCTGCAGGGGGAACCCCGTTGCTCCTCAAAGGAGCGGGAACCCCCCTCCCCTTCCCCTCCCCCCCTCGTGAGTGATGCTACGACGTGTCTGTGATTCTCCCCTGTGTGTGCAGCGCACGCGAGAGCAATTTGTGCGCGCGTTGCAGGGAGAGAGGTGGAGGGCAGGGTGTGTGGGATACATCCCGCGCAGAATTTAATCTGGAGAGTAGAGTCATCCTAAACTTTTTTTTTTCATCCTCAAGTTTTTTACATCTTAAAGAATGAGCCCTGAGAAATGTCCTTTTTTTTTCTACGTCTTAATACATTCCGAGAGATACCGCGAGTTTAAAAAGAAGCTCTTCTATTTTGCTCTAACCTCACGTGCACTCTCGAAATGAAATAAGGGTTTTTTTTTTTAGCAGTAAAATGTTTTGTGATGAGCTTCATCTGTGGGCTGGAAGGCATATAAGTGGATACTGCAAACAGTTTCGTGTCTTCAATAATACATTATGTAGGTAGTTCTGAACTACGTGTATTCAAGCCCAAGTTTTATTACTTCGCCAGTTTTCAAAATAAATGCATGTAGTGCATGATCACGGGAAAGATTTTAACCGTCATTCACCCACGTGGTTTATTGTTTTTGCATCAGGAGATTTTGGTTCATTGCTATGATTAATTTTAAAAGCTTTGCGATTATCGCAGCCAAGCATCAATCACGTGATTATTTAAATTAGTTAAAACTATAAATGTGTTGTTCGCTAACCAATTCAGGGCGTGAATACGTTTCTAAAACCACTCTTTTGCACAACAGTGTCTGAGTAAAATATTATTATTATTATTTTTTGACAGGGAATTTTTCAAACGACGATTCTGCTCTCGCCCAGCGAAGATAAGTCGACTAGCCTTCCTTCCAGCAGTGTGCACCGATATTTCTCTGGTGAATACTAATTAATATGTGCCTTAATCTTACTCGATAATTAAAAAAATGTTATTTAAGTGTCTTTAACACTTTTTCTTTGTACTCCTCTGTTTTGATTTTAATTTTATTAAGGCTTAACCCTTAATAAAACGGGGTTGACTGGACTAACTTTATGGAGTAAGTCAAAATTCACCGAGAAAATTCAGTTGCAAGTTCATCACAAAAAAAAAGTTCAAATCATTTTACGACTTATGGTCTAAATTGCTTCCCAATACTGGTTAAACTTTTGAAGTCGAAGATGAACAGCAAAGAATTATATATACCGGTTTGCACAGTCATGACTTGAGGCAAAGTAAAGTATTTCTCCATTTGATTAACCTGCAAAGTTTTTGCTTAGATTTTACTTACCTGCCTCTGCGAGCGGCCTTAAGCGTCTGGATAATGTTTAATTGGAAAAAGTTCTACAACCACCGCTGAACTTGCTGCTGTTCGAAAATAATTCCACGGAAATAATTGGAGTTTTATTTTCCATTTTCATTTTCCATTTTTCTGACGTATTGTTACCGTCCAATTATTTCTGAGATATAAATTTTGTGGTGGTTTTAGAAATCAGTTAAATTAATAAATAATATTTTCTCCATTATTTGCAATAAAAGTGTTGTTACATAGATGTTTTAAACTAATTATGGTTTTTCCCCCTTCTTTTTTACGTGATGAGCCTGTAGCCGAAGTTTGTGGGCCGAATTCTGGCTCATTCTGTATAGTGCAGTAGCGGTAAAACAATCAAACAACAAACCCTTTTTTTTTTGTTATAAAATGTCAAGATGTGTTGAGAATGCTTCGTGTGTCTGCAAACACTTTTTTCACAATAGGATGTTCGCCGCTCTCTTGCACTGAAGAGCCCGTCCCAGCGCGTCTTTTTTTCTTCCGTCGGCGCGTTCACTCTAGGCCTCCAGGGAGAACAAGACGACGCAACAACGCTCGGGGGTGTGGAGCGACACGCCGAAAAGACCAAGTGAATGAGTGCAGTTGACATCAAAGCGGGGAGCTGTAAATAGCAGCGAGGCGGGCGGCCCGTCGCCGCGGGAGGGCGGCGTTGCCAGACTGCTCGCGCCGGCAACCGCGCGCCTGCCGGCTCGGCATCCCTGCGTCTCCACGTGGTCCCTGTTGTGTGTGAGTTCAACGGTTGTGTCCTATTCCGCCGGTTCGTTCCTCTAATTTTGTATCTAATGAAACTCTTTACATTACACATTGGTTATACCCCTTAAAATAAACCTGTATGTATGTTGTTTACTTATTATAAATATAAATCTGGGTTAGATACGATACTTGGTTCACTATTATTTAAATAATTAAACTATTACAATTGAAACTATTTGTGTTGAGTATAGTTGCTTTTAAATTATTTTAAGGCCTGGCCTTTTAAAAAAAGTTTTTTTTCCTTCTTTTTTTTCGTTACTTTTTTCCAATGGCTATTTCAAAACTTTTAACTTGATACCGCCCTTCATTTGTTGTTATGTCACAAATATTTTCAACTTCGTGTAATATCATGGTGGTAAAAAGGCACGCAAGTGTCACGAGTTAAAATTTTAGAAGTAGTCCTTAAAAGAAGATTAATGACAAAAAAAAATCAACATGGCCTGTGAGACCGGGTTCTAAGTGATGTACATTCAACATTTCACAATATTTTAACTGTGAATCACTTTTGAATTATTATATATATTTTGACGTGACAACGTCTAATAAATCGATAAACACCTGCTGCACGCATGAAAAAGTGTCCCGTTACGCACATTGTCCCGTTTTGCTGTGTCCCGTTACGCTCATTTTATATTGCTCTTTGCTAACCTGAACCTCCTAGTATTGCGACCGAGTCCGTGGCGTAATTCTGTTTTCATGCATTTCAATGTAACATTTCCATTGCTCTTTGCTAACCCGTTCCTCCTAGCATTGCTGCAGAGTCCGTGGCGTAAATATATTATTTTTGACTGCATCTTGGTGTTGGGTAAGCCAGTTTCCTTCACATCATCCTTGAAACACTCCCATTCGTTTCCTACTTTTCCTATCATCGTCCTATCCTTAACAGAATAACACATATTGGAAGAAGTTAAATAGCAAACATGTATAAAAGTTATAGTTAAAATAATCTCTTCGTTAAAGTAATAATAGTCCATTGAAATGTTACAATTTAAGGACCGAATATTGCATTTTTTAGGGGACGCAATTTTATTTTTGGGACATGTGTGGGGGGTCAATAGAAGCTTAACCTCAAGTTTGTGGGGTCGCCACCCTTGTCCCCCGGCCGCCATCTTGGAAAAAGGGATGCAAACACCTTTTTCGCGATATCTCGGAAACTATGCGTCTTACAAAAAATTGGTAAAGTCATAATTTGTAGCAAATTGTTTTGCCTACAGATATGTTTGTATAACTTTTTGCCCTAAATTTAAAATTAAAGAAGTTATAAGCAAAAAAGTAAGAACAAGTTTATAAAAAGTTTCTTTTTTGCTCTATAACTTTTTTTTCATACATTTTACAAACAAATTACCTCAGACCTATCTTGTATATCGTCTTATGAGGAAAATTTTTCTCTATTTTTTAAATTTCATTCATTTAAAACGCTGTTACAGCGCTCTTAAGTTCATTGGGTTCGTCAATGCTCATGAGAATCCGGTCAAAACGAAATGTTTAACTTAGTTTGATGATCTTTTTTTTTATTGTAAATACATTTTTTAATTTTTTTTTGTTAAATCTGTACAACATTCCGAAAAAAAGCAATTCCGAAAAAACACTTTTTTTGATTTTCTTCCGACAACGATATCTCTCGAACGAATCAACCAATTTCGACCGGATTAGCTGCGATTAACGTTGTTTTTTAAAGTTAAGAGTTGATTAGTTTTTTGAGTCGATCGGTAAAGCTGTTTAAAAGTTATTCCCAAAAATCAGTTTTTTCGAATTCTTTTAACGACGATAACCACAAACGAATTAACCGATTTTGACCCGGTTTGCAGTGATCGACGTAGTTTTTTAAGCTTTAGAGCTGATTAGTCAAGCAGTTAAAAAGTTATTCCAAAAAAAGTGTTTCAACTTTTTTATTTTTGAGATTTCTCAAAATCTACTGGTCCGAATCGGTTCAAATTTTTAGGAAATCTAAATTTAGTAGAATTCTTTGGAACCCCACTTAGTTCATTCCAATTGGTCAAGCCGTTCAAAAGTTATAAGAGGGTTACATACAGGGAAACGAGGGAAAACATTCAGGGAAGCTTCCTAGGGCCTCAAAACGTCGAGATCTGATAACAACTCGTTTTTCTAAAAACTGGGTAAAACCAATAACTTCCCGATTTTTGAAAATTTTCAATTTTCTTAGCGGAAAGTTAAAAAACGCGCCTACAGACTGTCTCATAGGTGGCGGGAAAAAGAGTTAGCAATGAATAAGTAAAGTTGTAGGTAGGGATTTAACAAAAAATTATTAAGAATATATTTATAATAAAAAAATCATCAAACTAAGTTAAACATTTCGTTTTGACCGGATTCTCATGAGCATTGACGAACCCGATCAACTTTGAAGCGCTGTAACAGCGTTTTAAATGAATGAAATTAAAAAAAAAAATATAGAGAAACATTTTCCTTAAATAACGATCTACAAGATTTATCTGAGGTAATTTTTTTGTAAAATGTATGGGGGAAAAGGTTATAGAGCAAAAACGAAAATTTTTATAGAAATTTTCTTACGTTTTTTCTTATAACTTCTTTAATTTTAAATTTAGGGCAAAAGGTTAGGGTAGGGTGGGGCTATTTGGGTCGTGGGGCTATTTGAGTCGAAATAAGATTTTCGGCTACTGCGCAATAACTCCACGCATCATCGGCACGGACAGGACTTCAGAAGCGAGAAGAAGGTTGTGCTGAGCAGACGGACATGTTGTGTGCGGATGTTATGTGATATTTTGTGTACGGACGGGCGGCGAATGGTGCAAGGTAATCATCTCACTGTCTTGAAAAATTAAACTCTAACTTTAATACCCGGGGAAATAGTGATATCCAAGTGTAACGTGAAACTTTATCGTAAGTGTTATATGTCAAACGAAAGAAGAAGAATTTGTGAGTCTCTTAGTATATTCAAAGCAAGAATTATTTTTAATGAATTGAATATTTTGCTAATTTTGTGATTTAAAGTAATTGGGGCTATTTGAGTAGTTTTTCTGGGGCTATTTGGGTCAACAACGGGGCTATTTGGGTCAACACAAAAGTGATTGTTGTGATACCAAGGATACATTTATTAAATGTAAAGATGGTTTTTGCTAATATTTATTATATTACATTACATTTATATGAAAAAGTTTTGTTGCACACCATATTATGTAATTTTATCTCACTGTTTTTTAAAGATGGTTCGCACTTACAAAAGGACTGGTGCATATTTAAAGTGGACAAGTGAGCAGCTTAATGTAGCATCCAAAGCTGTCTTGGAGTGCCATTTAAGCGTGAGAGCGGCAGCAGTTCATTTCAGCATACCATATGAAACTTTGAGGAGAAGTGTGTATACAGAAAGACTTCGACAATCGTACTGTGAGCATCACCTCCAAGAATATCTTTCAAGAATTAAAAAAAATGGGCCACCCAACAGTGTTAAGTGACGAACAAGAGAAGGAACTTGTTTTGAGACTGATAAACTTATCCAATGGAGGATTAGGATGTGATTCTAAAGGAGAGTGTCGTGCTGTTTACAAGTATGTTGTGTCAAATAGTATAAAACATCCATGGGGAGAATCTGGAATTGCAGGGAAAGATTGGTTCCTTTCATTTATGAAAAGGCATCCTGAATTATCGTTGAGAAAACCCGAAGGACTTTCAAAGGCTCGTGCTGCAGGGGTGAATAAAGGTGCGGTTAATGACTTTTATTATTTGCTTCAAACTACAACTCTTAAAATTGGAGTCAACTGTAAACCTCAGAACATTTATAATGTTGTTAAAAGTGGCCTACCTATGAACAATAGACCAGTCATCAAAGTTGTAGCTGCAAAAGGGAAAAGAGAAGTAACATCTATCACCAGTTTAGTACGTGAGGAAAATATTACAATAGTTGCAGCATGCAGTGCAAGTGGTCAGTATATTCCACCAATGGTGATATTTAAGGGTGTTCGTTTCCGACAAGAGTATAACGAGCACATGCCATCAGGAACGGTAGTTAAAATGTCGGAGTCTGGGTACATAAACGAGGAAATATTTCTCTTCTGGTTAAAACATTTTAATGTTTTTAGGGTTCCCTGAAAATGTCTGCTCGTGCTGGATGGACATTCTTCTCACTGTTCCCTCGAATGCTTGGAGTTTTGTGAACAAAATGACATTGAACTTCTTTGTCTGCCCCCACACACAACTCATGTGCTTCAACCCATGGACAGAACTGTGTTTAAGACTCTCAAAACACACTATCATGCTGAAGCCACGCAGTATATCCATAGTCAAGCAGGTGGAAAAATCAGAAAGTTCAATTTTGGGGAACTGTTCAAAAAGGCCTGGCTCAGAACTGCAACTTCATCTCTTGCAGAAAAAGGTTTTAAATGCACAGGAATACATCCATACATTCCTGAAATAATCCCTGAAGAGAAATTTTTACCATCAACACTATTCTACACACAGCAAGAACCACCTGGGCTAGAGAGCTCTATTCCATCGACTCCACTTTCTGGATAATCTGCTGCTACACAAAAATATCGTATTTCCTCCGAGATATCTACTGTAACTTTAACAACGAAGCAGTTGTCTTCAAAGTCTCCAGATTTTTCACAGATTCTCTCAACGCCAGTTAAAACAAATAGTAACAAAAAACAAGGAAGCAGAAAACAAAAATCTCGACTTTTGACATCAAAAGATAATATTTCTGACTGTAGAGCAAAGAGGCAAATAAAACTATTGAAAGGACAACGATGCAAGAAACTAAAAGAAAAATTCTAGTGCAAGAAGTGTTCACTGTCCAGCTGAAGATTTACGTGAAATATCTACAAATTCATCTTCTGAGGATGATCCAAACGAAGTATCAATGCACTGCGAAGGAACTGATAACACACCGTGTAGTTTTTGGAGCCTACGTTATAACTCCTTGGAATCGCTGAATAAAGGTGACGGGATAGCTTGTCAGCTATGTGCTCGCTGGTATCATGAAGTTTGTGTTGAAGCTGTCGGTCAGAAAATGTTTGTTTGTGGGAAATGCATTTAATACCTATGGAAATTCGTGTTTCTGTTTACTTTTTAAACATGGTCTTAGTGGACATTTTATTTAGTAGGAAACATTTGTACGCGAAATATTGCCTAAAGGGACTTGCAGATAACTTCGAAGCACAATTTATGTTATTTAACAGCTCATTTACTCCAGAATTAAATATAATTTTAGCGACTCAAATAGCCCCTTGCGAAACCCAAATAGCCCCACATATTCTATTATTGTCATATTTTACAATGGGTTTGAATTTGATTTCTGTATTATGCATTTTGATAGATACGACTTCTATAACTGAGATACATGTAATTCAATAAGTGCAATTACAATGTTTAACAAAAATAAATTTTTTAAATCGATATATGATGTTAAATTTTTGATTTTAATATTAGGGTACTCAAATAGCCCCACCCTACCCTATATAAACATATTTGTAGGCAAAGCCATTTGCTACAAATTATGTCTTTACAAATGTTTTGTAGGACGTATAGTTTCCGAGATATCGCGAAAAAGGTGTTTGCACCCCTTTTTCCAAGATGGCGGCCGGGGGACAAGGGTGGCGACCCCACAAACTTGAGGTTAAGCTTCTATTGACCCCCTACACATGTCCCAAAAATAAAATTGCGTCCTCTAAAAAATGCAAAGCTCATGTAACATTTCAATGGACTATAAACATATTTGAATTAATGAGTGCAAATAAAAGTAAATTTATCAATTAAATTGTAGATTTAAATTCACTCCTTATTTGTATCCATACAAATTAGTGATATTTCAATAAAAATGATTCAATTTTATTCATAAAATTATGCAATCATTTCATCAATGTTTTGCTATGACGTTGTCACGTTAAACTATCGTCCATAAACCGACTTTACAGACAACCATTTTTTTTTTAATTTTTTTTTTCATGAACCACGTGGGAGTGTTAGTGATGAGCGAGGCCTCTGTCTCCGAGAGATGGACTTCGTCTCAGGCTGCGCACGAGCCAGCGCCCCCCTCCCCTCCCCTTCTCTGACTCAGAGAAAAAAGGAACGAGAGCGAGTCAACGGAGAATTCTTTAAAATAATGCCGGGCGTGATAAATGTACTCACATTGTGTTTTCAACTCCATTTCTGGACACGAATCTGACGTAGTTTCCGCACCCGCCGCCAGAATTCGCTGCCGGAGAAGCTACGTCGACTATTGAATAATTCGATTAGCAGACCTAAGTTTTAAACTATATAAGGAAACTGATCTTAAAAAAAAGACAAAAAAAACAACTAAAACCTGGCTTTGGACCTGAAATTTTATTAAAATACTGCCCCTCTTGTTAAAATTCATTGAGCATTTATGACTATAAAGGTTCCCTTTGAATTTGTGAGCTTCGGTACGCGCCATCCGCCACAGATGGCAGCACCGTTGTCACACATTTTCGTTCCCTGTGACTTCCGTTCCATTCACGAAATTACTTCTACCAGATGCCGTATACTGAGAGCTAATATGTTTACACATCAAAATTATAATTTTATTTTTGTAGGTCGGATTAGCCGTGTTGGCCAGGGATGGCACGGCCGTGCACTGTGGCAGCCGTTAGATGGACTCTCAGTAATCCGTGCGTCCGTCCGTCAGCAAATCAAGCGAATCACAATGATTCACGTGTCCATCAAATACTTTTTTTCATTCTGATGCTACAACTCACTACACGGTTTGAAAAGTGGTGAAAAAAATATTATGTATAGGAAATTAGAATGACGATCATGAAACATAAAGACTATATATTTCAACTATTTTTTTTTTTTCGTTCTGATATTAATCAATATGTTTCCAGTTTTGCCGTACGTAATTAATTACACGCGTATGTCTCATAATTTTTTTGTACCAAACATCAAACTTAAAAATTGCTTTCAAACGTAAGTTAAAAAACTCTCAATGAAAGTAGTTAGACAAATAAACTTCAAAACCTTTTACGATAGAAAAAGTTCCCAACAATGCCTTGCTAACTAGAGGTTATAATTTCATCTGTCCGTCCGTCAGAAAGTTAAATCTTGGGAAGCTTTTGACGGACGGACGGATGGAATTTCCAGGCCCTTCTAATTGGCGTGAGGTCACGTGATTGATGGACGGAATCAGAACGGACGCGACATGTCATTTTGATTCCATCTTTAGACTCAGTGCATCAGATATACGGATTATTATCAAATGCGCATGAGGGGTTCTGCCATCAGAACTTGTCAACATCACGTGTGTAAACAGTGACACGTGCGATTTTTTAACAAATAATATTTCAACAATTTGTTAAAGTTATTTACTATTAAGTATCAATTAGACGCTGAACATATTACAATTCACCAGTAATGAAATATCAAACACTAGCTATGTTAAACTATTGATTGGCCCTTTTTTTTTGTCCACGTCCGATGAAATAATGAATTATTGACGTTTCGGCTTGCCATATTGCAGCCATTCTCAAGGGCGATGAATAAATGAAGGCGTGGTCTTCTGGCAAAGCATTAATATAGGGCCAATGAGAGGCGAGATGTCATTATTCCCTGCAAGTGGCCATTATTGGATGACGATCTGGCCAATCAGTATTTATGCTGAGTAGAAGCTCGGCTTGTCCAGTTATCTGAAATCAGCAACTATCTTCTACTTACACGGATGTTTAAATATTAATCATAGGATTTCATGGTCAAAGTTTCAAACCACTTCTACTAGTTGTGTCGAGAAACAAAGAGACACGATGTCACCAACGCACCGACTGCTTCCGCCATGACACGCGATTCTGACAGTTCCTCTGGCAAATAAAGTGGTTGCAGACGATGCTCTCTACGCGACATCAGGATGAATATTGGTGTAGAGTGAAAAAAACAACAGATTAATTATTTTTTAAGATGATGTTGCTACAAAAATATTTATAATTTTTTTAAAGTTAGATTTTTATCTCGATTATATAGACTGCAGCAAAATCAAAGAAGTCTGAATATATCAACGATTAGTAGTGCGTCTTTCAGATTAACCAAATATTTTATGGCAAGTAAAAGTGTGTGCGTGAATTCCACATGAAGATCGGGCAAAGAATTTGCTGTTAGCTAGCAGTGCTGCAATTCACGGTTGTTTGTAACACAGCACAAACACTCGCCTTCTAGGTTAGTGTTGTTTGGATTCACACGGCGTGCCAAGTTCAAGTGTCTCTTGACTGCGTTCTCCGCGCGAGTGATGTAAACAACCGGAGGCGACGTCGATCCAAACAAGACATTTGAAGAGCGAGCAGATCGGACTGGCGAGAAATTCCTGACAGCTGGAGTGAAGTGGGGGGGACGACGGGCGGCTAATCCTTGGGTTCATTGAACCGGTTGGTTTTATTTACACGTCGTGTGATGCGAGAGGGAAGCAGGCTGGCGCGCGTCTCGAGTGCTGTTTGTTGATGCGTCCGCACGCGCACCAGGATGCGCTAGTGTCGCTGCGTGTCGGCATCTTCTGGAGCCCCAGCCGTTGACTGTGGTTATGTAGACCCAGGCCTAGGATCTACACTCTGAGAACCACACGCCCCTTTATTCCAGGTTATTTTAAGAAACATAGAAACATTTTACCGCATTTCATTACACTGTTATAAATTACAGCAAATTTACGGTAATTTTAAACGAAGAACTAACTCGAAATTAACGAACATTTCTTCTATATCTCGAATTACTGGTTCTTCGTATAAACTACGCCGAGTTATGTGATACGTTGTAAACACTCGCTATATCAATCCGGTTTTTACATGCTTTATATTAGCTTCACCTGTATGTTTGTCTGTCCGTCTGTAACTCTGTCTGTCCGTCTGTAACTCTTTCGAATAAGAGTGAGTGACTCATCACAGTAAAATGTCCCACCCATTTCATTACGTTCGTTAGCCGAGCGGTCTAAGGCGCGCGACTTCTGTGACGTCAGCTTTCGGATTCAAAGATCGTGGTTCTACTCCCGGCCACGCCGAAAAAAAAAAAAATTTTTTTTTTTCCCCGGTAAATTCTAATATTATATCCATACATCTAACTGCAAATGATTCGTAGAGACTTTACCATTTCTTTGTGACGTTGCAACTCCAAATAGTTATCTCAGATGGTAATAGGTAGTGTCGGTAACTCATATCCCTATGATAATTATACATAAATATAGTTTAAAAAACTAAAAAAACATGCTTTTAAAGAATATCAAACTAAAAAGTTAAAAATAAATATAGTTTAAAAAACTAAAAAACATGCTTTTAAAGAATATCAAACTAAAAAGTTAAAAATAAATATAGTTTAAAAAACTAAAGAAACATGCTTTTAAAGATTATCAAACTAAAAAGTAAAAAATTATTTTAAAATTAAATTTATGACAATAGTATATAAGCAATACTAGTATAAATGAGAAAAAAGCATGGGGTGCTTAATATTCAAAAAATATGGCACAAAGCGCCTCAAGCTTTTTTCTCATTTATACTAGTATTGCTTATATACTATTGTCATAAATTTAATTTTAAAATTATTTTTTACTTTTTAGTTTGATAATCTTTAAAAGCATGTTTCTTTAGTTTTTTAAACTATATTTATTATGTAATTATATTTGCCATCATATTGTTACGAACGTGACATTGGCCGGGACGTGCAGGTGCAGAGCTGGCTGGCGGCTGCCGCAATATGATATGCACCGCGCGCGCCTGGAAGATAACAAGGATTGTCGCTTTCCCCCCTCCTTTCTAACACTCCCCGCGCGGCACCCTGCCTTTGACACGTAACTGACACCGGACAGCTGGGAGTTACGCGAGCCGCCGAAGCGTGTTTTCGAGAGATTTCTGCCGTCGGGACAGCTCGGAATGACGTTACTGGCCCCGGCCGCTCTTGTGAGTTCTGGAATTGCGCTGGGGCCTATATATATGCCCGAGGACGTCAGGTCAGGGAGTCGGAGTTCAGAGAGAGAGTTCAGCCTTCCTGCAGCGGAGCTTCCGGGGCGATAGTGCCGCGGGTGCGGCAGAGTGGCGAATTCCTTGGACGAAGGTTCCAGGGCAGGGAGTGAGTGAGTGAGTGAGTGAGTCGGAAGTTTTCCCGCTTTGAAGTTTCTGGGCGATAGTGCCGCGGGTGCGGCGGAGTCCCAAGCGAAGTTCCGAGTGAGGCGTCAAGTGGGATCTCGGTGAAGGGGAAGTGCGACGGCGGCAGCGGAGTGCGGCGACGGTGTCCTGCGACGGAGGTCCGCGAGGGGTGCTGCGGCAAGAGTTGCGCCAGAGGTGCGGCCCAGCGAGGTGTGCGGTGTGTGTAAACGAGTGACTGGGGAATAGACATTTCTTTAAGTGTTGTTAATTATTTGCCATCTTAGAAGATTAATTGTAAGTGACATAAGTAGTGGCCATCAATAAAACTGTGTGTGAAATAAATCTTTAATTGGGCTATCCTTTACGAATCCGCAGTAAATCGTAACAATATCTTCACATTATTGGTTAAATCAATTTGGATTTGAAGATAAGAACCGGAATAAAAGTTTATTGGAACTTGAAATTAATTTTAATAACATTTTTATAGTGATTCAAGAAAATTTTGTCTGTTAAAAGTCTTTATCTGCCCTTGCGAAGCCGAGTACCAGAGCTAAAAGGTTCTTTGATGTTAAAATATTTTTGAAATTGTTTTAGGTGATTTTTCAAATATTCAACTAATATCTCTAACTAAACTTGTTTCAAAGTAACGATTTAATGAGCGTATAGAAACTAAAGCAAGTAATAGGATCGATTATACGGGTAGAGTAAATGGGATGGCATTACTTGCCCTAGGTTCTATCCCATTTATTCTACCCGTCTAAACGATCCTTAGGCATAAGTTTATAACTGCGGCTAAAAATCTGGCCGATGATTTAGTTTTTTATGTATTGCCTTTAGTATTTGGTTTGCCTGTGGTTTTTTTTTTTTTTTTTTTCGAGTTTTTCTCTGAAATTTAATGTTGGAATCGCCTGAAGTTAAACCGTAATTACAAACGAGATTAATGCTGTGTTTCAAAGAAATATTGTAGAAGCTGGTGGTGCCGTACTTCTTGATTAAATAACTTCCTGAAAGTATTTTGACGCGAGATATTAGGTTAAAATATTCATGAATATGCGAAACGTAATCGGAATTTCCGTCTAACAACTTTTCGTTGTAAATTGTTCACTTTCATCTGGTGAAGCACACAATACCTTCCCCCCCCCCCCCCCCCCCCAACACAAGTAACTTATTTATAAAATGTCATAACAGTGAAACAATAAATATGCAAAATCTCACAGTGACTTGTTAATTAAAAAAAAAATGTTTAGGAATTTACGTCAACTCTTGTGTAATGTCTATCTTGAGTGGAATGTTTTGGGATGGTATGAATACTTTACAGTTAAATGGGAGACTGAAATTTTTAAAAATAATTACCCCTTATATTGCTAAGTAATTTAACGCGTTTCTGACGTCTTGATATATATATATATATAAATAAATAAATTCTCTTTTTAACCTTATTTTTGAGAGTGCTAAAGTTTAAAGTGCACACAATACAGTAGTACTAAACAAACGGGGGAAAAATGTATATCTTTACAAAAAAATACCTTGTTCCAACTGAAAAGGTCAGATGCGGCATAGAGTACGTTATTTGTTGTTATTGCTCCGGATTTTTTTTTTTCCCCTGCGGGCTAAGAGCTTCACGTTCAGTTTGTCGTGCTTTCAACTCTGGTACTTTCAAAACACAGATGGAGCTCAGTTTTAGAATATAAAAAAAACCGCAGATGAGTGTGCTGGCTTTGTTGCCGCTCGCGTATCGCTTGGCCGGCGAGACGCTGTGGTTCGTTGAAGGAGTGCAGTTGGGTGAGGGGGGGGGGGGGGGGGTTACGAGTGTTCGCGGGGCAAGTGGGCAAGGAGCGCTGCAAGCGTTTCAGATTTCGCTCGCCTGTTCGAAGAGGCGCCCTTGCTCCTTGCCCCATCCTCACCGCCCCACCACTCTTCTTCTAGCTGTCGGTGTTGTCGAAGCTGAAATAAAAAACGCGGTCGATACCGTGGAAGCCTGGCCGCCGCGCCGCGTCGAACAGTCCGCGGCGAGAAGTGACACGGCGGCAGTCGGGCTTAAGTCGTCTCAAATCACTTCATCACATTCGCAGTTCTCTTAACGAGCAAAACATTTACTCCGGTTTGGTTTTTAGTTCCGGGGTTGAAAAAAAAAATTAAATGCAAGAAACGAAATACGCGAGAGGTTAAAATAACGACATTTTCAAATACCATGTTTAAAAATTACTCAACGAAAGTTTTGACTTCCTGCGTTTCCTTTTTTCATATTTGACAACTTTTTAATGACGCAGACGTTATGTATATAACAATCTGGATACAATATTATTTTTTGTATTATATACTTCACTTTTTTCACTTTTTAAATGCACAAAGAAAAAAAATCAGTTTTAATTCAAATTATTTTTAAAAATATCACACGTTTTCATGTAAACATGAATTATGAAAATAATCCCAGGGATGTTTTTAGACTTTTATTGTTTTAAAGTGGATGACGTTTCGCGACTATCGTGCTTTATAAACTACTTATCTAAGTAAAACTTTTGCTATCAATGTTCCCATGTGCCTTTAAGAGTGTTAAACGTAGGTATGCGTCACTAAATAAATATGTAGGCTATACCTGATTTAACTTTTTTATTTCAAAAAAATATACGTATTAGTAACACATCTGGACGCTTAGTTATGTTTTACTATGTCACTATTGATTTAGTTTGGCATTAGTTTGTAGAGCAACCTTTTTGGAACTTTTTTTTCTCGTCGACGGCTAGGTCTTGGGAGACGGTAAAGAACCTCGTCACAGACCCGGGATACCAACCCAGCAGTTGCCTGGAGTGATGTAGGGACACCATGGAAAGTAGAAAAACAGGGTTCAACCGGACCCGGTTTCCTGGAGCGCGAGTCCAGCGTGTTACCACTGCACCAACTTCCTCCTCGAGCAAAAATTTACTACCTCATCACCACACCTATCCATCTGCAAAACGATAACATTCAAATGGCAATGTTACGATGCAATATTTCAGCTTTGCTAGTTATTCTAGGAAATAGGGATAGCAAAGTCTTGTGCACGGAGACAGTACGAGTTGTCGTTAAGGGCGTATTTCCCCCGTTATAGGTCATTATTTTATATTTACGTTCCATACGGTTTAACTCATCGACTTTTTTGAGTGGCTGAATTTTCCCAAAACGAAAAAAATGTATATATCACATAATTTTGACATAACTAGATGTCCAAGTTGCATGTTTAACGTTTTTGTGCAGTTTGGATTAGGAGAATAAATATAGCCTAATATAAAACTGTAACTTTTTAGGTTCATACTCAATTTTACTGGCTGCTATGTGATACGTTTTGATTTATTTGAGAAAAATCATTTATTTTACCTGAAATTTTAAAATATCAAAAAAAAAATCGATTTTCAAATGCTAAATAAAATTAAATAAATTTATCTTAAATAATTTTAAATCATACAACACAGTTGACTTGAAACCCAAAATTTTCACTTTTTTATTCCATTTGGTTTTTCTGGTCTCTACTGCACAAATATTTTAAAAATCCAACCTTGCCAGCTAATTATGCAAACAATATATGCAGTATTTTTTTTTAATTTCATTAAGTTGAAGTTCGGCTACTCAACAAGTGTACCAGTCAACCGTGTTAAGTAAAAATGAAATAATGACAATGGAACGGGACACCGCCCTCCTTAAATGTAGTAAGTAACGCGCGCGGGCCGTGAGAATGAGCTAGTTTCCGCGGCGGAAGATCGACGTCACCCGCGGTGGGTCGGCGAAGAACGTGTTTCCCCTCCGCGACCACCGCCCCCCGCACCGTCAGCTGGCCGGGAATAAGAGAGGTTTCCTCGCCTGCAGAAGAACGAGAGCTGTTCCTGCGCCTCCGCCCGTTTTCATGACCGTTTCCTTGTCGGTGTTCCTCCCCGCCCCCCAACACCTCCTTTTCTGTCACTGTTAAGCCTCCAAGAGCTTGGCCCGCCTTTGTGAGCTGTGTCGCGTCAGGTTGGCTCAGCACTGCGTGGGTCAGAGTCATTTCAAACGTCCGCACGAAAGGTAGCAGCCGCGAGTGTGTGTGTGTGTGTGTGAGAGAGAGAGAGAGAGAAAGAAAGAAAGAATAAGGAGGAGGAGGAGGAGGAGGAGGGAAAAAAAATCAAGAAACCTTGTCGTGGACGAAACGCGAAAGGTAAAAAAAAAAATATAACTGTACAAATATTAATTTTCTTCGATACGTTATTGATTAAGGTTTCAAAATTAAGATTTACAAATAACCGTGCGAAATTTTGCTAGTATCGGGAAATTTCTTATCAGCGATGATTTGGTAAATGAATTTTATGTTTATGTAAAAAAAAAATTATAATCACCACTTTTTCGTGTTTTGATGATGTTTATAAACAAAAGCGCCAAACGGAAAATAACGGAAAATAAATCCAGGTATAATAAAAAAAATCCTACAATCAATAGCCCTAGGCCAGGATGTGTTAGTTTAATTAAATGTTTAATCCCGTGTTTTGAAAGCGTGCAACATTTAAAAATTCATCCATATCCTGTTAACTCGTTTTGTTTACTTGATTCGTATCCGCTTTTTTTCTCTCTATCATTTGAACGCTCGCAGGGATCGTGCACATTTCCTGTGATGGCTTCTAGTTTACTTGCATTCACTCATGAATAATCGGATACTACAGGCGATCTAGTAAGAAGACGTGTAGCCTGTAAATGCTTGCTGATATTTTAAAATGGTCAAAAAGTGCTCTTTACTTATAATAATAATGCTGATAGTTTTTTTCTCTATATATGTCAATTTTTTGGACTGTCAGTTTATGGCCCATCCTTACCCACCATGTTGGTAATTTTTTTTCTACTAATCTCAGAGTTCTTTGGAAAAATTTTAAAAATGAGACTTCATAGTTTTTGTTGTAGGCTAAGTTTTAACCAGCTTCGGAGAGACTAAATGAACTAATTGTGTGCCTTTTGGCGCAACTGCCATTACGTCAACTTGAATGATGGACACATTCCTGACATTTTACAGCTAGCATACAAATAACTTTGCAATTAAACATAAAATACAGTTTATAGAAATTTCTGTGTGTTGTGTAAAACAAATACGACGACATGAAAATGAACCAACAAGTCTTCGTGGGTACCACGAATTCCCCGTACGTAAGCCATATTTTCTGCCAAGTCATTTGGTTTTACTTCTCCTGTCATCCTGCTTCTCTTAAGGGGATTGGTGCAGGACAAAAAACAGTCATTCGTCAGAATTTGTTGGAAATGAGCTTAAGTGTTTCATAAATGCTTGTTTAGTACTACTGTATGGCCAGCCAGCACGTATATAAGCTAGCGGGTGAGATTTGGCAAGTTAGTGGCGAGAGAGCTTCTGTGAGGGGAGGTTGTCGAATGTTGCAGCTCTGAGGCCTGCCATCTAGCGGGAATCTTTCGAAGGTCTTCCACAATATCGCCTTTCTCTCTCTCTCTATCTCTCTCTCTCCAACACGGACACCCAACCAGCTCTTATCGCTTCCCATCTCGCCCTATCCTTCATTCTCGGATCAGGTAGCCGCCCTTCCCCGCGTAGACTTTCGTGTTACTCCAGGAAACCAAGACAACCTGTGAACAATTTGTCCAAAGCTGAATTTTTGTACTGTGGTAGAGTTGACTATGCTTAATAACATACCGTAAGTTTACCGCTGTAGACCTTGTGCGTTATCACCGAAAATTTGCATTTAAGTCCTAGGTGACAGCAACTTGCATCAGTCCATTAAAATGCTACCCATTTATACAGTTTTTAATTTAGACTGTCCATAAACTTACCAAAATAATCTAGAAACTGTAATACACCCATTAATGTTAGAAAAAATTTAAATTTTTAATATATATGATATAAAGCGATTAATTCACGACATATTTTTTTTTTTATCTTTGCCACCCAGATAAAAATACGATTTACACCGATTTGAAGAGCCCAATGCGAAAAAATGTCTTAATAAATGTTTTTAATTATACTTTTAGCTTTAAGATAGTATATTTATAAAGAGTCTAGCATAATTAGTTGCCTCATTAAAGCTGCCCGAGCGTTGCAGTGTACTGCGGCCGTACTGATCTTTCACGGCCGGCGGGCTTTGAAACACGCTGCGTACTGCGACACTCAATAAACTTGGTCTTAATTAGGGATTACTTAAAATATATTTAATGCATATGATAGGGTGTATTCATGTTACATCTATTGAGATATACATATTTTTTTTATATATGAATGATTTTTGATACAATAAAATTAACAATAAACAATTTTTGCTTGGAACTTGTAAATCAAAATTCTAGAGGACCTCTTGTTTTATATATGTGTGTTCGTATTTTGTTACAAAAATTTTATTATTAAAAATTATTTTAATACCAAAAAATATAATTATTTTTTATTTCTAATACATTATATTATTTTAGATCAGAACTGTGCAAAATTTTAATGTAGCCTATATTATAAAATATATATATTTAATTGTATGAAATTAGTTTACTATATAACAATTGAAGAAAACGATACACCGTTAATGTGCTTATTGAGTTTTGTCACATTTATAACATAATTCGTATGATAATATTATTTTTTTCCAGAAAATAAATAATACATAAGTTGTGTTGTAAAATGTACTGATAGAATTACATATTTAGTATATTTTTTTTCTAAGTTAATTCATTGGAGTGCTGCGCCTAGCTTACTTCGTTGAATTGCTAGTGGCAAAGAGCGGTGGTGGATGTTTTTGCAGGAGTTTGACCGTATTTTATGACCCTAGCTGTGAGAGGGTGTTCGTCCCAGAAATCCTAACGGTCAAGGAAAATAGCCTTTCTCTGTAGTCACGTACGGGTCTGCTACTCGCGCAATATCGTCAGTTTATCACAACTTTCCGGAAAGTTCTATTGTTGTTATTTATTTATAATTTTGAAATTAAAGAGTCGATCATACTAACATTTTTACCTAAGCAAATTGCATCCTGGAAGATTTTTATCTACGTTTGCAGCAAAAATCACTTGCAGTTAGGAAACTTTTATTCTTTCAGAGTAAAATTCAGTCTGGAATTACCATACATTAAAAACCTTAGTTTTCTGGAGCAAAAAACGTCCCAGCACGAGCGACTTTAACACTGCTCAACCACACACTACGCAGCTTGAAATACATCAGTGGTCAGACTATTGTACCAGACACTCAAAATATACACATTTAAACCTTAAAAAAAAAAAAAACACAGACAATATTTATGAAGTGATTTTGACGTTACGCTCAACATATTTATGTAACATGTAGTCAAATTTCTATAAAAAAATATATTTTTTTCTTACCTTTTATGATTTAATAATAGGACGTTTAAACTTTGAGGTGTTTATCACAGTTACCATGTAGGAAATTCTTTTATATTACTTTGGTGCCATAATGAGAACCGACTTAAAAAAAGTATTAAAGTTATTACATTTACGAAACATTTTTGTGGATCATTGTAGAAATTATCATTAAGGACTCAACTGCTCATTTATTGGTGTGATCACAAGGTTTCATCGGTAAACTTTTGACGTGTTACTAAGAAATGTTCATTCTACTACTGTACAAAATTTTTCCTGTGGGATAATTTTCCACGTATTAAAAATTTTTGTTTCTTAACAGCGAAATTCGTCTCGACCCGAACCTACTTCGACAACCTCGCAGTAGTATACACTACGCGGCTCGGATCGCTTTAGTGGTCAGACTAATTGTATGAGACACTTAAAAAATATACCAATTTAAAGATGAATAAATATGCAACAACGATTACTTTAAGCGATTTCCACGTTGGGCTCTTTAAGTTTATGTAAGATGTATTTATATTTCCTTAAAATTGAATGAAAGTGAATTCGTTAACTTTAATGATTTAAAAGGTCTATTTTATAGAAACATGTTTAAACTTTGTGCTTTTTATCACTATCCTCAGATAGGGCAATGTTTCTAGATTATTTTGGGTTCCATACTGACGGTCTACTCCATAAACTGCATTTGCAATATCCATTATTGTGGATCGTTGCAAAAAAAATTCATTTTGGACTTAACTGCTCGTTTTCGGTGTGACACACAAGGTTTGCGGCAGTACTTAAACTTTTGACGTGTTACTAAGAAATGTTCATTCTACTACTGTACAAATTTCGGCTTTGGGATAATTTTCTATGTATTAAAAACCTTTGTTTCTTCACAGCGAAATTCGTGCCGACCCGAGCCTACTTCGGCAACCTCGCAGTAGTATACACTACGCGGCTCGGATCGCTTTAGTGCTTTAAGAACTAAATCGTGATCGTAAAATGGCCGCCATGGTGATTTGCAAATTTATGGAGAAATAAAAGCAGTTAAAATCTTATGTAGTTTCCAAGAGACATTATTACATAACCAATCATCTTAAGTAACAGGTTTACAAAATTTCAACATATTCATTAACTAGTCAGTTTTTTTTAAAATGTGTTAGTATTAATAATCTGGACCATATCTAGTCGGTGAGGTCTGTATTGTTACAGACTATCTGTATTCCGGTATTTGGATTTTGAAGCTACTTAATGATTCGCTTTCAATGTCTATTAAAATATACTTAATGCTAATTGCAGGAATATTTCTACTCGATTTCAAAATTATAATTCCTGAACATTTGTAGCGGACACATTTCAATGTAACACTCACTGATTTTCGAGTTGTGTTGAGGTTTCGCATGCCACTTCGTGTACACGAGATGGCCCCTGCTCTGGTAACAATGAGTCATCACAACCGGTGCCGTCTGTACGAGCGTCTTCACAAGTTATCCTGAAATATGTTCTTAAATATTAATTCAAGTGAATTCTTAAAATCCTACACACTTTATCTTAAGTGTCGTAAATGAATCGTTATATTTTGTAAATCCATATAATATAGGAGCCAACATGGCGCGAAGCGATGGACGCGATACGAATAATATTATTTTTTTTACCAACCACTACATCAGTAAATATTTGTGGTTTACATTCGCTATGAATTCAAGCATGTAACATGTGTAATGCTTCTTCAATACGGCCACAATTAAATGGGAGGCTCTGAATCACTGAAAACTCCTCAACAAAATCAACGATGAATCACCGGTATTACAACAAACAGTTGTCACAAGTCAAGTAGCCAATGAGCAGGTGACATTTTTCGAGTCCGTAGAGGATTGTTGAGACTATCCTACAGGTCAATGGCAACGCGCCCATACGCGCATGGTTAATGCATGAGTAGAGTGTAAAGGCGTAAGCCTGAGACATATCTAGGTCCTCATCTAACCGCGCACACTTAGATTTAACTCAGGATAGGGTGAAAAATGTTTACTAATTTTGCAGTCCTAACAGTCACCAACGAAACGCCAGCAAAATAAATAAATAAGCTCACGAATATTGTTCGTGAATGAAGGCGAAGCTGATACTTGGAAACGTTACCAGCAGATATTAAATAATGTTTAACTATTATTTACGTAGCTTACTTCTTAAAACTGCATTCATGTAAACTGATTTTGTGTGAGACTATGTTGAGTGTTTTCTGCTACACTTATTTTTCTGAAAAAAGTCTGTGGCTTAATAAACTTGTTAACATTGATGCCTGTCATAAAAAAAATTCAAACGTAATTATACGGATACATGTTGAGTATAGTTTATTAATGGTTCACGCATTGCTGAAAATAAAAAAACATGTTTACAATTTTACACATCTTTCTGTTGTCGCATCGCGTCCATCGCGTTGTACATACGCAACTCTGAAAAATAAATGTATGATAAAAAAAAAGCTATAATAAAATAATCTCTTATCTTTCTTTATTCTTTTTTCTAAGTGCTATAATGGCTTTCGATAGTTTTGTTCTTTTGTGTACTCTGCTTGGTGGAGGTTTCTTCGGCATTTTATTCCTGAATAAATCTCACGCTTACAACAAAAAACATCTAACTAAATCACTGTGCTAAATAATAACAGAGAATAACCATTCAATTATACGCCGAGCTAGACCAAACACGTTCTCTTATCTACTGAAAATGAGTACGTTGACCTTCATATCAGTTTCCCGCGAAATCCCATCTCCCCTTCGTAAACAGCAGACAGCTGTGGCAGGCTGCAAAAAGTTAGAGAAACTGTCGCAAGGTGTCACTACTGTCCAGCGCGCTCCATAATTCCTCGTATCCGAGATTGCACGCTGCTCAAATTTCTACAGCTACGTTTTTACTTTAGGTCCGACTGCAATAAGCTAAAGACTAAAATAAAGTCAATCATTCAGCCGACATATATGTAGGCGTTTGAATTACAAATGAAAACGCGAATGTTATTAAATTCGCAAATGAATATCATGCAATTTCGTAGCAGCTCATTTATTAAAATTCAAATTGTAGATACGTTAAATTAATAATGATTACAGATAAAATAATGGTCACAGTCATATCTCCCGTGTCTGAAAATTTATCTGCGAAAGTTTTACCACTGAATTCTTTATAGTTTTTTAATAAAGCTTGAATTTTAAAAATTCCCGAAAATCAGCAATAACTTAATTAAAATAAAAAAATTAAAAAAAAAATTTACACCAGAATGGTTCAAATCTTCTCCAGCAGCTGAATAATTACCAAATATATTGTTTTTTTTAATACGATGCTGGTGCACCAATCCCCTTAAGGCCCTTTCGCACTGTTGAAGTTTCATCTATAAGTGTGTTTCACGAAACATTTTTGTACCTAACGAAAGTGGACATATAACATAAACAATGTAAATAAAACTGTCACACTTAGCCAGTTCTGTGTTTAAATTTTCAAGTCCATCACAGAGCAAGATGGAAGATTTTAACGTGTTTTGAAATTTTAAATAAAATAGATTCTCGTTGGGTGTTGGAGTGAATTTTTTTTTTTTTTGCGATATAAAAAATTTGTGATATTGTTCAAATTTGTTTTTCAGCGAAATCACTGTAACATGCAACTTTCGTACGAACGTTAGCAATTTTTTTAACGTGTGTGTCGTGACCATTTTTAAAGTTTCGCCGTGTAGTAGGTAAACGTCTTCTGTTTCTGGTTTTGCGGGGCGCGATTGTGATGGCTTATCTCAGCAAGCAACTTTTCCTGTTTGTCTTATGCAAAAATAAAATATGTGTGGGGCAGGCATTTTTTCGCGAATAAATCTGACCGCTCATTAGACTGCGAAAAGGTATGCCCGTGCTAGCGATTTATTCCCTTTTAAATTGGCGGCCTTCTGCGAGAGAAGCCATTTCCCTGTTTGGCCGGAGCCATTCAGGAAAGTGTTGCCTTCCGCGCCGGATGGCTGCGAATGTTGTGCCGACGGTGGAAATGCAACTGAAATAATCACGATACTATATGTGTTTTAACACACAGCTGGCCTCGAAATATTTTCGCGGAAAATACGTGCCCCTAAAAAAAATTGGAACTACAGTAAACTCTCTATTATCCGCGGGCGGATGATCCGCACATGCTACGAAAAAATACAGCAAATATGTAAATCTGTATTTTATTACAAGTGAGCAAATTTGAACTGTACTGACGAGTGTATTGTGTGCAGTATACAGTAAAACGCCACAGTCCTTCTCGGAACTCACACAGTAGGCTGGCATGCGTAATTATTCAGTAAAATACAAAAAAATTAGCATGAGTAAAAATTTTTTTTTACTGTTAATTGTAACGTTTACTGTACATAAATTTTTAGATTTTTAAGTTGAAATGAATGTTTCCTTTTTTTGTTTCCCCATTTTCGGTTCTTTGCGGATTATCCGCGATTTTCACTATCCGCGGTGGCCCTGCCACTTAATTTCGCGGGATAATCGGGAGTGTACTGTAATTTCAAACAAACATAGCTGCGGTGTTTTCTTATATGTCATGAACATCCGACTTCGTACAGCTGGCAGGAGCCTGAAAGAGAAAGTTTGACGGCGTGACGAGGCCTGTTACCCCAGCGAAACGTCGCGCCTGTGATGCGCCGCCCTTTACGGGGAAACTCACTTAGCGCGGGGGTTCCCGTGACGCCGTCCCGTCCGCGTGTCGCGTTCCGCGCGGAGCCGAGGGTCGTCGGATGTGCCGTTATCATGGCACGTGTGCCGCGTGCGATCTGCACCGCGGCGCGCGATCGTGTCATAGCTAAGACGGCGAGAATTAACTCAAACATGCGGTAGAACCTCCGACTATCCGTGATCCGCTTACATTAACTGAGTTCTCAATTAATAATCATAACCCACTCTCACTTTTCATTCAATTAAATGTCACAATATTCAGTAGTAGGCTTTGTTCATATCGCGCCAAAGACAAACTGAAAGGAAAGAGTACGCACGTGAGCGAAATGGTTTTCTTTACAATGTGCGAACTCTTTTCTTTCAGTTTGTCTTTTGGCGCGATATAAACAAAGCCTGCTAAATATTGTGAAATTATATAAATTGACAAAAATCTTATTTTGCAAATTGAATAATGGAATAATCTTATCAAATTAGTGTATTGTCATCGGTCCTCGATAAATCTACAAAGTTTGAATGAAATATGGCTGTTTAAAGTGGGTCAAAACCACACCCAAAGGAGTCGGTTACAAACATACAAACAAACATACAGGTGAAGCTAATATAAAGCGTGTAAAAATGAAACACGAAGTGTAATTGCACGTACCTATGCTTATCAAATTGCAAATATAATTCATATTTCTCATTGTAACTGTGTGTTTTAGGTCATTACAAATAATTTCAGTCATGCATATTTAAAAAAAATAATATTTAGTGTCAGTAATACTTGTACATTTGTTTTGTCTAAATTACTTACAAAATTTTTCTGTATGGTATAACCTAAATACATTTGCATACGATTATCCGTGATTTTCGCTTATCCGTGCCGACCTTCCCCCTTCCCCTCGTAATTACCACGGTTAATCAAGGTTCTACTGTATTTGTAAGTGATGCGAACGTTTTGAACTGTAGATAAATATGTGATATATAACTTATATTTTTTTTTTAAATAAGAAATCTTTTTTTTTCTCCGTAAGCAGTGAAGATGATAGAAATGACAGCCCTACTTGAGATTAAATACATGGCTTCAGGGACTGGAAAAATTTGCGGGTTAGTTGACCTCTTGGATAGACGCTACAGTCCTTTTCATTTTACACCTACTCGGGAAAAGACACCCGTTCATTGGCTGCTGACTCGTGAGAAGTCTCAACTGGGTTGTCCGCAACTCGGCCACTTTTTTCCATTGGCTCCCAGTTCTCCAGAAAAATTGTAGGCCAAGCGCAGAAGCGGCATGAAGACATACTTGTTTGGATGATAGCCTATCGCGAGATGAACTCCGCGAATTTTTTCAGGTCTCAATGCATTTGGTACTAGTGGGATATCTTTTTTTTTTGCCACTTATTTGACTCAACGTGATTTGAATTTTAATATAGGTTTTTTTTAATTTTTTTTTTTTAATTTTTAAAGTGTACCAGCGGGTTATTCCGCGCCAGTGCACCATTGTTCGCCATGACAGTGTCCTCACTGCGCGACAGCTTCGCCGTCGCCAGGGCGCGCGGCGGCTATCCTTGGACGGGTCGACGCCCCCCGCATTGTTGAGGTGGGGTCGAGTTCCCAGTCCGCCGTCACTTCCGCCCGCCCTGACTCACCCGGCGACGACTCGGGTGATTTGCAACTCCGCGGTCGCGCCGATTACGAACTCCTCCCAGTCGGAGCCGTGTTCGTGTTCGCTGGCCGTCGCGTTCCGTCGCGCGATCCCGTGCTTGCCCCAACCTTCTTCACGAGTCCCAATTTTATTGATGATTCTGCTTGAAGAAACTGAGAAGTTCATAAATGCACACATACTTATACGTATTTAATTAAATACATGATACATGCATGTCAAGTTTTTTTTTGTAATACATGCTTACAGTTACACTTTGACTACTTGGAAAAACAATTAATGCCTAGGGACACCTGTATTTCGCGATTTCATTTCATGTCAAGGTATTTCACAAAACACTGTAGCTTTTTCTAAGAGTCATGGCAAATTGTGAGGGTGCAGCAGTACGGTGACCACATTCTCATTGGCCCCGTCAAGAGCGGGACGACACCTCTCACCGACCTCAGCCAATAACCACAGGAGAAAAGCTACAGTATTTTGTGAAATACCTAAACACGAAATGTATTCGCGAAATACAGGTGTCCCTATTAATGCCGCTTTTGTGTGTGAGGTACGTCGGGCCATAATGGGGACGGAATACATTATTGTAGCTATTCTTCCTTGGATCACTTGCCAACAGTGTATTCTTTTAGTCGAGATTGCAACCTATTACGAATAGAGACATGGTTAATTTCGCGAATGCATTACTCCAGGCTAAACATAACTTGCCTTGTGAACGATCAAGCCCTTTTAGAAGGGACTGGAAAAATTCGCGGGATCAGAGTAGACTCCACGAATCTCTGTATACTTTGGCAAACATCACCTGTTCACTGGCTGTTTACTTGTGAGGCACTTCGACAGTGTAATCCGCTCCCTCCCCCCTCCCCATGGTCTTTACCTTTTATGAAAGCGCCTTGGTCGATAACAAAATCACGTCACTTTGACGGGCTACCTACACGTTATTCGGTAACCACTTCTTCTCCTTGTTTTTAACTAACTGGCTCAGGGTCATCAAGCGTGTGTAGAGAGAACTGTAGTCCAATCATCAACGTGAAGCAAATTTATCGATGTATATGTGCTTCAAGTCTACTTTGATACCCATTGAATCCGCAAAATAATAGCGGCTCTAACTATGAAAAGTCTTGTCATAATTAATATGTTCAGTTGAAAGTATTGTAAGACGTTCAATACTGTGCTGTTGTTAAACAAACTACTGTCAGAGGTTGGTTAAAAAAAATGCCCACATAAGCAGGAATCCGCTATAGTTAGGAATTATGATTTATGATTATTAGGGGCATGTATTTTTCGCGAAAAGATTTCGAGACCAACTGAGAGTTAAAACACTGTAGCAACCCAGTGTGTTTCGTGATTGGTCGAGCTTCTTTTAGGTTCATGTCTACTGTCAGCACACCAATTACAATTTTTCAGTACGGAAGCAAATACATCCTGAACGGCCCGGCCAAATAAGGCAGTGGCTTCTCTTGCAAACGGCCGCCAATTACGAGGAAGAAACCGCTGACACGGAGATACCTACTTGTGGTTTAATGGTGGTTCATATTATTTTCGCGAAAAAATGTCTACCCTCTAAATGATTATTTGTTGAAAAAAATTTGACTGTTTGTTAGGTGTTAATACACTTCGTTCTGTTTGCACAATCTGTTTACCTTTTTTTTATATGTCCGTTTAAAGATGATTGTATGACCCTCATACTAACCAATGAGAACACAGCGGTTGTGTGCTTCAAAAGTCTGGAAACAGCCACATCATGTCAAAAGTATTTCAATAAACCGACATTTTACGAAATAGTTACAGTATTTTTAGTCCATATTAACACGCAACATTTTCGTGGTAGGCTAATCATCTCTCACTATTTATTAAATTTTATTTATAGTCTTTATTTGTGACTAAGTTAAGGCGATACGCCTTTTCTTACACGTAACCACATTAAACATTCACATTTATCTACATTCCACGTAATTATCTATGCCTGCGTCGGGTAAGTGCTTGCAAAATAATTTCATTCACGCCATGCTATGTTTTCCTAAAGTTAAAAGCTGACCACAACCCTGCGTCTACTTTGTATGCTTATTTTATGCTCTTCTTAATTTCGTGCAGTCGCCTTGCCGTTCATGATAAGCTGGGGATGAAATATTTGTTTGGCCTCGTTTTCAGTGTACGCGTCATATACTCGTTAAGAAGACACTTGGTTAGAGGTTCGTTGCGAGAAGTTGAGAAACTGTAAGATTTTATTCCTGTGGGAATTGTCAACACTTTCAGCTCATTATTCAAAACAGCAAGTCGTACGGGCAAAGCTTTGTCCTGCTGTATTCATTACGTATATATGCTTTCTGCACGTGTGCGACTGTCAATAGTTTATTCCATTTTATTTCAGCTGGTATGTTTACATTTCCGTTTAAAAAAAAAAACTCTCAAATTTGAATGTCATTAAAGAAGATTTTTGGAGATAACAAATATCATTTAACCTTATTCGTTTTGATTGATTTTTTTTATTCGAAATGCTAGTCGGAAATTCCTGAAAGCTTCACGCACAGCATAGTCCACAGTGCACGCACTATTTTCCCTCCCGGCGGTATTCATAGATACAGCACATAAAAAAAATACCGCACATTAAAAATTATATTTAGGTTACTTTTACTTTCGGTGTGCATTTTTCCATTGGCTGCCACACACACACACACACACACACGTGAAAAGTGTTTGCTTTTACGCGTATATATTTTGCCATTTCCTGATCCGTAATGCCAGTTCGTACAATTGGTCGAAATCTGTCGACGTTTGCATTTGTTTATAGCAAAGAGTTCTAATAAAAAAAATTATAACTGCGTGTTTTAAATAAAATAATTTTTTTTTTTTTGAGAATCGAAATGCTGTTAATTATTATCTCAAAAAATTGAAGAAAAAAATTTTCGGCGTTGTCGGTGGACAGTAGGCCAAGTGATAATTAAAAATATTTTTGTAGATGGTTAGAGGAGGGCAAACACGCTTACCTGGAGAACTCGTGGCCTAAACTGCGCACGGGTGCTGGGCCGCGAGTATCGGCTGGCATCAGCGTAACGATAAGCAAACACGGTGGTCGGGACAATAACGTACAACTCCTGAGCCAGCCCCCCCCCCCCCCCGCCAGTCACAGCGGCGTGTGTGCTCAGGCTTGCTGCAGGCTCGACGTGCTCGGGAAACTGACGTAGGCGCTTCCGTATTATGTTCTTAACTTGCCTATTGACGCGTTTTAAGTTTTATATTTGAAACAATGATCGTCTTGAGACACAAAATAAATTATTCATGCACCGTAACTCGAAAATATATTTTAAATAAATATTTTAAAGTTTGTTTAATCATTTATAAGTGCTTAGCGTACGTGATCGTCAGACTGGTAAAACTTTAAAAGAGATAATTATCGAAAATATAAGCCTTAATAGTTGTTGGCAGCATCCGAGTAGATAAATGTTATGTGCGATTCGTTGTGAATCGCTCGGCTTGTTGACTGACGGACGGGTTGACGAACGGACGCGACGGATAATTATGCGTCCTGCTTTAGCGACATATGAATTGCTTAAACTCTGCAGCTGCATGCATCTTTGTTCCATTTCCCACGGAGGAGGCTCAGCATCGTTTATCGCTACTCACCGTGATCGAGTGTTGTGAGTCACCCATTTCACTAGCAGTAGGCTACACGTGACATAAATTTATTTTCACACGTGTGCAGTCTAAATACGAAACTACTGAAATTCCGTGGAAGTACACTGGAAAACTGTTAAAACTACTATAAATAAATTACAATTAATGAAATCCTACGTTTTTTTAAAAAAAAAACTGATTTACAGTAATTCTAACCGTTTCATATTTAGAAAGTGGGTTTTTTAAAGGTACTTTTTTTATCCTAAATATTTCTTAATCATTATTAGCGTAAATATTACCAGTTTGCGGGAGCTCACACGTAATGGAAGTGAATCAATGTTTAGAAAGGCAAACTGACATCGAGACTGAATGTGAGAGAGCAATAATAATTTACGTAATATTTTTCGAATGTTCCAGGGGTGATTGTGACATCGGTAGTTGTCCCACCACAGCAGTCCGGCTAGGTTTGCGCCGAGATCAGACTCGAATTTTCACGTTGTGTTAAAGTGGCGGACGAAGCCGGTTGTCCGGTAGGTTTCCTCGGTTTACACATTCCAGCCGAGTTTCGCATGATCTCATCCCCCCTTCCCCCTCCCCTACCCGAGGGTGGGTTGGAGATATCAGGTGGCATGAAAGCAACGGTTTCACTACAAAAAAAAGTCACAGTGATATATAAAAAGTTATTTGTAAACCGTTCTCTGAATATCTTTCCTGTATTAACTGAGCACATTATACAAGCATAGTAAAATAAAGTAAAATTTTTAAATATTCAATTATCTTTTCCATTGTTAAAAAAAATGTATGCTTGTTTAAAAACATATATCAAAATTTAAAATATACGCCAATATTCGTAAACGCGACAAAATATATGTAGTTTTGTTAAAAAAAAAAAACGTATTTTATAAATCAAAAAATAACCATAGCAATGTGTTGTACAAATTTAGATTATTTTTCTTGTACAAACTATTGCTTGACAAACTGGTTTGCAAAGGAATCTTGAGCACAAGTACAAAAAAAAATTCGTGTTTAGATGATAGCTATTCTGTAAACTGTCCAAGGGTTTAGAAAGTGGCAAACATTATAATAACACATTTTATGTTCCACGCGTTTTTTTTTATACCCCGATGAGTATTTTGCGAGTTTTTGTGGTTCCTGTCTCCAAAATTTTAATGTCGTTGTGAAATTATATTGAATTACTGAAAATTAATTAATAGACAAGTTATTAAACGTGGATGAGTGCAATTATTCGATTTACATCTAAGTCCAATCATTCACTCTGATGGTAAAAAAATAGGTTGATATAGAATTGTCGTGTGGCAATCTTTGTTTTGATTTCGCAGGAATTCTATGAATAATTAATATATTTTGGAACCTAAATAAATTAGGCAATCCTGTTTGATTGCAATTTTAGTTTTTTGACACAATTACACGCTAAATATTGAAATTGATGATATTTATAAATGTTTATCTAAGGTAAATAAAGCCCAATTACTTCATACGAAAGCGTTATATTCCTTATATAGAATTAGGGAAAGGCGATTAAAAATAAGTAAATCGTGTCCATTTATATGAAAATAAAATTTAAATAGACATTTGAAACTTATTTTTTGTACTTTCTTCCAATTTGAATACGTTATATGACTAAACGTTGTTATCGAAATTAGTCATTTACTGTTTATTCAGGAAAGAAAGAAATCTAGCACATTGCAACTTAATAAATCTATATGCACTTAAATATATATAACAAAAAAAATTGTATTTAAGCGTTAGTATTTTATAATGTAGTTCGAGCAGCCAAAAAAAAAAAAAAAATCTGTCTCAGTTGATTACGAGGCAGTATTCGCTTATCGTAGCTTAGTATTCGCTTATCGTAGCTTGGGATCTCTCGGGCGTAAAATACTGTTCACGCAAGCACAACAATGCCTTCGCCGTTGATTACACTAGCATTCCCCTCGGTGTTTTCGCCTCATATCTGTTCATGCGTAAACTTGGCGTTCTTTAGAACAGCTTCAGGCTGAGGAGGAAAAAAAATACAACGCAGTAGAATTATTTTTTTGTTTTTTATAGTGGGAACTCGCTAATTTTTGCGAAAGGCATATCCCCCCCCCCTTCCTCCCCCATCCCGGAATGACGTTAGCAGGGACGAACAATGCAGTTGGCCGCGCCACCGCTTGATACCGCCGTCGCCTCGCTGGGTGCCGTGTAAACAAACGAGGCCGTTCTGAATTCATTTCGACTGTCTTGGGTGGAGCTAGCGAATGAGGCAACCCCTAACAACGCAAAAAAAAAAAAAAAAAAAAAGGCGTCTGTGGCCCTGGGGTGGTGGGAAGCATGAATTCTAAACTGAGCTTGGAGAAGCAAAGGAAAATATTAGAGTAAGCTCTCTCTTTCTCCTCCTCCCTCCCTTTTATCACTCCCTCCGTGTCTTTTTTTTTCGCGGTGGGAGAGGAATTTTTTTTCTTTCTCTCTCCCTGTTATCTCATTTCGCCAGGCGTAAAAACGAGCCCAAAAAGCCAGCGGGATGGTGCCGCAGCTAAGTTGGCGTGGGCACCGAAATTCCCGCGGCGCCACAGAATAATTCAGGGGAACTCGTAAATAACTCGCTTCGTTTCTCTCTAGACCCCCCCCCCCCCCCCCCGAGCCTTTTTTTTTCCACCCTGGGTTCCCCCGGCGAAATTCGCGAATTTTTTTACCCCCTCAAAGTTGGCGGGGAGCGTCTGATGGCCAAAGAGCGTGCGTGAGGTCGGCAGGTTGTTCCCCGCGGGGAGCGCTGGCGTAGTCCTGCGCAACTGCGCTGTCAGCTGCGGCCTTCGAGAGTCCGAATTCGACCGACAGTCTTCGGCTGCAGGTTCACCACGACAAAATAAGTCGCAAACATGCGCGCGACTTACGGCCTAAAGTGCCTCCCAAGGCTGGTAGACGTCTTTGGAGTTGGGGCCGAACAACAATTTTATCGTAAACAATAGAGAAAGTACCTAAGTTAGAATACTAAGCGTCCGTGGATTATGTTTAATTGAACGAAGATATACAGCCACCGTGAATTGTGTCGTTGTAGCTAAATAATTTCTTTGAAATAATTTGGGTTGGTATCTGTCACATAAAAATGTAGATAATAACAGTCTTACTTGCAATTATTTCAATGAAATAATTTTGTTACAGTCACAAAATTCGCAGTGGTTGTAGAACTTAATTCAATTGAACATGATTCAGACTTTCAGTATTCTATCTGAGATACTTTATCTATTATTTACAATAAAACTGTTGTTCAGCCCCATCTTCATTTACGTATACCAGCCTTGGAAAGCACTTGAAACCATAAGTCGCATAGGTGTTTCAAACTTTTTTTTTGTGGGGAAACCTAAGTTTTTCGGTCGAATTCAGACTCAGCCTATATAATCCCATTTTGAGTTCCGAGGAAAATACCGTGTTGTTTTTGCTTGTAATCTCTCCTCTACTAGCGTGAAGGAATTTATTCAGGTTGTCTACAGGTCACAAAAGTCACAAAAAAAAGTAACGAAACTGGTACGTGATGAGTTATGTGTTAAGCTCTTAACCGCCTACCCGTTTACACGCCGTAAGGCGTGCAGAGCTTCAGAAGAAACCATGACATCCGACTGAGGTCTGTTAACGAAGAGCATTTAAGAATACCCTGCGGGCGCACGAGTAGTGCATTTTCAAACTTTATTTTTTTAGAAAAAAAATAATATTTAGGCATGAAACTCCAGGTAGAGATTCTTTGAAAGCACTCAAGGGACTTGGCGATACACCTTTTTATTCATTTCGCCGCCATATGGTGTTATGGTTACCTCGCAGATCTTTTAGTTGTGTAACGCACGACGAGAAGACCGCGCTAGAAGCACCAGCGAGAGTCTAACTTAAAACCCCGCCTCACTAACATGTACTAACCCCTGACTAGGCGGGCCCCTTCATACTTAACTTGATGTAGACACGGTTGGATGTTCAGTAGTTTTCAAAATTAATTACAACTTCTTTCTAAAAACCCGCACGGCTCTTTTCATCGTGGCATCAGCTAGGAGGAGGGAGGAGGGAGAGAAATATATATTTATGTGTGAGTGTGTGTGTGTGTGTGTGTATATATATATATATATATTTATATATATATATATATATATATATATAGAGAGAGAGAGAGAGAGAGATAAATAGAGAGGGGGTGGTGTGCTGGTTGGGCTGGGCAGGCGCCCCGGGGTTGGTCGAAGAGCGAAGGCGGGAGGGGGAAAGGAAAAATCGCACGTTAAAAATAGAAGGAATTTTCACACGCCACGGTAATCACCGCCGTTCGGCATTAAATTACTTTTCAGAGAAAGCTGCGTCATGCCGCGCCACGATTTCCAAGCCCATTGGTATTAATGGGGAGAGGGAAGGGAATGGCTCAGTGCAGATTCCCCGACACTTGCAGAAGGCATTACAAGGCGTTACAAGTAGGGATGGAACAAACAAATCCTCGAATACCATCAAATTTTTTTTTTGTATTTGGTTCCGTTGCTGTAAGCAGTCCCCCGTTTATTGTATATATAACTAGCTAAAGTACCCGGCGTTTCCCGGGACAAAATCATCTTAATATATAAGTAACATCACTACTGACTGTAAAGTTCTAAACTAAACTGTTATTAGCGCCTTCAGTTGGCTAGCAGCCGCGAGCTTCACTAAGCGGATGGGTTTCCGCCAAGGAGAAGGATAGGAAGTTGCCAGACCCTACCTTATGACGGTGTGACGGACATAGAGAAATGACACAAACTTACTGTTTCGGTGTATAACCTACCTCCTGTGATTTTCTATTATTAAACTGATTTCACCCCTTTTTCACTTTTTTTTAAGGATGGAATTGGATGGAATTTCGTAATTATATGTAATCTATGTCACTTTCCGGTCCATAAATGATCTAATTGCAAAAAATGTCTATCCGTTGCTCCGTCGCTGTGTGAAAGGACAAACTGACAAACACAGTTTCGCATTTATAATATTTGTAGGGTTAGCACCATCAGACCATGCTTTCAGACGCTCAGTTACCTATATTTTTTTTTTTTGCTGTGCGCATGGTTAAGTTACTTACTAACACACACACACGCTACACACACATACATAAAATTGGATGTTGGTATGTATGTTTGACCGATTGTAATGAAAGTTGGCACATCGAAGTGTTTTTTTTTGTAACTCGCCACCAGATAGCGCTGCAGGGCATCAACTTCTAAACCGTTAAACCGATCGCTATGGGTAAACAAAATCATAGCTTATAGACATACAAACAGTAACTGTGTGGTGTTTCTCTATGTACGCCACACTGTCATATTGCGCTATCCATTTTGCTTTTACTCGCGGATAATATATCACCCTGTATTCAGCCCGGGCAATACCGGGTACTGCAGCTAGTCGTATATAAAAGTAATGCAGATCGCTATCATGATTGTATTATATTGTTTTAAGAGTATTTCAAAATATAAAACAAACTATAAATATGTGAGTTTAAGTTTTAGATAAAATAGAATCTTAAAATGTGTATTTATAATTATCAGCACATAATGTTATGCAGTAAATTATATCTATAACTTATTGTATAAAGTAACGTAGGTAAATATTCTTTGTATTATACCTGTTATTTGTAACATTTCTGTTGAAATTGTATATTATCCTCTAATTCTTGTTGATCATTTGTTGCAGGTACGGAAGTGCTGATGTTTTGATGTCTCTGTGTAAGTAAGTTCAATTTAGTAATTTTTACTTAAGAAATTTACGGAACAAAATAACGCAATATTCGCAGTATTCTTGCGAATATTGCGTAGTTTCATTCATCTGGTTTAGGATTAGTTTACGTAAACCATTAAAACATAATCATATAAGAATTGAGCATGTATGTAAATATATCTCCTTTCATCAGCTCAGTAAAATCATTTACCTTTGGCTATCAAAAGGTTATTTCTCCGTCATTATTTTAGACGGCATTTTATCCATCCTCAAGCGGTACCTATTCAGCGTTCAATGATAATGATTCTGTTTGCATAATTTTATAAATTCTTAATGAGCTTTATGGTTCAGACAAAATCGTTTGAGACTTTCTTGAAACGTTTAAAAATTTTGAGAATCTCGCTTAGAGTTTTGCATGTAATATACTGGATTTTAATATAACTAAATTTTAATTTTTGCAACTAGTTTTGTGTGTTTTAGAAGGTTCTGAATTTTTCAAAATGTTTGTAAAATACGTTGCCGATCATTTGAACTCGTATCTTGCATAGAGACGATAGTTCGCGGGGTCACTGACTTGAAGTCTAAACTTGATGGCGCTGAGTATTAACGGACCTTAGTCACTTGTTCATTGGCTACTGTCCTCGACAGAAGAAATTTCAGTCTTGAATGACTTGAATGTGATTTGACACTTCAGTTATCCTTTTTTATTATTATTTGCCTTAACTACTTATCCTCAGAGCGAGTCAAAACAACTGAGGAATTTACCCGGCCTTTAAAAAATAGGTCTTAGTGAAAAATTTGGTGATTCGTTTTGTTATATTTAGATTATGTCTTTAAAGTTCGTTTTCTATCAAACAATAACACCGTAACTACTAAAATATTTCTCAGAGCTTTTAAGGGTAGTTGGAAGAGCCTAAATTCAAAGCTTTAGTTGAGTCAGACAAACCACGTACAGTTACAATATTATTTACCTGTGGCTGTTGGTAAAGGTTTGTTATTTGGAGGAAATCAACCATAATTTTCTCCTTGTTAGTGAAATATGGATATTGATGGAAAATAAAACCAGTATCATTTAACGAGCAGCTTTTTATTACTCTCCTATAATGTAACATAATGGTGGCATAGGCTCGTTTGGTTCTGAGGTACAAAAAACTGTGCCTCCATGTTTATTACTGACTCAGGATCTTCCAACACATGTATATGTGAATGTGGGTCAGTCATCAAATCGAATCAGATGTATACGTGTTTCAAGTCTACTTTGCTGCAGGATTGATCCGTGAAATCTCCGTGCCTCTACTCATCGTCGATACTTCGCGAGATCTAACGTTGAAGGGAAGATCGTGCGGATCTCTCTTGAGACTTTGAAGGGTTTTGGTTCCCGCATGAATTTTGCATTCGCGCGATCCCGGCTCGGAAGGAGCGTGCGCGGGAAATCCCCGTCAGGCGTCGCTGTATTTCCCGCCTTTTTTTTTTTTTTTTAAATTCCTGGAAGCGGACGGTTGGGGGTCGCCGTCGAAGAGAGAACACTCGCCGATCCGTGCAGGTTATTTGCTCGGATAAGGCGCCGTCGGCGGATGGGAAGTCTCCCGCCTCCTCTCGGACGCCCTATCGCGTAATTTTTTTTTCTTTTGCTTCCTGCTGCTAATCCGCTCGTCCCTCCCCTCTACCGGGGGCCGGGCATTTAAGCCCAGATGAAAGGGGGAATTACGTATAACCTCCCGGTCACCACTCTCCATCCCCCCCTCCACGTACGTCCATATAACTCGCCGAGAAAATCCTTCTCGATTGAGTAGAAGCTCTGGCAGCGGGGTTGCATCCCTGGGGCCTCGGCGAGTATGGCCGAGAATTTTAATATCGTGGAACGCGCTTCGAGTGTGTATGTCAGGGAAAGATAGAGAGGGGGGGGGGGGGGGGGTCTGCGGGGTTAGGGGGGCCAAGCGACGTCACGACTCTACCCCCAAACCCACTCTCTCTCTCTCTCTCTCTCTCTCTCTCTCTCTCTCTCTCTCTGTCTGCCTGTCTCCCCTCGGGGAGTTAGGATTTTTCTTTATCCGGAATATTGCGGACCGATGCCGGGCTCGTGCGTCAGCTCAGGGGTGTGCGAGGTGGCCGCGTGCGTCATCGACGTCTTCTTCCCCTGGTTCCCCTCTCACCCCCCCCCCATCCCAGCACTAGATGTCGATGATCAAGAGGCGCCCCGCAAGGTCCGAGTGCTCGACCCCCTGCATGGTGTACATACACACTTGTCTGCCCCAGCCCTGGGCCGTCCTCTCATGTTGTATTTACGTCTACAAATCTTCTCAACAGATATTTACCCAATGTCATCTAATAGTGGTAAACCATCACGCTGTAGTGCAAAATCATGATCACTTTACAGCTCGAAAAACAATTATTATTCAATATCTAATGAGTAGAGACCGGAAAAATTCGCGGATTCATTTCGTGATAGGCTGAAATTCAAACATGTGTACAATTCTGCTGGTTCTGCTATTGGCTCGCAGTTTAACTGGAGCTCTCTGGGCCAATGAGAGACTATCGACCAAAGAAGCGTCGAATCACAAGCTATCCAGTGGAGACGCCTCACAATTTAGAACCCAATGAACACGCGTGTTTACTTGAGAAATGCAGAGGATAATGGAGGCTATCCTAGAGGTCATTGAATCCGCGAATTTTTCCGGTCCCTACTAATGAGAAAATTTGTTATCCAACAACAAATGCAAGATAATTATCAGAATACATTTACAAGAAAATATCTGAACTGACAGTAATGACAAGAAAATGAAACAACAAATTCGGCTTTGTGACACCGATCCTTAAAGGCATGGGAGTAATGTCATCAATCTCTGCCTTAGCTGAGCAATCCGTAGTGAAGCACACGATGCGTGCTACTCTTCCTGCGGTTGAAACCCCGCATGATAAGGCGTAAACTCTTGACCCGAGACGCATCACTTAGTGTTCCCGAAGCCGGGCCACTCCCAATCCAATACTCTTAGTTCAAGTCAGGTTTGTAAACTACGGAATCGGATGCTGATTCTATTTCAACGCCGAATAGATCACTTTTGTGACCACTGCGAAAATATTTTGTCAATTATGTGTTATGGACGAAGAGGTTTGTTAGTTTTGACTGTGAAATGTTGCGCTTTGATCTGAAATAAAGAGTTTTGAGAATGCCGTGAAATTTGTTTGTAGATTTTTATATATTTATTATTATTTTTTAGGCTTGACTTCTCGTGAACAATCATTTGGCTTACAAGCCACAAGTGGTTTAACGTGCCGAATTTGATGGTATGTACTCCCGTTAGGGCTGGAACGCCACTGACACAAGCTCCCAAGAGCCACGTGGAATCGCAAGTGTTTGGAAGTGTTTGAAGAGGAGTTACAATTGAGAGGCTGAGGCAGCCCATCCCAGCATCATTGCCATCCACTCCCCCCTTCACCTAATTCGGCTAACTTGTGGCTGACTGAGAGTATCACAAGGTGCTTAACCAAGTAGGCCTACACCACATCGCTGGGACCCGTTAGTCAACCCAGAGAGCCTGTGATCTGGCCGAAGTGCTTCCAAACTTCTGCTAGCTTACCAAGTTAGTGCCGGAGCTGTTTCGGCACTTACCGCGTCCGTTCCGAAGTCAGAGAGGGGACTCTCTGGGCGTCCTCCAAACGATTATAGCTACCAACATCGCCGCCTGAGAATTGGAGTGTTCTATGTACATTGAAGTAGGAACTGAGATATAAGCATTTGAAAGTTCAAATAACTATGAATAGCATGACATAGAGCAAAATAATATTGGTCTTAAATCAAGAACAAACATTTTTACGTGCGTATACAAGTGTGGATATAGTACAAATGAATACTAATATTAATTTCGTGTCCATAGCATAAAAAACCTAAAAAGTGGACATAGAAAACTCCAATATTCAGGCGGCGAACTGCCAGTGCGATAGCTCACAATGCGACCCTGGGCCGGTAGAGGGAACCTCAGCAGGGGGGAGGGGGGTTCCCAGCATCTACAAGGGCCGTCCCGCACTACTGCCTGGATTCTCCATGCACTTGCAGGCTTGTAGGGTCTGTCAGCCCGTGAGCTGGCACGGTAGCCGCCTCGGGAACTGGTCCTGTAGGGCCAGCCCCTCTGTTACTCCACCGTCCCCTCTGCCCCGGAGCCTTCGGCACTCTTTCGGTGCGTGGTTGCGTCTGATTCCCGAGCAGATTAGCCTTTATATCATTACACATATTGGTTCTTCGCGGTGAACCAAGGCCTCGCATCTTCATAAATGAATCCGCTCATTGTTATTTTAACTGTCGCGGTACTCTTTTAATACATGTCTTTCAACGAGAACTCAGAAATATCTGTACCTCAGAGCCAAGTTCTGAAAGTTAGTTTTCTATCGAACCATAACATCTTAACTCACTCAAAAATTGTTCTAAAGCATCCAGTACAAAGTCCAAAGCTTTCGTTGAACATAAGTCCAGTTTCAGTGTGACTGTCGGAAAAGTCCCTCGTTCGGAATAAATCAATCATAAGTTCCATCTTGCCAGTTACATGCATATGGATATTGGTTGAGGAAACAATATCATTTATAAAGTATATTTTTTTCCCCTCTACTGTGAAGTTGCCTAGTCGTGACTTAGGCTTGTTTTGTTCTGATGTGCAGATTGTATGTATCCGAAGGTCGCTCGCCGAGCGGGATTGCCCGCGTGTTTGGCCACCCCTGCCACCGGTGTTGGCGGAGCGGGCGGCTGCTCGTTCAACGCTAGCAAATCCTCTCGGGATGTTTACGAAAGCGTGGAATTGGACGGAATTGGATGGCCGTATCTCGCGGACGAAAATTCCTCAAAATAATGCCAGTACGTCAAACCGTTTACAGATATTCCTCCATGCAGCACCCGTACGCCCGAATGCACACACCCACAGTTGCCGACGAACGTAGCGGTATTTTTATCTGCGGTGGAAATACCAGCAGGAATGCAGTAAACCTTTACGATGTTCAACCGCGCGGTACGTTGGTTCTGAACAAAGCAAAGAAACGGAATTGCGCATATTTTGAACACTTTAAGGAGGTGAGATTAGAACCAAAGGACGCCATCTTGGTTTAAACTTTTTTTAGTCCACAGCAGTTTTCTATCGCTTGATTTGCAGAATTTGGCTTTGTTAAAGCTTAATATAGATATAAATTAACGTAATGGCAGAATTGCTACAAACAGTTTCTCCTGAGAAGTCATTAGCGTTTAGCTTAAAATTAATATCTGTAAATGATTACAGCTAAATAATACTGTCAATGGAAACTATGTTTTTTGAAGCCATTTAGGGTTATTTCGGTTACTATCTCCCCCCTGAACAAAAATCTTAAAACAGAATATTCTGTAAAGTAAATAATTTTGATATCAGTTCGTGTGAAATTAAAACAGTTGTGCCAGCTCTAAAAATATTCACATGATAATCTAAGCATTTACATCACTCCTAATTATGCGTTGGTATGATAACTTTCTCCGTAATAGTGAATTTGCATGCATTGTGTATAAGGAGTTTGAAAAAATTGTCAGCTTTATTCCAGACATTAAGTATTTATTATCGCTCATCCCACCTGCAGTGCATTCAGTATTGCCATAACAAGCGGTCTATGCTCTTACATAATGTATAATGTGTGGTAGACCTACATATCCTTAAGGTCAAACAAAAATAATTAGGAGAACCAAGACAGTCATATTTACTTCCTCCATGTTAATTATTGTCTTTTAACGTTATTTTGTTGTTTTATTTCAGTTCCTACGGATATTTCACTATATTAAATTGCAAATTCCTTATTGTTGTTAATTTTTTACACGAAATATTTTCATTGCGTTGTCTACTATTCGTAAAAATGTTTGCCTGATAAATGCATAGTGGTCACTCACAAAAGTTTCATTTTGTGTGTTTGCACTGCTGTGTAATGCATAAACTTTACTTTCATAGTAACATTTTTGAAATATTTCTTCATTCATACCGGAGTCAGCAAAAAAAAAATTACAATTTGGCGGGCGAAGCCAAGGGGAGGGCTTCCAAAATTTTCATTTAAGCGTGAGCTACCCATGCATGTCCACACTCAGCGCGTACACTCATTCGAATTATAGTACATTTACGGACATTTCAATTAAGAATGTGCCTTAAAGAAACGAAGGGTGCTCATGCTCATAGATAACTGGATCCCTGTAGAAACTGCGTCTAATTATCACCTATTAGGGTGGACATGCACATTGACGTGAGAAGAGTATTTTTGTTTTTAGACCTGAGGCTCGTTGTCTCACGCCATGTTGATTTTTGAGTTTTTTCGTCATTACATGTTTTAAGGGCTATTTATGATATTTTCACTCTTATAATTCCCTTGCATTTTTTTGGCACAAATATTGTAACCAGATATTCACATAGTGTAATATTATTGGTATAAAATATCGCGCAAGAGGTAATAACTACAAATACTTGCTCGCCTTTTTTACACCTATTATATTAAACTAAGTGAATATCTGTTGAAAATATTTGTGGCGGAACAATTAATTCAAGGAAGGTTTCGAGTTAAAATTTTGTAAATAGCCCGTTAGAAAGTAATGAAGAAAAAATTAAAATCATCATGGGCGTGAGACCGAACCTTAAAACATCAAAGATTTGGTTTAAACTCCGTGATGGTTCTTGTGAAATCATTTTCAAAGCTAGCGAACTCAGAACACATAAGTTTACGAAGACATCCGTAAATTTACGAAGTTCACCGGATAATTTGTAACCAATCATCATCATCATCATCATCATCATCATCATCATCATCAACTGCTTCCAGCCAGCGACCAGGTCAGCAGAGTAGAATGCTTCCATCTTCCCCTATCTTTCCACCATTCCTTTTCATTCACTTTTTTCCATTATATTCTTCTCTCCTGGACTCCTTTAACTGTCTTCTCTTCCCATCTCCTCCTTGTACTTACTTGGGGGTCTTCTTCCTGTGTACTTCACTCCATCGTTATCCTCGACAGCCTCTCATTTCCTATTCTCTGCACATGGCCATACCATCTCATTCTTGCTTCTTCCATGTTCTAATTGAGTCCTGGACTCCTGGTCTTGCTTGCATCATCTCATTCCTGGTCCTGTCTCGTCTCGTAATTAACTGCATACTCCTCATAAACTTCATTGATATTGATATGATATTCCCAGCATCTCTCTTATCTACAGTCCAAGTATCTGACTATGGAGACATCACATAGTAAGTATTGTACAACACTTGCATTTTATAGTTTCGTAACCAGTATTCTTCGTAAATTTTGAAATGAAATTTTTTTAACATTGAACAGTATGCGGGGCTCCAAACATTTCTTGACGTCTAGTGCTCGAGAGCCCCCCCCCCCCCCTCCCCCCATCCCTGGAGCTGGCGCGGACAGAACGCTCGGAATGCCAATATTGCCGGGCTGTGACGGCGAGGCGAGGAGTCCCCACCGCGGCCGCCATGCTGGAACAAAGGAGCCGGGGATCTGGTACCCAACACCAGACCAGTGGCGAATATACTCGATTATAAAAAAAAAACACTTTTTCGAACTAGAAAAAACTTGGGTGCATCTTACAATCGAGAACATCCTGAAAATTTTTCGATTCTAGGACACACCTACTTAGTTTCGTTTTGCTATGTACGTAATAATTTTTGTTGCTTTAAATTTTCAAACTTATACTTTTTGCTACATATAATTTAATCGCTTAGTAATTTGGATTTTTATGTTACTTGAATTTATTAAATAAAATAAATATGTTATGAATAAAAATAATGGGTGCATGTACTTATGTACGCGCGTGAGAAGTTATACTTCTTTGGCATCATTAAAAAATGGTTTTTATTTGCATGCAAATAATTAATTACAATAAAATAATAAAAGTGCTGGAAAAAGATAGTCAACACAGTAAATAAAGCTCAGTTTAAATTTGAAAAATTAAATAAATAAAATTTAGAGAATAATAAATATATATGACATAATTTGTACTAAATATTATAAGATTCTTAATTTTAAATATTTATTATTGATTATTTAATATTTTAAAAGAAAATAAATAAAATTTAATTTAAGTTTATTCATTTTTTCAATATTTATTATTTTCTTAATTTAATATTCACTTTTCATTTTTATCAAAAAGTTTTCATTAAATTTGTTTATTTTTATAAATATTTATTATTTATTCAATTTAATAATAAATATTAAAAATTAATATTTTAATTTGATGTTGATTTTAATTTTTATCACAATTTTTTTATTCAATGTTTTATTAAATTTATTTCTTTATTTTGTAAATATTAAATAACCAATAATAAATATTTACATTAATAATTTAATAATATTTAATATTAATTATATTTATTAATAATATTTTAATTTATATCAATAAATAATACATACGGATAGTTAAACTCTATTATATTAGAGCACTTGAAAAACTATAAAGGCACAATTTTTTTTAATAATATTTACGAATAATAAATAATATTAATCAAAATATTCAATTTAAATAACTACTGGATATAATTTATTAGCACATATATAATTCGCACTTGTATGAAACTAAAACACGTGTTGTGAATGTAGAAACTAGAAACGTGTATAAATATTATAAATATGAAAACAGTGATCAGAGGCGTCTAGCGGCCAACATGCGCGACTAATAGAGGTTCTATTTCTATTTAGTTGGTAGCTTTTTTTCGAGACTTAATGAGCGATTTAGCGGGCAGCTTCAACCTGTTAATTTTGTGTTACAGTGATACGCGCGCATCTTAAAATTTCACTCTCATCATTTTTTTCATAACGCGCCTTAAGAAGTATAACTTCAAAAATTTCCTTGAAGTTTATTATTTAATGCTCGAAATGTTTTACGTTGTCTGTTTGTTTATTTTAGCAGCCAAGACTCGAGCAGTGGCCGGCTACATTAACAGGAAATCACTATTTGACTGTTATGTGAATTGAAATTAAAAATAACACATGCATTTGTTTATGTTTAATAACAAAACTAACTACTGAGTAAAATTAGGAAATAAAGGAGATGCGAAGATTTTGAACATACAAAAATACAAATTTGTCAGCCCTGCTTGCGAGAAAAACCTGGCTTTGTCGTCATGCCATGCCGGTAAATATTACCGAGTATTAAGTATGCATTTTTTTTTCAATATGGTACCAACATAATCCCCTTATCTAAGAAAAAACTTTTGTTATCAATGTTCTACTTTGATGTGATAAAATAAAATTTTCTTACGTCATAGTTCTTTATGAGTGTTAAATGTAGGTATACGTCACTAGATAAAAAATATGTAAGCTATAACTGGTTTACAAATATACGTAATAGCACATCTTGTCGCTTGGTTATTTTTCACTATATCGTGTGTGTTATTGATTTAGTTTGGCATTAGTTTGTAGAGCAACCTTTTTGGAACTTTTTTTTTTTTGCTCGTCGACGGCTAGGTCTTGGGAGACGGTAAAGAACCTCGTCACAGACCAGGGATACCAACCCAGCAGTTGCCTGGAGTGATGTAGGGACACCGCGGAGCAGTAGCGGATCCAGAGGGGGGGCTAAGGGGCGCGCGGGGAGTAGAAAACCAGGGTGAACTGGACCCGGTTTGCTGAAGCGTGAGTCAAGCGTGTTACCATTGAATATATATAACTTATAGAAGTCGCGAGGGGATACGATTTATTCTGCCAGTTTTGGAATCAAAACTGAGGTAGTTGCAAGCTCCCCCGCCAGACAGCTCTGCTTTCGAAAAGAAGGCACTCGTGGTTAGTGTCTCCCACGCTAGAGCGCTATAGTATCGCTTGTCTCAAGGTCGCGCGCGTATTATCTCTCTCTTTCTCTCTCTCTCTCTCTCTCTCTCTCTCTCTCTCTCTCTCTCTCTCTCTATCTCTCTATCTTTTGTATTTTGTTTCCGTTGCTGTGTGGAGGGCCAGCGCATTGACAAGGCGGGAGGTTATGCTCGTCAAAACGATACGTAAATATATTGAACACAAATGTATTTTGTTTAAAGAACCGAAAGCAAAAAAAATATTCCTTGAAATATTACACAATTATTTAAAAAGAGCCGCATATATCAGTACTTCATTGGTGTTGGATTCCAGATGGTGTAATAAATATTGTATTTGAATAAAAATCGGTCCAATTGGAAATAAAATAAATATTTTATTCACCAAATTAATTAAAGTACCTCATAGAATCCACTTTAATATAATTCAACCAAATGTACGCAAAGAGGAAATTATAAAATACCAGACACTGTTATATAAATAGTTGATCAGTGTAAATCTGTGCACGAACTTAGTCATGCATTAATAAAAACTTTAGTAAGCTCTAACACAAGAAACTCGTTTTTATCGGGGAAAAATATTGTATGTCAAAGAAATAACTAAACAGTAAACATGTACATACATAATATTTATGTTCGCATACGTGCAGTGAATATTATTTTGCAGTGATAAATTAATATTTTATTAACATGGCTAGATCTAAAAAAAGTTTATACAAAATTTTAAAAATATTTACTACCTATACTTTTCAGAAGTAAAGTTGGTTTGTAAATTCTCCTTCAGGAGCATTATACAACACAGTGCATTAAATTGCGTTTCAAGTCAAATAAAAAAAAAATTAAAAATGGGTGGAAGTAAAATAAAAATACCACAAACAAATGATTATACGTACTATTTTATCATCTTTATAATTTACAAATAATGAGGGCCCAGTAACTTTGAGTTAAGTTGGTGTATAAAACTCTAGCGAAAAACAGTTCTCTGTATTCTAGAGTTGTTTGAAGAGTTTATTTACATGCACAAAAACTTTCAATGTAAAAAAAGCCACATAATTATCCTACCATAGTAGGTGACATTTTTGACAGTTCGTACAACGAAATTTGTGACTTTGACATATGAATTATATGAAGCATTAAGAATTTGTGAAGCAATAAACAAAACTAACACATATTCATGTAGTGCAAGACTAGCTAATCATGTATTAATAACTTTTGTTTATTTTACAGTAAAATATTCAGCGGCCAAAGACTTAATCCGTTGCAATAAATGTAATCTAAAGCCATCTTAAGTGAAACAAACTGTGGCTAAATGAGGCCCAGTAATTTTGAGCGAAATTGTAATCGTGCAAGTTCCCATGTACCACAGCTGTATTTACCTTATATTATATGTATATGCATAATAAATTTAAATATCACTTAACAACTTAAAAAAAACAAAAACAGAGTACAATATAAATTTCAAAGAATTATTTCATTCTAAATATCAGTATATAAAACTCTTCCATTGCGTATAAAAATTTTTACCTTTTACTTCCGTACATTCTTAACGATACGAAACATGCACAATGCCATCTAATGACATTTAACAAAACTATTGTGTTATTGTCCCTAGGTATTCGTTACGTATACGTTTTATACGTTAAGTAAAATATTTCATTGTCGAGCTTTAGCAAACGACTTACACACGTGCAATCACTGACCCGTATAGAGGAAAGTTTATAAATCAATGACTCGTTAGAAAATGTACGTGTTTGTTTCATCATCTGTGAAATATGTAAAAATATGATCGTGTAAAACGCAGAGGAATAATCAACTGTCATATGTCAGGACTGAGATTATTTGTCAGAAACGTTTGTTGAAAGCTTTCAAACTAGCAATAGTTCTAATGAAGGAATAAATAGCCCAGTCAAAATATGCTAACATTTCGCTTGTACTCGGATTAAATCCGATATTTTTGTTACACTTTGCACGTATTCAGTAGTGTCCAGGGGAATTAAAATCAAAAGTCATGATGAATAGGAAGTGAGGTAGTCAGAAACTAGAAAGGATTATAAAAAAAGGCATTTGTTTTTGATTTTTAAAACAATATCTCGTAAATGAGTAACCTTAAAAGAAAAAAGGTTTTAATAAAAAATGAAAGAGTATTAAAAATCCTATAAAAATTATTTTCACTTTTTCATTTTTCTAATATTGTTTGAGATAGTTTCACTTAAAAAATGAGTTTTTTTTATTTATCTCAAACCTTTTTCCTATAGCAACTGACCTATATATTTGTGAACCGTGCCTCTTGTATGCCAAATGCTGTCACTTGACTTTACAAGACATGTTTAAACTAGAGTCCATGATGACCCCAGAATTAAACATGTTTACATGTCAGGGTTACTTCTCAAAGAAAAGAACTGATAGCGTTTGGTCAGACAGACCACAGAACAGACTTAAATGCGTAACATGAAAATTGTTGGAAGCCTCACACGAGGACGAGGATTCACTGACAAGTTCTTGAGCGAGTGGACCTTGGGAATGACTGCATTTGCATCTGCTCATCATTGAAGAGTTATGCGCTACTCATTTTATATCTTTGAACAACTAGATTTCTGACAATATCGAAGAAGTAGGGATGCCACAGATTAATATAAGATCTCTGCTTAGCTAAATAATCACCCACCATTTCCTGGAACACAGCAAATCATCTATATAGCAACTGGACTAGTAGGGGATGCCACAGTTACCTTTTTCAATCTATAGTAATCGGCGAGCAATCAATACAGAGTAATGTTGGAAAAATTCTAATCAAGCATTGTCACGAAAAGATCAAGCTCTCCCTCGGGCGAATATTAGCTTCACTATTACATTCAATTGTAATAGCTCATTTATCATTTGTTAGTTTTCCAGAGGATAACGATAAGTGAAGAAAAATAGGATGACTTGATCATGTATATGCAGTATGAGTTGGCTCCATTTCATTTAGCTCTCTTTGACGAAGCTGGGATACGCAAAACCAAGAAAGCAACCCTGTACATGTTTTATGTGACGAGGGAGAATTTGGACTTGGAGAACCCTGACTTTGTTCTTAATGGTGGATTCTTACTACACAGTCATATAGCCGATAAGAGGTACTGATTCCTCTATTTGCCCAAAATATGTCAATTACATTATCATTTCCTATTTATCATGACTGTTGATGTGACGTTCCGTGCAGACCACTGAACAATTGAAACACAAAATCATAAACATCGGATTGAAATATACTTTGACTGGGCTAGAAGTCTATAACACCTCGTGTTTAAATGAGTACCTAATTTTTAGAATCTCAATATAAGTGTCTTCCAGGTGAATGTTTTTTCTGGATACATAATAAAATATTTTTGAATTTAAATTGTTCATAACTTAAGTAATAACGGTAGAATTCAAAGTATTTTAAACAGTTTTATCTACTTAAAAAAAGTACGGAGGTGGTTGTGTGGATCAATGTTTACCACGTTTTTGTTTTTATTTTTGTATAAAACAAAAGTTCGAACTTATGTTTTTCTTACACTAATCCACTTAAAAAGTATGTTCTCTGGTAAATAAACGCAAAATTTTTCACATGACGTTTTTTGACAGCGATCATTAAGCTACTAACATCTTAATATTGTAAAGTAATAAACAAAAAAATACTAATGCAGCTGCAGTCTATCTACTCACAAATAATTAATTGTTTAGTTATTTCTTAAGCACATTTTGCAATCTATCTTAAAATTTTGTTGAAACGCTTGCCAAACAAATGCATTTTATGACAGACGACGTGGGTAATACTTGGCTAAAACTTTGCGTTTATTAAAATTTACATCGAAAATTAACTAGCGTTCACTCGGTTTTAGTCAAAATGATGAAATTAAAAATATGTGGTTGCTGTAATATAATTAGTTTTTTAAAGTAATTAAAACGTGGCTATTTTAAATATAATAGAAAAGAATTCTTTACTAATTCATATTAAATAATTAGGACTTTCCTCGCATACTTGCGTCAACTTTTTTTTACACAGTATATAACTGATAAATAATGTAAAACAAAATTGGCAAGTTATAATTCACAACTTCCCTATCATTATTTTTAACTGGAAAACGGAACATTGATGTGCCTTGTGAACCGATCCTCGTATTCTGACAACCCGTGTACGCACATTTATTACCCTTCAGCATGTCTGAAATTATAAAATTATCAATGCGAAATAAAGTTAAAATAAGTAGGTATTTAACTTTTAAATTAAATCATATTTTAAACTCAACACGGACTGAAGGCCTGATACAAAGTTCTTAGGAGCTAATTTTCACTTTACTAGGGTACACAATCCCTCGATACAGTGATCCCAGTAACTGTCTTCTCCCGGGGTTTCGTGGCTCTCAAAGGCAGTGGTAAGGAATACTTATCGTCAAGGTCGCCGAACGGTGCTGATACCAGCTTCCCGTATTTGGGAGGGTGACTGGCTGGTTAACCTAGTACGCCCTAAGACCGCTAGGGGCGTGCGCTGTCGATACCCAGCGATTGAAGCGATCGCAGCGGCGGAGCTTGGAACTACAACAATTCTTCTGCGAAACCGGACAGAAAATTTAACCTGGGCTCGCGACTTCTATACATTATATATATTCAATGGTGTTACCACTGCACCATCTCGCTGCATTTTGTAACAAGAGCCGAGCTGCGGGAGTCTGGTTCCCCGCTGTCAGCGAGGCGGCGCCCTGGGAGTCGCGGCGACAGCCACGTCGCGACTTTGACCCCGTGAGTCACAGGGCCGGGCCACAACCCGCGATAGCGACAGTGTCACGTCGCGTCGCTTTTTCGCGGAGCAGCGCGAGGCGTGTCGCTGATAGTGACGGCGCCGCCCGCACCTGTCGAGCAGATTGAGCAGCTACCCCCTCGGCACGCCTAGCGCTGCTCGTCCAGCGACACGAGTGTGGTCAGTTACTCTCTTTATAAATGACACGTGAATCGAGCCTAAAAATGTTATCGTCTACTGCGAAACGACGAACAAAAGGAGAAGCCACTATTTTATTGTACCGAAGCTGGGCACTGCACAGATCCTGTGTGTTCAACAATAATATATTATGTGCAGAATATGTTTGGAAAAAAATTCAGGAAAAAATTTTTATTTTTAAAAGTTACAAAAATATCACATAAGACGTTTTGCTTGTTTAGGGGAAATGCATAATGAAAAATGGTGATAACGTATGTGCTAATTTAGTTTCTCTGAGTATACATAATTTCATTTCTTTAAAAAAATTATTATTATCTATGTCACACATTAAATATTAATAATACTTGAATATCTTAGTGCTTCTGGTTCCGTACAATAAAACACACAATTAAATAATTAGTTTTCTAAAATCTCACACACACACGTACATTACAAACAAGGTTCTGTTCCGATGTCCCTGCTAGCATGCAGCTCGTGAAGCGGCGACTTGCGTGTCGCTGGTCGCGGCGTGTCACGAAGACTGCTCCCGTCCAGGGTGTCCACAAGGAAAAAAAATATTTCGTACCAACTTAGGCGAGAAAATAGTACTAGATTTGAAGAAAAAAAAGTACTAAATTATAATTTGTTATGGTTTTAACAATTTAGGAAGTTATTATGACATTCCAATGCTCTAACTTAAATATATCACACCAAACACACACATACATTCCATAGTTTTTAAAAATAATTACGCTTAATAATAAAACATATTGGAGTTACTATGATATTATTATATTAAAGAAAAAAGTACTAGATCTGTACTAGACCACTAAAAAACTTCTGAAAGTACTGGATCTAGTAGGAAAGTACTAACTGTGGACACCCCGACGCAACGCGGCGCTGCTGCAGCGCGTGTGAACGGGGCCAAGGTCCGCGCGCGGCGGCGGTGACTCAGGGGCGCCGAGTGCAGGCTTATCGGCGGGCGGCGCGCGCGGTCCATGTGGAGCCCGGCCGGGAAGGTCGCCCTCCTTGAGTCACTCGCGCCGCCGGCCCACGTCTCGTGAGGAAGCGTGCTCCTGCCTCCTCCTCCTCTCTCTCACTCGCCCGAGCGGGAGTGGTCACGTGGTGGACCGCTGACAAGAGCGTCGAGCGTACTGCGTCATCTTGGTCGAGCCTCGCAGCTTCCCGCTGACCTTACATTATTTTTTTTTCTTTTTTTTTTACCAGAAATATTAGCCTACAGAAGAGTATGTCTTACGCAACTACCCGACACTAGCGTCCCGCACAGATAAAAAAAAAAAAAACTTTTTTTTCCGTACAACGCATAAATATATTTTTAATCTCATTCAGTAAAAATAAAACGATTTGTTTTAAATTTTTATCAAGGGCTCTTTTTTTTTCTAATACGGCCTATTTTTCTGTTTAGATTATTATTTAATTTTATTTACCTAGATCTAGAGCAACATTTGTAAAATATTTTCCTACTGTAACTGTCTCAATGTTGAAATACTGTTATAATTTTCACTGAACCAGACCTGGTACAAGGCAGCGGCATTAGGTCCAGCACGGGAACGGGATATAATTGGCGTGATACCGGCGGAAGGAGGATCCTCGGGTGTTGGCTCTCCGAGCGCTCTAGAACAGTCCGGGGGCTGGAAGATGGCCTCTGGAGGGGGGGGGGGAGCAGGGAGTGTCGCGAGGAAGAAGGAGGGAGGGGCGCGGGGAAACGCGAGTGGATGGGCGTGGCCGGGGCGGGCCGACGCGGACACCGAAGTGGTCGTTACGAACACGGCGAACTGCACTGTCCCTGAAGCACGCTTCACTATTACGCGTCGCGATGCGTTGCGATGTTCCCGACGCCGGTATTCCCTGCTGAATTTCCCCCCCCCCCTCCCTCCAATTGTTTCACTAAATTGCGATGAATCACCGCTCTCGGCCAGTGAAGGGTACCGTGTGGTCGACCATTCTCTTGCGGAAGTATTTTAAGTTTCTGACAGATTTTCCCAAATTAATGTCACGTCCTGATGCACCACCCATATCTAAGACCTGTTAGGGTATAAATAGGGGTTACGTGTTCTAATCTTCAAACTGGTTTTCTGTATAGGGTCTTCTTTAATCACTACCATTAACCTTGTTCTAGATTCTTGATCTTGGATCATGCTTCTCACGTCGAAATTTTGTCCAAGTTCGTTCGTACTTTCTTTCCACGATGTCTCGGTTAAAATAAGATTTAAATGTGCCTAATCATCGGACAAACATTTGTCTCTGCAAATGTTAAATTACAAGCATTTGTTAACCAACCCTGAGTTTTCGCGAGGTTCTCTTTTTTTTTTCGTGGAAAAGATACGCACAGCCTATCCGTTGTTTATTGTGTCCGACGTTCGTGCAACGCACTCGACGCTCGTCGCGTCACATCGCATCGCACGGCGCTACTGTAAAACACGCTTCAGCCGCGACTGCGAGGCGACACGTGCTGTGAGAGACTCTCCCATCCGTGGCTCGTCCTTCGATCGCTTTTTCTTCGGCGCGGCGTCGAATAAATTGGTAGCGCCGAACATCTGCGGCGCAATTCGTTACGACGCCAGTTTCCGTGCGACGTGATCTGGGACCGAGTATACAGCGTCGGTCACAAGCACGTGCGCGATATCTAACTGCAACATTAGTTTTGTTTTTTGCGTGTACGCGACCTCTTTTCCTCCACGTAGCGTACGGGGTAAAAAGAAAGGATGCTAACACACAGAGTATAATTTTTTAAATTTATTGATAACCGCGGATTAATTTTTGACTGAGTACCGTTATTTCTGCGAAACATTAATCGGTTCGACAAAAACAAAAATAGCTGTTGGTTCGAGCTGACTAACTGCCGCAGGTAAGTTTTACAAATCTGTATTACATATTTATGTACCTCGGAGGCATGAGACACTTTTGGGCAAAATGCACCGTGCATCCTGTCGCGTACGCTGCGGATTGCTTAAACTGTGTCTTTAAATTAGTGGCACTTTAATCGCGAATAGACATAATAGTATCATAGAGCACTAAGTTTCTGGCAGTGCCACACCCGTGTGTTCGACCGTTTGGCTCGCGGACACCAACTACAGTTGGCTGATGCCACGTGCTGCATCAAGTAATTTGAGCCGAGAGTTTTGCATGGGGCAACGGAGCTTTTATTTACGAAAGTTTGTGTTTTTTTTTTTCGAGCGTGCAAACGAAGGCTGTTCGCCGTGAGCTGCTCTGGAGGAGCCTCGCACATCGCCGCGGGCGAGCGGGGTTGCGGGGGATGCACATCGCTCGTCGCGGACCCAGACGGCCCCTCCGGCACAATGGCGCGGCCGGGCGCACGGGCTTCAATTAGCGCGCGGCATTCAGAGTCCACCTGCCGCTAATTCGCTCGTTAATCCTGCTTATTTCCCCTCGCTCCGCGGCCCGTCAACGATCTGTTGTGAGCCGGCCCCCGCGTTGCCCCGGGTCCTCGTGAGGGTGGGGGAGTTGGCGAAGTGTCTAGTAGAAATATAGGGGGCGGACAGCCTCGACGCCATCCTTTACGCCCCGGGTTAGGGCTTCATATGGAGCGTCATCACCACGCACCCTGAACAAGGAGCGGAAAAAAAAAGACTAAAATAATGGAACTTTAAAAAAAAAATTCGAGTGAGACTTTCAGTACTCCCGCAGAGACGTGTAACATCTAACCTCGTTAACCAGCAAATTTACTTGTTCTTATTATGCTAATACTCTTACTCCGACACGAAATTTAATGTAGAATTCTTTAAAATAATGCCGAGCGTGATTGATAAATATGTACGCAAGTTTTGTTTTCAACTACATTTCTGGACGCGAATCACACGTAGTTTCCGCCCCCGCCGCTAGAATTCGTTGTCGGAGCAGCTGCGTCAAAATATTGAATCTTTAGATTTGCAGAGCGAAATTTTAAACTGTATAATGAAACGGCTCCGATAAAATCGAAAAAAGACTTTAAAAAATGCTCAATCCCGGCTTTGAACCTGATTTTGGACAAATAATTTTATTAAAATACTGCTCATCTTGTTATTCATTGAACAGTTAATACTATAAAGTTTCTCTTTCACTTTGTGATCTTTCGTTCGCGCCATCCGCCACAGATGGCAGCACCGTGGTTACACATTTCCGTTCCATGCGACTTCCGTTCCATTCACGATGTTTCTCTTACGAAATCCCTTTACTGAGAGCTAAGATCTTACATATAAAAATTATTTACTTTTTTTCCCTCAAAATTAGAACAAGGTTTTTTTTATTTAATAAAATAATTTAGGTAAATTTGAAAACTATCTTCTATAGAAAAACCATACAGACTTGCTGACCTTCGAGTTATGACAGTGTGTTTATCTCAAGTGATAAGTTATCAGTGATACTAAGCTTGTGAAGTTCTGTGGAACAAAAAAAAATCAAGAAGTGCACATTGCAACTATTTGTTTTACCAGGTCAGAACAATCCTGAGTTTGTGTTCTCAGTTGGCGCGATGTTCATAGCGGGCTGAAGGTGGACCAAGCAACTGCCGTACCGAGCCCGACGATGATGCCGCAATGGTTCCCCCTTGCCTGCCGCTTTTTTTTCCGTGACGAAGGCGCAACTTAACACTCAGTGATAAATCCTCATTTTTCTAACTCTGAACCTATATGTCACGCTGCAACTTTATCATTTTTTATAATAATATTTATTTTTTTATTTTATTCCGCACTCGCATGGATGGAATGTTGCACAGGCTTAGTTTACAATACAATCTAACTTCAGTTCGCAGACGTTTACGGCCATTCTCAATAGTCTTTTGGGATTTAGCCTTGCCTGGATGTCGCTCATGATCGACTTTTCGGCGCACATTTCAATCGCCATCTTCAGGGAGCTAACAGTGGGGTGGACTGCTTCCTGATTGGACACCCAGGGGTACATGAAGGCAGGAAAGGAAGACAGAGACTCGAAAACAGCTTGCTGTTGCTCTTTAGATGGCTACTATAATGCGCGCCGAAACATCGCACTCACACGTCCTAGTTTCTACGTCATCACTCCCCTACGCCACCCCTCTGGCGGCCGTGAAGTGAACTAATTAATTAGACCGGACACTTGGTAAAAGTCTTTTTAAAACTTCAAGTTCAAATCCTAGCTCACTATTAAAGTAAATTATTTAATTGTAAAAAGATAATCAATTTAAAACTCATACCAAACTTTACAACAAATTTTACGATAGTAAATTTAACGCGATAAATTAAAAAAATTAAAAACAAACAAACCCAAAAAACATAAGGAAAAAATAAAAATTACCGAATTAAAAATAGAAATGACCTCAATTATCAAATAATTAAAAATACATGTTATTATTGAAGTCCAGTAAATGTTTCAAAATTCCAACCATCGCGTAGCGGGGTCTCGCCGTTTATGACTTACAGTTAATAACTGACAGTTAATAACTGACGGATGGTCAGAAAAGACAAACGTGGCCCAGACATATGTTTTCCTTCGAATTATTTAAATGCGTTCAGAAGCACTTCCATCCCCCATTGTTCCATTTATTGTGTAGCTTGACAGCTGGAGAAGATAAATCGAAATTTTGGTCACATTAAAAGGAAATTCATTTCATGTTGGATACGTGGAAATGTTTCAGTTGGCCGGTGGGACTTTACAGTTCCCCTCCTTTTATCCTTTTTTACAAGGGCGCCCTCGTTTATCTTGCCAGCATTTCCATCATTTGTTTCACGGCGAATATCGGCCTCACTTGTTTCAGTCCGTGCCTGACAGCCAGTTGTTGGCGGCGCCTCCTCACAAGGCGTAACCCGCCCTGGTGGAAGAGACGTCCGCTTCGTCTCTCGAACTGTTCCAGTCCTTGCCGCGGCTCTGCTCGGGGCAGAAACACGATACTGTGGTTGCGCTACTGACGTAAATAAAAACACAATTTAAATTAGGAAATGGCCAACAGTTGAACTTGGCTGCTGGGGCTCAGTTAATGACAAATTTAACATGATGCTAATTACGTTTGATGTGTTCTGTCAAATCGCGGACGTACTTAAGATTCTGCTCAAAACGAGCCACGCTCTCCATTGGCTGATACACTGCCTCCGGGGCCGGCGGTTTCGCTTCTGTCGTGACCCGTCGAAGGTCGGACACGTTAGCACGCTTTCGAGGCGGTATCCAGACTGCCCTCCTCCTTCGCCCAATGCCCTTCGCGGGAGTCGGTTCAGTGCACCCGGACTTCCAAGGTCCACCAACCAGCGCCCCTCGAACTCCTAGGCTCCGCCCCCGCAGCAGAATTTCATTCTTGTGGACAGAGTGTTATTGTTAATTATTTGAGTTTGTGTATTGGTTACATTTAAACACTGTTACATGACATTATTTGATCAAACTTAACATTTATTGAAAACTTCGGGTAATAGTTTTAAATTTCATGTTTAACTAGTATCAAAATACTGTCCTGCCATTTGCCAGCAGGAAAGAAAGTAACGGGTCAGGTCCAGCGTGGCAGAGCAACCCAGCAGGGCGTCTCGTGACAATGGAGCTTGTCCCGTGACTGCCGCCTTCGTAGATTTCTTTCTGCCAAGCTGTAGCGCAACGGAATATTTATATTAAATATTAAGTAAAACAAATGAATAATTCACAGACAGAATAAATTACCACTAAATTACTTAAATTACATAAATCATTATTAAAATAAATAAATTAAATGGTCTGTGACGAGTTTAGCCTGTTCCTCACGCGCGGTTACGTCTAAGCTCTCGTGGATTTATTTGTTCTCCGCGGGAGCCGTCACTCATAGATAACACAGAGATAGGCCTTGAAACAAACCTAGAACACGCGCTCCCGATAATTGTGCCTCTGGTGGTTCTTATACTTCCTGTGGACAAACCGTCTCATTTGCATTGCGACTGTTTCGTTTCCTCTCGCTGCTTCGCACTTTGCAGCTGTTTTGGATCATATGGCACTCCGTAAAATACATACAACTCAAGACACAACTTCTGACGAAAAGTAGCATAATTGTACCATTGCCAGCTTTAAAACAATCACTAGGCTGAAAAATCATATATGAAACTTTGTTCATACAAATTACTTAATGTAATATAATGTCAGAAAACGCTATTGAATATGATCTAAAATTCACTGAAAACGTTATTACCTATTTCAGGTTCTCGATGTTTACAGTTCAATAACATGGCATAAAACTATTACTATTATTTTCCTTGGAAAAACCAAATAATAAACCTTTTTTTTCCAGTGGGCATGTAGTTTTGATGTGTTCCCGAACATTTAAGGTTTTGTATCGAAGTAATACACGCCATGTTATGCTTCATGTTTACGCTTGTCGCGTTGTTTCTTCTTTGTTTTGGGGGACGTGCCTAGGATTTCCTTATGCTTCGTCGCAATCATTAAGACAATAATTTTGCTGCCTAACGACTTGCCTACTAGAAGGGCTTCATTGCCGTGATTCCAGGATAATTTTAGATGCATGTGTTTTTTATATAGTGGACACCTGAGAGTGTTAAAACATGCATACCTTTTTCCTCCGCTATTTATTATGTATGATGTATAGTTATTTTAAAATTAGTTTTTTTGCTATTCGCGAATTTATTTCTAGATTACCTAATGCATTTTGGAATTTTGCAATTTAGGCATGTGAATGGTTAGGCGTACTAAGTGCAGTAATAATTTTTCAGCGATTTCTCCAGTTTCAAACAGCGGGAAAATAGTTGCACGAAGACCTTTCGGGAATGAATATAAGTAGTAAAAATCATTGGCGATTTGCACGGGAGGCAGGATCAGCGCGAATAAACAATGTTAATGGATTTGCATTATTTGCAGTATTTGCAGTTGCCTAATCAGCTTGAAGGTGTAAGCTTTTAAAGTATGGTAGGAGTGTCGCAGAATGGTGCATTGAAGGTAGGCAGGACATAGGACATCCAGAAGAAATGCCTAATGACAAGCGTGCTCGTGACTAAATGAAATATCGCGTCTGGGAAATTCTTGATTTGCCACAGCTTGGGATCGAGCTGCGTAATAGAGATCAGCAATATTACAATCTAACTGAACCCATTGATGTCACTCCTAGTGTTCCGTCTCAGCTTCCTTCAGAATCCTTTCTTCCTGTTTGTTGTACATCAAAAAAGAAGATAATTAATTCCTTGATATGTTTGGTTTCTGCGAGGATTTAATTCTCTTTTTCAAAGGAAAACTAATTTCAAACATAAAGCTGTTTTGTACTCGCGAAAACTACCAGAAAAGCAAAGATCGATCTATCCAACTTTGGTTTATTGCATTTTCATTTAATTTCATTTTTGTTTTAAGAAATTTCCTACAAATGTTTGATACAAAATAATTCTGCACAAAAAGTCTCACTTTATCTTGTATTAGTAACGAGTGAGGCATAATTTCATAACTCGGGATCACTCACGTTTACTTTCTGTGATTCAACATCTGGGTAATACATACGACTTAACTTTGGAGTAAAAAAAAAGACTCCAACATGGCAGTTGAGGCCCGGCCAATCTCGCAAACTGTGTGTTCTTCAAGTTAGCCAACTGGACTCCCAGCCGGCGCCGACTTTCCTCCCTCCCCCTCCCCCCTTGCCCCTTCCTCCAACAGACTCTTGGGTTGCCTCATCTTGCTGGACGTATACTCGTGTCGTAAAACTGTCCCGTCCCTTTACCGCTTCTTCGCTGGTATAGTCTGGGTCGTGTAACTTGACTCAAATGCGAAATGTTTCCAAAGTACCCATTTCCGAACTTTCACTTGCAAAGCATCACATGATGTTTGTTTACCAACTCTGACAACCTCATGACGACATCGACAGAACAGCGGTGGCAGAAGGATACGTAGACCATTCATTGGTACTTGTTTTGAGAAATGTCAAATTTTGAGAAGTTACATGCCACAGACTATATATGCGCTACTATCTCCCACCTTTACTCCTGTCCTGTCTCGTTTCACTCTCTCATTCTGTCTCTCCCCAACCCAATTCCTTCACCTCCTCTTCATGCGACGGGAGGATTTCGCGTCTCCCAGGGATACCAACTGTACATTCCTCGGACATCCAGGCAAAATGTTACCGCTTTCCCAGCCTGAACATCAGTCAGGAGTTTTGCTTAAAAGATGCTCATGCAGAAGTATAATTCATGTATAATTAATTTGTCACTCTTTCCTCGTGTAGAATTTTTTTAAGTTAATAAATTGTTCAACCAGGATATTAGACACACTTGTAATATATATGACTAGATATTTATACCTTTAGCTGTATCTCAAATGTTTGTCGAAAGTTTGGGTACACATTCAGGGCGTGTAGAGGAGGCAGAAACGACAATGAACAAATGTGCGTAAATGTTTCTGTTTACCGCTTAGAGTTGTGGCCGTGTACGTACGAGGGGATACATTGTATGCACGGAATACCATATCGGCAACATACACAACTAACTGTCCTGTGTGTTTACGCACAGGAGCGCCGCGCCGTTGCCACACTCCAGCGCATGTTCCAAATACTTCTCTGTGACTGCGCGCGTGCTCGGAATGCACTCGAAGAGCCAGCAAGGCAACACATTTCACACTCAGCTTACTGAGCTTTTTGTATTTTAAATATGAGAAAAAAAATCGTAACTTGATATGGGTAGTGAATGTGATAATTTATTATTACATTTTAAGCAACTTCAGGTTCGTGTGTGTGTGTTTGGTTGACCTATACATTTTATGTGATAAGTTAATTGGCTAAATATGTGTAGTTAAATGAATAGTTTTTAGTTTTAAAAGTAATACTTTTAGTTAACATAAGTTTTATTTTTTGTAAGTTATAATATTTGTTATTGTTTATCTTTTTTTTTATTTTATACTTATATGGTGCACTTCTTTCTGTAAGAAATTAGGCCACCATTTAAGAGCAGATATTGAAAAAAAATATTATTTAATTAATTATACTTTTTTCCGTAGTTTAAGTGTGAGCTATTTTCTTAGTGTGTTAATTTTTTTTAGAAGGGATCATTTATTATTTTCTATTTAATGTTTATTTTTATTTGAAAAAGTAACATATTTATTTAAATGTATTTAATTTTAATGTGTGGTTATGTCTAAGACAAGACGGTGTCCACGCATTAAATTCGTCACATGTAAAAATAAGACAAATAAATAAACATATGTAATTCCAAATTACAGGTATCCAGTGTATATCTTCGTGCGGGGCAACGAGTCAGCGATAAACGGAAGCAATTCCCGAGTATAACAGGTACAGCCTCTATATGTACGGTCATGCAAAGCAGAATCGAGGTCTCTATTCCCTCTTACATTGACAAAATGGCTGTATACGCCGCCCGACCACCGCCTGCCTGGTGCTCACGTGTCGTGGCGGAACCCTATTAGAAGTCGAGAATATCCCCTGGACATCGCTGTCACCAGAGCCGAGTGACGAGTGGAAAAGAGACGGGGGCAGTGACGAAGCGTAGTCGTGGAGGAAACGGCAGCACCCCGAGGGAACTCGGAAATGCTCGGCCATACTTGGTGACTTACCTAATTGACCAGCGTTGATGTTACTGGCAATGTCTCGTTTTCGGGAAAGTCATTTTTCATTTACGTTTAAAATCAGTCTAGTTTGTAAACAAAGCAGTTGAAACTGCTACTGTGTGACTATATATATATATATATATATATATATATATATATATATATATATATATATATATATATACACACGTCAATTGAATTTTACGTACTTTATTTCTGATGATTAATACATAGTGAATTCTACTGCTTTGGGGACTGATGTTCCCTTGCATTTCATTGAGTACCTCAGATATCAAACTGCTTAAAGTAGCTTTTATACCGTTTTCAAAGCGTCGACAAATAAGTACAAATTTCTTTGTCGCCAAAGGTTGATCCAACCATTTGTTACGGCAGTGAATTCTGTATAACATGGACACATGTGTTATTTTATGTGTGTCGATTGTCCTGGTTAAACAGTTTGCTAACTTCGAAAAATATTAAATGTAATTTAACAAGTAAAAAGCGATTCATCTCTTTGCTTTGAGAAAAAGAAGAGGGGGGGGGGGGAATAAAGTATGTTTCCATCTAGCATTTTCTTGTATCATCCAGAGCAGATCTCTTTCAATGAGCATTACGTTTACGGTCGCCGGTCATGAAGGCGAGGAGGCGCCATGTCAGAACGTGAAGGTCGACCTTGCGGTACTGCGTGTCCCCCCGGTGTGCAGAGCTCCCGGGCGGGGGTGGTGACAGGTCCGAGTGCCGTCGTAACTCGACCGCGTGGAGGCGGGACCTGTCATCGCCACCGCGACGCGCGGAACACGACCCCGGGTAGGCGTGGAGGGCTGTACCTGCATGATGCACGCGCGCGTGTTAGCTCGACGGTGCGCCTCTCTCTCCCCCTACCCACCCCGGGGGGTGGCGTGGTCTTACTTTCACACGCGGTGCCATCAGTCCCCGTGTAGCCGCGGGCGACATTAGCCGCGGACATCCCTGCTCGCTGCCGGCCGCTTCCAGCAACAGTGCACGATTCTGCTCTCTCTCTTTCTCTCTCTCTCTCTCTCTCACACACACACTTCCCCCCTCCCCCCTCCAACTCTCTACCTATCCTAACTCCCCCTCCCTTTCATCTCCCTCCCTTATCTCTATCATCCCCTCTATCCTCATCTCTACACGCCACTTCACTCTCTCACTTTTTCTGTCCCCTATCTTCCGTCCCTCAACATCCATCTACATTTCTCTCACCTTCTCTTTACCATTTCTCTCCCCTCTCACTTATCTATTTACCCCTCTCCAACTTTCATCTCTGGCCTGTCTCTCCCCCATCTCCCCCTCTTTCCCCACCATATTGTACCCTCTCTCCATCAAATATTTCCCCATCTCTCCCCCCCCCCTCTTTCTTCCCCCTCTTCACGTCATCACTCTCTTCCTCTATCTCCCTTCTCTCTCGAGAACTCTTATTTCATTTCTACCTCTTGCGGTCGTGCTTGAGGTTCCAACTGTAGTATACATATTTTTTTTACTAAGCTTACCCTCCCCCGCCATGTTGGATTTGACAATTTTTCGCTATATTTTTTTTCGAGTCTTTTTATTCGATTTGTTTTCGTGGTGGAGCATAAATCAAATAGCTCTAATAGCATGTATGCATGTAGTACGGCAGGAATTAACTCGTTCCCGTATGTAAGCTGGGAAGAAATACTGATTAGTTTGCGCGGGCAGCTATAGATGACTCAGTGCTGCTCTAAGAGTCCAGTTGTTTGCCCACTTTAAATAACCACTTAATTACTTCCTCGTTTCATAAAAATAAAATGAGTTAGTCTTCCAATAGTACAATTTTTCCAAAGACGGGCATTTGATGCGCTCCGGGTAGTTTCGGAACAACTACGATGCTTTGGTGTAAACCTAACCCAACCCAAATCAGGTATGGTTAAGCGCAAGCTTAGTGCAATGTATGATGGGCAGCCATACAAGTCTGAACGAGTATGTGCGGCTAATGCGGAAAGGGTACTCGCAGTGTGAGTAGAGCCTGCATATATATAAGACGTGCAACGATTCGCAGTTTCAGTTGTCGTCCGACCTGCAAGAATATGTTTTCGTTTCATCCTGCCAGCATGTACATGAGAGTAAGACCCAGATTCAGCAGTGTCGAGTACAGCTACTGGGACTCCGGAATATCTGCGCACATATACGGAAACCTGTGAGGAAGGCGCTCAGCACTGGTGGTCTTCGCACTTTCCAGTGTCCTACGAACGGACTCATCAGCTGCTAGATTGTTTGCGAACCTGGAAACTGTGCCGTGTATCACATGAGATCGCGGACGATCCTTCCAGCCAGCATATCGAGAAAGCAGTCGCTTCGTCTGCACGTGCAAAACCAAAGTTGGACATTTTTCTGCCTGTTGAGACAGATTAAACAATCATCAGAATCAAACTTATATTCTGCGGCAAAACATTTGTATGCATAAAACTTGCAAGGCATCATGAAATATATCACTGCCCTTTTAACGGAATTGACAACTCTTTCTGTGTTTAAAATGTGGTAATCAACTGTCATGAGGAACTACACTGAAAAGACATGTCAAGAAATGCAAAGTACTTGCTTCATACCCTAAGAAGAATGTTTATAGTGAGAAATGCTAGTAATTTGTTTGTTTTGTATGTGTATATTTTATGTAATAATTTTCTTATTGGTAATTTTGTGGTGTTTTTATTTCTGGAAACTGTCATTTTATTAGTCATTTTAATTAAATTATTATTTTTGTTTAAAACGGTGTTATCAAATCAATCATTATTTAAACAAATTGATTTTTTTTAAGAATTATGGATTTTTTAAATTTCTAGCTTAATAATTACAGATTTCCAAGATGGCAGGCACCACAGTAATAAATGAATACTGCACTCTTGTGGGGAAAAATTAAACTAATATGGTGACAGCGCCATATAGCAGACAAAAACAAAATGGCTGCCATAGCAATATACATGCTGTATTCCGAGAGCCAAGACGTTTACACATGAAAAATTACATAACTCGTGGTCAACTGTTAAGTTACGTTAAGGTACGCGAGGCTCGGTGATGGCACAGGCGCCGTGACCACGGCAACTACAGGGTACAACTACAGGCGTCACGTCGCAGCTGCGCTCTTGTGTAAACACTGCCGAGCCCGCTGTAAATAACTGTGACAAGCGGCCGGAAAGATGACGCGTCGGCTCCTATCTCGCGCTCTCCCCGCTCGACAAGAGATAAACGTCGAATCGTGTTTCTTGGAAATCCGACTGGTGCGTGACTCGCGAACTTATTTTCAAGAAAGAGATAACGTTCTTGCGTCTCCTATGTGTGGTCTGCTTCTAAAGGCCTTGTCACACTGTCAAAAAATTCTCTTCCAACATCGTTCAAGATGTCGTGTCAGTTAAAGTTGGAAGGTTATGACGTTATGACGTCACCGGAAAATGTCACTAACGCAGCCATGTTTGTTTGACATGTTGGATGACATGATTTTACATTAAATATTTCACATGTAGAACGGGCTTTAAATATATTCTATATATTGGATACAATCAGCCAATCAAAGTCGTCCTAAGAGAAAACGAAAAAAAAGGTCCGTTTCCGTCACAACGAATTTTTAAAATAGCGAAGAACACATGGGCCACTAAATAAGTTATGAAGTTCAAATCACTAAAATATTATTCATATTGATGTGTGCGAAATAATTTTATGTGTAAATATGACATTATGTGTCTATAAAGTTAAAAAATCACTGAACATTAATTTTATTACTTAACTGGTAATAATTGTGGGTTAAAATGATAAATGTTTTAAAAATTTAGAAATGATCAATTAGAATAACAAGTTCAAAAATTCTATCCAGCACTGTAATGCATTATTTTGTTTCAAATTAAGATTAAAATGGAAAAGTTTGTGATAGCTCGAAACAAAAAGGAAATTTATAGTGTGGTATGATTTAATACATATTTGAGGTGATCTGTCCAAATTTAATTGACAATAATAATTTGGCGATGCAAATTATATCAATACTATCGACATTGTGACACTACATGCACTGTGAAATTTTTTTTAGGCCGAATCACCCAGTTTATAAATATAGATAGGTGAAAAACAAATTATTTGGTCATAGCATCCAAAATAACTCCAAAATTGAAAAACTTATTTAAGGTAGATGAAAACATAGCTAATCTTATTGGTTTCATTTATAACAATCTTCTAGTAAAGTCAAAAAATAAATAAAACTTATTCTAAGCTATGCACAGTCATAGAGCATAATAAATTGAGATTCTTTACACTTAACAGGTACCTCTGACAAATAATAAAGTTAGTGCAGATTAAAATAAATGAAAGCAAAAATCATATGCGTATGCAAAAATAAAACATTCTTTAACATGATGTTTCAAGTGTTATGTTATCAATAAATTTTAACACTTTTTTATAACTAAACAAAACACGTTATGTACAGTAATTTCACCTGAATTGTTTTTCTTATAATATTTACCACTAAACCTGGTAATCGTAGTCCTTCTCACAGTCTCGGCTAGACATTTAGTTTCGTCGAGGTGACTTTTCCAAGGGACGATTTCAACTTGATCAGCTGCGGAAGTTGCACTCCGTGGTCATATAGAACACTACACGCTCATATTACAGCTGACGGTATATTCACGAGTCTTGGTTATAATATATAGCGCCTCTTTAATGTCCAAGCCCTATCAAAAGATTATAATTTAATTTGGCATATTGCTGACGACACCAATTTCTTGATCGCGAAATAATTTCCGGTTGTAACTTGGCAATCGCTATCATTTCTTGAGGACACTGCTAATTTCAAATAAATAACTCGACGTTGCAGCTCAAAAATCAGTACAAGTAGTTTTCCTGCAGTGTGTGCGTACTGAGCTAGCAGTAAAGTGTGTCTTCACCACCGACGACTCCTACGAACCTCATTAATTTCTCTACTCGGAGAAATACTATAAATCCTTTGCAGAATCTGCAAGCGACTTAAAATCTATTTGGAGTTCTCTGTCAAACTTCTTCACACTCGTGTTATACATATTTCAGCTCAAAATGGACGAGGACTGACTGAAACCATTGAATATATATAACTTATAGAAGTCGCGAGGGGATAGGATTTATTATTCCAATTTTCGGATCCAAAACTGAGGTAGTTGTTAGCTCCGCCGCTAGACAGCTCTTCTTTCCACAAGAGGGTACTCGTAGTTACCAGCTTCCACGCCAGAGCGCTGTAGCGTCGCTTTTTTCAAGGTCGTGCGCGTAATTCTCTGTTTCACTCTATCGAGAGGCGGTGCCTTTTGTTGAAATCCGAGCGCTTAGATATCGGCGGGCGCAACTGAATTGGAGGAGTACGGCCACCGAAAAAAAAAAAAAAAAAAAAGTGCGGTTAAAAGATGCCAACATCAAAAATTAAGTTTTAATAATAAGAAAACTACAGAAATTTCTTAAAGCGTATCAGATTGGAATGTATAGTATAGTGTACATTCCCACTGACATTCGTAGTTCAGAATTTATAAAATGTTGTGTTAACGGAGTGGCGCATTGAGTAAAATGGCAAAACATAATTTGGAATAATTCTTGACAACGTTGAATGATTTTGGTAGCTATGAAACAACTATGGCTGCGATGACTGTTCAAACGCGTGCACGTGTTGTTATTAGTAACAGAAACTAATGGTATGATGTCATACTTTGTGGCTATGCAGTTTATAATTTTTTTAACATAAGATGAAGCATTTTTACATAATGTTTTGGTTGTTTCGTTATTCAAAATAAATAATCTTAAACGTTATATGGTGAATATTCCCAGTAGCGAATGACCACAAAAAAAATCAATTTTGCCAACATAGATCTGAAAAGTTAACGATTTACTATGTTAAGTAGCTTATAAATAAAGCACATTTCCCGGATCTCCAAAGAAAATAAGAGTGTTTGTTATAGCATTGAGTTCCCACTCTTTATATTCCTTGCTTTGAGGTTAGATACACAAGTTAAGCCCGGGCTACATTCGCAATAACAAGCAAACAGCACAGACGCACAGAAGTTCAACATACACTATTAGATATGAGCTGCCACATTGGCAAATAGCACGCGCACAGAAAAATAGCACAGGATCGGCGCACAGAAAGTTCATTAACTTTTAACTTTTAGGTTATTTTCTGTGCGCGACCATGGTGGTAGCCAATCAGCAAACAGTTTAAGTACTACTCGAGTGGGCTTATAAAAGAACAATTGTCACGAAAGTATTGGTGCTCTTGACTTGAGTAGTTTGTTATTGTTTTCAAACACGCGATAACATAAAAATGGAAGGCACATTTGATAGCTTTTTGATAGCTGTAATAGAAAGTAAAAATATTTTGTATGACAGGGGATCCGCAGGATACAAAAATGAAGAAGCTAAATTAAATGCTTGGAAGTCTGTGTCTGAATGTGTTAAAGAAGCCGGATTTGAAATAAACAGTGATATATATTTTTGAATGCTCATTGTGTTTTGTACGTAAACTTTGAAATATTTAAAATATTTCTGGGTTTAACGAAAACCGTACCACAATAACAACACACGAATCTAAACAAACGTCACGTATGCCAACTTCAGTGACCAAAATTGTGAACGGGAGTTTTACATTTAAAAAACTTTTTTGAATGCTTCCGGTATTATTTTGTGTTGTGTTGTGCGTGAATGTAGCATCAAGCTCTGTGCTATCTCTGTGCGTGTGTGCTATCTGTGTGCTGTTTGCGTGCTATTGCGAATGTATCCCGGCCTTTATGCTCGTAAAAACGATGCGCAAGTATTTTGAATACAAATATATTTTCTTTTAATAACCGAAAGGTAAATATTATTTCCATGAAATATAATAATATTCTTTAAACACAGACAACATATAAGAGCTATTTTTTGTTTATTATTCCATCTGGCGTGATAAATATTATATTTTAAAAACTGTTTGTGGATTTTTAATATAAAATAAATATTTGTTTATGACATCAATTTAAGTTGTTCAAAAAATTCACTTTGGTATGAATTAAACCAAATTCATGTTATCCAGGGCACAAAATTAGAAACTACCAAAAAAGATTATTTACATTGCTGTTTTGTGTAAATCTGTGCACGGACTTAGTAAGTGACATATTTATAATTCCTCATTTTAGCAACCCATTTTAACACAAGAGAAAAATGATTTTATATTAAAAAATTATTATTTTAAACCATTAATTAGCAGGAAACATGTATGAATAATCTATTTAAATTTGCATTTGAACAGTGAATATTATTTTACAATAATAAATATTTTTATCATCGTATATTACTGATGAAAAGTTTGTATTTCCATCTAATCAGAAGTATTATGACACAGTTAATTAAATTGCTTTACAAGTTTTTATTCACATGAAAATCATTAAAAATTGGTTGGGAAGTTATATAAATATACAAAAACAAATCATTATACATACAATTTTATTATCTTAGTGGATTTAAATTAATGGTGTCCCAGTGACTACTGCGAAGAAAAAAGTCTTGCGAAAGGTTTCCTCGTAATTGAAATTCGTCAAAAAAAACTATCTCTCATTTTTGGTGACATTTCTGACAAGTGGTACAATGAAATTTGAGACTGGCAAATGAATGTTGTGAAGCAATAAACAAAATATCACATTCGTGAACTACAAATGCATAATTGTTTTTATTTTATAATAAAAGTGTATCTAATAACCCGTGGCTTTGCTCACGTAATTTCCGGGTATTGCTGATATTCTACCATTTTAAGAAAATATGTATTAAATTTCAAATATTTTTGAAGAATTATACACAAAGAACTCTCAAGTATAGAACATATTTAATAAATAAAAATATTTTTACGACTTATTTTTAATTGGTTTAGCGTAAGTATATTTTAACTTTTATTTAAAATTAAGTACCTACCTTATTTTCTATCTCCCGGTTTAGTGACTTTGAGAATATATTTTTCCTTGATGAAATCTTAACTCTTTTCCATCTGACGAAGAAGCCAATTAAAAAATAAACTAAGACTCGCGCACTTATTGTATGTTAAGAATGCCATCGTTTTAAATTACTGTAATTTTTTTAGTTATAGTCATGGTTAGTATAATAACATAATATGCCTTATTACGCATACATTTCAGTATTCATGAAACCAGTGCATTTTTATTTGAAATGTAGAGCAGTTACCAAATTTCTTATCTCGCATATTGATCTTTTGGTATGGCTAGTATTACTTAAACTAAATTTTTGAATTTTCACTGATGCACTGTTTTCCCTTTTCTATGTGATTTAGAAAATATAGCAATATACGTAAACCAATTAAACCAAAATCATCCTGAATTTTTATTACAGAAAAAAGTTAATGACAAAAATTTTTAATGTGCGTATTTTAATATTGAATTTATATATATCTTGCCAATACTGATTTAGTAAGTTATATAATTTTTTTTTTTATTTTTAAAAATAATATCTACTCCTTTTACTACTTAATAGATAAGGTTGAATAAGAGAAGGTTGTTTAAGGTATGTTGATTTTCCTTGCCAATATCTAAAAGTAAATTTGCACAAACGCGAAATATAGTTTAAATAAGTATTTTACTTTTAAAATAAAACCATATTTTGAACGTAACACTGACTATTGGCCCAATACAAAGTTTTAATAGCTAATTTTCACTTCACTCGGGTACAGAATCCCATCATTCAGTGATTTCCGTGGCTAGCTTCTTTTGGGATTTCATCATTCTCAAACGACGGTAAGGGAAGCTCCTCTTCAAGGTCGCCTAACGATGTTGATAAGACCTGCCGGGTAATTTGAATCGTTGGTCTGGGATTTTCGGGAGGGGGGGGGGGGGGGGGTGAAGGATGATGTCACGACTGGGCTGGTTAACCTAGTTCTGCCAAATACCGCCAGGGGCGTATACAGCCGATACCCAGCGATGAAAGCGATCGCAGCGGCGGAGCTTGGAACTACAACAATTCTTCTAAGAAACCGGACAGAAAATTTAACCTGGGCTCGCGACTTCTATACATTATATATATTCAATGCTACTACGTCGTTCGAAAGAACAAACTTTCCTCCTCGTCACAGAGCAGTTGTTTTAAAAAAAAAATCACTTACATAACATACAAATTAAAAAGACAAAATTTTAAAACTGCATGCTTGAATCAACTAGCTGATTTTTAAAGTCCAAACATTTGTAGTCCAGAAGTAAGTTAACTTATTTTTTATCATAATAAATTCAGTACGGTCCCTATACTTGAATAAAATTGCCACGATTTATATCTAAGGTATTTGCTTACAAAAATAATTTTTTTTAAAAGAACGATTAAATATAAGTGTCACCATAAAAATTAGCACGTGCATTTTCGTCTTGAGTAATTTATAAACTTTTTTTTTTTTTTTTTTTTTTGCGATTTTAGCGTAGTTTTCAACACGGCCTTAGGCCTCATGTCTCATCGCGCTCGTTCCATTGAGGACTTGCAAAGGCTAGGATTTTATTTTATTTGTTTTTTTTTATTTGTCTAATTTTTACACGTGCGAACACCGCATTCTTATATTTAACCACAGAAAATATATCAATGTATACAATTTATAAACATATATTACTTTTACAAATAAAAATAAACATTAAGGGGCCCGCCTCGTCAGGGGTGTATGTGTGTTAGCATTGAATATATATAACTTATAGAAGTCGCGAGGGGATAGGATTTATTATTCCAATTTTCGGATCCAAAACTGTGGTAGTTGTTAGCTCCGCCGCTAGACAGCTCTTCTTTCCACAAGAGGGTACTCGTAGTTACCAGCTTCCACGCTAGAGCGCTGTAGCATCGCTTTTTTCAAGGTCATGCGCGTAATTCTCTGTCTCACTCTATCGAGAGGCGGTGCCGTTTGTTGAAATCCGAGCGCTTAGATACGGGCGGGCGCAACTGAATTGGAGGAGTACGGCCACCGAAAAAAAAAGTGCGGTTAAAAGATGCCAACATCAAAATTTAAGTTTTAATTATAAGAAAACTACAGAAATTTCTTAAACGTAATAACGTAAAAAAAAAAAAAAAAAATACTGACATTCGTAGTTCAGAATTTATAAAATGTGTTAACGGAGTGGCGCATTGAGTAAAATGGCAAAACACAATTTGGAATAATGCTTGACAACGTTGAATGATTTTGGTAGCTATGAAACAACTATGGCTGCGATGACTGTTCAAACGCGTGCACGTAATGTTATTAGTAACTGAAACTAATGGTATGATGTCATACTTTGTGGCTATGCAGTTTATAATTTTTTTAACATAAGATGAAGCATTTTTACATAATGTTTTGGTTGTTTCGTAATTCAAAATAAATAATCTTAAACGTTATATGGTGAATATTCCCAGTAACGAATGACCACTAAAAAAATCAATTTTGCCAACATTGATATGAAAAGTTAACGATTTACTATGTTAAGTTGCTTATAAATAACGCACATTTCCCGGATCTCCAAAGAAAATAAGAGTTTTTGTTATAGCATTGAGTTGCCACTCTTTATATTCCTTGCTTTGAGGTTAGATACACAAGTTATGCTCGTAAAAACGATGCGCAAGTATTTTGAATACAAATATATTTTCTTTTAATAACCGAAAGGTAAATATTATTTCCATGAAATATAATACAATTATTTAAACACAGACAACATATAAGAGCTATTTTTTGTTTATTATTCGATCTGGCGTGATAAATATTATATTTTAAAAACAGTTTGTGGATTTTTAATAAAAAATAAATATTTATTTATTACATCAATTTAAGTTGTTCAAAAAATTCACTTTAGTATGAATTCAACCGAATTCATGTTATTCAGGGCAGAAAATTAGAAACTACCATTAAAGATTATCTACATTCACTGTTTTGTGTAAATCTGTGCACGGACTTAGTAAGTGATATATTTATAATTCCTCATTTTAGCAACCCATTTTAACACAAGAGAAAAAGGATTTTATACTAAAAATTATTATGTTAAACCATTAATTAGCAGGAAACATGTATGAATAATCTATTTAAATTTGCATTTGAACAGTGAATATTATTTTGCAATAATAAATATATTTTATCATCGTATATTACGGATGAAAAGTTTGTATTTCCATCTAATCAGAAGAATTATGACACAGTTAATTAAATTGCTTTACAAGTTTTTACTCACATGAAAATCATTAAAAATTGGTTGGGAAGTTATATAAATATACAAAAACAAATCATTATACATACAATTTTATTATCTTAGTGGATTTAAATTAATGGTGTCCCAGTGACTACTGCGAAGAAAAAAATCTTGCGAAAGGTTTCCTCGTAATTGAAATTCGTCAAAAAAAATCTATCTATCATTTTTGGTGACATTTCTGACAAGTGGTACGATGAAATTTCAGACTGGCAAATGAATGTTGTGAAGCAATAAACAAAATATCACATTCGTGAACTACAAATGTATAGTTGTTTTTATTTTATAGTAAAAGTATATCTAATAACCCGTGGCTTTGCTCACGTAATTTCCGGGTATTGCTGATACTCTACCATTTTAAGAAAAGTATGTATTAAATTCCAAAGATTTTTGAAGAATTATACCCAAAGAACTGTCAAGTATAGAAAATATTTAATAAATAAAAATATTTTTACGACTTATTTTTAAATGTTTTAGCGTAAGCCTATTTTAACTTTTATTTAAAATTAAGTACCTACCTTATTTTCTATCTCCCGGTTTAGTGAATTTGAGAATATATTTTTCCTTGATGAAATCTTAACTCTTTTCCATCTGACGAAGAAGCCAATTAAAATATAAACTAAGACTCGCGCACTTATTGTATGTTAAGACTGCCATCGTTTTAAATTACGGTAATTTTTTTAGTTATAGTCATGCTTAGGATAATAACACAATATGCCTTATTACGCATACATTTCAGTATTCATGAAACCAATGCATTTTTATTTGAAATGTAGAGCAGTTACCAAATTTCTTATCTCGCATATTGATTTTTTTGTATGGCTAGTATTACTTAAACTAAATTTTGGAATTTTCACTGATGTACCTACTCTTTTCCCTTTTCTATGTGATTTAGAAAATATAGCAATATACGTAAACCAATTAAACCAAAATCATCCTGAATTTTTATTACCGAAAAAAGTTAAATACAAAAAATTTTAATATGCGTATTTTATTATTGAATACTGATTTAGTGGGTTCCATTTTTTTTTAAAAATAATATTTACCCCTTTTACTACTTAATAGATAACGTTGAATAAGAGAAGAATGTTTAAGGTATGTTGATTTTCCTTGCCAATATCTAAAAGTAAATTTGTACAAACGCGAAATATAGTTTAAATAAGTATTTTACTTTTAAAATAAAACCATATTTTGAACGGAACACTGACTATTTGACCAGTACAAAGTTTTATTAGCTAATTTTCACTTCACTCGGGTACAGAATCCCATCATTCAGTGATTTCCATGGCTAGCTTCTTTTGGGATTTCATCATTCGCAAACGACGGTAAAGGAAGCTCCTCTTCAAGGTCGCCTAACGATGCTGATAAGACCTGCCGGGTAATTTGAATCGTTGGTCTTGGATTTTCGAAGGGGGGCTGGAATGGGGGGAGGGGGGAAAGGATGATGTCACGACTTGGCTGGTTAACCTAGTTCTGCCAAATACCACCAGGGGCGTATACGGCCGATACCCAGCGATGAAAGCGATCGCAGCGGCGGAGCTTGGAACTACAACAATTCTTCTGAGAAACCGGACAGAAAATTTAACCTGGGCTCGCGACTTCTATACATTATATATATTCAATGGTGTTAGTGAGGCGGGATGATAAGCGCGACGCTCGCTGGTGCTTCCAGCGCGGTATAGCCTCTAAGCGCAAGTCTCTGAACTGGCGCGCATTCGTCTCGTCGTCACAGGATAACTGTGAAATTTGAGCGGTGACCGTAACATTATATGGCGGAGAAATGAAGATAAAGGTGTTATGCAAGCCCCTTAAGTGCTTTCAATAATCTGTACTGATTGTTTTATGCCTAAAAATTACTCTGAAAACACGCGTTTTAGGCATTTTAACGCTTCTAAAAATACAGTTTAAAAACTTAATCCAAAATTGAAAGTACTTTTCGGCCCTCAGCGAACTCTTAAATGCTATTCGTAAATAGGCCCCAATCGGATATCTTGAGTAGTTATGAAATCGCGTTGTTTTTCCTGAAGCTCTGCACACCGTATGTGTGCCCAGGTAGGCGGGCCCCTTAAGTAGCAGAACAAAGAAGTGATCACTTAAAAAAAGACTAAGCTATTAAAATAGCTGACGCTCAAACAAAGGGAAGAGGTCGCGAATCCGAGATTATCGTGGTTTCCGAATCACTTGTGTTAATTATTCGCTGCTTGGTTCGAATCTGTTGTGCGATGTTTCCGAAAAACCGCCCCCTCCCCCTTTCCCCCTTCTACCTCCAACTGGTTGGCGTGGCGTTCCTAAAGCACGCGCGCCTGGGAGGTCGTTAACATGAATCACGACCGCAGGCGATACTCTGTCGGAGGGGGGGGGGGGGGACACGGGAGTCCCAGCGCTCTGTTTGCATTCAAGCAAGCAGCTATCGGCTCGCGGGCGGCGGCGGTTTCGCGTCCGAAAAAAGTGCGGACTTTATATCGTGAATGCAAGCGGCGGGCATCGACCCGCGGCCGCGCGCCTTCCAGCAGCCGCGGTTATTAGTTGAGCTTATCGCCGCCGGGCGCGCCACGGCGTCGCCTGCTCGCCTAGCCGTCACGGTCGACCGACCCCTTCATCCCCCCCCCCTTTTCCGCTCTTCCCCACTGACCTCCTACCCCTCTCCCGCCCGGTGCTGCGGCAGACAGCGCGGAATTATCCGTCCGCGGCCAATGCGCTTTTATCATTTTTTTTTTTTGCTCGAGCTCGGAAATAGCGTTTCGAATGAGCGGTCGACACTCGGAACCTTCACTCCACGTGCCACGTGAATGTGAGCCATGACTGGGTGGTTGGTGAGGGGGGGGGGGGGGGGAGAATAATACCTCGACTTCTCTGGAACCAAGCGATTTCGATATTGAATAAATTTCAGGTGGTATGCAAACTCGCCCGTCCCCCCGTCAAACTTTTATCTTCCAACTCCCACCAATATGTTCTATTGAATTAAGTTGGAGGGTTATGACGTCATCGAAAAAAAAAAAGTCACTTCGCGCAGCCATGTTTTTTTTTTTTTTTTGTTTCTGACAAGTTGGATGAGTTGAGTGTCAAATCAAATATTTTGCACGTAGGGCGGGTTCTAAAATATGTTGGATGCTGGCTGCAATCAGCCAATCAAAATCGTGTCTAGCGAAAACGGAAAATGACATCCGTTAACGAATCTTTAAAATGGCGAAGAGCACGTGGTTGATTAAAGAGGTTATAAAAGTGAAATAACTATAGTATGAATATCGTATGAGAAATAATTTTACGTGCAAAAAGAAAATATGTTTAAAAATGACTAAATATTTATTATATTATAAAACGGATGTTACTGTGAGTTAAATTTACTCATGTTTAAAAATTTAAAAAAAAAAATACCACCCAAATAGCATAACAAATTTAAAAATTCCAACCAGCACTGTGATGCATTATTTTGGATTAAAATTGAGAAGTCTGAGATAGCTCAGATTAAAAATAAACTTTGATATTGTGACACGATTTTAAAAATAGTTGAGGTTATGTGTTCCAAATTTATTTTATGGAGAAAATTGGAAGTCATTTTCAGTCCAATACTACCTCTCCAACTCTATTGTCAAATATAGTTAAAGACATTTTTGACACTGTGATAGGGCCTTGAAATTGTTTTGTGTATTGACGGTTAATGAAAAATCTCGGGGGTGGAGTCGAAAGCAAAAAACACGCTCAAGTTAATAAAAATGGATTAGGACTGTTAATTTTAAAGTTAAATTTTTGCGTTTTCATATGTACCTGCATGTTTGTGTGTATGTATGAGTGTTTTTTGTTAATGATCTTTTGTTATAAAATATGTCGAAGTTACAACAAAATAAATTCCAATAGTAAAAATAGATTTCCCTTGTTATATTTGAAAATTTTATGTTTTATCACACAAGACAAATAGCTGTAATAAAAAAATTGGAATTACATGTCTGTATGATTCTAAACGAACATTTATGTTTAATTTTTTTTTGCTTTAAAAAATCATTACGAAGAATTTAATTCTGTATATTTGAGTTTGACGGAATTTTTTTTAAAGGTAAACTATGTGGCCTTTAAATATTTGGCGGATCCCACTTACTCTGTTTAAAATAACTTTTTCTGGGATAAATAAAGAGTTGGGTGAAGGGTGAGACGGAAAAGGGGGTTGGTGTCATTACTTTCAGAACACGAGTTTTTTTTTTTCACTCCCAACTAGTTCTTGGATTCGCCAGTGGCTACACAATTTGATTGACCGCACGCAAACAATTTATCGAGACCAAAAACAAATCGTTCATTAGCAGCCGCTGAAGGGGGGGGGGGGGGGGGGGGCCGGTTGTGCGCGCGTGTAGTCGACGCATGTTGACGTTATCACTTGGAGGGAGTCGCCGCCGCAACCCTCCTCTGTTGCGCCGATGCTCGCCAGCTCGTTCGCCGCTCGCCGGGGGAGTGGTGGAGGAGGGGAGGAGGAGGGGAGGTTGTCCCCTTGCCTGGTCGCTCCGCAGATTACAATTAAACAAATATTGAACTTGCGAAGACGCGTTGCGCTGTCCCCGCCCGATAACGGCTTTGCGCTCTCTGCAGCCTCTCTCTCCCCCCCCCCCCCCCCACATTTCCCCCCTCACAACATGGAGTTTAAAGCCCCTTTCCGCCGCCCCGCTGTTGCATCCGGTCCGGGCCCTCTGGCACCTACTTGCCTTGTTTACTCTACAGCTCTCCATCGCTGTAGAGTCTCGGCTGCTGGGCGAACTGCCCGAACGTCTGCGCCCTCATTACTGGGAATTACTCAGAGTGGCGGCTTCGCAGCCGCGCGTGTTTTCGTTTTGGTTTATTTTTTATTAAATGGCCTGACTATTTATATCAACACTTTATTTTATAATGCAAGCTGACGTAATCAGGATAATCAGCAATCTTCCTGACTTAGTAAAAACTTCTATCTGCGTGATCTACGGACAGGGATTGTTTAATAAACGAGCTGGCGAAAGCGTAGAGTAGAATTTAAAGATACAAATATTTGCAGATATTTATAAAACATTCGCATAAAAAACCGTTTGTATTCAAGCACTTCACGATATCCTTACTTATAAACCGCCAATCCCCATATATATATATATATATATATATATATATATATATATATATAATCCTAGCGTATTTCCATAGCTATTGGTAGATAAGAGTGTCTTTCTTCTAATGCATTCACTTTCAAAATAGTTTACGAGCTAGAAGCCTCTGACCGAGGACAGACATCCAGACATCCAGACAGACGACAGGCAACAAACAAAGAGTTAAAGTACGCGGCAACTAATGTGTTTCGTATTTTAGTGTTCGGAATCTTAAAAAACTAAACAAGTCTTTTGCGGATATCCGCAATTAGGGATAGGTGTAATCCATGCTGTCAGATATGGCTTTTTAGCTGTATTTTACGTTGTCCGTAATGTATTATGTTAAAGCAGTTGAGACATACAATCACAATTACCTACCTACCAATATATTTACTGCCGAATGCATTTGACCGTTAGAGCATTCTAGTGCTAAAGTAAATAGTTAGATACACCGTAGTTAAGTTAAATACAATTATTTATTGTTGATTTTAATGTTACAATTCTGCAGAATTAATGTGAAACTTATAAGTTCTCGACATGGCTTAAAGCTTATCAACTCTCCAATCCAATCATTACGTTTATCAGGTAATGTATTATTATTTTTAAATGAAGCCCCAAATGTCAGAGTAACGTTATCACGAAACTGAAAATAAAAATAACCGCCCTTGCAGCTTGTGGCAGTATTGCTTCTTGTCACGAAGTTCGTGATCTAATATTGAGTAGGCACATTTCAGCTTGAACAAAAAAGAGCTTGTTTGTTATGAGAACTAATTTATTATCTTAATGAGAGCGATATTCGTTTATCAGGAAATTCACCTTTTATTTGTCCAAGGATGCATTCCTGGAGTATTAGTCGAAGTTAAGCTAGCAATAAATTGTTATGCCTGCATTTTAAATAAAATTATTTTTATGTCTGTGTACGTAAGTATAATTTGCGCGAAGGTGTGATATATTCGTCTTTACCTCAAGTATAAATTTCAGAAATTGGAATGATTGGGTGTAGTGTGTTTGTAGTTATTGGTGTGGGGTAGCACACGTCACTGAGCGAGTAATTGAAGATGTTCCTCTTCGCCCTACGGTACAGGATCACGGCACGGATCACAGAGTAAGTTATAAAAAATGGCAAACTGTTAGATTTCCTGTAGCACCAGTGTCCTTCCGTAAGAGGTATATACTTAGGATTAATCCCATCATGTTAGAGTAAAAAATTGCATTACCTACTCAACACGTACAATATAAACAAATCAAACCTAATCACGACGTACATAATTCTTGAACCCGCTTTATGGTAATGGTTCATTGTTTCTCGTGATATAAAAAAAATAATAATTTTAGTTTGTGAGTAGGGCCACACGAACCAGCCAACTACTGCAGCAGTGACTGATCCTAGATCTTATGAATGAAAAGTTGGAAGGAAGATATTTTTCTCAAAAACCAATGTTACATTTTTTTAAACATAATTTTATACAGTGTTGCGTTCATTCCCTTAAACCCCTCTCTTCTCAACTCATCGGACTCGCCTCTGCACTGTAGCACTTCACCATGAACATAGAATGTACGAACTTAAAAAAAAAATTCTGAGCTGGTGATGCGTCCAACTCGAAAGCGCGCGGTACGTTCTTCCGTTCGTGTGGCGCTGTCGTGGCGTGCACGAGAACCCCGTGTGTAGATAAGCCCCTCCCAACTAGCGTGCTGGAGAGGGGAGGTGTGGTACAAGAGTGGGCGGCACGGGGCGCCGATCCTCCGAGATATCTTGCAACCCACACCGAGCGCCCACTTCTTGCACTGTGATTGTATCGCAGTGACGCAATGCCTCGCTCGCTCGCTGGTCCTTCATTCATGTTGCTCTGAGTCAAGACCCTAGCATTAGTGTTGGTGAGGCAGGGTGGTGATGGTGCAACGCTAGCTGGTGCTTCTAGCGCGATATCGCATCTGAGCGCAAGGCTGGGGACAGGCGCGCAGTCTTCTCGTCGTGCAAATGACAACTATGCTGTTAAGAGGCGATACCGCGCTAGAAACACCAGCGAGCGTCGCGCTTATCATCGCGCCTATCCAACATAAATATACCTCCTGACTAGGCGGACCCCTTAAATGCTTTTCGTGAACATCTTGAGTAGTTTCAGAATCTCGTGTTTTTTATCTTCTGAAACCTGCACACCGTTTGTGTGCCTCGTTAGGCGGGGTGCCTTAACTTTTTTGCGTTATCCAGCTGTGGGAAAAAACAGAAAAAGAACTTACAACGAGGGATGGTAAACGCAGCTGTTCAGGTAAAATTTTCAGTCAGGAGCCTTTGCCTAACTCTTCACAAATAGCATATAACGTGTGGAAAAATAAGTGGCGCGAAAATTAACCACAAAAAGTAACATTCAATCCTATTTGAATACACTGGGACGTTTCAAAACCTGGTCTACACTTGTTGATGGCAAACCTTAGTTTAGAGAGAATGTGCATGGAAGTGTAATGTTTTTGATAGTTTCACGAATACGACACGCGGATTGGCTTCCATCAACTAACTTGTTTGGTGGTTTTATTAAAAAAAAATACACATATAATGATTACTTTTAATGTTCAGTGAAACAATCAATTAATTTGGACGATTGGCGGTAGCTTCACGGTGTTCCGGAAAAAGAAAGGAATCAGAAAATGTTCTTGATCGCAATTGGACGCGGACCGGCGAAGACAGACTGGCGGAATCATGCTTCGCCGGGGTCGGCGAGAGCTGGTGAGAGCTAGTGAGAGCTGGTTAAGACTGGTCAAGGCTGGCGAGGGCTGGTAATGGCTGGTAAGGGCTGGTGGGGCAGACAAGAGCAGAGGGCGCGGTGGAAGGACGGGCAGGGGCTAGGAAAGTAGCGATGTGTCGTTCGTGAACGATTCGTCCAAAAGCGAACGAATATTTGAGCGAACTAAAGCATATAATTCGTTCGCTATGTATGGAATCGGTTCTTTGAGAGTCGATCGATCGAAAGGTGAACACGATACGGGAGAATACAAAACGCAGAGAGAACGAGAGGAGTGAAGCGGCCTGTCTGATTCGTTCGTAAAGTGACTCATGACGTCGGAAGACATAATAATCAGTAATTGTAGCGTGAGCGTGTTTACAAGAGCGAAAGATAACTAATCAAAGAAAAGGGGTGGTATTGAGAATATTGTCAACTCATCAAAAATCGCGTTATTGCAATTATTATTCATCTATTGTCTAGGTTTTGTTTACAATATTTATCTGTGAGAGCTGTGTTCACGCACTTTTTTTTTGTAACAATGATTGTACAACTAGACATCTCTAATTTCAGCTATCTGAGTCGATCAGATTACGATCACCACCAGGCGACAAGGCCAGCTGCCCAGACGTAACGAATACTTGAATGGATAAACGAGTTACGATTCTTGAAGAGTGCCGCCTTTAAAAGTTTTCGGAACACTTCTCTTCGAATATGGCCGTCGGAAACGCAAGCAAAAAGGCAAGGACGTTGAAAGTTGAACGATACTTGTGCTGCGTTATCGCGCCTTGCGTGTTTTATAAACTAGTAGGCCTACTCTATGATGTGATTGCTAAACATATTTCACGTTGAGTTTATGCGTAATTCCGAAGTATATGAAAAAAAAACCGCCAACGCCGTAGCTTGGACGCGAAACGTTACCGGTCGTGTCGTTTCACCACCTGGCGTTGCGCCCTAACGTGCACAGCCACACGCTGTTCGAGACAAGGTGTCACTTATTCGACGAATTCTGTAATGAATATTTAAACTCTGATATCCGGATACTCGTATTAAATTATCAAAATAATGTAGGCCAAACGTTATATTTATTCATATGATTTCCCATGTATATTATCTTCTGGTGAAAGCAACGAATCAGTTGACAGAAGGTTTACATTTTTTCGTAGTTGTCTCTGGTGCCAATTTTAATTAATTTGAGAATACTTCCGCAATGGTCCTCATTTTCAAGCACTTTCATTTTGTACCATCAAATTTTATCCTCGCTAATGAAGAACGGCAGAAGCTGATTTCCCAGAAAACGATTTCCCGGAAAACTAAATACTGGCCAAAAGCTTTCGAGAAGACATCTGAAAAGGAAAGTCATTCTTCAGCCTTTCTTCGTACCTTTCAGACATTCCTCGCGCTAACCCTCCCTCGGCAGTATAAAGCTTCTTTCGCAGTCTACACTCTCGTCAATTTTACGCTCCAAGCCTTATTTTTTTATTTCTCGAGACCCACCTTGTTACAAAGAAGCGTCGGGGGGCCCCTGGCAGTGCATAAACGAACTAACTTGTTAATCCGGACAGTTTCCCCCTCCCCGTGTCTGCGCGCGCCTCTCCCCCTCTGTCCCTACCCTCGCGATGGCTCCCGGGTTGACTCGTTCTTGCCCGCTCTCCCGCCGTGCTCATTAAATTTGTACGAAAGCGCGCCGGAAGCGGCCGTCGCTTGTCCTCCCCGGGTTGCCCGCCGCGTCGTCTTCCCGTTTCCTCGGAGAGGGCGGCTCTCGGCGCCTAAACAAGACGACGGGGGCGGTTCGCGGGGTCGCTTACGTGTTTATATTCATTAGCGACGACGAGTACCCCGGGTCCTGGGCCGGGGGAGGGCCTCGTCGCTTTTCTATACACGCCGCAGAGGCACCCCAGCGAAAACGAGGAAAATGTTTTCCTTTTCTCCTCGAGCGTGGGAGGTAACTATGCGAAGAAAATTGGACGCATTTCTTACCCTTCTCCTGCAACCTTCAGGGGAAAATTTTCAAGGTTTCATATGGTGTCCCGGGATCTCATTACCTGGAACGGTTTCGCTGACGATGTCGCGGCTTTGCGTGAGAAGCGAGATTCTCAGCAGCTCGGCGCGTGCTGCCACAAAGATAACCAGCCCCTGTGTATTCATCTAATAAGATAGACAAGTTATATCTCAATTAAACATGGGATTTATATCAAACCTTGAATGTATGGTTTAATGTGTACCTAAATTCTAGTGGACATCATACTTTAAGGCTATGCAATAAATAAATATTATAATTATAGCGCAAGATTATTACCACACAAAAAAAATCCAAAAATAGTTTAGTTACAATAAAAACTATTAAAATTAGGTATATATTAGGAATGACAAAGTGTGACTAAAAGGGTTAATGCTTAGCTTTACCCTGCTAGGATGAAATTAACAAGTCTGTTGTTCATATAATTCACAGTAAACCTTATCTTTAATGCGATACGTGCAGATCACATTTATAAGTTATTACCACAGTAACGTTTACAGTCTTTAGATTTTTTTTAAATTTTATGTAGGGGTATTGAAAAGTTGTACATTAAATAATAGGGTTAACAAAAATATTTGCCCCCCGTCCTTGGTTTATGTCCATGGCCCTGACACTGGCTTAGGTTTTTGTGGGTAAATCCTAGATATTAAACTTTAAATACGATTAGCGTTATAAAAACACTTTAAACGTAAAAAAAAAAACACAGGATTGTGGCTCATAGTTTCTTTCACCATTCATTGAAAGAAAAAAAAACTCTGTTATTGCGTGAGTTTCACAGCGGCAGAAGTAGATCCGTTTTCTAGCTGATCCCGCACCATGATACACATGATACACATGCCGAGTGCGCAATAGCATGTGGGTTTGTGATGACAATCCGGTGTGTGTATCTGGTCAGAGTGCCGGCCGTCAGTATGTCACTCGGCGAAGAATGCACCGCACGTCTTGTATTAGCCGTTAAAAATCTAGTTTTTTCTCGTCTCAAGTTGCAGGCGCTCATGTCGTTCGTCCTGAAACTTTACCGCGTGCAACAGACCTTCTGGAATGGTGAAGCCATTTGTGAACAGAAGTGTTTGCGTATGCTTGAACGTCGAAAGAAAAATTAAGTTTCAATATTCTTTGCGGCATTTTATTTCACAAAGAAACACAGAAAGTGGGATACCGCCTTTATTTTTGTGGTATCCAAACCATGGAGTTAAGAAGTGGGTGTGTGCGATGTTTTTCACTTAATTATAGAAGCCAAAATGAGAACGAAACCTCACCTCCCTTTTCACACCAGGATAGCAAAACTTTTGCTGGGTATAATGAAATGTATTGTTAAAAAAAATTTCACCTTAAATTCATGGAGAACTCTGGTCACAAATTATCCAGGGATCTGCGTAAATTTACCGCTATGTTCGACAAGAAACGGTGCTACGTTCACTTACTCTGTAGTATATAATATCGGGGATAACCATCGTCCAAGAGTTCGGTGAATGTTTGTGTAGAATACAGAGTTTCGACTTGATGTAAGCTTTTGGACATACGCCATTGCTAAGCACATGTATGTCTGTACAAGAAAACTACCAAAAACACAAGTTAAGCAAAAAATTGCCGTTGTCAACAGGATATAAACACCACATAAAATTCCATAACAGGAATATGGTCAACAAACCAAAGAAAAACAAAGAAAAATGGACAAACAGAACGTAAAAACTCCCACAAATGGTGACAGCACAAAAATATTGAACCCAAAAAAATTCAGCACAACAGTTGAAAGGAGACAAAAACACGACAAAACGAAAAGACGAAACAAAACACAATAGTTTTCCAAAAAACAGAAGAGTTTCGCTTTGTCGTAAACAGTTGAGTTTTTAAAACTAGTATATATGTGAATAATTGTGGATTATAATTTAGTTGTAATTTTATCTTTTTTTTTCTATTTTCCATGGTTTGTAAAGGAGTGATGGTGGTGCTGAGACATCACTTCCCGGTCGTTCAGCTTGTTGCCGCGGCGACCTCGGGAGACGCCGCGGTGTCGCAACAGACAAGCGCTGGTTCATGGTCGCGCTGGCCGCCACGGCTCTCGGGGCAGACGTTACGTAAAAACCTTGGACGAGGCTTCGCCGCGACGGGGAAGCCCCGTTTCGCTGTTTGTCGGGGAGATGTCGAAGACCGAGGTTTTTTTTTTAATGGCCGCGGCATCAGCAAACAGCCGCCCTCTGACGTCACTTGCGCCGCGATACCGCCCTCCCCCTCCCCTCCACCCTCCTACTCAACCTCCTCTTCACTCCACCATTCCCCCCCCTTCTCAATCACCACTCACTGGCAGTGAGCACTGGTGCCACTCGGGCGACAGATGGACAGCTTCCTCCGGCTCTGGAAAACTTGATGGTGAAGTGGGGGGGGGGGGGGGGGGGGGGGGGTTAGCTTCTGGTGCTCCGTTGACCGAAGGAAGGGTATTTAAGTTTTTGCCGGCGGTATTTTGTGTTCCTTGTGGACGGCAGTCATCGCTAGTAAAAACGGCTTTTTGTGCTTTTACCACGCCGCTTCAGCCCGCCTCGAGATCACCCCCGGTGGAGGGGGGAAGGGCAAACACAGCTTAGTAATTCGCTGCTGTCAGTGTCATTTCTTTATCGTTAACTAAGTTTAAGGAATAGCCTTTTAGAAAGTTCCTGTAAAACCGCGTTACCAGGAAGTCGTTCAAAGTAATTCCACTTAAGTGTTGTAATGTTCTTTTTTTTTTCTCTCTTTTTAAATCCTCTAAGAAATATAAGTGATGTTTAAAATAAGCTTGTATGTTGTAGATATTTGAACGGATGCTTGTTAAAACATGTAACATAGGTACATTATATTTTGCATTTGTAGTTTATATTCCAACTAGCTGCCCGACCCGGCTTCGCACGGCTATACTAATGGAAAAAAATTAAGCCACATCTCCCATTTACAGTAATGGTAAATAAAAAAAATTCAGTGAAAATTTATTACAATGCTGTATAATGTACCGGAGAGAAAATGAATAGCACCGATGGTTTCCCGACTCGTGCACGCAACGTAAAACTGATGTACCCTTACTTCGCTACGGCAGTCTACAGGCAGATCACTGTTGCGCCGCTCATTATACATGCCCCTCCTTGTGGGTACGCCACTGCCGCGCGATGCCCGTTGCCATGGAGACGCAGAAGGCATGAACAATGCAAAATCCTGTTCTCATGCAGACAAAGTACCCACTGTTGCCTGGTTTTAACCACCCATGGGATCTAATTTTCGGAAAATGTCATCCTGCGTAACATAAGGAACATTACTGTGAAGTTTCAAGTCTGTAAAATATATATACTTGAAAAAAAGGGCAATTTATGATATTAAAAGTACCCGCAAAATTTCATCGGTGATGAGCACTGCACTAACAATGAAATAGTCGTTGCCATAGAGACGAATGAAGCATCAACAAAGTAACAGCCGTATAATGTGGGGTTTCCTTAATGTAGTTTATTTATGGTTTATTCATAATACTAAATAAAATAAGACAGCTCATCCAGCTAATTCATAGTGTTAATTGTGCTAATTTCATTCTACGAGTTCAAAATGCTATGTGTTCACGTATATTGAATATGTTAATTGAATACCTACCAACTTATCAGACTTCTTTGAGAAATTGTAACTATAAATTTGTTTTCAAGTAAGACAAAGAAACACACGTAGTTTAAGACAGCAGTGGTTCCCATAATAACCTTAAATTTTAAGTAAAGGAAAATCATCTCGCATTTTTATCTAAGGTAACAGGTGTGGAGTTCCAATTAAGTGTTAGTTTATTCGGTAATAATTAATTGGCATTCATTTCCTAGTAAACGTTTGGTGATTTGATTAGAGAATTATTATTTTTTAACTACTTGAGAACATTTTATTTAGTTTTGTTTGAGTAAAAATAAAGGCTTTAGACCTTTTGTAATTGCAATTAGATAAACAAATAACAATTATTAATATATGTTTGCTTATAGCACAATTTGTAATATCCAGTAAAGAGTTTTCTAGTGACGAGGTTTGAACCACGTCGAAAATACTTCTTGTGTCTCCACAGCGGTGCTCTCTGTCACCGCGCTTTCAAGATTGGATGTCATTTTCCCTTGACGAACAAGAATCAAGGATACAGGCGAAGAAAACGTGCTTCTGCATTCGTGCGAACGTAACCACGTAGGGTACAATAAAACTATTTTTAAACTTTTTTTTAAAATCTTATACTCAAATTTCATCTATAGAAAAGATTTTTTTTTCAAACACGCAATATAAGGAAAACGAGTGTTAACAGACCTTGCTTTGCTCGGTTAAAATATGAATAAAAATAAAAAAACTGTCATAGTCGAGTTTGACAAAATATTTTCCGACGTTTCGGTCGAAATTGTAGTCGCCATCTTCAGGATGGCAACTGCCTACCGAGGTACTGTCGTGTTTCTGCCTACCCCAAATGGGGAACCAGCAACACGTCGGGGGATATCTCGTGAAACGTGACTCTTCAGAAGCTGAACTGGCGATACACCCGTGCTCGCCCCACGAGCGAGACAGCTCGCCGCGCTCCGCCGCGTGACGTCACGACACCTGCGCGGCGCCGGCGCCGTGACGCGCGTACCCTTGACGCGCGGGTGAAGGATGCGTCGCGCGTCACTGCCTGCGCGTCGGTCTTGAACCCGGAATCGTGCGCCGTCTGTGGACCGCAGAGACGTCAGAACACCGGGGTGAATTCTCCCCACACTGTCACAAGTTACAACAAATTTACGCACTTCCCAACGAAGAATTCACCTCAGATAAATTAAACGATGAGTTCTTCGTAATTCCGGATAGCTGGATCTTCGTACAAACTAGGCTGTTGTTCGACCCATGTGTTTTGTTTGTTTTAAAGAAAAGTAAAACCACTCTCGTAAATAAGAGAGTGTTGTTATTGTAGACTTAACCAGTTTTTGAATGTTTTTTTTAATATACCAAGATTTTGTAGTCATGTTCAAAGTACCTAAGCGAACTCAGTGTCTGTAAGTCTACGAAGTTAGCAGTAAATTTACGAAGATCTCTGGATGAGTTGTAACCGGCGTTCCTCGTAAATTTAAGGTGAACATTTTTGACAGTGCAGTGGTGGACGCAATTGGAAAAAAAAAAAGTAAGGGGAATTTGGGGGCTATATCCCTCATACTCCCGAAGCTATGAGAAATATTTCGAAATTTCGGTGAAGGTGGTTTGTTATTTTTGGTGATGCAGGGTAAGATGTCTCAACACGTGGAACAAAACAAGCTACACATAAAGTGACTCAAGTGATTCATAAAATTATTTCTGACGTAAGTTTTAGAACACACGAGTTCTAATTTTTTTCTAGTGTTTTCAAATTTCCCCTTAAAAATTTCTTATATCCACCACTGATCTTCCCCTAATTGATCTGTGAGTGTTTAGTGGGAATTGGGGGGAATAGGGGTTGAGGTTGAGAAATGTGGAACGCGGTAAGGTTGAAACGTTTCAAGAATAGCCTATAACGAGATCTCAATTATACTTTATATATAGCTATATATGCATATATACATATATATATATGTTTGAGTTGGCATAATATAGTTATTTTACAACAAAATAAACAATATAATGTAACAAAACCAGCTGTATTTATTCGTAGTCTAAGTCCTACATTATTTTTTGACAGATGAGTCTTAGTGCCCTTTGAAACTGAAAATTTTCGTATTGTTTGAAACTATTAATTTCATCAAAGATAAGTAATCTTGGTCTTGCGCAGGTATCTTTACCCTCGTCGCGTGTCCAGTTTTGGCATTTTGAATGTGTAACAGGTTGTCCTTTGTGACAGCTAAAGATTCTTTCTGTTGGCTCCAGGTCGCTACTCGTATAGTTATGTCCCATGTAACTTGCATAAAATTCGACTGTTCTGAAATGTTACTAACAGTGGTACCCATATCCTTAATGTCACTTGCAAAACAACGTGTTATGTTTTTTTTTACGCATGCTGACAAACGCGTGAAGTTGTTCACTAACGCTATTGACAGAACAACAGTTAAATAGAGGACACGTGGACCATTTTTATTTACATGGCACTGACTGTACCTTCACAAAAAAAAGAAGAAGAAGTCCATGGGTGAATACCCGTTGTGTCGGCCACCTCAGATGTTAGAACTGCCATCGATGGAGCGGACTAGCTTTGTCGGCGCGGGTTTTCCCGGAACTGCAGACCGCTCCAGACGTTTTTTTTTTTTTTTTTTTTTACCCGAGCAGGTAGTTTCACTGGGCCTCTCCCGTGCTTTCCCGCTGCCTTGCAAATTTCCGTTTAAAAATACCGTTCCATTGTGGTCCAAAGGCGCAGCCTCTCGGTCGGCATTCTTCGTCGCCTCCAAGTGCGCTGCCACCCAAGCAGATAGTCTACAATATTATGATTCCGGACATTTATAGATACGAATATTGGACCACAATTGTGTGTGGGTGTGCGTGTTAAATAAATGTGATTTTGAAGGCCCTTAACCTTTTTTTTTCAGCTATGTTTTTTTTTTTTTTTTCATTCGAAGTGTGGCAGTGACGTACCCACGAGGAAGGGCATGCATAATGAGCAGTGCGAGTGTGTTATACCTGTTAACTTCCGAAGCGAAGCACGGCTGAATCAGCTAGTGTATATATATATATATATATATATATATATAAGTTTTACAGTTACCAGGAAAATATTCTATAATATGCCTACTTAGGGAGTTATGAATTTGTTTGCAATTCAACCTCTATTTTTTTTCCCAACCCTTTGAAATAATGTTTAATGTCATCAAAAAACTTTTCAAACAAAATTTCAGTTTAATAGGTTAACAATAAAATCTGACGGATGCAAAAATTTTCACTTTAAGATATTTATAGTAATTTTTTTCGATTTAAAAAGAACTCTTCTCATTTCCACGCCCTGAGTTCGATTTTATCCATTAACGAACACTACCGAGCTTTTCCATTTGTTATTTTGTATGTATCAGACTGACGTACGCGATGGTTGTGGTATCTTGGGACCATGAAACAAAAAAACTACATTAGGTAATATTTCTTCGGATTGTAACTAAAAATTTTAGAGTATTTTACATAAAAAAATCCTTATGTAATTTGCTTCGAGGTGATGCATTAAATAAAAAAAAATTGTACGACGCATTTCACTCAGTGAAAAAATAAAATTGTTTGCAGGTAAGTCATTTGCGATCGCCAATTGTAGAATTTTAATTTATTGCGTCAATATGAATTGTTTGCAACAACACACATTTTAAGGCGTCTTGCAAGGTCATGCTTATTGGTGCCAAGTTTGATAGTTAAAACGTTTCTGGGGTCATTTTAATGCGTCTTAGTGTCTGTCATGGGAATCTGTAACTAGCGCTAATATTAAATTAAAAGCAATTCATGTAAAAAAAACCTTAGGTAAATGCTGCTGTGAACGTTCGGCACACAATGCAAAGAAATATTCCCTTGTGGAACGAAAGTCCCGGTCTTGTATATTGTCAGTTTCATTGTGCCCTACCGTGTTTTTTAAGTGCGAAGTTTTCAATTACTGTCCTGTGCTCATCTGAGTTGGGATGGACGTTGGAAGGTGTTGTTATCATCGGTGGTAACTCAGCTGTTGGGGACGTGTGCATCGAGCAGAGCACACGCCGGTAACCGCTCATTACTAATCAATTCGGAACCGCGCCGCTGCAGCGAGACACACTCGGACACACGAGCCGTATCCGGCGCACCGCGGCGTGGGGGGGTAGATTTATAGTCGCGGTAACGACAGCCATCCTGATCTAGGGGAGGGGGAGATAGAGAGGGTTTATCGACCACGCCATTTCCATCCGCGGGCAGAGAGAGGTAGGTGTGCGCGCGTGTGCCGGTGTGCCGGTGGGAGGCGCAGCAATGGATGGGCGATCCGTCCCGAGGAGATGTTGATGGATCTGTCGGCCAGGGGGGGATGGCGCGAGTGAAGGACGACCCCCCGAGCGCGAACCCGCTCCCTCCGCCCCTCTGCCGCGGGACCGCCGATGAGGGATGGTTGTCCCCCCCCCCCCTCCCGCGTCTCCTCGTGGGGTGGCAGCGAGCGCGTCGGCGTCTTCGGCGCAGCTGACGGGCCGCAGTGCCGCATTACACCCCCTCCCCGACCACACACAAGTGCCACATCCCGACCACCCATTCCGGACGGAGAGCGCCGATTGATCCGCGTGGTACCATCACGTCAATGAACTTGTCCCAAGTTTTATCCTAACACCATAGATTTTTTAAAAAAATATCATCCTATCACATTTTCACACATCATAAGATAAAAATCACATTGTATAATTAGTAAAAAAAATGATATCAAGGAAAAATCGGTATTTAAAGTCCAATGTTGGTGTGTGTGTGCATGCGGTGAATACTTCTCAACATTTTCGTTTAATTTTTTTTTTAATCCACCAGTCAAATAAAAAATCCCTGAAATCCAGTTTAATATACGCTATTGATTTATGGGACCGTTTCTTTTTTTTTTTTGTCATCTAACGGGTTTTAAAACTACACCGAAGCCAAACACAATTAATCTCAAAACGTGCAAGCAAGGGGTGAATTTATTGCTGTTTTAGCGAGTGAATTCGAAATACCGAAGTGGTAGCTCGGCTGCGTCGTGTGCGGCAGAGTGGCGTCATTCGTGTGGGGATCAGTGTTGTAGGTTGAGGGATAAATCCTTTTGGCGTGAGGATTTGTCGATCGGAAAGGGTTTGAAGGATTTTTAACTGAGGTGTACCCAAACAAAATTGCAGGGTACTATAAAGTAAAATACGTTTGAATCCAAACGCAGAATACGTTCACGGAAAAATAAGAAGCGAGAACTATTATCCAACCTACACCAAATGTAACAGGGCTTAGAATTAAAACTGGGGGTTGATTAGAATCAAGCAAAAAACTACAACCTGATACACAAGAACAGTTAGTATCTTCCTTTGAAAAAAGAAAACGTGTAATTTATGGACAAAAAGAATTAAAACATTATTAAGGTAGAGCTGCGAGAGGATTTACATTATACTTATGGAGAGGGATCTATTTCCCTCCTCTACAGGAGGTTCCGAGGTATGACTACTTACTAATCGCCAGGTTTCTATTAAAGAATAACTTAAAACTGAATGATATAAAAACATTTATTATAACAGAGATAATGCTTTATAAAAATAACAGTCTTATACGTTTCAGTTTCGGAAAAATTACTTAAGGTGTCTACATTCATTAATTACGTTATCGATAACGGTACCAATTACGATTAAGGGAGTACCAGAACTTTAGTAAAGTAGACATTGCTAAATTATTCGTTTAGAGAGACTTAAAACTAAATACTTAATTATAAGGTTACTATCAACTGAGTCTTAAATAAAAATTTTAAACTTCCTTGAACTGGAACTCCTCGTATGTTCTGGGGCCTCCCAGCCGCTGTTCTCATTGTGGATTAGATTTGCCGTTTCACATCTCAACACTGATCACCGTGAACTTAAACGAAATAGATACCTGGGTGGCCAGTGCCCGCCCAGTCATTGTAAAACTTTACATCACGAAACGCGAAACTCATCTTCTCCCTAGGAGTGAGCCTGACAGTTACATCCCTGACTCAACTCTATCGATTCGTTACCAGGACGGGCAGGAGCCCATCCAGTGAGCCTACCACGTTACATCTCGTAGGTCACGCACTAACAAACTCGTTACCAGGACAGGCAGGAACCCGCCCATTGAGCCTAACAGACTTGCAAGTTACATCTCGTAGGTCACGCACTAACAAACTCGTTACCAGGACGGGCAGGAGCCCACCCAGTGAGCCTAACACGTTGCATCTCTTCAAACTTGTTACCAGGAAAGAGCTCACTCTAACTCCTCCTTAAAAACTCTCGGCCACTCCTACTTTCCAGAAGGTTTCAGCCCAGTTGATACTAAATTTCACAATCAGGGTGCAAACTACCTGAGTGGACCCCACGCCGCTAGGGACCACAGTTTTTCACAAGATCTATGAGCTGCGCGCACCTGAGGCTCCGTACCTGTTCCCCAAGGGCTGAATCGGAGGGACACCCGAGGTGGATCTTTTTTACATGGCAGGAGTGTCCTCCCATGGGCCCCAATGGACCTGGAATATTTACGTTATTCAGACGCGGCACAGTTCTGGAGGCCAACGGCTACGCACAGAGGTTGAGGAACCCATCCCAACATGCTACGCCACCGCAGACCTCCAGCCGCCGAATACCCCAGGACACCACCAGTGCAAGGCCCCCCCACTGTGGGCCTGGTGAGTACCGACACGGCCGATACCTTTCACATCACTGGGACCCCTCGGTCACCCAGATACTCGTGATCCAGCCGAGGTCTACCCTCCTCTGCTAGCTTTGCAGGCTAGTACCCGAGCATTAAAGTAGCTCACGACTGCCACTCGTCATCAGAGCGGGGACTCCTCTGAGTGTGCTCCAAGCGATAGGAGCACCACTGCCACCACGAGTCCATATCCATAATCTGATCCAGGGCCGTTTAAGAAAACTTCACCACAGAGGGACCCAGAAACATCAATCAGCACGGGGTAGCGCCGCCACACACCGGCATGTGCGACACCACAGCACAACCACCACCATGGCCCGCCACGCGCTCCCGTCACCGAGCTGCGCCACTCTGCAGCTGTGGCAACCCTCACAGAGCCTACACCAAGAAACACAGAAATTTAAAGACGGCCGCGCCTAAGATTTTAGGAACGCGACAAAATGAAACATCTTTGCATCCGTTAGGAGTTGTTATACATTTTAAGTGTTTAATCAAAAACTTTTTTAGAAGTATATTTGACAATACCAACCAATAGCTCAAGAGGTTCATGCAATGGGGAATTTTGATTTAATACAATATCTTGGACATACTCCATACGAACTGTGCTGTTAATATTTTTTTATTTTTTTCATTACTAAGTCCCTTCCACGGAATTCTTGTGCTGTCCGATATTCAGTTTGAATGTGTTCGTCTGTGCTGTCTTCGTTGTGTTTTGTCCATGATACATGTTTAGGTTCGCTTGAGATCAGCTGATTCAGGGTTGTTCTCTGTGGGTTTTTTCTTTGTTTTCTCGTTTTTTGATTCTTATCTGCGTGAACTGCAATGGCGCATGTCCGAGAAATTGCGTTGAATCGGAACAGCGGGTCGGAGGACTGAACTCTCTTGGCAGGCGCAGTCCGCGCTGTCCGCACCGCTGCTGCGCCCTCACTGCGGCGCGAAGCATGTCTGGCGCACGAGGCTGCGGCTACACGGAGGTCACCAGCGCCTCCCCCCCCCCCTGCGCGGGGGAGTGACAGCTGCCTCGGTCGGCGGGACCGCAGCCTCTTTCCGGATCAGTTGCTTCCCCTCCGACCCCCCCCCCCCCCCCCTTTTTTTATATATACCCGGCTAGACGCTCCATGAATAATGGCTCCCCCAGACTTCCTCGATTTGTTCAATTATGACTTGACGGAACATGAAGGGGGAAGAGAGTCATTTTTTTAGGCAGCTACAGAGGCGGCAAAAGAAAAAATAATATTCCGGACAGTATCGGCTTCAAAAATGAAGGCTACTTAAGAGGGTGGATTCCTAATTTGTGTGTGTGTGTGTGTGTATATATATATATATATATCCATAAACAAATTTGTAAAACGTTGCTCTAGACTATAAAAAGTAATAAATATAATTTATTTACGTGATAAAACAATTAAAACATATTTTTTTTGATTAGATTAAAATCACAGGCAAAAATTATATATATTACTTTTTATAGTCTAAAGCAACGTTTTACAAATTTGTTTATGGATCACGGCACCATAAATACCAATTGATGTAATTTGAAACACTCTATATAGTTTTGTGCCTACTTTTACACATTGTTATTTTTACATTTAGAATTTTGGTTTTCAAACTTTTAAAACCGTTATTATGGAGACAAATCAATTTTTTAAAGAGATAATATTTATTTACCACAATATAGCAAACACACCTACAGAAGCCTTAGCGGTTGAGCAGCTACGCTCTAGAGACACGCGGAGTTCGATTTGGGTCTGAGAAATTATTAGTACGTTGTAAGACTAGGCCGTGTGTGTGTGTGTGTGTGTGTGTGTGCGTGCTCGTACTCAGTTTCTGAGGATGCTGTTGTGATAACGAGTGCGTACTTGGGCACGCTGGCGGATCCAAAAAAATCGTGTTCAGAAACCATTTTATTCATTAGTTTTTTTTTCTATCGGAAAACATAATTATATCCAGTGTAATAAACGATCAGAAGGGAGGGGCTTCAATTTGCCACACGGTTCGTGTTATTGTGGGAAAGTATCCTGTATTGCATGTACGTGGGAGTGGTTCGTTATGGTCCGTGATTGTTTCCTGATTGCTCAAAGGACTCGTTATTGATTGATTCTGTTTTGCGTGCATGTTTCGGCGATGCGTGATAGGTTTCGATATTATGAGAGACGGAGAGTTGATTGTGGAGGGAAATCGCTATTGCGAAATGGGCTGCGTATTGTCATTATTGCTCCAGTAATTTGTAAAAGGCTGAAATAGTCATAGCATAATGAAATACGTCTGGAATTTCAATTTTTTTAAACTACGGAGACGTTTTAAGTAGATTTCAAAGAAATACTACCTATTGTAGCCGTTACGATGGTGCGACTTCCAGAAAAGAAAATTTGTATAGTTTTTAATTTCATGGTTTATAGACCTCAAAATCATCGTCAGCTCAAAAGTTTGTTTATATATATATATATACACATACATACACACACACACACACACACACAAATCACTTCCAAACTGATACATAAAATTTAGTAGTGAAAAATCTCGGTCGAGTTTGTTAATGGACTGTAACTCCCATAATATGGAAAACATCACATCCGTTTGAACGTATTATAACTCGTAGGAGTAATACCAAAATTCCTTCTTGGAATAAGATTTTGATACGACAACTATAACTACAAGGGGTTAAAAAGCAAGGGATGGAGGACAAGAAAGATCAAACTCCTTTCGTAGGCACAACTTCTAGTTCGTACAGATTGTGTGTTAATCTTATAATTTTTATCTAAAACTTTTGTCTTAAATAATTTTTGATACAACCAACCATTGCTGCAAAGGGTGGATAAAGAGGAGTTAAAATACAAAAAATAAATGAATAAATCCCTTAATAGGCTTACCATCAAATCCGTTCACATTGTTTGTAAATTTTATAATTTTTATCTAAAACTTTTGTCTGAAACAATTTTTGATAATACAAACCATTACTGCAGGGGATTGAAAGAACCTGGTGAAATAAAACTCCCCTACCGTTTACTCTATCGAATTAATGTTTATTTTTGTTTAACTTTTGAAATATTGTTTTAACTTTTGTCTAAAGTTAATGTTATGTAACAAACTTTTACTTCAAGGGGTGGAAACAACTAAGGTAGAAAGACAAAATGATTTACTTTTTATACCTACCCGTGTAGGCTGTGCCGAAAGCGAATTTTTTTTACATGCTCTCTTGTTATCGATGGACTTTTTGAAACTCATTTGCTCAGGAAGAACTGTAGAGTTAGAAAAACCTAACTAGCTCCTTTTAATGCCTGCCTTAACCTCGATCGCTGGATACACCCGTGTGTCGGCGTGCACAGTGAATCTGTTAGACAAAAACAAAACATAAATTCTAAATTGCTGTGTGACACCGATTGAGAAGAAAGGAAAATATAATTTATTGGTTGTAGCTCAAGGACTCTGCCTACCCGGGCACACATGCCGTGTGCAGATCTTCAGCTAAAAACATGCGATCTGAAAACAGTTCAAGGTATCCATCTGGTGTCTAATTTACAAAAAGCATTTAAGGTTAAGTTAAGGGTGAATGAGTAGTTCTGTTTCAGAATTTCGTTCTTAAACGTTTTTTTTTATAAAAGTGAAACTTGTTAAACCGCGTGTTTTAAAATACTTTTTTAAGCGTGAAACACCTGGTACAGATCCTTGAAAGCACTCAAGGGAATTGCATTACACCTTTCTCTTCATTTCTCCTCCATAAAATGTCACGGTTACTACATCAAATCTCATAGTTGGCTTATTCACGACGAAAAGACTGCGCGCCAGTCCTTAGCCTTGCGCTTTGAGGAGATCCCGCGCTAGAAGCGCTAGCGAGCGTCGCGCTTATCATCTCGCTTCACCAACACAAACACACCCCTGATCACTGTGGACTATGGGAAGCGGTGAGATGAGGATGGAGCCTGGCGGAATGCATATGCGCGAAGAAACAGGGATGGATCACCGTGTTTCCCTGGAGAATGAAATATTTTTGTACCAGGGCGAGCAACCAGGAACAGTCTTCTTATTAATGTCAACCAATCTGTACAGGGCTTCTTTTTGTTCGTGTAACCTGGACGTAGCCAAATCATGTGCTCTACCTCCCTGATGAACGAGGGTCCCGCCGGGATTACACATCTCCGGAGATCTCCGCGTAACTGATAGCTGCAGTTGCGAAGGCGGCGTGGCGTCTCCCATGGGTGGGGCAGGCCAGCGCTAAGCGCGTCACGTTAATGGCAGAGGCTTCGAGTTCCACAGAACCTTTGAATATATATACTGTATAGAAGTCGCCAGCCCAGGTTAAAAATTCTAATACGGTTTTGAGGTAGTTGGTTAATTCACCGCCGCAATCGCCACCATCTCTAGGGCATCGACTTGTGGTGGTCCCTAGCGGACAAGTGTCGTACTCTTCAAGCACCCCTTCCCCCTCCTGTTGAACGACGTTGAGCTGCAGTGAATGATGGATTGATGTGCGGTGCGGGGAATGACAGCGGGCGACAGTGCTGCGCTCTAACGTATAAATAACAACTAAGACGATACAGGGCGTTACGGCAGCGCACTGCAGCGGTGAAGTTCCCAAGCTGCTCATTATACGCTTATGAAAAACGTAGAGTAAATCCTATCCACTCGCGACTTCTATACAGTATATATATTCAAAGACAGAACCGAGAGTTTGTAACCCTACCCTCCCCTCCCCCGCAGGCGATCATTGCCACGGGCTTCGAGAAACTTCAGGCGTGGCAGCTCCGAGAATCACCTTGGGCACAACTTGGTTGTCTATGCGGAGTTGTCGGCGCATTTTATTTGCCTCTAGTGTCGTGGTTTCATCAAATTAAGACCGAGTTAAAAAGTGAAGTTCTCGAAAAAAAAAAGTTAAATTGAAGTATGTCATAGTGAACCAAGTATAAGAACTAAAGATGTTGGCAAAATGAGTTTGCATTTTTTACCTAAGCCCTGGTATGCAACATGTAGGACTTTGTAACTAGTTCTCTATGGCGTCATTACCCTCCAATTAGGAAGTGGCGTACACATGCTATCTGTATTCAAGCTTCCATATAAAAGGCTCAGGATTCTAACTCGGAACCTCGTGGATTGGAGTTGTTTAACGACTCTCTCGGCCACGAAAAACTTTCTTTGTTGTTTGCTTGGAACACGATCGCGGAGAAGTTTTACCATTTGTCTTTCTTGCATGCCCGCAAACTTTTTTGTTTAGGTTTTGTACGTAATCCTGATTGGAGTCTCGCCCTGGAAATTCATCTTCGCAATCCGAGTTTTAAACATTTTTTAAAAATATGTCAATGCATTAAAACTCTTTATTTTTTTATAAAATCATTATTTTTCCGTGTGATGCAGTTTTGTGTGTGTGTGTGTGTGTGTGTGTTTATTGAGTTAAAATTGTGTAATGCATCGATCAGCATAGCTCCATTTAGTTTTACGGATCTCAAATAATATTTCTAATTTTCAGGGTTGTAACTTTTCTTTGCTTTACGGCTAACTTTCTCACACACAAAGTAACATGAGCACGTTACAGAACACTTAAAATTAACTTTAAAAAAATCGGAAAATAACTATACTTTACCGTTCTGCAAGCATAAAAAATATACATCCAAGCACTATTTTATAATAGACATTCAGTATATGGGTCAACATTTTTTTTTTTAATGGCAACAGGATTTCATGGACTACATGTAATTTTCGGAACCACCCTTTTTATGTGTACTTGTTATACGACAAATAAAAATTTTAATTAATTAATTTGAAGCAGCAGCCTGATGTTGACAGTCCGTAGGTACCTATATTAGTTCTGCATTTGACTGACGAGGTAGCTGTTTTCACCAGCTCGGCCGCGGGGCCCACGCCGTAACGGTCACGTGTTCATCGCCGCTCGGTTGGCAACGGGAGCGGAAATAGAGAAGGGGAGGGGGGGTATGCGCCGACATCAGTTCGGAGTGTTACTTAACGTGATGGATCGCGAGGGGACGTTGCAATATCGTGCGCGGCTGCTCTCCACCGACCAGCTGCGTGGCGCCAGAGTAATAACGGTAATTTTTTTTTTTTTTTTTTTAGTGAGTGCGTCGTGTCAGCCCTGGACAGTTATTCTGGTGATTACTACTTGCCGGGTATTTTCCCGGGCTCTTCTGGTGTGTTGTCCCAGGAAAATTTATTTTCGGCGGTATTTATCACTGCCTGTACAGTCTGCCGCTATCATGCCTTCGCCTTGTTTTTTTTTTTTTTTTTTTTTTTTTTTTAAGTTTTCAATATTAAATCCCTGAAGAACAAAAAAAAACATGAAAAATCTATTTTGACATATTTTTAAATGTTTTACACTGTGGTATCTCTGTGGTTTAAAAGGAAAATTTGAGTTTAGGTTGATCTTTAAGAACTGTAATACTGAAATATTATTTTTTTGTGAATGAGTACACATCTTAGCATACTTTATAAAACTTCCTATTTTTGCAAGTTTTTGTCGAAAAGAGGTGAACATATTTAACTATACAAGTAGCTTTGAAAGAAAGAAAAAGAAATGTTTCATACGCGCCATTTGACCGAAACTTCAACGCGGTTAGAAACAACCTAATCAAATCGAGACAGTGGTATCGAAAACCTGCAGAAAAAATTATTGGCAACTTGACTTATGGGACTAATTATTTGTATTCAACGCCGATTAGGCCCGCTTAAAACGGTGAAGTAGTTAAAAAATACAAATAAGTTACTAATTCGCCATTTGCATGGGCATAGATCCCCTGACAGGGAAGGGAGGCTGTATTCAAAAAGCTCCATACTGTGAGAGAGATTGCGCTTGCAAAATCGTAACTGTTTAATGGTATTATCTTTGAAAGATTTGTGCAATGGAAGTGCATGACTTGATGTAAGCTTTTGGACATACGCCATTGCTAAGCACATGTATGTCTGTAGAAGAAAACTACAAAAAACCAAAAGACAAAAAACACAAATTAAGCAAAAATTGCTGTTGTCAACAGGATATATACACCACATAATATTCCATAACAGGAATATGGTCAACATAACAGGAATATGGTGATGATTAATTGCACGGACCCCACATGCGAAACATACAGATTCGCGCCCCTGTTGTTTGTACATACATCACCGAAAAATAATCGGATTTCGTTATGAGGCGTTAAGAAATTGAGAAGGGGAGGGGGTGCAATCCTAATCTATTATTAATGTCCCAAGCGTTTTGGAGGCCACTTTAATCTTGGTCGTATGAAACTTTCTTGCATAACCGAGCAGCGTTTTTAAAAACCCAACTTTACTTTTAATCACTTAATTGACTGCGTATCACGATTTGTTTAAGTTGACATGTGTGAATTTTAAAAGTTAAAATAAAAAGTGCGTGAATACCTAATATAAAAGTATTTTTTAAAGAATACAACGGTGCCGAGCGTATGTTGTTAAAATGGGTTCGCAGGTCTTGTGTTTGAAAATTAATGTGTGGAACATCTTAGCTCTCAGTATAAAGACATATGGTGGGAGTAATTTCGTGAATGTACCGGAAGTCAAGGAACGGAAATGTGTAACAACCACGGTGCTGCCATCTGTGGTGAATGGCGCGAACCAAAATTCACAAAGACCAAGGGAAACTTTAGAGTATTAACTGTTTAGTACATTTGAACAAGATAGGCGGTAGTTTAATAAAAATTCCTTGTCGAATCAGGTCCAAAACCGGGGATTAGTATTTTTTAAAAGTCTTTATCGTTTTTTATAGGAGCCGTTTCATTATATAGTTTAAAATTTGGTCTACAAATCAAATATTTAGCTAGTCGACGTAGCTACTCCGGTAGCGAATTCTAGCGGCGGGTTCGGAAACTACGTGTGATTTGCGTCCATAAATATAGTTTAAAACACAATTTGCGTATATTTATCCGGCTTGGCATTATTTTTAAGAATTCTAAATTAAATTTATCGTCAGAGTTTCGTGTTATATGTGTATTTGCGACATGACAACACATGAATTTGCTCGTTACCGCGAGGTTAGTTGTTACACATCACCGGCGAGTACTGAATAGTCGCATCACATTTTTTATAAAAACAAACCAAGTTAAAAAAATACTTTTTATCGAGTTTAACGTTAAGTGAACAGCGAGGTTGATGCGGTATAATTATAAAGGAAAACAAACAAAACATAAATCAGAGTAATTGGAGCAGGAATTGGCCATGACTAGAGACATGCAAAATTCGCGGATTCATTTCGCGATAGGCTAGCATCAAAACAACTATACCTTCGTACCGCTTCTACGATTGGCCCACATTTTATCCGGGGAACTGTGAGCCAATGGGAAACACTAAACCAAGAAAGTGCCGAACTACGGACAGCCTAGTTGAGACGTCTCACGCGTCAGTAGCCAATGAACAAATGTCATTTCCGCGAGTATTTAAAGGACTGTGGAATCTATCCTAGAGGTCAATGAATCCGCGAATTTTGCAGGTCTCTAGCCATGACTTATTGTAAGGACCCACATCCCAGTGTTCTCCTGGAATGTTTTCGGGAAGACATGTAACACCGAAATCAGGAAGGTCGGATCACGACTTGCTGATGATTCAGTTGTGCGCACGAGGGGATCATTGCGCCAGGCAACTCGGCCGCCATTGCTACCGCCAGCACGTCCTGGGTTCCAGGGGCTGGCCACGTCTGCGTGGTTGCATGGTGACCGGTTTAAATGTTTCGGTCGCCAGTTGGACTGCAAACACCTACACCTTTTATTTTTTTTTATTATAGGTTCACAGTTATTCCGTCACACCCCCCCCCCCCCCCCCTACTCGACTGGGCGCCAGTCAGCCACCAGTTAGCAGTATAGAGAAACTGAGTCACATCGACCCAATTCGAAATCAAGGGAGTGAGTGTCCACATGATAAATCAGCCAATAGCTAAGCGTACAGAACACATAGGACTGTGAATTTGAGCCTGTCGCCAAATAAATCCACGAATAGACGCCCAAAAACACTGGCTGAACTGTATTGTTTGCATCGTGGAAACATTTTTTTAGAGAACTTGTGTTTTTTATGGAAGTGACTGTGTTTGACGACGAAGATTCTAATCCAACAACCATCATCAGACGTGGTCAAGCACCATTTCCGCAATGTCTTGGACGTCAAAAAAACGGCGATGGTTAGTTGAAAAAAAAGTGACTTCAACTACGTCACGGATTGTTAGGGACAGGAAAAATTCGCGGGTTCAATGACCTCTAGGATGAACTCCATAGTTCTACGTACACTCGGTCAAATGCCACCCACTCATTGGCTGCTGTCTTGTGAGACGTCCCAACGTAGCATCCTGTGATTCGATAAAGCTTTGGTCGGGCGTTTCTCATTGGCCCAGAGACATCCAGGTGAGTTGTGAGCCAATAGCAGAGGCAGCACTGAGGTATAACTATTTGTATTTTAGCCTATCGCGAAATGAATTCGCGAATTTTTCCGGTCTCTACGGATTGTCGTCTCCTGGATATTCCTAGCTCCGTTTTCCTGCTCCCAGTCGCGACTACAGCGGACTGACTGCGAACTCTGGCGGAGACACGGTGTGTTCCCGCGCACTGTCGGAGCACATGCCGCATTCCATGACTACAGACCATTATGCGGTGTGCGTTTGAGGAGACTTGTGACCCACGGCATGGACCAATGACGTCAAAGGGCAACCAAGCGGTTGTTGAATAAACTATTTTTTTTTCTCAGTAAAACACAACTGTTTTGTTTAACTCATAATTTTTTTTATTTTTAAGCTTTTAATTCAATTGTTTCAAACGTTTAATGTTTTCGCTGGTATGTTTTATATTGATGTAAATTAGAGATGAAGTACACATTTTTTTTTGTCGACAATGATTCTGAACATGTGCATTGCCACAGCTAATATGAAACTACAGATCAACAAAACCAAACTACTGCAGTTACAGTTCCTGACCTCAAACATTGTTTACTTTAAACTTTAATTTTTAATATTTTCGGCCTCCTCAACACACACAACCATGTTAAAAGAAACCCGTTTTTGTTATGTTTCTCGCTATTTCCTTCTTATTACAGTTTACAGTTAATTACAACGCTAACATTTTATTAGTTGCGTAGGTCCCACCAACTGATACGCTCGTGGGATATAACGTGACAGCGGTGCGACAAACACCATCTCAGAGGTTACGGTATATACCGGCACAACGTCATCAGTAGTCGGAGGTGTTACCAAACTACTGCAGTTACAGTTCCTGACCTCAAACATTGTTTACTTTAAACTTTAATTTTTAATATTTTCGGCCTCCTCAACACACACAACCATGTTAAAAGAAACCCGTTTTTGTTATGTTTCTCGCTATTTCCTTCTTATTACAGTTTACAGTTAATTACAACGCTAACATTTTATTAGTTGCGTAGGTCCCACCAACTGATACGCTCGTGGGATATAACGTGACAGCGGTGCGACAAACACCATCTCAGAGGTTACGGTATATACCGGCACAACGTCATCAGTAGTCGGAGGTGTTTTTTTTTTTTTTTTTTTTTTTTTAAAAATGGTGGCGTGTTCGAACTCGCGTAGCTTCTTGCTGCAGTGATCCCCAGGACCTTGGTTATTTACCGTGTCTCACATCGCAGTGCGTGTGTCCGTGGACCGCGCGTCTACGCTGTTAAAAATGTTCACCTTAATTTTACGAAGAACGCTATTTCACTTGAATTGAGCACGAACTCACAAGAATATTCTTGATGTACCGCAGAATAATCGAAAACTTTAAAGTCAACAGCAAGACCACCCTTCTTCCTTACACTTGCCTGTTTGCTTTTGTGTACGGCGGAGCACGAGGCTAGGAAGTGGGAATACGGCGCAGTTTTTAATAAGATTCAGTTACCATGAATTGCGAAGAATACTTTCTTCATTTCAGGTAATTTCTTCCTTTAAAAAGTCCGTAAATTTACTTCAATTTCTAACAGTGTAAGCGTAACAGTGGGAGGTATTAAATTTACAAATAAAGCTGGTTACAAACTAACCAGGGATCTTCATAAATTTATCGTGATCTAAATTTACGGGTACAAAGGTCACTCACTTACTTTAAACACGGACCCACATGAATAATATTTGTATATAAAAAAACATTCAAAAACTGTTTAAGAGTCATGTAAAAATACACTTTTTTCTTCCACGTGCGCTTTTAGTCTGTCTATACAGAAAAAAACAGATTCCGGAAGTTGAAATAAGGCGTAGCGTCTACGAAGATCCAGTTGCGTGAAGTTACGAAGAACTCTTCGATTAGTTGAAGCGAATCCATCGTTGAAAGGTCCGTAAATGTTCTGTAATTTTTAACAGTGTAGTTGTCTGTGCAGGCATCATGTCATGTGCGACGCGTGTGCAACTGCCGAGACGCCTCTTCGCCTCGCATCCCGGCGAGGTAAGATTGTTACAAACCACCGAGAGCGCACCGTGAATTTCATCTTGGCAAGGGGAGGGGACAGAGGCACTTTGCCCGCTGCTTGCTTTCAAATTCTTTCCTTTTTTTTTTTTTTTTTTTTTTTAGAATCTCGGGGAGGATATAGATATATCTAGTATCTTTCCCATGAAACACAGCTAAATTTACGGATTTTGCAACGAACACTGCACCTCAGATAAACGAAGCGTTCTCCGTAGTTACATATGACTGGATATCCGCATAAAATACGCCAAATTTCACCTACTTCAGAGTTCTGTGTTCTGTAGCACCCAGATTAAACAGCCACATGGAAGGAAGAAGAGTGTTTTCGCTGTAGCACTTGAGGATTTCTTTTCTGAATGATTTTTTTACTTCAATATGTTTCGTCTGAGTTCATATTCAGTAAGTTACCTTCACTGACGGACACAGAAGGGGGGGGGGGGGAGAACTATGTGGGGTATATACTCCCCGCCCCTCCTGAAGTTATAGAAAAAAAGCGAGATCTCTGTGAAGGCAGTGTGTTATTTTGGATGATGCAAGATGGCTGTTACAATACCTGGAACTACAAACAACACAGAAAGTGTTGCATGTTAAAAACGACAATGTAATTTTCCAAACCCCCTTTATACGTAAGTTTTTTGAATACACAAATCATAGTTTAATTTTTTTTCTAAGATCCCCTTCCGAAAAAAAATGTTTCTTCTTCCGCCACTGGCAACATTAGTAGACTAAACTTGTAAATTTTAGAAGAAATTCATAAATCCCTGGATATTCTTAGTTAATTTAGGGCGAAATCTTTTGTTAACTTTGTAGACTTGAGGCCATTTATTTTTAAGTATTTAGTTCATAAATCAATGAAAATGAGGATTTTCCCAAAACTATAGGAACTTGAGTTTAGTTAGGATTTCGAGAAAACCTTATTATTATTATTTATTTACTTTAGAACTATAGAAACCTGAGTTTACTCAGGGTTTCGAGAAAACCTAATTTTTATTGATTTACTATAGAATCATAGAAACTTGAGAGTAGTATATAAAAGGGGCTACTGGCGCAGTGCTCAGGGTGTGGTTTGTGGCGGTTTCTGCTGCCTTGGAACCTACATCTCCGATGACGTCGCGACGGCCATCTTGGACTCAAAAATTCCTCAAAATTCCTTAAAAATGACTCAAAATGACTCAACATTTCCCGTTTTGAGGGAAAATTTCTCGTTTACTTCCTCGAAAATTCAAAAATTAGGATTACGAAAAATCTCAAAAGTCATTTTGCCTTAGAAAGAACACAATGTCCATATAGAGCCTTAAGCATCCATGTCTACAGCCTCCGATAAGCCTCTGACGTCATCATGGATTATGACGTCACTGTTGCAATTTTCGTTACGACCGCCATCTTGAAAATCTTTATTTATTATCCGATTTTAATGAAAACTATTTTAAAATTTATTTAAATATTTAAAAAAACATAAATTTATGACATAGAGCTCGGAGTCCTCGGTTCGAACCTGGTGAGGGCAAAAAAAAATAAAAATGGCGACCGATCCTTCCCTCATGGTGGCTGCAGGCAGACTGACCCCCACCACTTTTTTCAAAGTATATATTTTGTCACCTAGTATGACGTCATGTCCGCCATCTTAAAAATCCGTAATTTTTATGTTATAAAATCGGGATTTTTTTAAAAAATCATTAAAAAATTAATCAATCTAATTAAATAATAAAAATTTAATAAAATTTTACTTAAAAACCACTGTTGCACTTATCGTTACGATCGCCATCTTGGATTATATTAATGTTGCATGTTTCGTAACGCCCGCCATCTTGGTTGAGTTCGATAAGCTTTGGAGCTTTGAAGCATTTGGAGCTTTGGAGCTGTTGGAGCTTTGGAGTTGTTGGAGCTTTGGAGCCTTTGGAGCAGTTGGAGCTTTGGAGCATTTGGAGCATTTGGAGCTGTTGGAGCTGTTGGAGCATTTGGAGCTGATTCAGCACTTGGAGCTTTGGAGCTGTTGGAGATTTGGAGCTGTGGAACATTTGGAGCTGTTGGAGCTTTGGAGCTGTTGGAGCATCGGCACTGTTTGAGCTTTGGAGCTGTTGGAGTTTTGGAGCATTTGGAGCTGTTGGAGTTTTGGAGCATTTGGAGCTGTTGGAGATTTGGAGCTGTTGTAACTTTGGAGCTGTTGGAGATTTGTAGCTGTTGGAGCATTTGGAGCTGTTGGAGCTTTGGAGCTGTTGGAGCATTTGGAGCCGATTGAGCATTTGCAGCTCATTCAGCATTTGGAGCCAATTGAGCATGTGGAGCTGATTCAGCATTTGGAGCCAAAGACATTTTTATTTTTCTTGAGGATATCAGGCAGATCATAATCAGCTTACTGATGAAGTAACAACGTACGGACCTTTAAATTATAACTTGTTGCTGGACTGTTTATATGGTTTCCGTTCGATGACCAAGAGAATGTCTCTGTCTAGTATAAACCGTTTGGAGATAAGAATTAGCTATTTCACGTCTATGCAGACCTAAATGTTTGTAAGATTGTTTACTTTCGCAAGTGTTTCTGTAGTAGAATAGAAATTAAGTAATAAATATCACTATATTATAATCTTATTATAGAAAGTAAAAAAAATCCGGGACGAAATTCAAACTATGTACATCGTTTGAGGTTAACAAGCGTGCTCTCTACCGAGGTGCTACCGAGCCCCTTAGTATATGACTAAGAGAATAAGCATTATAATAAGTGTAGTGCCAGTTTTCTTACTGATTTTAAAACGTGAAATTACTTTTTACTATGACTATTTTAGTTTACCAAATATATTTCAGGGTAGTTTCACTTCGTAAATTTTCATTTGGCACACCAATACGTTTGGTATGTACCCTAATGTTTACAAAAGTGACTATATACGTGTTTATTTTGCTACACGTGGGTGGGTCATCCTTGTGTCGCATTTCCTTTCATCGATTTCCGTTCCATTTTCACGAAATCACTCCTATCAAATGCCGTGCACCGAAAGCTAGGATGTTTACACATCAAACAAAGTGTTAGAATTTAATCTGAACGCGAAACTGAACCGCGAATATCCTGTCCCGACCAACATGTGCACAGCTTCCTGCTCAGAAAAAAAAAAAGCTATTACAAACACAGTGGAATTGTTTCCTGTGATTTTACTTTTTTTTTTTCGCCGACGTTATGAGATATTGCTCCTTTTTGTATGCCATGTATGTGTGTGTGTGTTTCGTGTGACAAGAACACGTCACGTCTCGATGCCGGCGATTCGTCAGACACACGATTTATCGAGGACTGCGCTGGTCTTCGGGTCGGCTTGGCCGATTTCAATTATTTATTTCCTTGGGTATTATTGCGAGACCACTGGCAGTATCCTGGCAGCCCTCCGGAGGATCTGGGCGCCACCGGCTCGGCAGGACGATGATGGAATTCCTTCATCAAACATCGGCTCGGGCGCAGATGACTCATCGGGAGGTGCGCTTCCTTTTACAACAAAAAATTAATCACAGTAATTTTTTTCCCAAGCCATTCAAGATACTTTCGAGTTTATTTTTTTTATCACAGGTTAAAAGTCTTAAGAGATTACTTACCTTTGTTTGTGTGTATTCGGGCCGGGGAGGAGGGGGGGGGGGGGGGGGGGGGCGTGTCCCCAACTCTGCTTTCACGCGCAACCAATCACTTAAAATTTTCTTACCCTCAACAATCTGGTTTTTGAGTGTCTTGTTTTAGTCAGAATTTAGTAAAAACGCTGGCAATTACATTTTATCATGTTACTTGATTTCTAAATGAGCCAACATCCGCAATAACTCCGAAATTATTTATCTGTAATTCCAGTATACAGCTTATACTAATCAAACATTTGAAATACTTGTACTTAACATACTTTCCTTATTTTTTTTTTTTTTTTTCATAGTTTAAGAATTTTTCAGAGAACCATCACCTTGATCTTTTAACATGGTATAAAAAGCCAGTTTTGAGTGAAAGACACTCAGAATCAAATTTTCAAATTGTTCGTACACATATTTTATTCAGTGCGCTACTTAAAAAAAAATACGCCTTGCGCCGCATTATCAGATATTTAATTAAATTGTGTGTACGGTACGTAAGACAGTGTAATGATGTTTATTATCTATCCAGCACTAGGCAGAGTTGGCACTAAAACTCAAAACTAATCTCGGCTTTCAGTTCCCTTCGTTTTATTTTGATCTTAAACCTGGTTTAAAACTTCCCTCGCTTACTGTATGCCCTTATCTCAGCAGCAAGGCGAGTGGCCTATTTCTGAAGCGAGCCCGATGGCTTTAAAACAGTTTCTGCCGATTATACGGGAAATTTTTTTCTTGCAGTAATCCGTTGGCGCCTCGTCGACAAAATGACGTCCGTTAACGCCGTCATCGCAGTCGGGAAACGGCGGACGGAAGGGAAGAGGAAAGAGCGCGAAAGAGCGAAAGAGAGAGAGCGCGCGAATAACAGAATAGTGGGATAATGCAGCGTAATGGTCGGTCCAATTAGCGCAGAGTATGCCTTAATTGGCAGACTGCAGAAAATCGCGATAAGCGAGTCGTGAAAACTAACCGAGGTCTGCTGTTTACATCCCTGGCCGGTGGAGGGGTTTGGGGGGGAGGGGCTTACCAGGTCACCTGGCCACCGCGGCGAGGTTATGCCCTCTGTGAAGATGATGTCTCTGGGTTCACGCTCGGGGGTGCGTCTTGTTCCAAGTCTGTTTACGTTAGACAGTGTTACACTTTTAGGCATTTTTACTGCCATATCATTAAACAAATGAAGCAAATACTATATTGCATTAATAGATGCCAAAGTTGCATTTGAAACTTTTTTTGTGACGTACAAATGAGAACTAAAGAGATGCAGAACCAATTTGTTTGTTTAAAAGAAAATGCTACTTTCTACTTCTTGATATAGTTTTAAATTATTAAAAAAAAAAAAATACTTTTTATTTTTTATTCGTGTAAACATCCCTCATGATTTTGAGAGATTTGAGTCACTCACAGAGTCTCCTAGTTGAACAGTTATAAAACTAAGTATAAACGAGACATACCCCCGTCTAGCATTTTCATATTTTGTTGATTTAAAAATTATTTGATCTATAGGGACTATACAGACAACTTTCTAGTTTATTTACGTATTTTAAAAAGTGAAATTACCTGTTACAATGACTATTTTGGTTTACCAAATATATTCCAGGGTAGTTTCACTATCATAAAGTTTCATTTTGCACACTAATACGTTTGGTATGTACCATAATGTTGACAAAAGTGACTATATACCGGTTTATGTTGCTACATGTAGGTCCGCCATATTTGTGTCACATTTCCGTTCATCGATTTCCATTACATTTTCACGAAATTACTCCTACTATATTCCATATACCGAGGGTTAAGATGTGTACATACACAATTTTTTTTTTTGCGAGAGTTCACTTTAGAGTATTATTTTTAATGTTGCTCACCTCCAAAGCAACCTTTCATATTAGTTATGATCACCTATACGTGCTAAAACATATACTTTCGAAAAAAGAAACTAATATTTGCGAGAATTTAATTACTTTAACCACGATTTTACGGTACTATTTATGTAACCAACCTTTTATTTTAGTAAAGAATCTCTAGACGAGCGAAAAACGTACCTTCCCGGAAAAAATCATTAAAGAACAAAAATTCGCGAAAATTTCATTAATACCTAATCTAACTTTTAATTTTACAAATGAAAAAAAAAATGCTGGTTACTCGGACATCTGACTCCATGTCAGTGAATAGTATATTTTTTTTCCTCCCCGTGCGGGGACAAGGCACTCTGACTGGCTGGCTGGTTCTCGTTTGCTGTGCGTCACTGTCGGACGCATTCGTCTCGTGTCCGAACTCGGCAACGCCCCCCTCCTCCCCCTCGCCATGCGCTCGCACTTCGCTACCGAACTGGCAGGTTTAATTTGGCGAAGGTCCCGTCCCACGCGACGCCCCACAAGTCTCGCAAAAAAAAAAAAAGGACCAGCGCTCGTAATGCCCTTTTCTTTCTTCCTTTTTTGTAAATTGAGTTAACGTGGTATCGTTGGTTCACAGTTAATTGAACATTGTTTCACTTTTTCATCCCATTTCATTGTGCGGGTGCTAATGTGCGCATTATTACTTTAAAACACACGGGAACAAAAGAAAACTTTCAGAGGTGACTGAGTTGGATTTTCGCTTTTAGTAAAGGCCCTCACACACGATCAGTCCGAATGACAGTTCGGACCTATCAGTCGGAACTGCCATGTGTGTGCGAGGACGGTGGACTGATCAGTCTGAACTGATGGCTTCCCATGAAATCGGCCTGTGGGTTAAGGAGCCCTCAGTCTGAACTGACGTGCATGGGAATAGCGTCTGGGTCAGTCCAAACCGTCTGTCCAAACAATCAGTCCGTCAGTCCATCAGCTGAGTGTAGTGGCAGACATGTTTGTTTATACTCTTTGGTTTATTTTCCTTTGTCTAACTTAAAGTGCAACTGCAACTGCAGCCTGCAAAGTGTCTTCCACGTTCTAACATGAAATGATTACATACAACAGCAACAGCAAGCACAAGACTGATCGTGTGTGCATAGGGCCTCAATTCAATCCAAACTAACAGTTCGGACTGAAGAGTCCAAACTGGAAGCTGGACTGATAGTGTGTGGGGGCCTTAAATCAGTTTGACATAAACTATGCGGCCAACTCATTCACCTCCCATCAAGTCGACCTGGGTCCGATTCTCGACGGGGGTAAAACACGTATTTTTAGGAAGTGGGAAATCACAAGTGGCGAATTACAATTGTCAAAATAACTAGTAAATATCTGGGGAGAGAATTTTGTTACTCTACAAGAAATACAAGATAGCTAACGGAATAAATTTACACGCAGGGTTCGTACACCTCCTTCATATCCTTAAAAAAAATTCCTTAATTTGTCTTACATTTAATAACGGCCCTATAAAGTTCTTAAATATCACTAAGAATCCATAAAATTCCTTAACAAAGACTGGTTATGTGCAAGTAATGGTAAACACATGTATTTTAATGTTCTTTTGTTTTTGAATTAGCAGAAAACAACACATTGCGCATACGCAATACAATTAGCAAATTTAGGGCCACGGGATTAAATATTATACATACTTATTTATAATTAGTTTTGTATATTTTAGTTCACCTTAAAATCAAAAGGTTGATTTTATTGTATTATTTGAACTTATGAAGTAAATTTTATTAGTTATAAAATTTAATGTTACTGCAATAAGTTTCATATAGACACAGATTGCATTTTTTGGGGGGTTGGACATGTGTTCCAAGGATAATTCTAGACAATAGGGGCTTATGTGTAAGAATTGAACCAACCCACTAAATTTTTTTTGTTCATTAAGTATTTAACATTGTTATTTTCTTGAGCTATTTAATGATATTACAAATAGTTTTTTTACCTCTTGATGGTGGTGAAGTTGATGAAGTAAAGGGGTCCTTAAAAACTCCTTAAATTTTTGTTGCACAAGAAGTTGCGGACCATGACAAGGAAATCCCGTAGTGGACGATTGCATATGTAACACCGACACAATATTCCGCAGAGCTGCTTCCCGGAAACGTCAGTGAGGTCTGAAATGTTGGCCGGCCTGCAGACGTGTCTTCCGTTCCAACCCCCACGCGCTGCCAACCCCTCTCTTAAGGATCTGAATATGTATTGCCTTTGGGGAGCGTGCCGGTGAATTATGTAAAAAGCAGATATGGAGGAGGTTTCAAAAGGAATAAGATATTCATGTTAGAGGGTGGGGGAGGGGAGAAAGAGAGAATTCGTGCGGAGGGTTATCTGAGTCGACGAAAATTATTTACCGCTCTTGTAACTTCCACCGACACTATTTCTGCTGCAAGCACCGCAATTCCACGTAGCTACGCTGCCGCGGTACGATGTTATGAAGCTGACAAGTCCGTAATCTCACAATTTTCGTTTTACTTCCTTATCGGCATTTTAAGGCTCCGTTTGTTATTTCATTTTCTTGTACTTACTATTAATAAAGGGATTTTTCTGATAATTTAATACTGTCACGAGTGGGGAAAACGGGTTCGTAAGGATAGCTAATTAATTTTGATACAATTTTATTTACTACATATATTTACATTACTAATTAAATCACCACACTTACTGTCTGTTCACAAATCACTAAGTATCTGTCCGGTCAACAGTTCGCACTCCTCACTGGAGCTAGGCTCAACAGTGGTTCGCCCCTTACCTCGCGCCTGTCCACACACACAGAGTCGCGCCACTCGGTCACACCACGCGCGGTCCCGTCACTCCGCGTCGCGCCACTCGCAAAGGAGGGTCTCTCGTCCTCCTCGCCGAACTCGCGCTTCGCTCAACTCGCCTGTTGGAACTCAACTGCCGCGGAGGCCGGCGTCGCCGCTTTTATACCCTTGGCAGTCCTTCTGGAACCGACTGGAGTGGTTGTCCCGTGTCGCGTCATCCCAGGCCGACCCCACGCTGGAAGCATCCAGAACCACGACGCTTATTTATGCCACTCCACGCGGAACTCCCAGGCCCGCCAGGGGAAATATAGCAGCGCCGAGGAAGGAAGGCGCGGGGGCGGTGGGTGGGGGTGGCGAGGCCGGGCCGCTGTAATCCTGGAAGGAATGCGCGCGTGACGTCAGTGGCCGTGCGGGGTCGCCAGGCACCTGGCGCGCTTCGGGCCTTGCCAGCCACGTTCGTAACAGTACGATAGCTCTTTCTTGAATTTTTTTTTGGACCACAAACATTCTCACCGGAAATTTATTACCTGCAAAAGGTCGCGTAAATTATAATTTAGCATGACCTTTTTTTTATTGCTATTAATTAGTATTTACTGAATATTTTTTTGAGAAGATTTGAGACGGAACATAAAATAAAAGACAGCTATTGAGATACAATCACAGGAAAAGACCTCGATTAATCGTAGTGACAAGAAAATGGAATAACTAACTCTGCGTGTGAGACCTAAACTTGATGCGTAGGGGAAGGTATTTTTAGCAAAAAAATAAATAAATAAATCTGATGGTATACCCGCTCTAGCTATTTTCTCCTTTTAATTGGTGGCCGTCTGCAAGCGATGCCATTGCGTTATTTGACCAGGCCATTCAGGACACGTTTGCTTCCGCAATGAATAACTGTGATTGGTGTGCTGAGCGTATATTAATGTACCTGAAGAAAATCGACCAACAACGACACACAGACGATACCACTACAGTTTTTTTTTTAACTCTCAGCTAGTCTCGAGATCTTTTCGCGAGAAAATTCACGCCTCAAAAGATGCGTATCTGAAGCTGAACTTGAACGCTTGAACGTGCACTTATTTTTTTTTTGAGGGCTCATAGTAATGACTATAACGAGTCCGGACCGGTTCATAACTTGCAAGCACTGGTTTCGCAAGTGGTTCTGAATCCAGTTTGATCCAGGAGGTAGCTGCATTGTGATGTTTTCATCGCACGACTAAGTGACGTGCATACTTCCAACTGCGTGCCAAGGCCGTCTGAAGTAACCCGGAACTTTCAGCAAGTGGGAAACGTGGCGGACGTCGCGGTGTGCCGGTGGGCTTTCTAGGGGTGCTCCCTTTTTTTCCCCACCCATGTATTCCGTCAATGCTCTATTCACATCACTTGAACCCTTTTTGTATGTATGAAATAAGTTATTTAAAGAAAAATACTGAATATTTTTTGCTGCGCTTACGAAAATTGGTCATATAATTTTAAATTTTGATTGATGTTTCATACAAGCATAAATGTTTCAAACCGTGTCAAAAATATTTAAAAATTAGACGTTATTTTGTTTAATCATGCTTATTAATGTTTCCAGTTAATACTGAAAAGCTATTCAGAGAACGGTTTATAACTAAGTTTAACTACTGGAGGTACTGGGACAACACAAAACATAAATGCTCGGGTGAGAATCCGAACCCAGTATTACAGCGAACGTGATTTATTAGTGATTCAGTTGTTTTAACGTCAATGTACATATTTTAAAAATATCTGTAATTTTGCATGAAAATATTTCTGTTCCATTTACGAAATAAAATGGACATTGTAGTAACCTCGATGCTGACGAGACGTTAAGCCGTAATTCCTCCATTTGACTGCCCTGGAACCGTTCAACAATCGTTCAGGTACACTGGATGGTTCCGCAGACTCCGCAGAACAAATTGAAATTGAAAAATAAAACGTTAATTTCCGCTTTAAATATCCTGATTTGGACTTCATAACATGGTTCGTTCTGAAATCTATTAGTGGGGCAGTCATATCTCATCGGAAACAACTGAGCAGGGTATAAAAATTCACGAGCTCATTTATTGAAATTTACAACCTCACATATATTTGTACGTTTATTTTTTTTCTTTCCTCTTTAACCTTTCGGTTCGTAGTTAATTTGAACCAATACAAACCAGTCACAAAATAACCCCTTAAGTTAACAATCTGCATCCGCTAGTGAAATGTGTTTATCGTCGCGATAGCGGCCACTGACGAGGAGTGCGCAGTACCATTGTATATATAATGTATAATATATATATATTCAATGGCAGTACTCACGTGACTGTGCATTCTAACCGACAGGCTTTTTAGGCCCCGCCTACACGACATACAACTGGTGACCATAGCTTTGGAAAAATAACCACACGATTATTTAACTGTTCAAGATATCCGAGTAGCGGATGAGTGGTTATGTTTCCATATTTCGTTTTCAAACTGTATTTTTAGAAGAGAGATGTAAAGGGCTAAAACGAGTTTTATTTTTTAGGGGAAAAAAATAGGCATTAAACTTCCAGTACAGTTTCTTGAAAGCACTCATGTGACTATTATTTTTTTTTTATCGTCATATCTCCGCCATATAATGTTATGGTCACAGCTCAAATCTCACAGTTGCCCTGTGCACGACGAGAAGACTGCGCGCCAGTTCAGGGCTTTTGCTTATCATCATCCGGCCTCCTAACACGAACACACCACTGGGTAGGCGCGGTGCGCAGAGCTTCAGGAAAAACAAAGCGATTTCCAAACCGCTCAAGATATCCCAGTGGGGTCTGCTTACGAAAAGCATTTAAGAGTTCGTTGAGGGCCGAAAAATACTTTTGATTTCGGATTAAGTTTTTAAACTGTATTTTTAGAAGAGTTAAAACGGCTAAAACGCATGTTTTCAGGGTACTTTTAGGCGCAAAACAACCTGTACAGATTCTTGAATGCACTTCACGGGACTTGCATTACACCTTTACCTTCATTCCTCGGCCATATAATGTTACGGCAACCGCTCAAATTCCACGGTTAATCCTGTGACGACGAGAAGACTTCTCGCCAGTTCAGAGCCTTGCGCTTAGAGGCTATATACCGCGCTAGAAATACCAGCGAGCATCGCGCTTATCATCCCGCCTGACTAACACACATACACTCCTGACGAGGCGGGCTCCTCTAAGTTCCCCCGAATGTTCCTCGCTGTCTATATAAATTAGTCTTGAAACAAACGCGCTCGCGCCAGTAGGCTTGGAGATCGTAGTCGTGGCCGGCCAGCTCCCTGCGAGCAGGCTCCTGGCGCGCAGAGGGAACCCCTCCCTCCCTCCCTCCTCCTCCCCCGGGGCTGTGCGGTGCCATGTGTCCCCCGGGGGAAGCGCATCTGCCGCGACCCGCGACGGGAGATGACCGCATCGCGCGTCAGCTGCGACCCCCGCGCGGTCGCGCCGGCCGCTGGAGCCGCGCTGCTGCAGATGGCCGCCTCTTCGTGCGCCCGCGACCCGCAGTTCCTCGTGCTGGAAGCCCGCCCGCCCGCAACCCGGAGCGGAGTCACGTGCCGGGTCGCTGCAGCCGGGCAGCACACGTGACCACCTCCACGCGCTCTCGTCGTTCAGTCGACCGACCCCGCCAGCTCAGTCCAGATCATGTTGCTTTATAGCTGCTTTTATTTTATTTTTATACTGTGCATAATGTGAAAATGCTTATTTATGGTTAACTAGTTAGTTTTAAGACTCCTAAGGCGCCCCTTTGAAAAATGATGAAAATAACTTAATGACAAACAATTTAATTTAATATAGGTACACGAAATATTTATTAAAAGTTCGGTTTATTTTAACATGTTTCAAATAAAAATTATTTCCGATATACACTAAATGATAACAAAAAAAATATTTGAAAAAAAAATGATTAAATGGAGAACCTCTTCAAAAAAATTATCTTGAGTGTTGATTGTCGCTGGTCATTCAATAATCTTCCTTGCTGTGGATTCGATTTAGTGTACACCTTCACTTGACTTGCGCCACATACAGTTGTGGTGTAACATTTTTTGTACCTTGGGATTCGTCAGAGGCCAAAACGTGACAAACTAAGCCGCGGCTCGCTACTTTATGTCTCAAAAATTCTGCAACTGTCGAACCATGCAAATCTATATATGAAAACCAAACTAAACTAAATCAAAATGAAACATCCATTGTTAAGGATTGGGTTGTTCACTTTACAACTGGACCAATCTTAAAATATAAAACTACAATTTTCATGATTTAAACTTTAAATATACATATTTTTAAAATAATAATTAAATATATCTTCTAAACATGCTTAGTAGTTACATTGAGCGCACAAAGTAAAAATCCTACAAATGGAAACAGTCACACAAATTTGTATTAAAATTATTTAGCGAAAACAGCCAAGGCGGAGGCAGATCGACATGCTGGTTGCTTTATCGCATGTAATCCGTGCTGTAAATACACACTCGTTTCATTAGGAATGGAATTGATTACGTACACAAACAGCGCCAGTCGACGTTTTCGGAATGAGTAGCACAGAGGCAGCGAGAGGAGTGTTGCGTACTGTCAGCGCGACTGCACGCCAGCTAAAACACTGGACGTGAGGTGAAACAAAAACAGGGTCGAGGGATCGTGTCGTAACACATTTTTGTTTTACCAAAATCCCTCTGGTTCTCTTGGCAGTTGCGAGTCTATGGTCCCCAGAGCTTGCGAGTTTTTAACTGACAAAATGCTTCTGTCGGAAGAAGTGAAGTTGGTACAGTGAGTGACTCGAACGCGCCGTTTCAAATAATAAGTCCAGAGATGAGGTAGAATGGTTTTCGTCTTCTGCGTATATTTTAAAATTGGCCTGCGTATTACCAACCTATCATGTCAAACAATGTCTGCGTTTTGTATATTTGATATTCCTACGGACCCACACTATAAAAAAAACCACTTCCTCTAAACTTAAATGCAACTGTGCCGTAATTATAGCTGAAAGAAAAAAAAAGTTACTTTTAAATGGAAGCTTTGTTTTGTGGAACAAACTACATGATACGTGTTATGTATTTATAGTTATTTTTAAATACTTGTTTACGATGTTTTTTTTTTTTAGTTATAAATGAGATCTGTGCACAACCTTGTAGAGATAAATTGCTTTAATAATTAATTAACTATAATGTTAGTCAACTACGCGATTTTTAATGTCCTATTGGTAAACGAAACTTTCGATTCTGAGACCAAAATTTAGTTTCTGCACAACTCGGTTGCGCGCTCTTCCCTGTATCCCATCCAAGGTTTCAAGCTTTTTACTAACTAGATCACTATATTTCATTTTGCATTTTGAATTTCAAAGTTGGTATCAGTTTTTGCTTATAAGGGCCAAAGATATCACCACAATGTAGACAAACATTTTAAAGAAATCCACTAATATGTAAGGACACAAATTTGTTTTTATAACATTAGTACATCAGAAAAATTACAAGTGTTTACCAATTCATTTAAAATTGATTGCTAATAAAATGGACGTTGGACTCTAAGCTTCCGGACTTGGTAGGTTGAGCTTAGTTAAAGACATAAGCCATCTCTATACTTAAGCTTGCCGTCACCAAAGTCTGAGAACGTAAATGAAAGCACTAAAAATAATTACTCGCCGGTGAGAAAACGAGTTATCGTGGAAACTTCCGCGGCGAGACGCGGGGGCGAACACCCCCCGGGGGACTCGATGCGGCGAGGATGTTTTACGCGCTGCTGTAACGACGTCACGTGACCGCGCCTCGGCCATGTTGTCTCGTCGCGGGAGCTGAGTCGCTGCTCGGAGCGGCGAAGGCATCGTAAACGCAAACTGGGTCGCCTCGGGTGAGGCGCCGCAACAGCAAGAACCCCCCTCCACACCTACCCTTAGCGAACTCTTCGGCAATTGAGGACAGCGAAAACACTCGCTCTCGGAGTAACGGACAATGTGCGCCGCCTGGCCGGACCTAGGCTTTGCAGAGGAGCCTTGAACGCGAAGCCTTTGTCTTCATGAAGATTGCTCGCCGTTCGTATTAAGCCACGAATATATATGATTACTGGAGGACTGAAAAACTAAGTTTTTGTAGCCGCTTAAAAAATATTTATAATAATAATAAATTTATATTTCCTCTTTTTTTTTTACACTTTGACTACAATTCACTAAATTAAACAGGAAAATTTAGCTCTCACAAAAGCAAGCTTGAGTTTATCTAGTCACTTTAATCTACGTGCGGTATTTTGACTTTTAAAATTTGTAACATGAAAATTAAATAATAATAATTTAAGAATTCTAACATAACTTTTTGTAAATGTTAAAGTTAAAAAGAACAATTGATTTAAATACAAGATAAAGTATAGCATTATAACCCTGCTATATTTTTCTATGGTAACGATAAACTAATTTAGTGGTTAGTGTAAAACTGCTCGTTCGTGCCAGTGTCTGTCGGTAGAACTGTAAGAATATAGTTGGTTACGTGTGGGTTATAGCTTCCAGAGCCTTAATATAATCAAATATTTCCCATTTGGCGCTTTATTAGCAATAAATTTTAAATGAATTGGTAAACACTTGTAATTTTTTTAATGTACTTATGTTATAAAAATCAATTTGTGTCCTTACATATTAGTGGATTTCTTTAAAATGTTTGTCAACATTGTGGTGATATCTTTGGCCATTATAAGTAAAAACTGAACCCACCTTTACCACATGGGTGGGGGGGGGGGAAAATTGAAATTCGAAATGCAAAATGAAATATAGTAATTTATTATTAATGAGTTGATTATAACCGTATTATTTTTTAGTTCAAGATCAACACAGTAAGCATTTGAATTACTCCTCAGTTACAGTTGGTCTGAGGATCTTTATGAATACGCCACCGGTGGTTAAGTAGTCCAAAGTGGTTTTTGTTAGTAAAATATTTGGTGATTTTTCATGTAATTATAACATACGTATTTTGTGACAGTTCTTGCTGTATAAGATCTGCACGTAGTATGCCTGCATTACCAATAAGGTAATGCTGTTTCCTTGAATTCAATATATTTGTTGATTATGTGTACTTTTTGTTTTACTTTAATTCTTTGTAAGACAGTTAGTCAGCTGTGACCAGAGTTGTCGAGACAGCTAGCGAGAGCTCACGCAAGCGTGTAAGTTTTGTCTTCGAGGAAAGTTTGCGTGCACGCTGTTTACGGACAGCGGCCAAGGCGGGGGGCTGAAATCGCCCGCCCGTCAGCGGTTCGCGCCGAGTGCGGAGTTGCCAATGGCGTGACGTCTGCTGGGTCGGTGTCCTTCCGGAGATTTCTGGAAGAGGTTCCATCACGCATGCGCAGTTGGTGTTTTCCTCGCAAGGGTGGATGTTGGGGGGGGGGGGGGGGGGGGAGATTTCCCGAAAAGTCCACGACCTACTAAACTCTCCACGACACTGCCTTATCTGTTCAGAACCGCAAAGGGAGGTACTTCTTTGGAAGCTAGATAGCGAGTTTTTTTTTCTTTTCATTTTTCTTCGTTTTCTCTTCGGCGAGCATTCGTCTCCCCAGGATGTTTGTTTACGCGGGCGGGAAGTTCGGCGTGACGAATCGCGTGATCGAAATTTACTGCGAATCGCGCGCGGGCGCGTGGCCGTCGAGTGCAGAGCCAGCCGGGACTGCGGGGGGCGTGGCCGATAGCACCGCTCGCGGCTCCGCGCAGTGGCGAGCATCTTCACTCGAGGTCTACCAACAACACAGAACTATCCAGTGCCGCCTACCGAATTAATTTACTTTCAACACTAACTCAACAAGAATCATCTTTAAACTAATTAGCAGAACCCTCTAACAATGCCAAGTCGAAATTTGAAGAAAAAAAAATTCATTCTACCTTCCACGTACATGCTTTACCCTTGCGTTAAACTCAGAAGCAAGAACTTGGCATATTTTGCACGAAATTCCAGTTATTTTATAACTATGAAAAACAAATTTCTTGAAACAAACAAACTTCGTAACTGAAGAGTAATTTCGAACAGCGTCGTTAACACGTGCCGTTTATAATGAGAAACATTCAGAAAATAAGATTAGTAACTTATAAATGGAAGCTGTACCACAAAAGTGAGAAATTTCTTTGCCATAAAAAAAAGGCTGTCTTTCCTGAATTCACGGCGGAATGAGTGAGAGCAGAGGAGGAATGGCGCATGCGCAGAATGCACGACAACAGAGGGATGCAGCAGACCTGTGTGCCCGGGCTCAGTCGAGTGCAGGCCAGCATGGGAGGCGGTCGTGCGCTGAAAGTGTGGTCTCGAACGGAAGCGCGTGCTGTTATGGCTGGGCTCGTGGGATTAGTGGTTCCAGAAGGAGATGTGCAACTGGCTCGGAATCGTAGGGCAATGGTTTTATTCAGGAGGGTTTCTTGAAATCGATTTCACGGCCCGACAAATGTATCCATTACGGTGGCAGCTATGTGGAAAAAAATAGCCTAACTATTTTGTTTTGTTACGAATTGAAATGTTCGGTTTATAACTATGCTTCCTTTTGAAAAAAATTGACAAAAATATTTTTGGAGTGACTCTTGGTTTACGGTGAGCTTTTTTTTTTTTTTTTCTTCGATGTCACTGCCGAGAATGCTCATTGCCTACTCGTACACGTACGGGACGAGGTAGCGCTGTAGTAAAGCGTCGATCACACTGATCGAGCTTACTTAGCTACTCGCTCAGTGTGTGATCACTCGCAAACTCGTCACTCGCTTCGCTCCGGCGCTACTCGCTTCTCAATGCACTGTTTTTTAAGTTCCAATAAATATTTGAAATTATAATTTTTTTTAAATAAACAATTATTAGGGACTGGAAAAATTCGCGGGTTCAATGACCTCTAGGATAGACTCCACGATCCTCTATGTACCTACTTGTGCAGATTACACCTGCTGAATTGGCTACTAATCCGTGACACCTGTCAACTGGAATGCTTGTGATTCGCTGTTTCTTTTGTGAGGATTTTTCATTGGCTTAGAGTCATTAAGGTAATCTGTGGTCCAATCACTGAAGCAGCAAGAAATTGAACTAGTTTGGATTCTAGCCTATCGCGAAATGAATCCGCGAATTTTTCCGGTCTCTAACAATTATGTATTTTTTAATTGTGTCCAAAATTGTAATAAACAGCAAAATGAAACATGATTCAATAATGAAAATATATAATCTGAAAGCAAACCTCCTGTGAACAAGTAAACGAGTTTCACTAGCGCTGTGTGCTTTGACACTCGCTGAAACTGTGACGCGACGTGCTCTTCAAATGCAGTCGACGCATCGGCACTCTACTCGCGTTATAGAGGCCCCGCATTCAAATATTGGTCCACTTCCCCTCAATCACCCCCATCAGTTGCTGTGGTTTTAGACACAACTTTATAATGTAATGAATTTTTAATTTTTTTTTTTTTTTTTTTTTTACTTTTATGAGGACATTTTGAAATAGGAATTTTGGAAATATATTTTTTGGTTGTATTTCATCAAGGGCATCATCTGATAAGATTCAATTCTTACTTCTAAGGAAACTTAACTGAAATACGTAATCTCAGGCCATGGCGACTTCCTTCCCTTCTGTCCTCTATTTGCGTCCTTGTTCCACACCGTTGTCAGTACAAATGTTGACAACGTTCTAAAAATACGCTTGAATAGTCGGTATACTTGTCCCAAGTATTCTCATTATGGTAGTCTTTCATGTACTCGTCTTAAAGATTAGGAGCAACCGGTTTTTTTAAATCTTTATCACGGAGTTGCGAAGAAAACTACACATGTGACTGACACTGGGAATTTCACAAAAATAGTGACGTAATCTATTTTCCGATAATTCAGACTAGCTCTTAGATAGTTAATTGACTGTTCAGCATTAGTCAGCGTAAAATACAATAAAAAGTTGTTTACTCAACACATGTTAGCACATGTCAGCACATTTTAGTTGATACATGTAATATCATAATGAAATAAAAATAAATGACTTGTTTATGCAAATACTCTGCGTGTATCAAAATAATAAACAAAGATTATTTTTAAAAAACAAAATTAAAATCCTAAAGACTTGTTTTTGATTAAGAACAAAATTGTTTGAATGTAGCACACAGATGTATTTATTTTTCAACTTTAACGTGGGTCTTCTGTAAAAAAATATTGTTTTGACTCTTTCCCGAACTGCAGTGCGACTCTGGCCTCACGCCGAGTGCTTACGCCGGCCGACTTTTCTGAAACTGTCGACGGCTGAATTGTTTTGTGTCTGCGAGGGCAGAACACGAGGTTTTGCGCTGGAAGTCCTTGGTCGAAGGGTGTTCCGATACTCACGTCGGCAAGGGACCGCCCGGGCGCCGACTGCTGTCGTCGGCGAGTCTCGCCGGAGCTCGTTCGCGAACCATCGCCAGTTGTCCAGCGACGTGGTCTCAACGCCACAACAATCATAGTCATTGGTGCATTTACAAAAAAAACAACTAAAAAACTGGCCATAATGGATGAGTGCGACCTTGAACTTTGACCGAAACCGCAGGAATGATCGCAAGCACACGGATTAACCATCAAAATATTAACAAGAATAATATTTGCGTATTTTCCTTCCACATGCGTGTTCACTATTTTATTTTTACAAGATCACGGAACTCAAATTTCTGAATCTGGCGTAAATTATTCAAAGATCCGGTTATTTGTGACTCCGGAGAAGCCTTCGTTTGTTTGAGGCGCATTATCCGTTGAAAAGTACTGAGATTTCTAACATGCAACTTGTAAAATGTACGGTCTAATGAAAGTGTAAAAAAAATTATATTCTTGGGAATTTTCTCTACCAATAAATGTGTTTCTTAGTAGGAGAGTAAATTCTAGAGAGTAACCTAGTTTAAACTGCAATCATTATTGTAATTCACAAAAATGTACAGTTACCATTTAAAAATTCCAAGGAAAAACATAATTTCTCTACGTCCTTGTAACTAAAACCCACAGGTCAAAACAAAATTCAGAAAGGCCTAGGAATCAATAGAGATCCTAGCAGTGAAGTAGCCATCGCAAAAATGACAGAAACAAATGTAAACACAAGATACCATGGAAATTCACAAGAAACATTAATTATGACGACGAATCATTATCAGTAAGTTAGCAACAAGCAAAGACAACAGGAGATTCGAGCCCAAAAACGAGTGTGAACCGTAAGTTGTGTTTAAGGCTGTTCAAGAGGTCCAAAAATCGTCCCTACTTCAGAATGACTTCAAACTGATACATCACTCACAATAGCATGAAAACTGATGGCCGAACACCCTGACAGCGCTGTATAAGACTCAGGGTCGCGCCGCTGGGCATTCAGTGGCGAGACAGCCTCCAAAGGGGGAGGGTGTGTCACTCCGCTCCCGAACAATGGAAAGACGACGCGCGTATGAAAATGGACAGTATCACTCCTAGCGGAGGGAAAGCTAACTGCTTGTAGGCTGGGAGCAGGTAGTCGCGCTGGCTTGTGGGAGCGCCCTTTGGCCAAGGGGTGGGGGAGGATGTGACAGACAACAACTCGGAGCTCAGAGCCCACTGATCGCTGGTCGCCTTGTCGTGTCGTGGCCTGGCTCGCTGGCCAGCAGTGCGCGGCTTCACACGTGTTCCTGCTCCACACCTACCATCTCGCACATACTTCCTAGATTCTTTTTAATGATGCTTCATCCACACGCATACGGCCTGTGCAATATGTAAGCTTATATAACTTTTATAGTTATAGGCATAAATTCTTTATTTGCTTTTTGTCTACATTCAATATTACAGAGGTGTCATCGCATTTAGCCTAGGTGAGCAGGGTGACGCTAATACATGTAATGACATTTTTTTTAAAATCATGTTTTATTAACGTTACCCGATTTATGCAATAACTATTTTTAGAGGATGGCGCACAAGCTAACACGAAAATACATTACATATTTAATGTAATAAGGTAGTTAGAGATATCATTGATGTGTCAGTCAGTTACACATAGCACGCCGACATCTCTCAGCGGCAATCCGGGTTTCTGGACAAATACCACTTGAGATGTTTGGTGTTTGAGAGACGCGGTGAACGCCGTGAGTCTGAGCGGTGACGCATCATTTGCATCTCGCCGCTCGTCAGCGCCGTTTTGAAAATATTAAAAGTACTTTGTAGTTGTCACTACAACACTAATATAGAGTGGCACATTGACAAATATTTTAAGTAAGAAAATATATTGTAAATAAAAAACAAATGCACCAGACAATTCAACATTTCCCCTCTGTGATAGTTGTGCTGCACACGGAAAACCGGTGATCATACTTGCAAAGTGAGGTACTGATATTTTTCCTGCTTATTTTGGGATAACTGGCAAGATAAATCTTGGCCGTTTTCTTCAGCAATTTTTTTGAACGCCTGCTGCGTTCATTTTTGCTGTCAGATATTTTTCCCAGGCCTGAAAGTCATTAATATCAAAGTAAAAATGATTTCAGTATTGAAGGAAAATATAATGCTGTTGTTGGCTAACTACATTTATTTAAGTTCATATAAGTAATGCTTATTCTTAACGTTCATAATATTCGTGTTAATTAGTGTGTCGTTATTTATTAATGCTGAGGCTATTACACTTAGTAGTTTGGTGATATTTGTTCTACAATATAATGCAATGGAATGTAACCTGGTATTATTTCTTTCATGGAAACGCAAAGTACGTGTGCAATGCACTAGGCAAAGAAACGTAATCATCATTGATAATAATTGTAACACCTGTTCAATTGAAGTTTCGTGTTTTCAAAATGTCTCATGTCATAACGGGAGTGTTCATAACGGAAAATATCTCTTCGAGTTGACTGTAGCCAATTCCAATGGTCACAGCTCCCCAAACAGCAGCATCATTGATATCTTCAGCCTGGTTTTTATTGTCAGAAGTTATGTGTTGAACTTGGTCGCAGGATGCACATACAAATTGCCATGTATAAAAAAAACCGAACGGGTTTCTTTGTGGAAATTAAATTTTCCCATGGTACATTCCTTTTTGTGGGATTTAAGTGATTCCATTTGTTAGATTATATGTGCAATATCGACACATCTATTATCACACAGCTGTTTGGTGACAGGAATGTGATAGTCGTCTTTTTCAACTATCAACTTAGGTAAGTCACCATCAGACTCCTCAGATAAGTCATTGTGCCCATTTTCTGTTGTGTCAACAATTTCTTAGCCGACATCACGAGTAACAGGCGATTTGCCTAACGGTGGTTTGCCTAAACATGAATTCGTTACGGCGTTTTGCCTAACGGCGTTTTGCCTAAACGGCGTTTTGCCTAAAATTAGGCAAAACGCCTTTAGGCAAAACGACACATGCCCGACATCACTACTGGATAGCAATGGCTCAACTAAAACATCTTGTTTCCTGCATGGCCTGTAAAAAGAAAGGAATAGATATGAATATTCCAATATACATGTGTTTAAAAGATGGTTTTGTTTCATGGTAAGTAATTTGTTTTAGAGCTAAGGGTAGCTCCACTAAGACACCTTCCGGTAGTTAAATATAGCCTGTGACAATTCTGAGTTGATGAGCATGCAACGAATCCATGAAGGAATAAAATATCTAAAAAGTATTAAATTGTACGAACATATTACCATTGTTATGCTGCTTCATTTAAAATATTGCAGCATATTTTTAAAGAGAGTTAATATTTAACTGAACTATTAGACCTCGTTGTTTTAAACAAATGCGATTTCTTGTAATTATCTTGTAATTTTTTTAGCATCGCATGCGCAATGATACTAATAACGATATTTGTAAATGAGTTTAGTAGTTCTTTAGATCCTGTTTTATTATTTTTAGGGAATAACTCAAGTACATTAAAATGTTTTACGCGATATGTACATATGTACATGTGGAAACTGCTTATTACGTAGAAAAACTTTGATAATAACCATTAGTACAGCATTTTCACCTCAAACCGCATAATTCAAATATGGCAGAAACAACACAGATAAAATAATAATCACTTATTTATTTATTTTATGATATATGGTGCCATTGAACAGCGTGAGACAAAAAGTGCCTCCCACAATGCAGATAACATAAAGAAAAAGAATGAAAAGAAACACCCTACACACAAGATGTACTACAAAACGCTATTACTGACGTCGAAGAGACAAACAAGAGATAACAAATATAAAATATATATATATTATTAACCAAACACACCAGACGTATTTAATGTTATTTATGTGTTGATTCCAGTTAGAATTACATTTGTCAGTACTTTATTATCATAGGCCTATATAGCGTAAGTTATTTAACTTAATTAAATGTAAGTAAAAATGTCAATGTTACATGGCATGCATGATTATGTGCAATGGAAAACGATGGGACCTACAATACTGACCATCACTGAGAGAAAGAAATGATTTCGAGGATCATAATTTTCCCTATCAACAAAATAATACGTTGAATTGTGTGAAATAAATATATTGCTGTTTAAATTAAATTATGATTTGCCCCAAAAATGGAATGTTTGTTTTCACACAGCTTAGGTGATGTTTATGGCTGCATTCACAAATAATTTTATGCTCATAAAATATTAAGGATTTGAACATGGCCATACATGTTCGTACACAGTGTAAAATAAACCTTATATGTTGCATCACTATAAAAATAAACTGTAGGATGTTTAATCGAACTTCTAGTCTGGGACCACGTGTTTAGGAGTCAGTTTATAAGAGATAATGCCGGTTTAAAATGCTTATTAAAAATTTAATGTTATTAATGGATGTATATTATCGCTTAAATGGTATTAGCGTGTGTACGTTAATCCACGTTTCATTTATTATCTTATTTTCGTAGAAACTATATCATCTTCCCATTTTATTATTTAATGAAGTTTAAATAAAAACATCGACAAACACAATAAATAATTTTTAAATAAATAAACAACAAATAATTTTTATTTACACAGAAGTTCCGAACAAATCTTCAATGTGTAAAGGCCTATCCGAACCAAGATACTTAAAATGACCAATACTATTTCCATGTAAATGCAGGCCGGTACTCATAAAACTGATTTGGTTGTCACCAAAACCCCTAAACAGGGTGCTTCGTTATTTACTGAAAACAAAATATTTATTTGCCTCTACCACGATGTACGTAATTGTTATTGCAAAGATGTTTATTACGCGCGATGTCGATGATGTAGGAACAACCAAACAGATGTTTGGATAAGGAAATTATTTTAAAATATTTTATTTCGTACAAAGGAACGGACAGAACAAACACATGTTAGTGTGTGAAACTAAGTATTGTTTGAAATTAAAAACATTCATTTCTATATATATATATATATATATATATATATATATATATATATATATCCAATACTACTATAGAACTACGTATTTATATCTGAGCATCCTATTTTGCCCTCCTACCACATTAATGTGGCAATAAAAAAGTGACATGGGATAATGAATAACATGGCACCACTAAAAAACAAACATCCTTTCTAGAAAAATAATATTTTACGCGAATTGTTTTACATTTTAATCTTACCTCTTCAATTGAAGATTCGTGAGATCGAAATTTTTCTTCAGAAATGTTAGGCACGTCCATCACAGATGGTAGCTCTTTGATTAGGCTGTGTCCAATCCCTATGGATATAGCACCCCAAACCAGAGCATCATTGATGTCGTCACAATACTCCGGTTCGTGAGATGTAATTTATTTGGTTTGGTTGCATGTATCACACTGGAATGTCCAAGTCGAAAAGAGGCCACTGCGACTTTCTGACATGAAAACAAATTTCCCTAACGTACATATTTTCTTATGGTCTTCCAGTAGAGCCATTTCTTTCATTAGATGGGCAATATTCACACATCTGTTTCCTCGAAGCCTCTCTTCCAAGAAAATGTAATTAATGTCGTGCTCAACAATAAAATCAGGAAACTCGCTTTCTTCACCACTACCTTTGAATATATATACTGTATAGAAGTCGCCAGCCCAGGTTAAAATTTCTAATACGGTTTTGAGGTAGTTGGTTAATTCACCGCCGCAATCGCCACCATCTCTAGGGCATCGACTTGTGGTGGTCCCTAGCGGACAAGTGTCAAACTCTTCAAACACCCCTTCCCCCTCATGTTGAACGACCTTGAGCTGCAGTGAATGATGCATGGGGGGTGCGGGGAATGACAGCGGGCGACAGTGCTGCACTCTAACGTGTAAATAACAACTAAGACGATACAGGGCGTTACGGCAGCGCACTGCAGCGGTGAAGTTCCCAAGCTGCTCATCATACGCTTCTGAAAAACGTAGAGTAAATCCTATCCACTCGCGACTTCTATACAGTATATATATTCAAAGCCACTACTTTCTAGTAAACTCAATTGATTATCACACGACTGCTTTTGCTCTTCAAGAGAAACTTTTGTAAGTGACAAGATTGTTTCTTCGCTGCGTAATTCTTCGTTTGACCTGTATAGTGATAAAAATTAGTAAGTTAATATAAATGTGACAGAAACGGTGTATAATTATTCAAGCGTTCCAATAAAAAATTATTTCTAGAAAAAAGTACATTCCAACATTGAGGTAAAAAATAACAACGAAAATTTGCGTTATTCATTTATGTGCGTGTTAGGCTTCAAAATTCTTACAGCAACTATATGAGTGTAGCTTGCCTTTTTACAGAGGCATATAAAGGCTTTTTCTTTGGGAGGACACAAAACCAATGAAGTTACGCAGTTGATGATACACACTTACGTACAAGTACATTATATGCTGCAATTTAACCTTAAAAAAACAAAATCAGAAAACTATTCTGTGTAAAGGAATGCAGTTAATAGAATAACACAAATATTTTAAAAAATAATCTAATTGCTGGGTATAAACAGTAACAACGATTTCGCAGTAATTACTACAATACAAACTACTGCAAGAGTCAGCAAAAATAAAATGTTTTAATGAAAATTATGTCTTTATTACACTTTACCAAATACTTCGGTTTAAATTTGAAAATCGTGTTGTAGTTACAGCCTGATGCGGAGTCTAAGGATGCAGTGAATGGAGGTTGGCACGTTAGTGAGGCGGGCCGACCCACGCGAGGAAAAGACCTGCAGCTTCCAGCCAATCGTGAATAATGCCCGAGATGGTCGAGGTGCACAGGGTGCGAGCGCCGTGACGCAGGGACAGGGAACAGGCATATCTCCGAGAAACCCCGCCGACCAATAGCGATTGCTACATGCGGAAATCCGTGTGACCAAGCCGCGACGGGAATCTAACCTGGATTGCATAGATGGTAAACCTGCGTTCTAGCGCCAGCCAACGCGGCCTTTTTATTATTTTTTGTTCACCATAATTATTTTATTACAAAAGGATAAAGGGGGGGAGGGGCAATCCGATTCATTAGCAAACAACGCGCACCATAATAAGTAACGAAACATCAAACGATGCCAAGAAAATATGCAGTATTTACTTTTATTTTATAGTTTCAGGATAATTTCGTTTCAAGCTAAACAGTTCTAAAGATTCCTGTATTTATACTCAGTAGTGTAACACAATAATTCAAGACAAAGCCGCCGCGCCCTCCCCTCCTCCCCAAAACTCCTTTTTTCGTTGTCATGAGACGAGCAGAGCGCATTTTGGTGTGAATATTTCTCCCGCACGAAACTTTTGCAACGGGAGGGGTTAGTAATTCTTGCCACGGTGACCTTGAGAGGCGGTCCGCCCAGCCCCTACCCGGCGTCAGCTGATATGCAGGTCATTCACGCCGCGGAGACCTAGGCCATTACGCGTTACAAGCCAACCCACAGCTATATTATGAGACTGAGTCGTTGGCCAAGGGAAATTTGACTTGAATGATGGACGAAAAATTCAAACGAATGGCTAGGCAGTTGTGCAATTTCAACCACACATGACTGTAGTACAGTGGAGTGATTAAAATTGTTATCCTTACACCAAAAACTAAAAATAGAAGTACACATAATAGTACTTTGTGTTGGACAGATTATTCTATAACATAGATAGGGTATCTTGTATTGCGTTTACATACATTATTTCTACACTGACATGAAAAATACATTGGCATTAAATGGAGCAGCAAGATTAATTCTTTCAACTGTTGCACATGTGCCTTGTAATGGGTCGCGAAATTTCAGTATCACCTTAGCTGCAGCTGCAAACTCATTATCTTCTAGATTTGCAACCTGAAGCCTGGATTTTTCTAAATTGTATCTGCTTGTGTAACGAAAACTGTGCAATTTTGTATTTTTTTTTTCAAAATCATTTTTAGACCATTTTTAGTAAATTGTCAGTTTATTAAACTCGAAACTAGCGCTTAATTACTAAATTTACATGCATTAAAAATAGTTTATTCACGTTCGTCTGAGTACGATACCCATTCACATATGAAATTTCGATCTGATCTGATAACGTTTCAATACTGTCGTCCAATGTACTGATTCTTCTGTTTGTCACGGTTGTATTTTGTTATCTACGACAGAAAATGACGTGAAACTTCAATAATATTCAATAATATTCAATAAGTATCTATTTTTAAATTATTTTTAATGGCTAAAGGTAAATCTTTTACGCAAAAAAATGCACGCGTTTAGTTTCAAAAGGATTTCAATACGATAACCAAATGAGTTAGGTAAATTTAACACCCTAGTCGAGCTGGTATTTACTCATTTTTGGGATGCCCGACTTTGACTGTTCGATTTAAATAGGTACTGTATACATGAGCGTATTCAATTCGAAAAGTGTTTCGAAATCGTTTAGAAAACGAAATGGAAACATGGTAACTGGATACCTCATACGAGTAACTTTTTGTCCAGTTTTTTGTTACGTAACCTTGACCCGAAAAAGTTAGCAGAGATTATAACGCGATTTGTTAGTACTGTCATAATGAGGTAAAAAAAGATATAACTGCAGTTTACTCAATGAATAAATTAATTATTTATTAAGAGTAATTAGATAGTGAGATTGTGTTATAACTTAAAGATAATTTTTCTACAATTTCGGTAGTTACAAGCTCGTATTCGGAATATTTTCAAGTTTCTTTACATCTTTCTTAAAATATAATTTTTTTAAATTTCGAATAATTTATTTTTCTTATTGCATACAGAAAATTACGAAATATAGCATAAACATTTCCAGTTTCTCTTTTTTTATATAATTTATAAACTTACAAGTACGATACACCTGAATCACAGTTGCAAAAGAAAATTAGGCTATTGGCTGAGAAAACTTTTTTTTTTCAAAATTCATTAGCATACTGAAACCCTGAATAATGTATGAATAAATATACACCTAAACGAGCGTATGACTTAACTCGAATTTGTAAAACATGTTCCGGTTTCGGCCTTGGCTTTTTTCTTCTTCCACAACTGCCGCATGATTTTAGATTTCTTACTTTTCTTCAAAATGCTTCTCGGCTGCCTTTTTCTGTTGGACATGTTTTACAGTTTCAGATCCACTCTGCCTACAAAACCACTTCGTACGACTCACACTTCACAAAATGCGCGCGAAAGTGGAATTTTTTCCCGGGAGACTGGCTGCCCAAGCGAGAGCTGGTAGTAGTTTCAAGACATCTCGCTTGGAGCGCCAGCGTACAGTCACAGGCTGACAGGTCGCGCGCTGGTAACGGAGGCGATTTCCAAGTCTCGCGCGAGACCCAATCATGCCTCCGGTTATTCGTGGACCACAACTACGTTTTCACTCGTACATTTACAAACCATATACCACTGGAAATTATACTTTCGAGGCTAGGGCAATGGCTAAATATTAATTGGAAATAAAACTCAATTAATTTTATAACGTAGGTTGAATATAGCCCAAACTTTTCTGTAAAAAATTATGTAACACTAAATATGATGCCAAAAATGATCTAATGGCTTTTACTGAATACAAATTTGACATCACCCTCGCAAACAATATCGTACACCAGATTCTATTTTCTTGTCATCTGAAGTTAAATATTTTTCTTCATTTGCACGAATTCAATTACAGAATTGAAAATTTAATAAATCCAAAAAAATTAATGTTATAAAAATTTGAAATTTTTTAATGCATACACCAAACAAATGTGTGTCATGTATACATCAACTAGGAGTTCCATACTTTTTTATTCCATGAAATGATTTAATGTCTTGACCAGCCTTAATTATTTACGCTTCGGTAGTTGGCACTTACAACCTTATCAGACAAATTCGCCTTATTGATTCTTCAGCACGTCAGGCGAAATCGGCTCTAATAATTACGTCACTTATAATCGGTAGCGGAGCCAGAAGATCGTGAAGTAGGAGCTGACGGAAAAAGACGAGGAGTATTGTTCAAAACTTCCTGGTTTTTCCCTAGGTATTCTCATAAAACGTAAGTTGCTGTCAGAAAGCAAAGATGCGATGGTTGTTTAGCCTCACTGCGTATCACCATAGTGAATTCAGTATCAACATTATTTTTTTGTCTGTTAGGTATCGAAAGTATGGCTAATTATGCGCACGGGACCAACACTGTCTTATGATTTGTACCTATGTGTTTTTTTGAAGAACTGTATTCCAACAAATGCATGGTTTTGTTGTCTAGCAAAGTAAAATGATTTCATCTTCCTCTGTCCCTCCACTATTCTTCCTCCTTCACTCGGTTCCCCTCTTGTGCATTCCTTGAACTATCTGCTCTTCCCACTTCGTCTTTGTTCTTTCTTGAGGCCCTCTTCGGGCTGTTCAAGTTATTAAATGTAAAGTAGTAATTCATCGCAGAAAATATCGAATTGCACCAGTTATGAAATACTCAAAAACCTACTTCCTTTGAAACTCGTCCATACAGAGTTACTGTGAGGTTTTACGACCCCAATACCGCGCCAGCTGCTTCAGCCATAACACACGTTTTAGACAGTTATATTGGAAGATAAACCGTTCAGTTTTTGGCGCCACAATTGTTTACTGCGCAGCGCGGTCCATGTCCACCGCTGAATCGCATCCTTGGTTTCGTTGTGCGTTTTAATGATCACTTACTCTCTCTTTCTAATGCACGGTATTTGCTGTTAGCATTATCCTTGCTTCGGTGTGTTCTGTTGCCAGATAAGTCCAAATAACACAAACGTTTTAGACACAACTTTATAATGTATTGAATTTTTAATTTTTTTTTTTTACTTTTATGAGGAAATTTTGAAATAAGAATTTTGGAAATATATTTTTTGGTTGTATTTCATCAAGGGCATCATCTTATAATATTCAATTCTTACTTCTAAGGAAACTTAACTGAAATACGTAATCTTGGTTTCAACCGTTTTTGTTATCAGATTTTTGGTAATACCTGTGAGCTATCTTGCGGGAAACTCGTGTTTCTTCTAATGTCGGGAGGTGTACAAAAAAATTATGGTCGACCCGACACGGATGTTTTATACCGTAACACGGGGTGAGAATGTGACAGGTTTCTTAGTTTTTGACCTGCCCTAACTACAGTATTTATATTTATGGACTGAAAATTTTATTTATGATGGATAACACCTTTTTCTTACTTTTCTGAAAATATCAATTTTCAAAAATGGATTTAAAATGTTTTTATTAAAACAATTGTTTGTCACATTCTCACCCCAATGAGTGGGGTGAGAATGTGACGTTAGCAATATTGTATTATATTTGCTGCTAAGTTAGTAGTGTCACATTCTAACCCCATAAATTACATTTTGCTTTACAAAAATAAGTAATCAATGTATTTTAGACCACAAAACACATGTTCATTGAAGAAAAAATAAAGTTAAACATACACAAAAACATTTTAGCTTAATACAATGAACTACGATACAGTGATTTACTGATACAGACCATACATTGACACAATACAATTATAAAGTTAATACAAAATGTTTACAATTCATCAACGTGTATTTAAGGCTTCATGTCTATGCAAAACACTGCTCTTTTACTTATTTGTCGAGGTGGGGGAACTTTGAATAAAACAGCATGACGTTTGTACCAAATTGAATCGACTTTTTCTGGCCATTTCCAGTACTTTCCACAGGGAATCATAGTCGATACATGAATATCATCATCATCCAGGTCAATGACAATACCAGGATAATTTTTTCCCTCATATGTCACCACTACATAATCTCCTTTTACGTACTGCAGTTCAGAGACAGGTGCTGGAGTGAGGGGTTCTTGTTCATCCTCAGACTTGTCCTCCTCAGAAGAATTAGAAGAATCTTGAAAAAAATTGCTTGTTACGCTGTCTTCACTTTCATCATCAATTATTTTCTCACTCTCCTCTTCCTCTTCAGATGAGAAATCTTTTTGTTTCCTTTTTATGGCCTTCCTTTTCCTTGTCCCGCTCGTTTGACGAGGCTTCTGCTGAATCTCTTGAACTACTCCAGAGATGGAAGGTTGCTGCTCTTGAATTTCCATCAGAGTGGTAGGTTGAGATTGGATCATGTGAGGAATGTCAGCGGTGGTGAAACCTTTTCCAGGTGGCACATCAATTTTCTTCCTTTTCCTTTGCACAACACAAACAACTGATTTTCTTTTCTTTTCCATCTCATTCAGAAAGGACTCTGCCACATGTTCACGGAGATCACTTGAAGCCATCTCGTTGCCAACATTTTTTTTGAGAACAGCGTCCTGATTTAGAGGAACTATGCCACATGCTTGAAAACCTGATTTTAAATTCTGGCTGCTCTTCTCTTTTAGATTTTCAACTAACATTTTTAGAAAAACAGGAAAACTCTCTTTGGGGATTGTTCTCAGCTTCCTACCTTGGTCACTTTCTTTCCATTCATTTAAAATGTTCCTCCATGCTCCCTTCATTGGTCTAAAGAACCCTACATCTAATGGCTGCAACAAGTGTGTGGAATTGGGAGGCAATGCTACAAACCTTATGTTATTAGCTTCACACAGTTCAACAACATGATAATTTATGTGAGAACTTAAATTATCTCCTATTAAAATTTTAACACCATCTTGCTTTTTTAGTATAGGGAGCATCAATCCCTCAAACCAATCCTCAAATATCCTAGCATCAAACCAACCACTTTTCGAGCGATTATAGCGTGTGCCACGTGGTCCTCCCTCAGTCCAACTTTGATAGAGTCCTTCAGCCTTGTAGGTGACATAAGGTGGGGCCATTTCCCCTGCTGCATTCCCACACATCATTACAGAAACTGAAGCCTTAGTGGAATTTTTAATTTGATCGGGATATTTGGTTCCTCTCTTGACGAGTACTTTCTTATTTCCAGGGTCGTCCGTTATATTCGTCTCATCATAGTTCCATATATGAGAAGGAGGCACTCCATCAATACTGTTGCCTAAATGGTTAAAATACTCAACAATAACATCCTTATCTAATGCAGCACGAACTCGTGAAATGGGACGAGCTGTCCGCTGAGTTAGCTCCTTTTTATGGCGTCTCAAAAACAAATCTGCCCAATCTTTACCTGGTAAGTTACGTTGGAATCTTCTTTCAATTCGCCCTAACCTGTCAAGGTATGATTTGACCACCAATCGAAGATCCAAAATGGTGAAGGGGAAGCCAAAAGTTGCAACAGTGATGAGATGAGCAACAATTACGTTTTCTTCCTCCTCTGTTAGTACAGGTTGTCCGCCTGTTTTGGATGACAATTCGCCATGCATTTTTTTCCACAAAGTGTTTTTATGGATCCCATATCTGAAAATTTAAACGATTAACATTATCTTTGTGCTCCTAATATTTTATACAATAACTTTAAAATTAATTATGATAGAAATCAAATGTTAACAGACTTTTCAGAAGCTGAACGTAGACTCTCTCTTTTAGATTTAATGTCTTCAATTGCAGCCTTTAATTGGTCATCTGTCTAATTACGATACGTTCTGCCGCCAACTTTTTTTTTGTAATTGCGTGGCATACTGGAAACAACTACCAGGTAAAAACTGTAGGTAATTCTGAAAGAATGAACAAAAACATCAATACCAAAGAACATTGATAAATAAACAATCTTACAAAATGTCGCTGATAAAGCATTTAACATAAAGTTATAAGTCTTTCTAAAATCTTAAATTATTTATTTTAGTTAGTCTTTCTGATAATTTGAATATCTTGTCTATGTTATGAGGGATTTTGTGACTTTTTAAAATTGGAATTGGTGACACTGATGTCACATTCTCACCCCTTCAAATGCACATTTTTTACTTAACCTTCTTTCAAAAATTACAGTTTCATAATATTCAGATAATTTATACAGCAAATAACTTGGTATTAATTGTAGTTAACAAAAACCAATTTTACCTTTATGTATGAAACATCGGAATATCCCTTTTCTGGAACACTTTTTCTATATTTAAACAACACGTTTATTTCCCAACTTTGCAGAAAAAATTCATACAAATAGGCCATAGATAGTATGACAACAAAAACACTTCCATCGCATGTATCGAAATCTAAAGAATTCAACGATTAATCGATCGAAAAAATAACTTTGCTGTGACTCACCAGGAGTGCACTCAAGGACAGAAATGTGTGTTGTCACATTCTCACCCATGCAGTCACATTCTCACCCCGTTTTACGGTACCGGTTTTATATTTGGACTTCAGTTACGCCTTTGAATATATATACTGTACTAGCTGCCCGACCCGGCTTCGCACGGTTATACCAATTGAAAAAAAATAAGCCACACCTCCCATTTACGGTAATCTACTATATAAAAATAAGTCGGGTTTTCCTTCCTGACGCTATAACACCAGACCGCACAAACCGATTTCCACGGTTTTGCAGTCATTGGAAAGGTCTCGGGCTCCGTGAGGTTTATAGCAAAGAAAATTCAGGAAAAATTCAGGACAAACCAACATTTTAAGTAGATGGCGCCGGCGAAATACCACTCACTGACTCACTCATCACGAGATCTCTAAAACTATACACCCGATTGACTTGAAATTTAGCATAGTTACTCATTTTGTGATGTAGACGCTCACTAAGAACAGATTCTGTGGAAATCCGATCCCAAGGGGAGTTTCGGGGGCGTAATATATCAAAATTTCCAGTTTTTGGTAGGAAATCACCATGGCAACGGCTGTTGCTTTGTTGATGCTTCATTCGTCTCTATGGCATAGACAATTTCATTGTTAGTGCAGTCCTCATCACCGTTGAAATTTTGCGGGTACTTTAAATATCAAAAATTGCCCTTTTTTTTCAAGTATATATATTTTACAGATTTGTAACTTCACAGTAATGTTCCTTATGTTACACAGGATGACATTTTCCGAAATTAGATCCCATGGGTGGTTAAAACAAGGCAACAGTGGGTACTTTGTGTGCATGAGAACAGGATTTTGCATTGTTCATGCCTTCTGCATCTCCATGGCAACGGGCATCGCGCGGCAGTGGCGTACCCACAAGGAGGGGCATGTAGAATGAGCGGCGCAAGAGTGATCTGCCTGTAGACTGCCGTAGCGAAGTACGGGTACATCAGTTGTACCTTGCGTGCACGAGTCGGGAAACCATCGGTGCTATTCATTTTCTCTCCGGTACATTATACAGCATTGTAATACATTTTCACTGAATTTTTTTTATTTACCATTACCGTAAATGGGAGGTGTGGCTTAATTTTTTTCAATTGGTATAACCGTGCGAAGCCGGGTCGGGCAGCTAGTAGTAATAATAATAATAATAATAATAATAATAATACCAAAGAACACTATTTTATTGTCTTATAATAATTACAAATAGTAAAATGAAAGTGATATTAACATTTATTATTGTCGATAGTATACAAAATAATGATTGTAAAGTTAAGCCGGGCAGTGTGCATGTGGCAACAGTAGAGTGATGTTTGGGAGGAGAGAGCGAGAGAGTGTAGTGCGCGGGTTGGCCGCGGCGCGGCGGAGCGCTGGCGTCGCTCCGGGACGCGCGGTCGAGTGGCCTCTCCACTCGCGCCGTGTGCGCGGGTTGCGGCTCCCGTGTCCCATTTGCGTACTGCCGGATTTACCGCTCGAGGGAGGGAGGGAGGGGGAGTAAAAGTGCCGCATCCTGAAATGTATCTGCCGTTGCCGCGCTGCGTTGGAGGGGCGTGCGCGCCTAAAAATCATCTGCGATGCGTAGTTCCTCGAATGAATGCGCTCGCAACCGGCGCATGCCTGAACCCACGAGCCAGTGGCGGATCCAGGATTTTGGTTTGGGAGGGGCTTGACCCAGCTGAGGCTAGGCTTTATCAAGGCAAACACTAAAACAATAGTGGACCCAGATGCTTTTGGAGGGGGCTTGAGCCCCTTAACCCCCCCTCTGGATCCGCTACTGCCTCGAGCAGAACTCACGCGAGTAAGTCAGTACCCATAGAGCCGTGTGCAGTTGCATGTGAAGTACCCTCCTGCCCAAGTAGCGAGTGATTTGCATGTCACTGTTCTGCTTTTTTTTTAATGTATAATGCAGACGTACACGAGGTATCTGCATTGCGTAGTGATTTTTCTCTCTTTGTCTTGCGCTGGTGTCTGTGGTGTTGTGGTCGGAGTACGTACCTTCTGACTATGAAACTCTTGGATTTTAGTTCCACTTTAGGCATGGCGTCTTTAGAACTAGTGAGTTTGTATACCCGCAATAACCACATCAAATTTTAACTAAAATAATAATAATAATCCTGGGGTTGTGTTCTATTGAATATTGGTAAAAATGCCCTTGGAATTAAAGTTTGAAAATCTAAAAAAAGGTTCTTATCGTTTTTGAAAGCCTTAATTTTATCAGCGCACTATAGAGTTTGCACGCAATTCTCAGCTGGATGTTGTTGAGTTTCTTTGAAATACAGCTTTGTGCTAAATAAATATCCATGAATATAGCATAAGTGTGTGAAGGTTAAATACAAACCTATAACTGTTATACGAGTGAAGTGAAATAGGCGAGTTCTAGGGCAAGCGCTAGGTTCGAGGGTCAAGTTAAAGGCCACACAAGATGGCGGTGTGTTCCTAGGCTAGAACTCTCATTTCCTATCTTCGCTTCTAGAAGCGAATAGCAAAATCACGTAAATCACAGGAACGAATCTAATTTAGTCCTGATAGAGGTTAAAATGTGGAAGCGTCAGTAGACAGGCGGTTGTGCACAATATTGAGGAGTCTATCCTGGTGCCAGATATTAAGGAAATTCTAGCAGGTCTCTAGTCACGAGTCCAGCTGAGGCCTGCGCGTGGACTTCAGTTCTCCAACGTAAAGGTAGAAAAGCCACGCGCGGTCGACTGACGTAAGGCATGCCACGCGCTTCTGGCTGGATTACAAGGGTCGTCGCTACCCCCTCCCCCCTCCGCTCCCCGCGCATCGTCCTTCTTCGCCGCCGTTTTCTATCGCTGAGCAGCCTTGGAGATTCCGCGGGCCGCCGCGTGAAGTCGCGTGAGCAGCTGACGCTATTCTTGATGCTTCGGGCGTCGAGTCGGCCCGGGATGACGCGACTCGTTACAGCTGCTCTCGTCGGTTCGAGAAGGGCACCACGCCGGCCTCCGCGACAGTTTTGGTGACAGAGTCCCCGCAACGGTGAGGACCGGTGAGTGCTGCGAGTGCGGCGAGAGTTCAGCGGCGGAGTGTGCCGCGAGAGAGCCGCGATGAGTTCTGCGACAATGTGGCGAGAGTTCCGAGCGGATTCCGAGCGAAGGGAAGTGTGACATCGGCGAAGAGGGTGAGAGACCCTCCCTGTTGGTGGTGCGACGCGGATATCTACTGAATCGTGAGAGTGCGGTGACTGAGTGGCGCGAGACTGTGTGTGTGGACAGGCGGGTAAGGGGAAAGAAAACCACTATTGAGCCTAGCTTCAGTGAGGAGTGCGAACTGCAGAACTTGACAGACATTGAGTGACTTGAGGATAAACATTTTTAAGTGCCAGTGATTTGAGATTGGCCATTTTTAACTTCAATTATGTATTAATCTAAAGATTAGTATTCAGTAAAACTGAAATCGAAAATTTAATTGGGCTATCACTTACGAACCCAGCAGTTCTCCCCACATTACATAGGCCGCAACAATAGATATCTTGCGTGTAAAATTTCGCGCAAGTGATGATAACCACAAAGACTTGCGCGCCATTTTACACCCACGATATTACATGACGTGAATATCTGGTGAAAATATTGTGGCAGAACGACAAATTCAAAGTAGGTATCGAGTTAACATTGTATAAATAGCACTTAAATACATGTAATGAAAAATTCTTTTTATCATGGCGTGTGAGAGCGAGTCATAAAGACTGAGACGAAATTGTGATACCCGGTAGGAAAAAAAATCAATAGTGTGGTACGTGTGCCGTAAGTACGGTGTATCTGGACTTCACCGCTTCGCTGGGTTTCGCCGCGACTGGCACGCCCCCTTCCTCCTCGGATCTCTCGACGACGTGGAGAGAAAGACCCGACCCGGGGGATGGACTGCAGATGGGGTTATCGGGGAGGGACGCTGTTTGCTCGCGGGCTGGGAGGGGCGGGGGCGGGACGGGAGCAGCCGCGCCCCAGCGGCGGCAAGTGACAGCGTCAAGGGATTATAACGCCAACTGCGTTCCGAATGCATCGTTTCCATCTACTAACTGTTAGTAATCATATTCACAATTCCATTCCGTACGAAAATATAAACACATTTCATACGGTGCTAGATGACAACTTATAAAATGCTCTGCCTATCGTACCTTCTTTTTAGAACACATTAAAAAAAAAACATCATTGTTTAGCTACTGTATTTGAAAACGTATGTACTAAGAAAAAATACGTGTTGAGACCTGCATTGGACTCTTCATCAGAATTTCAACGAATAGGCCTAATAGCCACAGTCAGTGCTAAACGTTCTCATAGAAGCGTGTTATCGATTAAGAGGGGGGGGGGGGGGGAAGAGAGAGAGGACGTCAATAATCATGTCAGGAAAACTTACTTATCAATTGTTAGTGATCTAGCTATCATATAGTGATATGTCACATTGTTTTCAGCATTTAGTCTGAGACATATTGAATATGCCAGTGGAACATTTTTGAAACAAAAATGATACTCTTTGGTAAAACGTTATTTCATATTTAAAATGTTTTAGTAATAAATTACTTTTTGGCAACTTGTTTCAATAAATTTTTAGATTTCAATAATTTGTTTGTACGTATAAGTAAATATTTTTTTATCTTATAGCGCGCCTCTTAGAATGCCTTATCGCGCTAGGCTACCAACCACAAGACCCTGTCTGTACGTAACTCTAACGGTGACGAATTGTGGGTGAGTTGCTGAGTCGTGTGACTTGTTCGTTTGTGTACTCTTTCGTAAGAAGCGACACCAATTCTTCTTCCGAGAGGGCATTCCTCGTGGTTTGTGTGTTGGTACAAGGAATCGATTTTCCATGCATCCAGGCCGTAGAAAGACAACGAACTTTTTTTCTCCCCCTTCGGATTCTTTGTTTTCCCAGCCTGATTTTTTTTTAACTTCAAAAGAACTTTCTTTCGGTTGCCTGATTTTTTTTTTTTTAATGCGCTGGTTCGTCTCTCCTCGCGGGTCGTTTAAGACCAAGAAGTTCTGCCCGGCACCTCCATGGCTTCCCGGAGCGGTAACTTTCCCCTTAACGTTGTTTTTGTTCGCCTCGCGGCCTCTCGTCCGGGTAATGCACAAGTTCCTGCAAGTTACTCGGTCGACGAGAACGCGCCGGGAGTGCCCTCACTCGTAGGACAACCCCCCCCTCCTCCCTCCTCCTCCTCCTCCTCCACCAGTAAGTAGGAGGCTTGCGGGAGGTGATTACAGGTAGGCACACCCCTGACCCCGTGGGTATTTCATTGCTGCCAGTTCAATGTCAAGGTCATGGCCTCAGAGGCTTGAATTTAAATTTTTTAAAAAGATATTTAAGCCTTTTTTTTTAGGATACTGAGTTCATTTTACGGAAACATACTCTGAGGTATTTAATATTTCGAATTTGTATATATTTTTTGTAAGTGTTCTTCAAAAATAGAAAATTTTGAAATTTCATATTTTTTAGATTTTTTTTTGTTAAAACACTGGAAATTATGAGTAATTTAGGTGAATTTGGGGTAATTTTTGGCCAATATTGGCGAATATTTACACATTTTGAAGGTCAAGGTCACCCAGTATGTCGAACGTGACGTCACTATTCAAGATGAAGACCAACAATCCCAATTGTCACCCCGGCTTCAGTTTACGGAGTTCCTTTTTATATATTACTAACTTCGTCACTTAGATAGAAAATCATAAATTGCAATTGTTACAACCCAGAAACACAACTTAGATTTGTTATAGCTTAGAAACACGTAATTTAAAAACACAACGCGGAACTACACACCTTATAAACGTCATAACCTAGACTATAACTTTGAACTATCACAACTCATACTATAATAAGTTATAAAAACGTAACTTAGGATTACGCAACGCCGAACTGGATTGCTATTGGGGACCCACACACAACTTAGAAAATGAAAGCTTGGAATTATCATAGCTTAGAAACACAACTTAGACAACCACAGCTTAGAAACACGAAACTTTAGAACTATGCTAAGTTTAAAACATACAACTTTAAACAGAATCAAATTGTATGTTCCAACTTGTTTGATTTCAAATTAAGTGTAAGTTGTGATAGCACCCACCCCTCTTCTCCGCTATTACAAATTGCCGTCCAATCTTTGGTATGATTTAGCTTTGTTGCGATGACGGACGTCGGCGCGAGCTTTGGGCGTGCAGACGGCGAGCAATCCTCGGTGGGCGGCGAGGCATGCGTGGTGCAGTGTGTGCGTGCGTGCGTGAGGGCCGCGACCAAAATAGTGCCGCGACGCGCGACGCGACTCCGCCGCCTGGCACGCGCGCTGCCCAGTGACGCACGCCTGCTCGGCGGGTTGCAGCGCTGAAGTTCGGCCAGGCGCGCGTCTGTAGCGGGCCGTCCGGTCACTTCCGAATGCACGCCTGGGTTTTCTTCCGTACATAAAGCCAAGGGCGTGTCCAGCTCAAAACGGAAAAGGAACCGGTGATTTGAGGGGGAGGGTAAATTGTTCGTAATTCAATATATTTCATGGGGGAGAAGAGTCCGTGGTGCCACACAATAATAAGCAATAACGAAAGAAAAAACATCATTTATAAAAATAAGTCCTAATTATAATTTGAGAGTATTATTTACTATTTTTAGTGTAATTCAAGTGTATAATCGTGTGCATCTCAGCCAGTGTGCGCTCTCTGATTCAGCATTCGTCGGTTTCGGCACTATTCCGGCTCATCCGCTAACGTTCAAAAATTTTTGGGTGAATTTAGGTTGACGCAGCGTGATATCAACGACTTTTTTAAACTGTAAAACTCATGTTTATTGTTGTTCCTGTAGAGCAGCATTATTTAAAATATATGTTTTACTTCATATCATATGAATTTTTCTTCGTTATTTTAGTTGAAACTATGTTTAGTGAATTTGAAAGTTCCGGCATTATCGCTAGTCCGCGCGGCCATGGTCCCGGCTAATAACGCGAGTGCTAGTCCCGGGCGCAGCCACCGTCGAGCGGAGCGCTCGCGGAGGAACGGTTCCAGCTGAAGCGCGCGAGGGGAGTGGCGTGACGCGATCGTCATCGCCCGCACCGCCCGTAACTCGCGCGGCGGCCGCCAGTCGGCGCGCCGGTCCGGCCCCGCCTCGCCGCCCCTCACCCCCCCTCCCTTTTATGTTTCGCCCCGACAGGCCGCTCTCCCCTCCTCCGACAGTGTGCGTCCGGACGCTGGCGAGCGCGCTAGTGACTGTGTGCGGTCCGCCGTGGTCTGGTCTGTCTGCGCGTGACGGGAATATAAAATAATGTTTCTGCAGCATCCACGCTCCGAGGATTAGCGGCGTATTCCGAAGCGCTTGGACCGCAACACTTCAGATCTATTAGCCAGTTTTCGCTGGTAAGTTGTTCTTCTCCACTCTTGTAGATGTTTTACGTGTGTTTTTGAACGCGTTCGCGACTGCTTGTTTTAACTGTGCGCCGCTTCTTATTTTAGACTTCGTAACTAGGAAAACGAAAGTTAACACCTGAATTTAAAGGCTGGTGTTCCGGTGGAACTTTGTACAAAGAGGCTGTCTGTCTAGCGTGAACAAGACTTCTGTGATAGATGCAACTGACGGCTTCTGCAGTAGCGGACGGAGCTACAGCCGCGGATGTTTCACGTATCGACGTGCTGAGCGTGTGTGTTCCACGTGCGTGATCTCCAGGGATGAGAAGTGGCGAGTGCTGACGTGTTTGAGCGAGTGCGAGGACGCCTCGGCGGCGGTTCGACCGTGCACGTGTGCGCGTGCGATGATGCGCTCCCCTCGCGACAACGGGAGGAGCCGAGCAAACCGGTCCCGTTTTAGTAATGTCCATGCGCCGCACACCTGGGTTCTGGGTTCTGGGTTCCTCGTCCCGGTTGCCTAGTTTGTCCGGCCTGGGGGGGGGGGGGGGGGCGGACATCTGGTTTCTCCCCGCCCACACGAGCACTTGGCCCCCCGCTGCAGTGCAACCCAGCTAACCTGGACACTCTTTGATTTATTGCCAAGTATGTTCCTTCCGTCAGAAGTCAATTCAGTGTGAAATTACTGGTCCCAACGCGTGTGATCAATTGGAATGGGTGTCACGCTGGGTTGTTTAAATTATTATTGTACAGAGATTTACAGATATGATTGACGGGAAAAGGTTTCAGCTATATAAGAAAGAGGTTTGTACGCCGCTGGTAATGAGAGTTTCAGTGGCGGATCCAGAAGCTCGTGAGATGGATTCCAAAAATTAATGTTCTTTTTTGTGTATGCCGTGAACGATTACTTTTTTTTTTACAAATTAGTGTAATTCATTATGCTGTAATTCCATGCTAATTATTAGATTAAATAAATCAAAGTGTTTTGTTTTCAAAGCACTAGGCTGGTCAGAACCGCTGGAAGAATCTTTGGCTGCTGAACTAAAAACGTCTAGAAAGTTAGCTGTGAGAAAATGTCAATCGTTCGTGGCATCTAACTGCACCCACAAAATGGTCGTTTCATCCTGTGTAAGTCAGACTTCGGCCCCTCTCCCGTCTCTTCGCAAGCCTTCGGCTCGACCTGCTCGTTGAACCTTGAAACCTGACTCGGGATATCGTAGCTGACGTTCGTGACTTGTGTACAGGCCGTTACAAAAACACTTGCTGAACGTCGCCCCTTAGTTTCCCCCATGCTCTAGGACTCACCCGCCGGGTTGTTCGCCGCGGACTTGAAACGTCTGAACCACGCTTAGATTGCAGTACAGAGTAAGTGGCGACCACTGTTGCCAGATTGATACCTGCCGGCTTCTTAAAATATTTTTGTTGCCATATTTAGTTATAATATTTTTTTTTGTTTTACTTTTTTTTTTTTAATTATTTAGACCGTAAAGTAGAGTTAATATACGGGTTTTGTTTCTCAATTTTAGTCATTCTGACAAATAAAGGTTCAAAGCTAAACATATTATTATTATTTAAAAAGTCGATCACTATTAATAACAAAGCATTCCATAAAATTATGTGATACGCTCAAGAGAGCAAACGTTCTTAATATTAAATGTGTTAAAAATCGTTAAAAAAAAAACAATTGAAACCAATATGGCGTCTTTCAGTTAAGACAACTTATAAATTAGATGATGCCCTTACAGGAAAATTTATTTCTAAATTCCTCGTTCCAAATATTACTTTACAAAACACGTAAAGTTGTGTCTAAAACATTGTTGCTCTCTGGTGTATATCTGGCAACATGGCAAACAGTAACAAGGACAGTGCTAATGGCAGAAATGGTGCATTGGAAAAAGAGAGTAAACGCACACTGCAGCTACATCGCGATGGGTTCTAGCACGTCGGTACCAACTCGGTGCCGATGAATCATCAGTCGCACGTCCATCGCCGACCTCGCTCCGCGGACGTAACCTCCTGCGATGACCGACGCCGCCATGGGTTATCAGCCATCGTCGCTCGGGTCCAAAGTCTTCTCGGGAGAGCCGTTACAAATGGGAGTGCGAGGGACTGACTACTTTTGCACTACAGTCAGGGGCGCAACAACAGGGGGGGCAAGGGTATTTTGCCCCCCCCCCCCTTCTGAAACCTTGAAGTGGGGGCAAACGGGGGCAAAGAAAGTGCTGTGTAATCAATTTTTAGATAATAAAACTGCTTAAATAGCACCATTTTCCACCTTGAAATACAAATTTTTCTGGGTGAGGACACCCGGACGCCCCCCCCCCCCCCCCCGCTTCAATAGGGGGATCGATAAATCTTTATAAAAAGGTATATTCCCCCCCCCCTTTTTTTTTTTTTTTTTAAATTTAGTTGTTGCGCCCCTGACTACAGTTGCAGGGTTGTCGTTCGGGAGGAGAAAGGTCTTACACGCTCGAGTACTATTTTTCTTTACCCAAGTTTTCTGAAAAACCCCGTTTTTTTATACGTACCACTACAGAATAATTTATACTATTTTTGGAACAGTAATATCACGTTAATGAAAGTACGAATAGCCTCTACGTATAAATTGAATCAACAATAGTTAGGAAATACTCGGCACACTCTAAAATATCAACTGTTAAATTCTCTGCAATTTTTTTTTTTTTTAAACTGCTCCATACAGATTTAAATTGGATCATTTTCAACAGTTGGCCAGTTTGATTCGCATATTTAGAGTGTAATGCTCAAACCTAAATTATGTAGGTTTTACACTAACTTGTCTTGGTAAGATTTCCTGTGCCTTTTTTTTTTTTTTTTTTAATATCTTTGCTAAGTGCCACTCATTCTAATGAATACAATTTTCTTAATGTTCTACTTATATTTGTTTACAGAATATTTGTGACAATCTTTCTTGAATATTTTACAATGAATTATGTTTCTGTCAAGTATTGAATTTGAAAATCTGGCCAGCCTATATTAAACTGTTTCAGTGTGTATAATTTTTTTATGCTTTTTATTGCAGTCTCTTTCGAAATACTAATCTTATTTAAGTATAAAATTAACTCAGTGCATTTTTTTTAACCGTCATCACTTATATTCATTTTCATAATTTTTCAAGCTCGTATTTCGCTGTTATTTAAAATACATCAATAGCCGCAAGATATAAATGAAGGATTTCTAGCCTCAGGCCATTTTAACTCCTGATGTCAGTTATTTATTAGGCTATAATCTGTTGACTTACAAATTATGAGGTAGGTGTATTTTACGATTTGGATATACGTACTCGAGTATGGCAGGAGGATCTAGTTGATGAAGTAACTTATTGTAAAGTTTTGCAAATAGTTTAGTATTATTTAATGGATGAGAATTTTTACTAACGTAATTGCAGCACTGCCAATCAGTATACTTGTAAGAAATTTTTTAGGCTTTCGAAATGTTTTGGACGGTGATGGACCATGAATCAGTCCAATTTTCTCATTCGTAGCAAAATAGTTACAACATTATTGCAGCTATGTGACAGTAGTGAGCATTAACGTACTCGCAAAAACTTGTACGTAGTAGCGTTATTCCTTCATTTGGACGGAGATTAGCAATAGTGATTCAAGGGCTCAAATCACGAACTGAGATTATAACAGAACCTTTCATCATAAACTTGTGTACCCAAAAGCAATTTTTTTTTCAAAACTGGCAGAAATTAAAGTAATTATTTACACTTCACGAACCACTAAAACCTCCGCGCTTGAAGCACGGCGATGAATTCTCAATAGTTAAGGTTTGGCATTCGGGTCACTAATGATAATCGGGTCACTAATGATAATCGCCGTCCATTTATTCCCGCTATTGTTTTGGCGACTTTCCGTTCAAGGTGGCTTTTATAATTCCCCCCTTTTTTCGCACCTTAATCATTAAAAGACCGTAATTGCTAATACGCGTGAACTAGGCGCATTTCAAACGCACTTATGCCATATTTGTGTTGCTGTTCAGGGCGGACATAGTTTAGAATTTGGGGAGGGATGATTGGGAGGGGTTGAGGGAAAAGGAGGGAGGGAAAGCGGATGACCTGAGGGTTTTGGGCGGAAGGTATGAAATACCGCCCAGATAAATGGGGAGTCAGGAATTTCGAAACTTCGTAATGGCTCGTTAGGTTATACTTAAACGCATTTTTTACTTGTTTCAAAGTTTTTTTCTTCTATAATGCCAGTTACTTTTAGTTAGGGTGGTTACTTTGGGGGGGGGGGGGGAGATTGTCCCCACCACCTCTCCATAGGACCGCCGTTGTTGCTGAAAGGGGCCGGCTTCTTGAAAATAGGGATTTATATTCTGGCGCGTTAGTGCACGAACTGTCACATTCAATGAAATGAGCAAAATTAGGGCTAGAACCAGATTTTCAAGAGTCCCCTTCCGAAGAGTCAAAACACCGCTGACGTGGGTTGTCACGCTCCCGCCGGCGAGGCAAGAGGCTCCGGGTTCCACTCCTGCCTAGCTCGGGCGTGTTTCATTCGAGTCGCAGGACTCGCGTTGCGCCATAGCTTCACATCCATACTGCGGAAGGCAAGGGAAAACCACTGCAGAATCACCTCGCCTAATACGCCCCAGCCTTCGGGCTGTTCAATCCGCCATCTTCTACTCGCATTCCATGCATTCCGCAAACACTTTCTTGCAAAGTCTCTCAGTGTACATTGGGTGATTTTAAATCATAACAGCAAACATCTTAAAAAATATATTATTATCAATTTACGCCTCAAACAGTGCCATTTGTGCACTGCCCTAGAAATGTCACTATCAAAAATCTAGCCATTGTTGATTTCGTGTCCGTGCCATCTGTTTTTTTCTCTCCGTACCCTTTTAAAGTTAATAAGTAGGAATTCTAGAAGATCCGAGTTTGTAACACAATATACGGAACTGTCACATGATATTCTCCTGGGATATTCGTTCGATGAAATGTTAATGATGACGGGTACAGTTGCTTTTCAAATCTGTATTTACCCACCGAAGTTTCTGATACGTATTTATTCGCAACGAGAGAAAAAAAATACACAAAGGAAGTTCATTTATCTATCTAATTATCTAAGTTGGATACCGATAAGCTATATCGGAACATGTCTGGACCCGGGAGTGTGCTAAACGTGTAACTTGAACGGATTCGCGGAAGCCCGCACGAGACTAACTTACCATGGACGTGCCATGTTCTCAACAAGGTCTCGCAGATTGCGCCACTGAAGTCCGTGGTCAGATAACCACACCAGGCTTAGCTCGGACAGAAAAACGTAGACGCATTCGGGTTAGGTCTGGCCCCGAGACTTGTCAGCTGTGCGATACCTGCGGCGGACATGCGCACTGCGAGCCGACAGCAGCTGTTGTTACCGCCAGCTGCGCGCCGCGCCTCTAGCGCCTCTAGCGCCTCTAGCGCACACCTGTGCTGGTTACCTCGTGTTAGCAGGTGCGCTGCTCGCCCCGTCGGTCGACGCGACGGCGGTAAGTGGCGTGGCGCCGATCGCACCCGCTGCTGACGTCGCGGGTACCTCACAGACTGCAGTGCGCTTTTACTCTCTCTCTTCCCAGAGCACCGTGTCTGCTGTTAGTGCCTTCCGGGAACGCACCACAACGCCGAAATACCACAACGCCGAAATGCCAAATTTACCACAACGCCGACAGCTAGAAAACTGCTGTGTACCACAACGGCGAATTACCACAACGCCGAAATACACTACCGCCGAAAAATGTAATTGCAGGATTGCCACAAAGGTTAGGTTAAGTTAGACTAGGTTAGGTTAGCCTAGGATAGGCTAGGATAGGCTAGGTTAAGTTAGGTTAGGTTATATTACGCTAGGTTAGGTAAGGTTAGGTTTGATTGTGGTATTTCGGCGTTAAGGTACATTTAAGAAACACACACAAATTCATTCAGTTGTTATTTCGGCGTTGTGGTTCACAGCAGTTTTCTAGCTGTCGGCGTTGTGGTCAATTTTAACATTCGGCGTTATGGTATTTCGGCGTTGTGGTAACGACCCGTGCTGTCCTTGTTTCAGTGTGCTCTTTTGCCAGATACCTACAAGAGCACAAACGTTTTAGACACAACTTTATAATTTTAAAGAAATTAATGTATTAAAGAAAAATTTCATTTTTAAGGGTAAAATTAGGAATTATATTTTTGGAAAATACAGTTTCTTGTTGTACTTCTACAAGAGCATATTCTGATAAAATTCAATTTTCTCTTCTAAGAAAATTGATCAGAAAGACGTCATCTTGGTTTCAACCATTTTTGTCATGGATTTTTTAATATCTTTCAATATTAAAAATACGACCTCTGTTGGACCATATACTTTAATTAATGCCTTGTTATTTATAGTGACCGGCTGCTAAATAGTTTCTCTTGTAAAATAATTATTGGTGTTTAGGATATTTTTCTTTCTTAACATACCGAAACTACTGTAATAATTATCAAAAGGCACAATCTTGTGGTCTAAAAATCCGCAAATTGGTAAAATTTAAAATTTGTAAAAACTTATAGTTAACTATTTATATTTTGCAAAATAATAAAATTATTGTTAACAATCTGGGAAGTATCAACCTTGCAACGGTGGGTGCCATTTGCTCTGTACTGCAATCTAAGAGTATGTTCTTTGAACGCAATGAAGCTAGGTTGGCTCGCCTGGTCATCTCATAGGCATATTTTTTTCGACGCTCGCTGGTGCTTCTAGCGCGGCATCTCATCTGAGCACAAGGCTGACTGGCGCGCAGTCTTATCGTCTTGCATAGGGACATGCGAGATTTGAGTGGTAACCATAGCATTGTATGACTGAGAAATTGAAAGGTGTAATGGCAAATCCTTCGAGTGCTTTCAAGAATCTGTACCAGATGTTTCATGCCTAAACGTTAATCTGAAAACACGCGTTTAGCAATTTTCACTCTCCAAATAAATAGAGTTTAAAAACGAAATACAGAAACAGAATTACTCATCCGCCATCACCGAGTTCTTAAATGCTTTTCATAACCATTCCCCACGGGAACATCATGAGCAGCGTTTAAATCGAGTGGTTTTTCTTAAGTTCTTAGATGGACGGGTTTCTTGAAGCCGGAGTCAACAATAGTGTGACGGGCGCAACGCATATATATATATATATGTGTGTGTGTGTGTGTGTGTGTGTGTGTGTATATATAATATATAATCAATCACGTTTGGCACATCCGTGACGTCAGCGCGACAAATTTCGCGGTCCCGACGTTACAACTGAAACGCATGTCAAAATGTGGTTTTCGAAAGATGATTAGACTGGTGCCCTGGCAATATCACTATTCCTATAGTTTTAACGATTTTCGTAACTTAAGTTTTTCAGTGAAATCTCTTAAATTTGTTCACGCACAGAGAATTTTATAAATAAATGTTAAATTTTTAATCATGAATTTCTCTAAGCATGTCGATTAAAAAAAAAAGAGCTTGTAATAATTGATGGCCATCGTATGTTTGCCATTTTTAGGAGTAGTCCAATAAGCCGCTTCCTCGTTAGCTTTCTGGTGTGAAATATGAGTGTTATTAAATTAATTTAAATCATGATAGTATAATGATGTTTATAAGCTTCTGACACGGTATTTTTGTCTAGCTCAGCGCAAATAAAATCCACCATTTCCGTAAGTACGCAATTACTACGTGTCTTTTAGTGTAAAGTGTAGAAAGGGATGTTTGAATAGACTTTCGTATTTAAACTGCGTTAAGGATGCGTAGGATAAGATATTTCCGTCTCCATTTTTGGAAGAAACAACTATTCCTTATTCAAAATTACAATCTTCTACATACCTGTACATACGTTGCTTACTATCTGGGAATTTAGTGGAACACAGCGCTGTTCTTATTTAGGGACGTTCATTGGCCTGCAAAGTTTAGTTTTACCGAATCTCGTCTATTTAAAACCTCTGAATTGGTTTTCATTTCTTCCTATTTTGCTGTGCTTTGCAAACTGAAGTTGCGAAAGATTTTCAACGCCCAAGCTTGCGACTTTGACATTTATGCTGCATTAATGGGTCACGCTGGAGTTTTATTGATGCAAGCCCGGCGGCGCTTCGACATTTCAGCAGCGGTTGGCGGTGAAGTTATCCCCCCCCCCCCCGGACTTGTGCCCGAGAGTGGACTGGGACAGATCCGACCTTCGACAGTGTTGGTGTCGTTCACAGACCTGGGCTCAAGCAGTCGTATTAAACCACTAGTTGGCGCACCCTCGCTTCGCTACGGTAGAACAACTCTCATTACACACGCCCCCTCTGCGTGGGTACGCCACTGCCGCGCCCCGAATGAACTGAATAGAATTTTGATAAAATAAACTCATAAAACAAACTTGTTAGAATTGATATAACTGAGAAGAAATACAAACGCCAGCTTGCATTCAGCAGTATTCCAAGGGTCTTCAAATCCGTCTTTATGTTACCAGCAATAGTGTGTCGATAGCCGTTGCCATGGATATTATCGATAAGACGTGGTTAAGGATCGGTAGAAAATTAACTGATTTCTAAAAAATAAAAAAATAAATAAAAAAATTGCTTCAAGGTGCAAACAGAACTGAAGAATTCACGTTCCAGATTTCACCGTCTCCCCGCTACGCTAACTATTAATGGGGTCTAATTAGAAAGTTTTTTTGCTTTGCGAGTAAACTTTTCTCTTTTTTTTTTTTACTTTCAGTTAGTTGATAAAAGTTAGTTTCAGTAGTTGTACGGCTCTACTAGAAAGTTTTCAGACGAATGGACTTGGAATGATTTAATGGACTCCTAACCACTTGATTTACCGTCACTAACTCTGTAAACTGTTTCTGTCCTCTGATTCAACTTGGCAAGGACACAATACCAACATGTGCCAAGGAATACGTCATCAAGGCGCCCGTAGCGTCGAGGAAGATAAAATCGTGACTGATCAGGGTGGCCTCATATTTGAAAGTCAGGGAACTTACTTGAATATTTTGAAAATTCTTGGACAACCCCCCAGTGCTAGTAATTTGAGGGGGAAATTTCGTGCTGCAGTCTACATTTATCCAGATTTGTGAAAACATTTTTCCCCCTTCAGATGGTATGTTATTGTTAGTGCACTGTCTTACACACTATAAAAAGTTTATGAAATGATTCTCTTTCAAATAGGCCAGCTATGGGAATGATGAAGACTGGATTTAGTTTTTTTTTTTTCCTTCAGAAAATTGCAAATTGGATATTAATTAAATAAAGTGTGCGTGTACCTACGTGGCGTAATAAAAAACTAAATTAAAATTTACATAAATATTCAGTATTCGATATTACTATAAACACGTAAAATTAATTATTTAATTTATAAAAAAATGATCGAGATAAATATTAATTATGAAAATCAATAACTATGTTGAATGTTTATTCAAATTTATTAATTTCAATTATTTACTAAATAATAACGTTATAATTTTTAATGCAAATAAATTATACATACGGGAACATACCTCAGAAACACTCACATTAAAAAGGCCAGGAGAATACTAAACCTTCCACAGACACTCCCTTCCAACGACAATGGAAGCGACAAGCAACCTGACATCGTTATACGTACGGGGACATAAACTCACTTATATAAATACCCTTTGAAATACACTTGTAAAAATTTATAAACACAATTTCCATCACTAATATTCAAAATAAATAAATGTTTTTAATGATATGGACCAGTATTCAATATCAATAACTAAAGTATAATATTTAAAAACACATACATAATTTTCATTTGTATGTAGAATTTCGTTGCATGGTGCGCGCGCATCGTAAAGACTCCACTCTCATAAAACAATTTTCGATAACGCGCCTAAAGAAGTGTAATTTCAAATAGTCCGGATTTCATGGGGAGATCGGGGAAATTTTATAACAGTTATAGTGTGTGGACCCCCCCTGCTGGTGTAGAGCGTTTGCAGCATTTCTTTTTTATCGCGGCACGGAGTGGCCTTGACCTTGTGCTGACGTCATCCGTGGTCCACAGTCCAGTCCGCAGCGAAGCGCCGTCGCCGGGAGCCTTCGAGATGAAAGCGGAAGATGTTCGTGTCGACCGCCGAACGTAATGGGGTCGAAACAACCGGGCAGTCGGCGCGGTGGAAGCACGCCAAGACCGCGTGGTCCGCGACGATGAGCAGTTCCCTCCCGCCCCGGGGGTTCTTCCCCCTTGCAAACACATCTCCCACCTTCTCTGGCAGGTTTACTAGCTTGTTATCTTATATTGTTTCACACTTTTTATACATTTTTACTATATTGATACACCCTTACGTCTGTCGAACAAAAAAAACATATTAAAGAAAAAAACCAAAACTCTACTTTAGTGTTGTAAACGTCTCTGACAGATAAGTAATTCTTACACTTTCACATTTTTATTGATATACTATGTAATTTATAGTATTTAAAAAAAACTTTTATAGGAATAAAAATTATTATAGTATATGAAACTGTCAGTTATTTAATATTATATTTACACTTATAGGGTCATAACTCACGTTTGAAAAAAAAAAAAAAAGTATTCATTCAATTTTTTCAGCACAGATTTCTCAATTCTGTTGTTTTGAAACAGTAAAATCTGTAGGTGTTGAATATATGATTTTTTTTTGTTAAAAGTAGTTCATTAAACCAAATGAGTTTGTAATTTGTTTCTTAATTTAATATTTCTTAATAGCACTAAATAAAAAAAAATCATAAAGTTTCTGTTGATGTAAAAAGAGAGGCATAGAACAGCTTTGACTAGCGTTGTTTGACTAGGAAACATTTGCTCTCCTAGATAGTTTTTAATTTTAAAAATAAGTAGTGGAGCTAGTACGGTAGTATTAGCAGCGGCTGCCTCCCACAATTGCCTGCACACACATCGCGTGGAATGCATGCCCACTCGCTCTCGCCCGCTACGAGCAAAATATTATGTATAGGTAATAGGTATATATAAAGAAGGTATATCGAAATGAATTGTTCGAAATCTTTATTTCTACAAAAAAAAAAGGGGGGGGGAGATTGAGATTTCTGTGTTGCTCCTGGTTTCTGTGACACGCCGACAGTAGCTGACGCTATCTTGCCAAGGTCGCAGCCCGTTATCTGTAGCGCGCACACTGATTACGGACAAATCTTTCTTGACAGAAGTGTAATGATGCAATGCAGGCGCTAATCATGAAGTCACGAACCACTCTTGTAGTATCGCGTGTTGTAAGCATGGTGTATCTTATCACTTGTCACAATTCATATCTACTACCTGCCCTACTGATCACTCGAACTAAAATTTATTTTTAAAGCAATACTTAGCACCAGGGCCGCCAAAAAATAATATTTTTTTTGGGGGGGGGGGGGGGGGGGAAGACAAAATCCCCGAGTCCTGGTTGAGTTCCGAGAATTTTATTTTTTTTTAAATATATTCCTGAGTTTACCCTGATAGGACGACACGTAAACTGCAAGTCTATTGCAGAAAGAATTTAATGGAAACCTTACAAATTATGCGATACGCGCAGATCATATTTAAAATTATTGTCATGGCAACGTTTACAGTCTTTAATTTTTTTTTAAATTGCGGGTTTTAAAATTTTGTGTAATGAGTAATAAGAAGGTGAACCGAAAAGTTTATTTGCTTCCGGGCTCTTAATTTTCTCTCGAAAAGTCCTGCGCCCAAACGTGACGTGATTCAAGCGGAGTTTTATATTGCCTCGGCCTGTACCTACTGGCCGCTGAAATGGTCAACTTTGGAAACCAAAAAAAAAAAGGATTAACTAATGACGGATTGTAACGAACATGAAGCTCCACGTGTGTCACAGTGACGAGTTGGGTGGCTCCTAGCTGTGTTCGTGTCGATGGACTTGGAGCTGTGCGCGAGAGCTGGCAAGTTGTTTGCGCGGGCTACTGTGACTGACGTGTTGTCAGCAGCGGCGTGAGTTGTGCTGTCGGCTCAGGAGACAGCGCGCGTAAAGTCGGCCGCGCGTGGGCGGGAGGTATTTGGTTTGCCGCATTCAAGGAACTGCGTGTGCTTTTTTTTTCTTTTACAAGTTAAATATCCCAACGCCCATACAGCAAAAATAAATTTAAAAAACGTTACTGTTCATGAATATGCAACAGAAGTTCCTAAACGTATACATTGCATGGGAAATTTATCGTACAAATGTGGCGAAATTCCTACGAATCTAATAGTTCCATTTTTAAAATATAAGTTTTACTTTTTTTCAGGCGCGTAATGAAACAATTATGAGAGTGAAATTTTACAATGCGCACGCACCATGCAACGGAATTTTCACAGGATGAAGAAAAGGCTACATACAAATGAAAATTATGTATGTGTATTTTAAATATTATACTGTTACGAACGCAGACACGACCGCGACGCGCGCTAGGTCATGCGCTGTCCATTGACGTAAGGCATGCCACGCGTCCCTGGCCGGATTACAAGTGTCGTCGTTTCCCCCCCCCCCCTCCCCCCTCCGCACCCCGTGCAACGTATTGCCACGTCGCCGTTATCTATCGCTGAGCGGCCTTGGGAATTCCGCGGGCCGCCGCGTGAAGTCGCGTGAGCAAGCGACGCTATTCTCGGCCCGGGATGACGCTACTTGTCACAGCTGCTCTCGTCGGTTCGAGAAGGGTGCCACAACCTACTTGAGCAGCGACGCCGACCTCCGCGACAGTTTTGGCGACATCTTCTGGTGGCGGCGAGGACCGGTGAGTGCCGCGAGCGGATTCCGAGGGAGGGAAGTGCGACATCGGCGAAGAGGGTGAGCGCAACCCCCCCCCCCCCCTGAGAGTGGCGCGACGCGGAGTTCGACTGAATCGTGAGAGTGCGGCGACTGAGTGGCGCGAGACTGTGTGTGTGTGTGTGTGTGTGTGGACAGGCGGTGGTAAGGGGAGAACCACTGTTGAGCCTAGCTCCAGTGTGGAGTGCGAACCTCAGAACCTGACAGACATTGAGTGACTTGAGAATAAACGTTTTTTAAGTGCCAGTGATTTGAGTTCGGACATTTTTAAGTACAATTATGTATTATTAACGTAAATATTAGTAATTATTAAAACTGTAATACAACTTAATTGGGCTATCCCTTACGAACCCAGTTCTCCCCACATTATAAATCGTAACAATACTTTAGTAATTGATATTGAATATTAGTCCATATCATTAAAAACTTTAATTATTGTTAATAGTAGTGATAGAAATTGTATTTATAAACTTTTTTGCAAGTGTATTTTCAAGAGTATTTATATATATGAGGTTTGGTTATACTTCTTTATCATTCCAGTCCTTTTATTTAATTTATATTAATTATTTACATGCAAAATTAAGGTTAGTTTTTACTACGCCAAGTAAGTATTACTTCTAACGCACGTACATAAGAACACACGCGCATTTTTTAAAAGTTGTAAAGCACGTAGGGCGAGAATCTGTAGGATTCACAGTGGACTTATTATTCCCGTTTCACAGTAACGATTTGCAAGCCCAAACGGTACCTTCAGTATGGGGCATCTTAATTCTGGGGAGGGGGGGGGGGGATTTACGCCAATGAGAATACGCATTTAATGTTTTTATCGAGTTGTTTTGATCGCTATAAAAATATCTTGACTTACGTAATGTATTAATTCACAAGACATGAGCACATTCATTTAATTTTACATAATGAGAACAATTGTAAGATAAGTATGTATGATTACGTGTAACAATCACATAAACTTAGCTTCTAAAAAAAAATTAGAGGAGATGCAGTGGGTTAGTTATATATTTTCCATTCTTAGTTTCTTATTTCGCCCATACATCGGTATGGTAAAATTTTGAACTATTTCTTGCAGTGCGCTGTTGATGCTGTTGGTCGTGTTCCAACTGCCTCAGACAAGGGAACCTTTTTATCCCCCTCCTTGGACTGCTATTCCCGTTCTTCCTCGCGGGTCCACCCTCTTTTAACAAAAGCGCCCCTGCCTGGGGGCTGGTTCCCGCATTCTTGTACCGCCAGGGGTGCGTATCGTGCGAGGACTTCTCGATCCGGCAGTCGACTGTCCATGCGGTGCCACATTTGCCACCTTTTTATTTCGATTCCGCGGTCATATCTATGACGTAAATGGGTGTATACCTCGGCTATACCATTGTATATATTACATTGTTTTGTAGCTTTAAATTTAAAAAAAAAGTTAGAGGTTATGTACGGCATCTCAAATGCAACATTATATAGCCGAACGCTTACTCTGAAAAGTTCTACATCGCCAGGTCGCTCAACGAATGAACACTTTCTTGCACTAAAACGATAGTGATGTGCGCGCACGCCCGGTGGGATAGCCGGAAAATAGCTTCATTTATCACGTTAATGAAATAACGCGTCGATTATTGTGTGATTCGTGAATGATAGGCGTGCTACTGGTGCGTGCTATCGTGACGTCGCAACAAGTATATCTGATTCGAAGAATAAGATTAAATTGTTATTTATCGAATATAAGAAATCGCACAATCGTTTTTTTTCTCAAATAAAATGATTGCGAAGTGTGAATCTTTAATACCCAGTGTGTCTACAACGAACGACTCGGAAACTTTCATGGACGTTTCAAGTGTACAGTTCTTACTTACATTGTGTATTCCAACGCGTGCCGAAATTTGTTTGATAGAAAGCACTGAAGCCTGATATTCTGATGTTAATAACTGATAGTATGCTCTTAGGATGTGAAATGTTTTGCAACAATAAAAATATTTGCTTTTGCGGAATAGTGTTTTAGGATGTATCGTATGTTCCTTTTTTTTTTTAAGTTATACTTCTTTAGGCGCATTATTAAAAAAAATGATGGAGAGTGAAATTTTACGTTGCGCGCGCACCACGCAACGAAGTTTTCACAGGATAAAAAAAAGCTGCATACAAAAATGTTTTTATACCAATAAAATATATGTATTTGAGTTTAAATCTTACACCTAATTAAGTGATTTATATTGAATAGTGGTTCATATCATTAAAAACATATTTATTGCGAATTTCAGTGACAGAAATTGTGTTCATAAACTTTTCAAGTGTATTTATATAAGTGAGGTTATGTTCCCGTATGCATAATGTATTATAATAATTTATTAAATTATTTTTAATAAATTACAATTAATAAATTAGATTAAATATTCAGCACATTATTGATTTTAATTATTAATTAAAATTTATCTCTATTATTTAATCAAAATTATAAATAATTTTATACACCTGCTTGTATTAATACTGAATACTGAGTATTATTATTTTTTAATTTGATTGAATTTATACTTTACCAACCGCATTTATGATATCACTCCAGTCCATTTAATATTTTATTTCTATTAATTTTTTGCATCCTAAATTAAAGTTAGTTTTTATCTCGCCAAGTAGGTAATTATAACTTCTAACGCGCGTACATAAGTACACGCAACTTACATTTTTTTTAAAAAAGTTCATTATATAGACGAAACCATAAACAAAGTTAAAGGCGACAGAAATAATTAGGTAGATTTCGGTGAACCACGGAGAGTCTACATCAGGATGACCGAACTGAGGTTCGAAACCAGAGTCCATGCTCCGTTTTGTCGTCGATGCTTTGTCCTATCTTTTCCGTGTTGGTTGTAAGCACTCAGAAACATTTTTGTTTTTGATTTTATTACCTTTGCTCGAATAATGAACTAAAGCAGCAGCAATAAACAATTGTCCTGTCGCAATTAAGGTTTTTTTTAATAGCACTTAAATTAAAACTAATATAATGCGTTATTAGGTATTTAGAAAATACTTTGATGTATTTACGAAGATTGCCAAGGGTAGCTATTTGATAGCAAAGATGCACCTGGGAATGGGGACTATAGGTCATTGCAGTGTTCTTTGGCTGAATTCGAACCCATATTAACAAGTGCATCGTGTTCACGTTTTAAAAGTATATATTAAGTGTTTTCACAGCAAAGTAATGCGATCAACAAAAGCGCTAGGTATAGTCTGTGTTTCGAAATATTCATTCATAAGAAATTAAGAATAAGAGCAACATGGTGAATGCTACCGCTAAAAAAAAAATTCATATTTGTGCACATAGCACCAGGCACGTTTAGTTCTAAAAATTACAAATAGGATGAAAGCACACTACGTGACAGTACCCTTTATTTAATTTAAATTATCTCCAAATGCGATATTCCTAGTGATATTAACATCCATGTCGAAGAAGCTCGATTACAACTGCCATTAGTGAGCACAGCCAGCCGTTTGTCATCGTACTCGTTGTGTGATTTTCCTCGAATATCTCTCTGCCACCGCGGCGCCGCAACGGTTCACGTGTTGCGGTCATCCATCTTCAGCAAACGCGCGTGTCTGCAGACACATTGTGCGGGTGTTCGCCGTATCGCCGCAGAAGCGGGTCGCGAGCTCATCAAGATGTCGAAGCACGCCTAATGCATGGTTATTAAAGGACGGCGCTGGCGAAGCCGGAAGTCTCTGCTCTTCCCCCGTAGGGCCGGAAGTAATCTAGCGCTGCGTGTGGGAGATGGGTCGTGAGGCGGTAAGGGGAGAGGGTGGCATTTGTGTTGACATTTCGAGCGTGAACTGCCCGCCACGCCCCGAGGCCCCTATCGCCCCCTCTCTCTTTCTCTCGGCAGCTTGGCCCGAGAGGGGGAGCAGTTTTGTGGTCTCGTCCTGCTCTCGTTACAAGACTTAACCGACGCGAAGAGAAAATGGCCTGTTGCCGACCGCGTGTATCAGTCGCGTAGGCTTAGGTATTAAAATAAGTATAATCCGTGTCATGACATTTGCATCGATTTTGACATTAGTATCATTAAAAAAAACACTTAAAACCTCTTTATATTGTTAACAATTGCTGTTGACAGAATATGGTGAATTATGATTATTTCCTTGAATGTGTGGTTTTTTAACTGATGTTTTTCTAGCACTCAGTAGTAGTGAACTTGTTTACTCAACAATATCCAGTGGCGGATACAAGATTTTTTTTTTCCAGGAGGTTATTTAAAAAAAATATTTAATTGTGTTCTCAAAAAAACTTACTCCGGTAAGGAGTATGGACAGTTACATTATCATTCTTAACATGCATCACTTTATGTGTTGTTTGTAGTTCCAGATGTTTTAACAGCCACTTTGCACATTGCTCCTTCACCGATATGTTGCATATTTTTTTCATAACTTCGGGGGAAGATAAATATCCCCCCAAATCCCCTTGCATCCGCCACTGATGATGTCTCTTCACGTCTCGTCGGCTGCAGGGCTAAGCGTGCGTGTGCTGTTGTTGCAGCCGACTGCTATGGAGTGACCGCAGCCATGGCGTCCCTCAGGCTGTCTTGTCTCGGCCTGCTGTCCCTGCTCGCGCTCGCCGCGTCCCACCAGACCTCCGAGGAGGACTTCGCCTTCGAGCCGTCCACCAGCGAGGAGTCTGACTTCCCCGTGCCGCTGGGCCGGCCGCGGCCGTCGTGGGCGCTCGTGCAGAGGCTGTGGGGGGTCCCCGACACCTTCGCCCCCGTCGGGAAGCTGCTGCACCTCGCCGTCCCCAACGACGCCTTCAAGGGGGACGTGGACCGCTACGAGGTGCGTCGCCTTCTGCCGGCTGCCTCGCGGGCCAGATCAGGGGTTCTTCAACAATGAGTGATACTCCCACCTTTCAATATATATATATATATATATATATATATATATATATATATATATACTGTATAGAAGTCGCGAGCGGATAGGATTTACTCTACGTTTTTCACAAGCGTGTGATGAGCAGCTTGGGAACTTCACCGCTGCAGTGCGCTGCCGTAACGCCCTGTATCGTCTTAGTTGTTATTTACACGTTAGAGCGCAGCACTGTCGCCCGCTGTCATTCCCCGCACCCCCCACCCATCATTCACTGCAGCTCAAGGTCGTTCAACAGGAGGGGGAAGGGGTGTTTGAAGAGTTCGACACTTGTCCGCTAGGGACCACCACAAGTCGATGCCCTAGAGATGGTGGCGATTGCAGCGGTGAATTAACCAACTACCTCAAACCGTATTAGAAATTTTAACCTGGGCTGGCGACTTCTATACAGTATATATATTCAAAGCTCCCGCCTTAGCCTATCGTAAGATTACATTGATACAGTGGTGCAACAACAGGGGGGGGGAAGGGTATTTTGCCCCCCCTCTGAAACCTTGAAGTGGGGGCAAACGGGGGCAAAGAAAGTGCTGTGTAATCAATTTTTAGATAATAAAACTGCTTAAATAGCACCATTTTCCACCTTGAAATACAAATTCTCCCGGGGGAGGACCCCCAGAGCCCCCGCTTCAATAGGGGGGATCGATGATTCTTTATAAAAAGGTATATTGCCCCCCCTTTGAAAATTTAGTTGTTGCGCCCCTGCATTGATAACATCAGTTTCAGAACATTTTGACATACGCTGGTTTTTACTGTTTGTCATAGAGAGACCACAAGATGTACAAGAAAGTTGAGGATGCGAAGACACGGAAAAACAAGTCGGCTGATTTAAAATGCATGAATGTAGAGACATTGGCTGATTTTGGCATGTTTTACTGTGTGTTTGTGTAATAATATTCCTTGGCCATCCTGTGGTTTCTCTATGACATACTGTGAAAACTAGCAATGACATGTGTCAATCAAAATGTTCTAAATCAATATTTCCCATTGCTAGAATCATTAAAAAAAATTAAGATCAGTACTGTAAAATTTTAAAATCTAATTTGTACAAACTTCATGCTGGATAAATTATAGTAATTGAATTAACTATATTAGAAGATTATGTTTTTGTGGTATGAGTTAAGTTTTGATTAAAAATACTAATTAATTGAATGATTTTAGTTGCATTTCAGTGCTTTTTGGTGTATTATCTTGAATTTTGAATTTTGGGGTTATATAGTGTATTTTCAGTTTTATCACTATTCACCATATAGTCTTGTCCCTAGCAAATAAAATAACCTAGACAGTCTTGATTTTTTCTTACATATTGATGCCCATTTTTTATTTTTATCAATGGACTATAAAAAATGCAAATACACACATTAAGCAAATTTCAGGAACCATATTAGTTTAAAATGTTTCTATATAAAAGTGTGTAAAATGCAGGAAAATATCAAATCTGGGATTTAAAAAAGTGTTCTATTTCTCTTCTGAAACCAGTTGCATCTGCTGAACTGATCAAGTTTTTAAATCTCACGCGCAACTTTTATATATATATATATATATATATATATATATATATATATATATATATATAACCATTTAAGAAATAATTGTAACTAAAATTTGTTTTTGTAAACATTGAGTTTGATATTTTGAATGTGACCGAGTGACTATTTTGCAGGCAAGCGGACCTCGAGGCACCCCCTTGCCACGGTGGCTCTCGTTCGACCGGTCAGCGGGCATATTTGAAGGTGTTCCAAGCCCCAAGGACGAGGGAGAAGTATACATCACGGTGAGGGCGCTCGGTGCTGATCCCCACAACTGGGCCAAAGACGTGTTCTCCATCGAAGTGACTGATCAGTCCCCTGCAGATAACATTATATCAGCGCTCGCTGCTCCTCTGGACAGTCACAAGGTAAGACAGTGTTATGTTACCGTTCACAAAGTGTGTGATAAAGTAAACCCTTCAAATGAACGATAGTAGCCTGGCTTAAATATGCGTGCGCGTGTGTGCATGTGTGTGCGCGTGTGTGAGAGAGAGAGAGAGTGGCTTTTAACTATGTCTGCAAACATTCTGCAAACATTTTTATTAAAGAAAACTGTAAGGAGATATCCTGTATTTCGTCATACATTTGCAAGTTAAAACTTCTCTTACATAATTTCAAATATGTTTTTAAGTTATTAATAATTCGGCAGGCATGAATTTAAAAATCTATGAATAGCAAGTTTTCATACTCAATTAATTTTTTATTGTTTACATTTACTGTTTAAATCAAAAGCAGCCATTTTATTATTTCTGAGATTTTTTATTTTAACATTTTTAGCAGTATGGATAAGAAGAGTAAAATGGAATATAAAACTGGATTTTTTAAGTTTTAAAGTCAATTTTATTGGCTGCTATGTGAGATGGTTATATTTCTTTAAAAATAAAATAAAATCATTTTACATGTCTTTTAAAATCATCACAATTATTATGATTTTAAACCTCCAACATTGCCTTTAAAAACAAAAATTTTCATTTATTTATTCCGTTTGACTCTCCTTATCCATACTGCAAAAAAAAAAATTAAAATTAAACCTTGCCATCTAATTATGCAGAAAATATGCAATATATATATATATATATATATATAATATCTGTTTTACTTGAGATCATAGGTTTTAAGTTGTAGATAAGCAAGTGCATGTAGTTAGCACTTAATATTCTTTATTTTCCGTTTACCGTGGTACATATACAGGCGCCATAACCGGAACTGACATTCACCTGTTATCAGTGATGCCAACCATCACGAGCAAGGCAGATGTACAACACCTTCCCCTTTATACTGCGAGACATGTGACCACTTGCTAGGGTTCTAAGGTTTACTTGTTGAGACCAAACTTACGTACAAAGTTGTGCAATTGCTTATTAACAGTACACACTATAATTCAGAAAACAAGTATACTGCATGAAACACACATGTGCAATTCACAACTCACTTACAACACACTAATTGACAAGCAGACAACATTACAAATTTAAGCGCTTCACAGGCTTCACCTCCCTTCCACTTTTGGTAGCCAAGGTATGACCACTGCTGTCTGTTGCTTCTTGAGATTTATCACCCTGCACAGTAGACACATCAGTCACTGCATTCGTCGAAGTTTGAGGCTCAAACCCCCGGAAGTCAGGCTCCAATGATGAGGTGCGTGGAGTCTGCTTCAGGCGGTTACCCTCCTCGCCATCAGTCTTGGTGTTGGGAACCTCGAGCAGGCGTGGAGCTGACTGGTGGGGCTTCTGCGAGGTAGTGGTTTTTCTCAGATGGATCACATTGCGACGCACTATCCTATCACCTGATCCTCGCACCCAATAGGAGCGAGGTGATGAGTGTTTGCCCACAATGACTCCCGGCTCCCACTTGTCATGTTTGTGGGTTTTGACAACCACAGTTTCCCCCTTAACGAATGTTATCTCCTGTCGCCTGGCCGTTTTGTTGTATACGTCTCTCATCTGCTTCTCCTTTGACATTAATGCTCTCACCACGTGTTCTGGGGAGATGACTCTAGGTCTGAGGGTGTTATATGAGACAGGCAGTTTACTCCGAAGTCTCCTATTAAATAGTAACTGAGAGGGGGACCAGTCTAAGCCAGGAAGAGGGGTGTTTCTATATTCACGAAGTAAGTTTCTGAAATCAGTGCCCTGACTTTTGCGTAGCAGCATTTTGCTAATCTTTACTGCCATTTCTGCCAACCCATTACTGCGTGGATAATGAGGACTACTAGTTCGTAGCTCAATTTCACTCAGGGCATAATACTGATGGCATTCATGAGAATTGAATGGCATGTTATCAGCCATCAGCACTCGTGGGAGGCCATGAGTGCTGAATACTTGTTGCATGGCACTGATGACGGCAGAGGAAGTCTTTTTGGGAAGTTCACACACATCTATCCATTTGGAATATTTGTCCACAAGAACCAAATAATCTTTCCCAGCGAAGTCAAAAATGTCTGCACCTACTGTGTCATATGGCAGCTTTGGAATGGGATGTGGGCAGAGGGGCTGTCTGTAGTTGGCTGGGCGAAACTTCTCACACACAGAGCATTTTTGAATGAACTGCACAATATCAACTGACATAGATGGCCAGTAAAACAACTGACGGCCCTTGGACTTGGTCTTCGATTCTCCACAGTGGCCTTCATGAAGCAGCTGTAGAACATATGGTCTTAGAGCCTCAGGAACAACAACCTTATCGCCGAGGAAGACTAAACCACTTTCAGCACACAAGTCATCCCGCATTTTGTAATAAGGTTTGCATACTTGAGGAACTCTACTGTAGGGGGGCCAATCTGACTGACAAAATTGGGACACTTGACAGAGAGCCGCGTCCTTAGTTGTTTCCAACTGGAACTGAAGCAAGCGTTTGTTTGACATAGGCAAGTGCTTACTGACGGAATGTACTACCTCAACCATTGCAGGATCGTCGAATACCTTGTCTGCAAGATATGACCGCGACAGGTGGTCTGCGAAATACATGAGTTTACCAGGTAGGTAAGTAACGTTTAGGTCATACTTCAACAGTTTAAGACGTAACCTCTGAAGGCGTGCTGAGCCTATATGATGAACTGGTTTGACCATAACATTCACAAGTGGCTTATGATCAGATTGCACTAGGACCTGCTTACCATAAATATAGTAGTGAAATTTAGCTGAGGCAAAAGAAACTGCTAAGAGCTCCTTCTCAATCTGGGAGTAGCTCTTTTCTGCTGCTGTAAGGGACCTGGAGGCAATGTGCACAGGGTGGAGACCCTTTGGGCCCTCCTGAAACAAAGTAGCACCAAGCCCACTCTGTGATGCATCACACTGTATAACAAGTTGGTTTGTGGGATCAAAAGTTGCCAGAACAGGGGCACTAGTGATGAGCGACTTGAGTTTACAAAAAGCCTCTTCATGACACGGGAGCCACAACCAGTCTACATCTGCTTTAAGAAGTTCATACAATGGGGAACACACACTAGACATACCTGGAATATAACAGCGAACAAAATTGAACATCCCCAAAGTACGTTGAAGTTCTTTGCGATTGCTGGGAGCCTGTAGACTAGTTAGAGCTCGGATTCGCTCAGGATCAGGTGACATGCCTGCGACGGAGAAGATCTGGCCCACATACCTTACTTCGGAAACCTTATATTGAAGCTTATCTGGGTTGAACTTGATGCCAAGGCTGGCTGCACGCTCCACCACTTGCTGAGCACACGTATCATGGTCACCTTCTGTTTCGCCTGTGCAGAGGATGTCATCGAAGAATGTCACCACTCCAGGAATAGAGGCAAAGTTCTCTTCGATAAACTTCTGGAAATTTTCTGGGGCATTGGCAATGCCGTATGGCATGCGTAGATAGCGATAGCACCCAAATGGTGTCGAGAAGCAGCACTTGTGAGACGAGTCTTCATCTAGTTGCACTTGGTGGAACCCTTCCTTAAGATCAAACACTGAATAAAATTTTTTCCCTGTGAGCTTCTCGGACATTTCTTCCAATGTCGGTATTTCATGGTAGTCTCGAATCACCACCTTATTGAGGTCAGTCGGATCAAGACATAACCTCAACTTCCCACTTGACTTTTCCACAACAACTAGGTTGCTCACCCAAGCGCTAGCACTGAGCTTGTCAACTTTACATATAATGCCTTTCTGTTCGAGTCTGTCCAGTTCTTGTTTTAACGCAGGTCTGATTGCTCTAGGGACCCTTCTTGGAGGCTTACAAACAGGGTTGCTATGGTCGCGAATGTTAATTCTACATACTTGGGGGAAACAGCCAAAACCAGTGAATACTTCATTGTGTTCTTTAATGAATCTGTCCTTTGCCTCGTGGCAAGCTGAGTGAACCCTTTTCACAAGATTGAAGTCAACACAAGACTGTAGCCCTAACAAAGGAGTGCTGTCAGAGTCAACTATAACAAATTCAACATAAGACTCTTGGCCTTTGACAGAACAACACAAATTAACTACTCCTTTTGCTGCAAGAATGGTCCCACCCCAAACCTCAATTTTTAGGGATGTTGGCCTGACCTTGAACTGTTTGTCAACCATCCTGAACAAACTGAGTGGCAAAATATTTATTTCAGAACCGGGATCCAATTTTATGTTCACTGCTTTGTCCTCAATCAGTATACGCTCCCTCCACTCATTGATGTGGGTTGTTCTAGTCCCTCTAGGATACACAGAATTGACTGTCACCGCATCACAGTATAGACTCTCACTAGAAGAATGCTTTGCTTTTACCTCCCGAACTTTCCGAACTCTGCACGAGGCAGCAAAGTGATTCATAATGCCACATTTGGCACATTTTTTTCCATATGCTGGGCATTGTCTGGCCTTGTGCTGTGTCTGGCACCTTGAGCAGTTGTACTCACCGTTATCACCAAACTTGCTGTTTTGTCTTGGGCGTGACGACTTCCTATCCTTAGTGGACACAAAGTCACAACTTACACTATCGTGAGTAGAACTCCGAGCTTGAATCTCCTTTGCTTGTTGTTGACTTTGTTCCATCAGACGGCAGTGTGCAGCAACTTTAGTAAGAGTAGCATTGTCTAACCTCAGCAGAGACTCCCGAACGGACGAATCTCTGATGCCCTGTACGATGCGGTCAACCAGCATATTCTCTTCCTGCGAAACTGGGCGCTCATAGCCACATGTTTTAATCAGGCGGCGGCAATCAGTCAAGAAATGATCAAAAGTCTCACCCTCAAGTTGCACACGCTGGTTAAAAACAAACCGTTCATACAAAGGATTTGTTTTTGGTGCCACGAACACGCGATACGCTTCCTTTACTTTAGAATACACAAGCTTGTCCTCCGGTGGGATGTCGAAAGTTTCGAAAAGGGCTCGTCCTTGGGAGCCTAACATGTTTTTGAGTAGGGCGATCTTAACCTTATCTGGGCCCTCATCCTGGCCCGTTGCGATTAAATAATTTTCAAAATCTCCTTCAAACACTTCCCAGTCTTTTCGGGCCGTGGGACTCTCCAAGTCGACAGAGTCAGGGAGCTTTACAAGATTGAGGCCTGCCATGGCACAAACAGAAAAAAACTATACGATTCAGTCTGTCAACAACATTGTTCGATATTCACTATTAACCACCGACGTCCGACAAACACGTGTCGACAAACAAACGCACACCTACAGGTTATATCACCTATAGCACACAAATCCAACGAACATGGACGAACTGAAATATGAACACAATTCCACACGACTGCGCCATGTTTTACTTGAGATCATAGGTTTTAAGTTGTAGATAAGCAAGTGCATGTAGTTAGCACTTAATATTCTTTATTGTCCGTTTACCGTGGTACATATACAGGCGCCATAACCGGAACTGACATTCACCTGTTATCAGTGATGCCAACCATCACGAGCAAGGCAGATGTACAACAATATCCATTTTGTTTAAGTTCTGCTAATCAAAAAGTCCACAAGTTTAACCGTGTTAAACATAAAAATAAAATAATGACCTGGAACGAGATACCCTTAAAACGTGATATTTCTGCATACGAGGGTGATGTAAACATTTCATGTATGTGCTTTCAATAGGTGACTTGTGATGTGGGGGAAGACCCAGCCCTGTTAACAATAGTCATGGATGGCAAGTTTGAACACATGAAACCAAAGCAACGCATCTCCGCCATCAAGAACCTCTCTGGCTTTCTTGGTCTTCATCACGTGAGTATTAATGCTAGATACCACCAAATGTATTCTTTAACTTTGACACTGAGTAGAAGTGCTCATGAAACCAACATGTCATGATGAAGACAGGTGAAAGAGGGAAGGGGAGTTTCTATAATGGCTGGTAAGCTGGTGAGTTACCAGAATGTGTCAACTCCCCACACATTTGCTAATCATACGTTAGTTATTTAAAAGTTGTAGCGAATGCGATATGTTATTTACGTAACACATTCACAGCAGACTGTTTGGCATGCAGCGCAGAAGCTGGGTTGTGTTTGTAGGCGACCTAGTGTACCAGACCAACGAGTGGAAATGACTGTTTTCTCCCCCTCAAACAAACTGCTTCTCCGTAGTACGCACTTGTGCACTAGAAACTGCAGGACTGTTCAGCATCTCTTGTTGAAGTTCAACCACTCAAAAAATCCACGAGTTTAACAGTGTTAAATGTAAAAATAAAATAATGTCCTTTAATGGGATATATGCCCTTAAACAGCCAAAAATGTGTCCAAAAACATACAGAGCGTTTAAAAGGGTGATATTCCAGTGTTCCTCATTGTCTTGTAGCCAGGGCGAAGGTGCAGCCCAAGGTGAGCTTGCTGTGTATACCCGTTTCAGATCACTGGAGTGCGCTACAAACTACCTCTTGTAGACTTAAAAAACTTTATTAACTGAAAAAGATTTAACTATGAGACAATGATGGTATACCTAAATTGTAAAATTCCGCAGGAAAAAAAATTAAATACTAATTTGCTGTAGGTACCCCCACTGGCTTGTTGTTTAAAACATTGATCTTCGCACATAATTTCAGTATCCGTTGTCCAGATCACACATCTGTTTATTCAAGTCGTGAAATGTAGTGTTAAAATTTTAAAAATTGGTGCTATATCTAGGCCGCCTGGATTGTACAGTGCAAGGGAATAGTGTTGAATATGCTTCCTCTAGCCTTTCATGGTACAGAAGGGAATATCTGTGAGGAAACCTCAAAATGAGTAAGAGGGAAATGGAGCATGCAGGCACAAGGAAGAGGAAAGTGTAGTAAGAAATTTACTGTGTAATAATTTTTACCTTGTATAATGTGTGTTGTTTGTAGTTAGATAAGTGTTGAAGTGGCAAAGAGAATTTCTACAGAGTCTTTATGACGTAAGACTTTGACAGCGTCTGCTTACATCTAATACTTATTATGGCTAGTGATATTTTGCATCCAACTTCCTGCATGACTCATGACTTTATGTGTACAGAGTTTGTTTCCAGGTGGCTTGAAGCTCATCATCTTTGGACTGCCTTGTGGTCTGAGCCCTTTCAGTATGCATTGGTGTGATGGGGAATGTAAATCTCACTTCGAATTAACTTATTGAATATTAAATAAGCTGACATTGATCCATGTGTCCTATTGAGTCCACTGAAGCAGTTATGACCTGTTGCTTTCTCAATCAGAGTGCAGCCAAGCCACTGACACACGTGAAATGCGCAGTGCTAGCAAGGCATAGTGTGTCGAGGGAACATGCACTGTCACAAGGCGACAATGAATCAATCCACGAACATTTGAAGGGTTGCGATGTCAGTGGTGACCTCAGGCACAGCAGCAGTGTTCGCAACTCTCGACAGAGACGCCTGCGAGGCACTTAGCCTTTGTGCTAGATTCCGACCATTCAACCCATGTTCTTATCTTTGTTAATTAGTTAGCTGTATCCTAGGTGCCTACATCCAGCGTATCCTCATTGGGTGACAACTCTACTTCCTAAGCCACTTCCATTGGTGACGTCATGACCCTAAGGACATTCACCACCTCGTGTTCGCTGTGGGCTAGTGCAAGGCTCCTCACTAGCTAGTGCTTTGCGAGTCACCCCAACCACTATCAGTATCCCACTTCCATCAAGGCAGTAGGCATCAAAGCTCTACATAGTACTGGCTGATAGTTTATTTTCCGTGTAGGGACAAGTTAACTTTGTCATCACCAGAAGTTTTGTACTCATATTTGTTTTGTCAGTTATTTTACAATGATGCCCTATTGCAGAGTGTCAATCCATATGAAAGAAATACAAAAATCTAAAAATTGATCAGGCCAATTTGTGTCTTGTATATTCTTTAATCTCCCCTCCTATCCCCCATATTCACTCCTTGATTTAATTTCAAGTGATCTGTTTCCCTTTATACTTAAATAACCTTAGATTACATTAAAGGAGTGATAAATAAAAAAAAACCTTAATCATGTGGTTTGAATTAGCATATGTGTAAAATGGTTTTGCCTTGTATAATTTTGAATTGATGTTTGAATTTATATTTTGGTTTAAAATGGTATTTATTGTCTACAAAAGGATTGTTATTTTTTTTTCCCCCACTTAGAGCTTGTTTCACCTGCAAGCAATGCCATCTCGCGTGGACTTACAAGGGAGTGGCGTGCTCATGGCTGGACCAGGAAACGTCAGGAAAAAGAACAGCAAATATTCTACAGCACTTCAGTGGCAGGTAGGTATTTTTTCTATGTTAGATATATAATTATTTTCTTAGCAGGGCCGGCGCGTCCATACAGGCGAACTAGGCAACTGCCTAGGGTGCCAAGTAGCTGGGGGCGGCACAGCACGACACATAACAGCTGATATAATATGTTTAACGATTATTGAAACTAGATGAAAATGGATTTTTGTAACAGTTTGGAATGTTTATATTGATATAAGTAATTATTTAAAGTCCACGGTGACCGGTTTATGATTTGTAATAAGTAAAAAAAGTAAAAAAAAAAAACAAACAAACCTGCTTAAATTTGATTGTTGACAAAATCTTAGGCTTACGTGATGTATTTTGAGGCAAGGAAAATTTTTTTTTGGGGTGTCCGGTGGGGGGGATTAAGGTTTTTCGCCTAGGGCGCCAATTTACCTTGCACCGGCCCTGTTTCTTAGATTGAGCCATTCAGTGAAATCTACAATTTAAACAAGTGTTCAGGGGCAAGTATGGAATAGGTATTGGCGTGGAGCAGGGCGAACCCCCCTCAACGGTGGAGCAGGCTGTGGCGCAGGGCGTGGCTGGAGACTGTACTGGGACGTGTGTGTGCGGGTGTTCAGGTGGGCTGCGACGGGCACGTCTGGAGGAAGCACTCGCGCGCGCTGGAGCGGCTAAAGCTGCAGGCGCAGGACGGCACGCTCGCCGAGGTGCTGCAGCAGCCGGTGGTGGGCTGGCACGTCAGGACAGAGCCGGCCGCCGCGCGGCGCAGCCGACGAGAGGTCCAGGTCAGCCTTCCTCGCCTTCCTCGCCTTCCTCGCCTTCCATGCCTTCCATGCCTTCCATGCCTTCCTCGCCTTCCATCGCCTTCCATCGCCTTCCTCGCCTTCCATCGCCTTCCTCGCCTTCCTCGCCTTCCATGCCTTCCATGCCTTCCATGCCTTCCTCACCTTCCATCGCCTTCCATGCCTTCCATGCCTTCCTCGCCTTCCATCGCCTTCCTCGCCTTCCTATCCTTCCTCGCCTTCCTTGCCTTCCTCGCCTTCCGTCGACTATCCATCTTCGACCAGAGATGTTGTGCATCCCTTCTAAAGTACCAATCTGCTCAGAATAAAGTACTGTACTATTTAAGTAGATCAGTGTTTCAGTTACAAACAATCCATTGTTTTCATCACAAACCATTTAATGATCATAATAAATATTTTCGACATTGTAAGATTATTTTCTTTATTAGGCCTAGGCCTGCACATTAACTTTGCAGATTATTTCTTAATTTTTTTTTTTTGTATTTCCGTTAAAACTTGTACGTTGTGTTGACATTTGATGAGCCTGCTGCTAAAATCGCTGTTGTGGTATGGCCGTGGTTCCGATTATCCGGTTTAAAGAACTTTTATTGTAATCGCTACAAATGTTTAGGTGTAAAGCATTATTTATTTTTGTTAGTTTTTGTCTGTTTATATTATTTTTCTGTTTTTCCAAATTGGGCACTTGCATACAACTTTCTTGCATTTAAAGGTCATATTTTAAAAACACTTTTCTTAAAGATCTGTAACCAACAAAAAAATGGCATTCGTTTTATTTTTGTTTCCATCAACTTCTTGTACTTGTGAACATATTTGGAAAATTTTGTGCTTGTTGCAAATGTGCTTGGTGGTAAGGGCTTTGTTTATTGTTTCCCCTTCAGACTGGGTCTGGTGACGGAGATGACTACGAATACTACGACTACGGCGATGACGTAGAAAGTGCAACTGAACCGGATGTGACGCCCGAACCACGAATCATCCCCACCATGTCTTCACCAACGTACCCACAACCAACAGACATGCCTCATTTGCACAGGCATCATCACGGAGAATCTCCTAATGACACTGTAAAGACTCTTGCGGAAATAACGTCGGCTAGTGAAGTTGCGTACACCCTGCCTACCAGTCCAGTTTATGGGACTATACTGCCTACACCAGTCTTGGTGAGTACATACTGTTGTAGTGTTTTTGGGAACACGGTTACAGAATAAAAACAATTTACAAATTTAAAACAACCATTAATAATGCAGTCTGATGTTCATCTCATATTGACATTATCGTGATAAATTTGAGAATAATGGTTCATGCATTCAGTTTTATGAGAATAAATAACCCCTCTATGATCTTATGGAGAGGATGTAGAAGCCAAAAGATGCCATCTTGGATTCTAAATTTTTACGTCATTATAAAATTTTATTGTTCTTTTTACAATATTTGCCTTTGTTAAGGAATAGAATGCAAACCAATAGCATTTGAGACTATAAAAAATTTTACTATTGTTTTATATTTCAAGTAATTCTATTAAGTTATTCAAAATCTGATCACCCTAATCATATTACAAGAGAAACTATTTTCTGCTTCCTACTTTCTCACAAAAACTTAAAACAGTTATCTGATTGAAATATTAAACCTTTTTTAGTTACATCAGTAAAGCTCATTAGGCAAATATACTTTATTTTGTTTGAATGGGTTTGGATACTGTGATACCCAGGTTGTGGTAAACAATTAAATAATAAAAAAAACTTCAATAATTTATGATTTTGCAATGCAGAAGAAAGAATAATGACCTCTAATCTATTTTATACTGAACATAGACTACTATTAGTTTTTTGGAAGTAAAAATAGTTCTTTGAAACAGATTAACAATTGCTTAGCAAACACAGTCATTAAGAACCTTCATTTTATACCAGTGAATGACTTTATTATTAGAATTCAGGAGATGGATTGAAAAACATTTATTGTATTAAGGAACTGTATTGAGAACTGGTTGTTAGTTTTCTCTGTGTCTAAATGTAGAGCAGCCAAAAAATTTAGCATGCTCTTACAAAAATGTGCTTTGTTGTGTGCAATTTTATTGCAAAAATATAAGCGTTTTATTTGTTGATGAAACTTGCGCAGGTCCCGGTGCGTCCTACACAGGTGCTAGCGAGTGAAGTGCTTGTGGAGGCAACCAGAGTTTACAACAATTTTGCAGAAATAACTCCGTCCGCCACCCCGGTGCTGGAGACAGAGGTGGAACCCACAGTCACCACTGAGCAGCCTACAATGCAGGTGGGAGCTTGGCGTTTGAAGCCATCTGCAATAACGTGTAGATTTCGCTTCCTTTGTAAATACTGATGTACATACACTTTCTATATATTTATAAATAATATATATTATTGTGATTAATAGTCCATATATCATTTTATGTATTTAATTACGTAAAGTAACTCTTCCAGTTTCAAACCATTTTCTGTATGTATGTGTGTGTCATTCGAGGCATGTTTTAACGTTGCAAGACACCTGCCCTCCGCAGCTTTGCAGGGTATTCTTATGTCATTATATTTATCACTACTACAGCTGATTTATATTTATATGGTTCAGGGTCATGGTGACCCTAGTTATTTATACTTGCATTTTTCCCTTTTTAAAATTTCCTGTAATTAACATTCATAGTTCATTATTTTATTTTGAAAAGACTTTAAAAGATGTTTTTCTGGTTTTTATTTTTATGCTAGGTTAGTATTTATGTAAATGTAATTTTTCAATATTTCATTTAAATATTTTTTTAGGTATAATATTTATGTACACATTTTGTTGCGTGTTTGGGATGTTTTGAGAATGTTGGACAGTAGTTTCTCTGAAAGAAAGAAAAAGGTGTGACGCTGAGGTGCCGAAATGACAGATAATATATTGCGTGTTAGAGACAGAGACATAGGCCAGGACCGTGGGAAGGCTGTCTGACCGCGGAATCACATAATCGTAACTGTAAGAGTAATCATTGTAGCCAATAGGAAGGAAGCAATTCCGGGGAAGTCTCCAGTTTTTATTACTCTGTGTGTTCTTGTAGGGTGTGTGCTTTGTCTCGTCAGTCATTGTTCAAGTACTGTGTTGAAAGGACGTGTGGGGGCGGCAGTTCAGAAAAATACATATTATGAGTGCTAATAAGAGGAAGACATTTTCATGTCTGGGTGTTACTGCCATGTCACATTTAGTTTTAACCTTTGTTTTGTGTGTCCTCCCCTCTTGTAAAGGCTGATCACACATTTCGAACACCAAGCTGTGAGTATTCTCCAATATAATTTTTAATAAATTGAAAATAATTTCCACATTTTTAATCAGAATACCTACACTAGGAATTGGCTTAAAACTCGACCAAAACAAAGACTCAATGCAAAATTTGGTTCGAATTGGGGTTTGTATCAAATTGATAATATTTTGATTAAACTTTAAATACAAATTTATTTTACTTATTACTTCCAACATCAAGCTAAAGGTTGAAAAAAAAATATTACAAACTGAAGCAAACATGACTAATCTTGATAAGGTTATTAATGTTACCTAAATTAGGTCAATATAATTACAAGGTAAAGTTACCGCAAGATACAGTAAGTACTCTCATCCATTTTTAGTTAAATATACCATTAAGACTAAAACAAATTTCCAGTGGCGGAATATTAAAAAAGACATAAATTCAAGCAATAGAAAAGAAATATTCATTCTTAAGAAAATAACAAAGACCATAAAAAACTTTCTATTAAAAATTTTTCTTAAAATGAATTTCGTAACAGGGAGTTTTTTTGGCCTTCAATGCTTTTTTAAGCATGCTTAATTGTCTACTTCTTGACAACTTTAGCTTGCTATAAAAGTCTGCTTCTTCTTTTAGATGCATATGATAAAAGTTTATTAAAAAAAAAGTTGTAACCACAAAGAATTTCACAAATTCCCTTTGTTTCTTTTGAGTTTGTACTCCACACCAAAATCAATTTACTTATTCTTAAGCGGAGTTGCCCAAAATCTGACGCACCAACACCATCTAAAAATGGCCAAGACAGTACTTTCAGTTTGTTCCACAGCACTTCCAAGGCCAAAGCTTAAAATATTAAGCTTCACACTACCCATCATATATGGGCGGTAAACGTCAGCCACCTCGTTTCCATCGCAGCCCGCAAGGCTGAGCAGTTGTGCTCGCAGGCCGTCATCACACACATGCGGCAGTCGTCCGCCTTACTCTAGCCGCGGTCAGAACACAAGTCAGGTCATCATCGTACTTCACAGGTCAAAATCCTCCACACACGCACGCATGTGCACGTCACAGCACACCCTCGGAGCTGCACACACCACTACCATTCGCCCAGTGTCTCAGTATCGCTTCCACCTGCAGGGTAAGCGCAGCCCACCAAAGGGCTGCGACCACTCACAATAGAGTTTCAATATGGTCCATCCTAGAACCCGTGACTCCCGCTAAGCTCCCACTTACTGATATAAAGTTCTGCTTTTACGCAAAAGAAATTTAAAGTCTTTTTAGAAAAAATTATGACTAAACCTCTTTAAAACTTAAGTTACAAAACATCTGTTAAAGGAAACCTAAAATAAATAACAAATAGAATTAATTAAACTTGAACAATAAATAATCTAAAAAATTAGATTTTTTACACAACAAGCCAAAACTAGCCACAGTTTTTATCTTTTTATGACATTTTATTTGGAAATTAGGCCCCAGACATGTCCACCTGGATTTATTTCCCGTGTATCTTTGTACCTAGATGATGGAGTCGCTAAGGACATTATTTTGTTTGGGCATAGGACTGAGTAATGATTGGCGAAAATGTTTTCTGTTGGACCTATTTTTTAAAGAATATGTAAGTTTGTCATAGTAAGAAGAATAAATTTATGTATGTGCAAGTAACAATCGTCTTAGCCAGGCACGATTAAGACTTGTTACATTGTGAGTTTGATAATTTACATAAAGTCTTGCCTTCTTTACTTAACTTGTTATATTGTGGTTAGTAAATTAAAATTTTAAATACCAGCATATTTTTCAGGTCACCGAGCCACTCCCTTCAGTTGGTAGCAGTGGCGTCAGCAGCAGTGAAGCTGAGTCCAGCAGTGGTACCACTACTACCACAACCACAACAATAACCACCACTACCACCGTCTCAACAGAAGATTTGCCTGCCACTGAGGAGTCTTCAACTACCGAGGAGGCATCATCGAATACCTCTCCGGCGCTAACGCATCGAACATCGACGCCTCCTGGCCCTGATGAGGAGATTGTGTTTGGAGTTAAGAACATACCTCCCAACACAGGCACTTTGCTGCCCCGTCTTCCGGTCACAGCTGGAAAAGCTATCAGGTGAGATTAATAAACAGGCGTGAGCACTTAAACTACATCTAGGTATTAAAACTACCAGCATCTAAGCCATCCATAATTCCTGGTACTTTTTTTTAACATAAGTTACATAGTTTTATAATTTGTAACATATTTTGCTATACATCCAGCAAAAATCACAAGTGATTGTACTAGGTAATTTTTTTTAATCAAACATCTAAAAGTAATAGTGACTGCTAAATAAATTTCATCAGCTATGATTATTTTAATTTGCAGGATCAAAACAGGAATCTTCATTTATTTGGTGACACTGTGACTTTAAATATGAAACTAAAAAGAACAAAAATTAATTTGTTTCTTATACTAGTTTTAGGTGTTTAAAATAATTTAACTCCAATTTCAACTTTTCTTCAAAACAGATGTAACAATAAGTACTGATGTTCTGAGTATCTCCTGTTATCTTTCTTGATGAAAATGTTTAGCGGAATTCTTTGGGGAAATCTGTTGCTTAATCTATTATTATGTTTTCAGATATGTTATTCCAGAAAATGCATTCTCAGATTTGGAAGATGGTAGCACAAGAAATCTCCAGCTTACATTTTTGGCTCCTAACAACAGTACCATTTCACCAAACAATTGGCTTCAATTCAATCCAGAAACCCAAGAGGTTTATGGTTTGTAAGTACAATTGTTTATTGTTGGTAGGTTGGCAGATATATGTATTTAATTGGATATTTGCTTACAAATGTTAAATATCATAGCTTAGCTAATAGTACTGCGTAACGGACATTTACTGAAATGTTAGTTTACTAATTTTCATTAAATTTGTGTGCACTCAAAATGGTTTGTATGTGTTAGCAACAACAGTTTTGTGGAGTTTTTATCATCATTAAGACATGCCACCAAGCAATAGTTATTATTCATTTGGTGAAACTTCAGTGAGCCTGCATAATTAAAACAAATTATTAATGTGTCTGCTAGTAAAGAGGGATTTGAGCCAGACAAATGAAGAAATAACAATAATTTTCTCCAAACAAACCCATCACTAAGTAATTCGCAGTTTGTGGTGGCATTAAAAAAATTTGTAATTTTAGTTTCATGTAAGTTGCATGTTGCAAATGCTGTGAGTACTATGAAGTGCATTATTCGTGTCAGTTACACATTCTTAGTGATAACAGTTAGTGAACAAGTGTACATAGTTGACTAAGTTAAAAACTTGTTTCATTTTCACAAGCTTCTCAGTGGCCACAATCCATAACGCTTCATGCTTATTTCTCATGGACTCAGTCCTAACACCCCGGCATGACTCAAATATACGAATATCTAGCCGGTATCCTAGTGGTTCGAAGCCCACTGTAATCTTGGAGGCCTGGTTAAGTGTATGCACTCTAAAAGTGTGTGTACACACATGCCAGGCATGGAACTGCCATACAATATTCACAGTAGTAATGTTTTTCTGTAAGGCTCAAAGCGGTGACCCTATGCTTTTATGCTATAACATTGAATATGAAGGCTCTCTGAAAATCCTTATTCTACTAACAATAATGAATTCTAAAAAAAATAAATTGTGAAAATATTAGTTTTAGCCATTTGACCTTTAAATAATAAATGTAAAAAAAAAACAAAAGCTATGAAACAAAACTATCATAGAAAAGTGCAACGTTTTAAATGTTATTGGTAGGGCCATGCAATTATCGCGATCACGAAAAAACGACGAAAAACGCGAAATTTTTAATTAAATCTGATTTTCCCACGAAATTTGCCTTTTTTTTTTTGACAATTCACGATAAAACACGCGAAATACGCAAAAAATATTTATTAACTCCTTTGTTCAACACAACAGAGACAGTGCCAACTTGTACCACCTTACTACGAAAATAATATGCAATAAGTTTTATAACTGTAAACACGGCAAGAAATTTCAACAATCCTTAAAAATCTGACGTGAGTAGAGTATTAAACTTGTATTCTCGTAAATTCATGCGGTAAGGGATGTGGATTGGAATCCAAACAGTATTTTTTTTTTTCCCCGTAGCAACGTTACCAATTTATAATATATTTTTTCTAACCTCAGATAACTTTTCGTATATATAAAGCTGTCGGGAAAAAATTAAATAGAACCATCCGTCGAAACGATTGTGGTAATATATTTTATTAACGAAGTCACGCGCCATATTCTTTGTTGATACTGCAAATTTGACCAAAGAGTCACAGACTCTTTCTATGCATAGATGTGTCTATCCAGATGTAGAAAGCCGCTCACCCGAACAGTTACGAAGTTTTCCGATCGCAAGTAAAAAAGCACCATAATTGAAGGATTAAAATATTTTTATTTTACGGTCATTAAGTAATTTAAATAACGCCAACCTAACCTAAGATAATGTTTAACCTCGGAAGATTTCAGGTTGTGCTTGTGGTTTCTATTTGAACTGTAAGTTCTCCATCCAATATAGCACAATGTTTTTAAAAGGCAATATCGCCACTATTCCAAAATGGCGCCGTCCTGGAAATGTTCAGTATTCACAATGAATGCAACACATTAGGTCCTGAAATTAAAAAAAAAATTTCTTGGAAATAATTAATTGTTGGTTATTTCAACATGCCAAAAACGTGTAAAGGAATTTAAAAGTGATGGCTTTTTTATTTTTGATGAAGGAAGTAAAATTATGATGTGCAAGTATTGCACAAGTATTGTATATAGTGTGGAGTGGCTGCGAAAAGACTTGATTCCTGTAACTGCAGTCTGATACTTCAGGCCAACCATTTCAAGCATACTAGGGACATTGTTGTACATTTTAAATAAATTATCAATATAAATATACCTATATATGTATATATTTTTAAAATTTATTGCAAGGTATATGCATTAAGTGGCTTGAATATAAATGCATTACATATATATTATATGCTAAGTTGATTAGTTTTAATATGCTATTCTAAAGTTAATAAAGTGTATATATGCATATTTGTATAGGAAATTCAATGGAAAAATAATTTTAAAAAATAATATTATTTGCTGGTAATTTTTTTTGCCGATTTTTAACACCTCTTTTCAGTTTTTTTAACGAATTTTTATACCGCTTTTACCTGTTTATAATGACGAAATACCTCATTTTTATTCACCACTTTCAGGTGGCCCTAGTTATTGGTTCACTAGCGGTGTCTACCAGCGACCATGACATCATACAACGTGGTCTTTGACAGCAGACGAAACTGGGTGGAGTGAGGGGAGGGCATCCCATAATTTCTTTCTTGCTCACATACTTCATATGACAATTTCTCACTTGTTCACAGCCAACATACAACAATTTTCACAATTGCACACCATAATTCCAGTATGGTGTACCATAGTTACCAGCATGGCTGGACTGGAATGCTCCCCCTGCTACCACCTTTAATAAATTTTGAAAAATTTATGGTACTCGTACATTGGAGCTCTTAGGCCTTTTTGCATAACTGTACGATGTAAAACCCTACCAAACAAAAGTTTTTTCCTTGCAGGCCACTCGATGAGAACGTGTCCCGCTGGCCGTACATCCTGGAGGCGACGGACAGGGAAGGAGCGAAAACTTCCCAGCAGTTGGTGGTCTGGGTCCAGCAGCATAAAGGCTCAAGGGCGGTGCACCACGAGTTCTCCCTCCACTTGCGGCTGGAGAAGAAGTTTGAGTTCCCGTCGGTGGTCGACTGGGAGATGCACGTGTTGGACAGCTTGGCGCGACTGTACGGAGACGCAGACACCAGCCAGATCACCGTGCGAAACGTCTCGCTCCAGGTGGACCCCATCATCTTTTCCTGGACGAATGACTCGCTGCCACGGACCCACTGCCCAAAAAAAGAAATTGATGATCTCTTTAAGGTGACTTTCTATATTCTTTTATCTGCTGAAAATGTATTATATAGTGTGTGTACTCAGTTTTTATGTTTGTAGAGCCACAATAATTTTAGTAATTCAAGATAACTTGTATACAATTCAATAGAATAAACAACACAGTAGTCAAGTTCTGGTGCTAGTCTCTTTTTATGATTTTACCATTTGATGTTTTATTATATATTCCATATTTTTTGCCATTGCCTAAGTTACAGAATATGTATTTTCACCCAAAAGCCAAGATAATTTTATAATTTTTTTTTGTTATGTATTTTGTTCAAAACAAATGAATTCAAACCTTTATGAAATGAAAAGCCAAGGCACAGGGTGGGACATCACTTAAGGTTTTAGTGAGTTGTGAACCCACACTTTATTCAGAATTAGGAATCATTTAACATACTGCAGATTGGTTCAACTTCCTCATCACCTGAATGTGCTCAACATGGAACCAGAAGAAGCTTTAATAATTTTTTGTACAAACTGTTAGTACCTTGAAAATTTACGAAGTTTCTCTGGTCATTAATATGAATTTTTCTGTCTCTTAAGAAATCTTTTAAAAGGAATGGGAAGTATTAATAAACAATACCTTTTTTCTGGAGTGTATCACCCACGAACTGAGTAGTAAATACCTGCTCTCGTTGGTGCTATGGTTAGCAGATTGGAAAGTTAACGAATGTTGCAATAAGCCATTGTGAGTTCTCAGGTTACTCAATGCTCCAATTGTCTCTAATGAACCAATTTCGACAATGTGTTCAAGCCAGTACTGCCAAGTAATATTGATTTCCATTAATTATTACTGATTTAGACATCCAGTTACGGAACTAAGGAATGTTATGTATTTATTAAATAAACATAGACCCTTATGTATGTCTCAAAATCAACGTTTCTTACAGTAAATAGTATTGCTCGTGTATAAAACAAATATTTCATAAAGTACTTAACATAAATATGAATCCCGAATCTTATTTTATTTTTTAAGTTACTAAGGGGTTTGTTTATAAACCTCTTTAAGTTACTTAATGGATGGATTATAATTTACTGTATAGAAGTGGTGTTAATTATTTTGTAATCTAGCATCTAGCATACAATTCATAGTGTTTGTGTAGTGCGAGTTGAATTGCATGCAGAAATGTGATTACCGATTGACGTGTCTGGAAGTTGGCAGCACTGTGTTAAACCCTACTCCGGATGTGGTTCCAGGTGATGGTGCTGAACGATAATGGGGACCCGTCGACCGCCCTCAAGGACGCGCTGCTGCCGTCGGTGCGGGTGAAGAAGGTGACCTACCGCGGCCTCGGGCAGTGTGAGCCCGCCCCCCCTCCGGCCCCGCCCCGCACTCCGCAGGACAACTTCCCCCCCGTGGCCAGGAACCAGGTGGACCACATCAACGCCACGGTCGGCCAGCTCCTGGTGTTCAAGGTGCCCGAGGTAGGACGCCGTGCCTCTCACTCGTTTATTTCCCGATGATTGTCAGATGCTACACGGGCAGCAACTTTCTTGGATTATAATTGGACGTAGTTATGCAAAAAGGAACCAACCCACAATTTTTTTATATTTTATTAGAAAATAAATTAAAATAATACAAGGTTGATCATACCGTCGTTGCTATTATTATATCAGTATTTATACTAGACCATTAAAATTATACCCACATTATATTATCAACAGGAGAATTACAATTTATAATTAACTTTAACGTCAAAATACTCAGAATAGGTTTCATGTGGGTTGGTTCCTTTTTGTATAACTACGTCCATATATGCTTGATTGAACAGATTGCAGTTGGGCTTCCACCTGGTGGCAAGGAGACATTTCCATCCTATCTTACTCTACACCTTTCAGCTTCTTCCTCACTTCCAATACTTTACCCTCGAGTCTGTTCCACTCCCACCAGGTCTGCTCATAAAACTAGTGTTAACCTCTTTTCCGTTCTCCTCCGCACCCTCTTCATCTTCTACTCATGGTCGCTTCTTCCTCGATGCAGCCAGCTTCCCAGTTTCTCTCCATGTACAACCTCACTCACCTATCCCTCACCCCAAATCTTTGACCATCATGGATAGACTATGTGTTGGGGCTGGAATTTTTTGCGAACAAATCTTTTTAACGTCCATTACATCAAACAAGGTATACTGGTACCGGCAGACGTTTGTTCATACCTGAGCGGAGGGATCGGTGGTAAGCTACTCGAGGGGGGGGATGGATGCATGCGCAGGTCAGGCGATGCTATCAGCTGTTCTACAAACATCAGCTATGGCGAGTTCAGTTGCGTGGAAGGCTGTTAAGTATAAAAGATGGTTAGACTGGTACGGGTAAGTTATTCACAGCAGTGAACACGTAATTATAAAGTATGTGACAGTGTTGTGATGAAGAGGCTAAAAAAGGTTCTTTTTTTAGAGTCGCTTCAGAGGGCAACATTAAGAGCTTCCAAATATACTGCCGTTAATGAAAGAGCCATGAGCATTATTCATAAAGCAAGTAGAGAACAGTCAAATGAGCCTCAAACAACCCCAGGAAAAAGCATGATATAGTGAAAAAATTGTCTAAATCATGCAAAAAAAATTATATTAAACTTAATTAAGTCACCGCCAGTATTCGTTTTTTAAAAATTCAAGTTTAAAATGTCTTGCTGAATGCCATTGCTGCAGGGATTCACTACCAAATTTGTTGAAATAATCTAACCAGTATGCACACTAATAAAATGCAGTTATTATGAGCAAGGTAACATTTTAATTTGAAAAATATTTTAGATGGCGTGAATGTTGTATCCATATAATTTCTGTACAATATAGAAAATAAATATTAATTTGTCCTTTTCTCCTTTCTAAGATATGTTTATCATAACTGCATTTAATTTCATTTTGACGATACTTACTTTTTCTTGTTGCATTTCACGTAATGAGAAAAAATTTATTCGCATACACAAAACAAAAATTTGTATTGAGCCTCACAGTTTCGACAAGAGAACTCTTTTTTAGTATGGTTTATGTTTAAAGAAAATTGTGTTCAGAAGTCTTATTGTTCAAAACCATTATTCTTAAATTTCATTTGATTGTATCTGTTTTTTACTTTTTTCTTATAAAATTATAAAGTGATATGTATGCACTATTAGATATGTTGTCCCTAATAAATGTCTCTGTGTCCTGTACTGTTCTCTAATGTTTGCTGTTGTTACTCAAGAACAAATACCAAAATGCATATGTCATTAGGCCCTACTGTTGTCGCCTGTCCACAGACTGGGCCGTGATGAACTTGTCTAGCAAGTAGGAGGGGGAATCGCATGCACAAATATCTGCCGGTACCTGTACCCATACCAACGGTTTCTTCCATGTAATTAGCGATCATATGCGAGAGAAGCCATTGCCTTATTTGACCGAGCCACTAGACGCTGAAGAATTCAAACAAACATGAAACACAGATGATACTATAGTGATTTAACTTTCAGCTAGTCTCTAAATCTTTTCTCGAAAAATGTGTGTCCCTAACTATGTCTCTTGCCCCCTGCCTTTTCCTTCTTCCACATACCCTTGACCCATCATACTGCCCTTTCTTTATCTTAAAAACATTAGCTTGCAACGAGTCCAGTTGCTTACTATTTAGTTAGTTTTTACTAATGTTTGACTGACAAGAATGAATTTCAAGCTTTCTAACCATGAAGCATTCTCATGTGCTGAAATAGGCATATATTTACCTGAGAGAATTTTTAAAAAAGTAATTGGGCACATTAAATTTTGTTAGTCGAGAGAATTTTAATGATTTGTTGTGTGTCCAGCACTGTCTGGGTGGTTTGAGTGAAAGTAGTAGTTAACTGGGCTAGGAGGCAGAGATGTGCACATAGTTCCTGTCTTGCTATTTACTTTCTCAAATACGGTAAGAATTTATGTACTTCTGTGTATAAATGCTTTGGCCCAAACATTTTATGGTTCACACATACCCTATATCATCATTATAGTCACTCTGTTAAAAACAATTCCATGTCAAGACAAAGGTAAGAGTACGAAGAAACTCAGGGGACCAGGCAATCCGCCTGTTACAGTATGAGAGTAACAATTTTTTTAGTCATTCCATAATTTACAGTTTGAAATAAATAATTTACAAGAGTCAGGGTGATAAGTTCAACTATCAAGTTATCAAAATTTTGGTCACACTAATCAATAAATGGGTTTTCCTTTCTCTTTATGTAAAATTATTCCTCTATTATTTCTTATTTACATAAGTAATTTAACCAACGAGATGCAATTTGACATTTTATTTTGCTATAGATACTTACCAATCAATGATCACTTGTTTCAGGATTCCTTCTATGATCCCGAGGACGGCAGCGCCCGTCACCTGAAGCTGTCGCTGCTGACAATGAACCGGATGCCGATCGACCCCACCCACTGGCTGCAGTTTGATGCCAAGAACCAAGAGTTTTATGGGATACCCTCCAGAAATGATGAGGGCAGGAGAGAATACCAACTGGTAATGTGTAGAGCGGTTTGCTTTAATCTACAGGCAAATGTAAAAAATTATTTTTGAGCTTAACTTACTACATCTTGCTTGTGTAACTACTAACTTCTAAAACATTTTATCTGCAAGATTTAAAAATTTTCAAATAGAATGTAAACTGGTTACAGCATTCAATACAATTTTGCTTACGAGAAAACGTTGCCAGGTGTTTCGTTCTCGGCTATTTTTTTAAAAGTAGCTGACTTTGTGCATGTGCAGATAGTAAATAAAAATTCTGTTTTTGATTGGAATTGGGTTGTACTTTTGTACGATGGAATTTTTCATTGAAGTAGTACAAAAATATCCATGTTTATGGAATGAATAAATGGAAGAACATAGAAAGCAGGAATATACAGGTCAATGCTATCAACTGAGTTGTATTTATCCTGAGATAATCAATAATTTTGGCTTCTCTCTCACACACAACTGCTTCATCAAATAATGACATTCTTCATATTTTTTTTCATATTAATTTAATGAAACTATTTCTTTTTACATTTACATACTGTGACAGCTAGCTGAATATCATAATAGTCAATATCGTCTCTCCGACATCGTGAACTAGACTGATCTGTCTGGCCACCTAGCATGGCACCTTTAGACACAGTTTTTGTGTTTAGGGAATCCAAATAGTTTAATCATTATGGTTTGTAAAACTAACTTAGTGCAAAAGTATAAATTTTGGGCAACTATAATCTAAATTTTTTTTAAAAATTATCAGTACCTTTGAATATATTATTAGTTCCTTTATTTTATCAAAATAGTTGATAAAGAAACAAGCACTTCATTTTAATAAAATTACATATTGAATCACTGGTACTGTTAATTAGCAATGTGCTACAAGCAAAATGTGACAGAGCTTGTCCCACTTATTGGTTATTGGTAGAGTCGTTCATATGTGTTTGATTTTACTTTGTTTATGTTCAGCACATTAAGAAAAAATTTTTCACTTTTCACCAAAATTTTAACATTTATTTCTTTGGATATTTGTTTCAGGTTTGCGAGGACAGTGCAGGGCTGATGGCCAATGATGGCTTGGTGGTGGTCGTGCACCCCGCCCCTGCGTCGCTGTACAATGTTGAGTTCCGAATGAAACTGAACATTCCGTACGAATCTTTTGTACAGAGTGCTGCACAGAAACGCAAGTTTGTCGAGAAAGTTGGTGAACTTTTCGACGACCACAACACGAGCACAGTGGTACTGAAAAATATCACTCAAGGCAGTACGGTCATATCGTGGTTCAATCGCTCACTTCCGGTGGACCACTGTCCACATTCGGAAATCCGGCAGTTGAAACAGATGCTCATAAAAGGCGATGGAAGCACGTCCGAACGTGTGGCGATTGTCATGGGTCAGGAATTTCCCGTCGTGAACTTGGAACTCGTACCGATGGGACTGTGCCAAGGAGGCTCGACCAGAGTTCATGAACCTGAAGTGGATAGGAATTTGCCAGTTGACGAAACAGCACCTGACGACTCCCAACCTGTCAGCTCTTCCGAAGAATACCTCGTGACGTTCATAGTTCCAGCGGTGATAATAGCTGCCATGCTACTGCTGGCTGGAGCGGTGGCCTGCGTTCTGTACCGGAGACGCCGCACCGGCAAAATGAACGTGGGGGAGGAAGATGAACGCCAAAGTTTCCGCAACAAGGGCATACCTGTCATCTTCCAAGACGAGCTGGAAGAACGCCCAGACCCGGGCAACAAGAGTCCGGTGATCATGAAAGAGGAGAAGCCACCCTTGCCACCGCCCGAATACCAGCGAGGAAATGAGGATAGGGCTTCACCCCCTCCCACGGCAGCACACCCCCTCTTGGGAGGGGACCCTCCTTCTGACGATGCTCCCTATCAGCCTCCCCCGCCCTTCACTTCCAACCGAGACTCTGGCCGTCACAACCGCCCCATGCCCACGCCCATATACCGCAAGCCACCCCCGTATGTACCTCCCTAACACGTACGAGTCCCTATACTAGACGAGGAGATGATCACCCGGTGCCTTCCACGTACCACCGCTTGGCCCCATCCACGACAATACTGCAAGTTGTCTTCATTCCACATTTAGTGTAGTGTTGGTGCCACTGCCAGGACGGGGGCAAATGTCTCTTCGTGTATGCAAAACAATGACTTTTTTATGTGTATATGTTGGCCATTGTGATAGTGAAACTAACGTAAGTTTTTATAAATGAATTGAGACTTTGATTTTCTGATGTAGTTTTTTTTTGAAAGTGAATAGTATTTTGTATGATACCGGAGCAGCATTCAAGATACTCTACAGTTAGTTTCAAGAATTTCTTTGAAGAACATAAATGTGGTTTGTTTGAAAACATTTGAACACCTGCCGTAAACACATGTTGCATAGAAACGTTATGCTAAGTTACCACAAACATTGTATGTATACTTTCCTACTTAGGCTTTGAACTATTATTTAGTTTATTTGTGTGTATGAGAGGTACACATAATGGAAGTGAAATATCTGTCATAAAACATGTTAAAAAAACTCTAAAGCATGTGTAAACTGTACTGATTGAAATTATTTCCTGGCCTGAATTATTGATGATCAAACTTTTTTTTTATAAAATTTTAATGTGGACATAGAAAGTTGGCAACCATGCAGTTATATCTGTTAAAATAATTCCTAGTAGTGATAAAATAAGTGTGTGATATAAATATTCATAAAATGCTAAACAAAGAGATGTATTTTTCTTCTTCGTATTGTGTCCAATTTTGTTATATATTATTTTGTCCTGTACTGATATAGCTTAACATTTGATCATGTAATTTTTTTTATTTCATGTTGAAATATTATGCACTTTGTATTTATTTTGTGGTATAAAACAAACTGTACCATGACATAATTAATAAATTTAGATTATGTTGTAATACAGTGCAATGTTACTTGCGCTTGCCACTACATTAGTTGAAGTTACATCCCCACATTTTAGATAGTGTCTTGGCTATTACTATACATCGAGAGTAAATACTTTCTTATTTGTACCATCAATACCATCATGTAGCTCAAATGAGAAATAGTAAACTATCACTTCTAAGTACACTTTCTAGCCCAGATACATGATACTTAAATTAAACATACAAAACATGTTATAGAAACATTTAGTTAGCCTAATGGTTAACATGTTAAACCAATTTTACTCTATCCATGAATTTTTGTCGGCACTTGCCCATTTATTCACCTCTAATTCCCAAATCACTGTTGTATTTTGTAATTTATATATATATAATGAAAGGTATTTACTATGCTTTATATGGTTTAGCTGTTACTATCCACCTTTCTCTACAAGATTCCTAACTTAGATAACAAATGTTGTCTACTTGAACTGCCCAAGCCATCACTTTATCGATGTTACCTGGCCCACACACCAATCCAGCCTAGATTTCTTCATGCTGATTAATGGTTACATTGATGCGCTGCTGGCGCATTTAGTACACTCCGAGTTTATCATTTCAGTACAGTTTCCTGTTTTATAGAGGAATACATTTCATATTTTTACATTTCATATTCATGTTAACTATATTATGTTCAATAATCTGAAAATGCTGTGATCCCACACATGCCAGATTACTTATGTTTGAGTTTTTAAGAATCCTTCAAATAATATCATGGTAATGTTCCAACACACACTGTTTTCATGAGACTATGACTGTCATGGTGGGATTGGGAACAGAACCGTTCGTTTTTAATTCACACCAGCTGATGACAGCTCAATCAAAATCCTATTCAACCAAGGTCAAGTTTTCTGCTATTTTAACTACGTTATTTTCGCTTCACAAAATTGAATCAGACTATTTTAATAATAAAAAAAAATTCCTTGTGTTATGGACATTTTAACTCTGCTTCTACTGTATAGAAATGATAACAGGTGCTAGATGAAACATTGAAAAGGTTGACTCCATAAATATGACAAATTTTTCCCTTCAATTCCACTGCACATTCTTCAAATCAATTTTGGAACAAGAAAAAGGTTTTAAAACTAAGTTAATAATATCACCTTAAAAGTATTGCTTATATAAACTGTAGCAGTTAAAACCTAAAAATTCTACATGCTCTTAAGTGTACACACTCAAGAAACAATTACTGAAATGTTCATTTGGTTTTACATTCACTTTTGGTCCAACTGTGATTAAAACAAACTCTTGATTCTTGAAACTTCTGCAAATGTGATCCCACAACTTGTTCACATATATGCACCAATTAAATAAAAGGCTTGCTAAAATTAGAACAGTCCTCCACTGTGCTCACCATCCTTAAATTTGATTGGCTCAAAATGGTTGAGTTGACAAACTTGTATCTTGCAATCAGCAGCAGGCCAGCAAGGAGCAATTATAACACATGTGCAAGTGCAATGAAAGACATATTGGCTAGTCTGGTCTGTGCTACAAAAAAATAAACCACTAAGTACTGCCAAAAAATAAGTGTATGAATCTGAAAGTGGTCCCTTCAACTTTATGATAATTTTGCTAAAAGCATAGATTTTTTATGTTTATTGACATTGCTGGTTCTCTGTAAAAGTGGATAGCTGATAAAGATCTTCATTGCTTCCCCAAACAAGTGTTAAATATGGCTTTTACTACCAAACTTCTCACATGAAGGTTTTAACAATAATATTAATTCCTTGGTGTAAATAGTGACAATAAAATTTCTTATAAATTATGGACAGTGTCAGTGACCAATTTACTATGAAACTTTGATCTTTGCATTTTTCCAAGAACCATTACATATATTGTAAAATAGTCAGAAAATAGAAACCTTCAAGCAACACCACTTGAAACTGGAATTTTATTCTTTTGAGGGTTATCACTATTTACACCTGAAGTCTTCAGTCTAGAAAACTGAGCATAAAAACTATCAGGACAGAAATGAAGACCTAATGACACTGTATGCAAGAAAAGTCTTAAGAGTTAAAAAGCTGTACCAGAAACATCTAGCGAGGCACTAATAAAAACTACATACGTTCTTTTGTAATTTTAAATATTTTTTAATTTTTGCTTTGCCCCAATTCCTGGTTCTTTCCCAAAATGAACCATAGGCATGTTCACAAGAAGGCAAGCGCTGCTACGTGCCTTGCACGGAAGCCAGGTACACACAGAACAATTACGGAGCAGTGCTAGGGTCGGTGGTTAGATGAGGCCTGAAAGCGCGACGCATTGCACGGCCCATGGGCTGCTCCCCTCCCTTGGCGACGTACGGCACTTGTCCGGAGCCCGATTCCACGGCAAGGCTGACACACGGTGGGAGGCTCACGGCACCCATCAGGAGGCAGTTCACTCTTGACATGTCGTTGACAGGCAGTGGAGTTGTCAAGTACAGCATTTTATTGACCATGTCAATCCCCCGCACGATACCTGGTACGATAGAATAGTTTCCATTTAAACGTTGCTCAATCATAGGTACACATTTTGTATTTTCAATGTGTAAAACACAAGACTGTCATAAATTTCTTATGATATATTTTATATTAGGCCCAATTTCATGACTTAAGCTAAAGTTTAATCACAAATTGCAACAGGTTTAACTTTAATCACCCAATTTCGGGAGTTCTAACTTCCTTACACATACAATAAAAGTGGCTGTACTACTGGCTCGCTGTAGGAAAGGTTTTGATGGAGATTAAAAACTGACAAAAATAGCTTCTATTGTACAGCTTAGGTTCCCCCCTTCCTTCTTTGCGACAGAGAGGGGAGTGACGGAAATTCTCTGTCGCAAAGAAGGGAGGGGGGAACCTAAGCTGTGCAGTAGAAGCTAGTTTTCGTCAGTTTTTAATCTCCATCAAAACCTTTCCTACAGCGAGCTAGTAGTACAATTGTATCAGTCGATATATGAGGATGAAAACATTAAATAAAAATAATCCCAAATTTTCAAGCAAGAGAAAATTAGATATATGATAGAATTATAGTGATGACAATTCTGAAATACTCCCTCCCCCCTCAAACTTCACCCTTTTCTACCCTTTGAAACAAAATTTGGGCAACTCTCGATGAAAATCTGCACACTTGATGTTCAAATTAAGAAGATTATTACTGTCTACATCCGATTAAAAAATACTCCCTTCACTTAACGTTCAGCCCAGGCAACACCAGGTAGGTACTTCAGCTAGTACTTAAATAAATAAATATATGTTGAGAAAATTTTGAGACAAAACATAAAATGCAAGAGAGCTATTGTAATATATCCCTTTGAGGCACACAGAAATATATTAAAAAATAAATTAGAATCTATTGTGTAACTTTTAGCAGACATGGCGGAAGGAAAAATTAAAGTAGCAAATGTTGCTTGTTCTTGTTATGATCGCCAGATAGCAGCACAAGGCTTGCGCGAGGTATTTCAGCAGTACCACTGAAACATTGCGAATAGTAACATTTTTTTCAAAGTGGTATCATAGAAATACCACTATAAAACAAAGGGATATTATAAATTATAATTAAAAAATTAAAAGCCCTCAATTAATAACAATGTCAATAAAATGATGAAACCCAGCATGGTGCGCGAGACAGCAAAGTGACTCGGGAAATTGCAACGCAACCGAACTCACCGAAGCCGAGGCAGGGGACGACCGGGGCCTCCAAGAGGACCCCGGCCATGTCGGGGTCCCCGCTGGTCCACACCGGCCGGGTGTCGCAGGCGCAGAGTGCCACCAGGCCGCCGTTCACGGCGCCCAGCACGCGCGACTGGGGCACGGCTTCGTGGCAGATGCCCAGTGTCAGGCGGGCCAGGGGCGTGCTACATGGCACGGCGTCCAGCAGCGAGTAGCGCGGAGGGCGCGCCACCTGGCTCAGGTACGCCAAGACCGCGAGCTCGCGGCCATCGCGCGGCTTCAAGCCCCTGAAACACAAACACCCTGCTGTGAGCACTTGTGTATAACTCACATGAAACTAGCACTTCCAAAACTAGCAAATTACGTATGGTCTTTGATGTGCCTGACCGATTCCTTTTATCATTTTTTTTTTGGTAAATGTATTTTCATTTCTGCATGTAAGTAAGCTGCATAGTCAAAAAGGTGGAATTTTTTTCTTTTTATTCATACACAGTGAAAGGCCTTTGATCCAGTAGGTTCAACACCACAGCCGCTGGATTAGCAACTAAGTTGTTTGTCTTTCCAAATTTTCATTTTTGAATGCTAATTAGGCACGGTGCAACAATTTAAACATCTATACTAAAATAAGTGTCACAGTTAGAAAAAAAATTATAAAAGTTATCTTGAAAGAATCTCTACAGTGCTGGCTTCCACGACTGCAAACAAAGACTTCAAACCCCAATGGTGTAATATTCTCTTACGGTGAACTGTTAGAGTTGTCCTTGACTGCACTTGGGAGGATGAAAGTAGCATAGTCCAAGTCACACGCAGTAAAACCACTCTTCCAAATGGACACGTGGTTGTTGACAAAGCCGCTCCTCAACGGCTGGGCAAAGTTCTGCGCTCTGCGCTGGCTCTCGATGTGTATCACAGTAGTTGGGCGAAGAACACGAATCATACTGATGGCTAGTTCTACGCCAAGACCTTGGAATGATAACAAAATCATTTTACTCTTCAACACTAGCAAAACTTTGCTTACCTCCAAGCTTTACAAATTCATTACAGCATAAAGCTAACAGCTTCTACATATTCACACTATTTTCATAAACAATAAATCGAACAGAATACAATATACTAAAAATAATATTTAATTGTGAAAAAAATAAACACTACTAGTTCTAACCAGTGACTTTTTTTAATGATTTGTCTGATACATAAAACTTTGATTTTGGAAAGGCATTTGACATTAACTCCTCACTAAATTATTTGTAGCCAATCTAAGCCCATTATATAGATCTTGGTTTAACATCACTTCAGACAATAAAAAAAACATCCAGTACATATAAAAGAAAATACTTCAGCACATAAAAAAATCTATTTGGCATAGTCTCTATCTCTAGGTCTAAAACTTTAAAAACTTTTTCAACATTCTGAGATGCTACAAATGTATACACATTAAATACTTTTTTAAAGAACCATTTAAAACCCTGGCAATCATTTCCGATGACCCTATATTTCTGAAAGAGATGCCCATATTAAAGACACGTCAACAAACTTAAAATACCTGGTTTAATAAATATCAGTAAATAAACACTAAAAATATATAATTATTATCACAGTGTCAAAACTTAACCCTAATATAATTTACATTGCATACAACTGGAACTAGGTAGTTTAGTGACAAATACAAGAATCTTACCTTTGCTGTATCCCATAGTGTTTATGAGCCAAGGTATGTTTTGCAAGTCTGGTTGAGAGAGACAGTACTGGACAATATGCTCAACACAACTGTTGTACCTTGATGGACATCTTGAAACGTCAATATCACCAAGAAACACCATTCTGCAAAATATGTAGAGAAAAATTATTTCTATGGCAATGCAAAATCCTATATCAGTGGCGGCCAACCCACTGCCTGCAGGCCATTTTTGGCCCACAAAGGCTTGCGCAGTAACCTGCTACACTAACAGGAAATCACTTCCACATTTCCAAAAACTTTACTCGAACATAACATAATATTTTCTTGTAATTTACACAATTACACTGACAGCTGCTTTCAAGAACTTCACGTTAATACACCATTACAGTAAGGAAACCAAAATCGTAGGTACTCCGGTTTAGGACTGAATTGCAGCCTCTCTACAAATCCTTAAATAATATTTTCAAGTGGCAACGGTGGTTTAGTGGTCAGATCACATGCCACCCACTGAGGTGAACTGAGTTAGATTCCTGGTGAGCCTGTACCCAAATATTTATTTCGGAAAGGTGGCGAAAGTTGCTGTGAGCCAATAGGTTTTCTCGGGGTACTCCCATTCCCCTCATACATTTATTCCATCAACGCTCCATTATCACAACATCTCTGAATACCTCTACATCAAAGAGACATTAAGCGTTAATTCATTTTTTTTTTCATATTAAGGACCCGGCTGAGACTCCCGGTCAGGGAGTTACGTGGCTCGTGTGAGGCGAGATACTTGTCCCCTAATTGAAAGCGCTAGTTTATTAAGCTCTGGCCTGCTCTAGGCGTCGGGCACGCCACACCACTTAACATACGGATACCACAGGGTGGGCGACACGTGGCCACACGTCTCTAGTAACTCCGCACACGTCTGGTCTCGGCTAGTGATCAAGAAGAACTGGGCGCGCGGGCAGCAGGCAGCTTCCTCTGTGACCCCGCGCCAAGGGTTGGTTTTAAAGAAGAGATAAAACACTCTTATAATTTACACACACTCAGAATATGAAACACTCGCTACTTTATAAATTAATACTTAAATAATAATTGTTGTTATTGGTTTCGGGTGACATCGCATTGCCGCTAAGCGTCCTCTTGCGGTAATCCGTGGCGCGCAATTTGAACACACGCACGTACAGTGTTGTTAAGTAACGAATTACAAGTAATCGGATTACTTGTAACGATTACTTTTCAAGTAATTTATACTTGAAACGAGTTACATTTAAAAAAAATTATTCGTACTTGTAATCGGAATACATAACATTAATTGTAATCGATACATAAGGTAATCAATACTTTATATTTACTTGCCGTTACTTTTATTCTCGGAACGTATAATGAATACAATTAAGAACAAGAAGAACATACATTTTTGTATTAGTAAAGTTTATATTTTTACGCTTGTAGTACTACGATCATATACACAACATCTATAATCAAAACTGAAGAGCCAAAGTGACTTGCAGTGTCTCCAACATTACCCTATCCTAAAATCTGCATTTTTAAAATTTAACACATCGCTGCCGTCAAGTTGAGCGTCTTTTTAGTGCTGGTAAAGATGTTTTTGCCATCAAGAGAGGGAATCTATCTGATGAGAACTTTAAAATGCAATTGTTTTGTAAGGTCAATTCCAAAATTTAAAGAGTGTTACTTTTATTACAGGTAGCTACTTGTATGAAGTATTTTGATGTTACTCAAACAAGTTTGTCCTCAAATATTATTCATTTAATTAAAGATAATAAATTTAATCATTACATGAAATCATTTTTTAAAAAAAATATATATGTATGTTTATTAATGTAACAAAGTGTAAAAAAATTGAATCATAGGTCAGTTTTAAAATAGTAGCGGAAAGTAATTGTAATTGTAATTTTACTGATTACTTCTATGCAAAGTAATTTTTACTTGTAATTAGTTACATTATCACCACAGTAATTGTAATTGAGCCCAATTACTTTTTCCGAGTACTTTTAACAACACTGTGTATATTAATGTAAGTGTGTAAAAAAAAATTGTAAGTCAGTTTTAAAATGGTAGCGGAAAGTAATTGTAAATGTAATTTTACTGATTACATCTATGTAAAGAAATTTTTACTTGTAATTAGTTACATTGTCACCACAGTAATTGTAATTGAGCCCAATTACTTTTTCCGAGTACTTTTAACAACACTGCGCACGTACGTCGGCGGTACAAATGCCGGAAAGGAGGGGTGCTGGACATTGGAGTCGGACCAGGCTTACGAGGCAAAGCCCCGGCTGACGTCATCTGTTGAAAATATTTTTGTGACTAAACACCAAATGCAGCGACGATACCAAATTAAAATTTTTGAAATAGGTCTTAAATAAAAACAATAGGAAAAAAAATCAGTGTGGTGTGTGAGGCTTTGGAAGAAAAGAACATGATTTGAAAATTATTCAATATATCCGAGTGGGTCTATTTACGAAAAGTATTCAAGAATGCTATGACGGCTGATGGATAGTTCTGTTTCCGTATTTAGTTTTTAAACTGTATTTTTAGGAGAATGAGAAGGGCTAAAACGCAAGTGTTCAGAATAATTTTTACACATGGAAAGTTCGGCAAAGATTCTTGAAAGCACCCAAGCGCCTTGCAAAACATCTTTACCTTCATTTCTCTGTCATATAATGTTATGGTCATGGCTCAAATTTCGTTGTTGTCCTATGTATGACGAGAAGACTGCACGCCAGTTAAGAGCCTTGCGCTTAGAGGATATGCTGTGCTTGAAACACCACCTAGCGTCGCACTTATCTTACCACCTCACCAACACCTGACAAGGCGAGCCTCTTAAATAGTGTTTTCACAACAACTGAGTACATTTCAATGGCAAATCAGTCCTCACACTCTGATGGGCTGCATAAACTGCACTGACCTGATCGGCGTGGTCTGATGAGTGAAGTTGGGACCCAAAAGAGGTTTCTTCACCAAAATGGCAGACAAGCAGCCTGGCACCGTGAACTCCGCCTGGCCCGGGTCAAAGTCCAGCCACAGTACAGCATCGTTTTTCGACAACCAGGAGTTGGCCAGGAAGCGTAGGAATGTTGACTTCCCGACACCTTTCCCTCCTAGTACGACTGTCTCACAAGGGGAGAAAAAAAAAAACTCCCATGAAACATAACAATAAAACTTCACATTATACCCAAGAACAGTCCCTGTAAAGTAGTGATTGAACCACTTGAATCTCCCTAGGTGATTTGGCTCCACTCCCACCTTATCATGCTTCATCCATTCCTTGGATTGGGCGGAAAAAAAGGTCTGCCCCTAGAGTAGGTCATACCATCTCGTTAACTCTGCCTAGAGTAAAAATAAAACTTGTGGTTTTTATTTTCATTCATATTTAAGATTCCTGTCAAAATTCTCTAGTAATAATACACCAAATTGCAGAATGACCTATGGCCATAACCTGTAACTGAAAAGATTAATTTTTTATATTTATTGAATTAATTTTTTTAATTTAATATGCATTATTTGGTAAGGGATCACAGTCATGACAGATTTAAGCCGTGGCCACACAGGGTGCTAAGCTTGCTATGTTCGCTACGCGAAGTAAAATATAGTCAGCTGCATCTATGGTGTCACTGGCCACACCAAGCTGTGTTCACTATGTTTGCTATGTTGGCGATCCTGGAAATGTTGCCATGTGTTTGGTTCTCAACTATTTTTTTTTAATGTTGCTGACTTTGTGTTTGCGCAGATAACCAAAAACATATGTTTTGGTGTGAAATTGTGCTGTACTTCTACTTTTCCTTTTTTGAAGTTTAATGTGCTCATTAATGTGCTTTAAATAGTCATGTGGATGGAATTGTTCATTCAAGGATTACGAAAATGTTCATGCTTATGTAATAAATCAATGGAAAAACATAGAAGGCAGGATATACAGGACAATGCCTGGAATTTGATTTCAAGGGAATGAATTGTATTTATTCTGAAATAATCCATAAATTCGGTTTCATTTCTTCAAGCAACTGCATCATCAAATTATGAAATTCTTTTCCTCTTAGATTAACTTCATGGAACCTATTTCTTATTACATTTACATACTGTGTGAGTCAGTAGAATATCATAATTGTTGTAATCATCACTTGAATCCCACGGCATGCATCTTTCCGACATCACGAACTAGACTATTCTGTCTAACTACCTGACGCAGTGAACATCCCAACATTGTGAAGATCGCGAACACAGCGTAGCTTTCTGTGTGACCTCAACTTTAAGAGATAATTTTTAACAATTTTAACTAAAATAATTTAGGTTTTAAAACTAATTTTCAAAGTGTTTAGTTTTAAGAACTTCATGAATACAGTAGCAACCAGGGCAATAGACTTAATTAAATCATACAAAAAAATTTTTTTTAATTTACATAAGGTTTTAGTGTGAAATTATTTGTTCAGTTTGTATGTTCTTATGTAAAACAGGTACTACATACCCAACCAATTTTTCTGCAATGCACCAATAAACTCTGCAAATGTGTACTAAAATTTTTAATACTAGGCCTACTTATCCGAAATTGCAAAAATTCATTTCGAGAATACCTAATGTGATTATTTAAAGATAAATATAAAAGAAAATTTGTGCCATTAATATGTTGTAATAATGTTTATTTTAATAGCATGGCTGTAGAGTTACATAAGATAGAAAATATTATTTTCATTATGAGTCTACCCAATTCTATTTTAAATGAAATTTCCTGTAGAGAGTGATGAATAACACAGTATGTCTACAGTACTGAATAATTTGAGAAACATCTGTTCTGATGAAGTACAGTCTGAGAAAAAGTTGAGGGAGGAGAAGATAAATGCTGATCATTTCTGAAAAAGACGCACTCTAATGGCTGACTACCTGTAGAGCAGGGAAATATTTAAAATTCTGCTGGATACCAGCAGTAATCAGACTAACATACTTCATGTCAAAATCATGCATCCCCATCTAGCAGCAATTAATTTGTTTGTAACATAAGACATAATAAAAAATATACATACCAGTCTTTGATCCACCAGCAAAAAGTAATGAATCTGAAATAACTTGTTCCCACTCGTCTTTCCTGGTTAAATGGCTTACGTTCACACCAGTGCCCGGCAACTCAAATTGGCACTGCAGTAGATTTTCTTCCTTGTAGAATTTCCTATCATTGCCAGAGAAAACTTTTGGGAATAAATCAATGGGGAAATGTCTGTTCAGATACTTGGTGAGAACACTGGATGTTTCTTGCAGCAACAGCACACAGTCACTAGCAACGCACTCCTTGAGCAGTTTGCTGTAACTCGCTTTTAGAGCCTCGAGCTTCTTGATGTAGCTGTTATCTTGTGCCCCTTCTTGCGGCTTGCACGACACTATACTCACACACATGCACCTCTGAGGGCTGAACACGTTCAGACCACTCTCGCTGTTCTCCGGCGTGGCCTTGAATCCCAGTATCTCAACAGCTCCTTTCAACACCGTCACTTTCACCTGCCCTCGCACGTACACATCGCAGGGATGTTTCATCGTCATGGCACAACTACGGTTCGGCAATCTGTGCAACCTTAGCAGTGGATTTTTGTCTGGAACTACCATGGGTTGTTTCACTTTCGTAACTGGACTCTGTTCATCCGGAGCGGAATTAACCTGTATGGTGCACGAGGGACTCAACTCACAAGTTTCCAGAACAACGTTACTGCTATTTTTAAACTTGCGGAAACATGACAAAACGGAGGAGAATTCCTCATCTGAATCATTTTGATTTATATTTGAGCTCCTTCCAAATTCTTGCAACATACGGTGAGTGACAGCAGGTCTACTCTTGCTGTCAACAACTATTGGCGAACTTGTAGTATCCATGTTTACAAAATATATCTCCTCATTTTCTGAATGCTCATCTGAAACACTACCATCTGCTGTTGTGTCTTGTAGACTGAAAGACCCACTGTCCAGGAACATTTCCTGTAGGTTGTTGTTACCTTTCAAAATATTTGCATTATTAGTATCAGAAACATTTCTTGCATTTTCTTTCTTCTTAACATTAGAACCTGAAGTTTTTACTTTCTTTTTCTGTTTCTTTTTAAAGTCTTGTAACATACAGTGAGTGACAGCCGGTTTACGCTTATTCCGAACAACTACTGGTGAACTTGTACTATACATGTTTACGAACGAAGACTGTTCATTTTCCAAATATTCATCTAAAACACTACTGTCTGCTGTTGTGTCTAATAGAGTGAAACACTCATTGTCCTGGAAAATTTTCTGTAGGGCGTGAACTTCCAAAATATTTGCATTATTAGTATCAGAAACATTTCTTGCATTTTCTTTCTTCTTAACATTAGTACCTGAAGATTTTACCTTATTTTTCAACTTCTCTTTCTGTTTCTTGATGACAGCCTCTGGTTGGTCAATTATCTTCAAATTCTTGTTTTTCTTTTTTGATTTGGAGACTTTGTTTCCACTTTTTTTGGGTGTTTTTTCTACAACAGTGACAAGTTCCTGTAAGTTACTTTTCTTAATCTTCTCTAGCTGTAAATTAGAATAAGATTTCTTCTTCTTTTTGTCTGTTGTTTCATCTTGTCCAAAAATTACGTTTTCATTCAGCACTGACCTAAATATAAAAAAAAAATTAAAATATATATTAAATAACCCCACCATAATAAAACTAAAACAAATTTTTAAGTAAAGGCAGGATTTTAACCTTGCATGCTTACATTCAGAAGACTTCATTCAAAGAAACCTACAGAATTACAGTGAGCTCAGAACCACTCTGACACTGACAGCTACCCAAAAAAATAGAAGTCATGCTAGGAGTAGGTCTGTAGCTGTAGTCCTAAAGTGTGATACCTTAGTAACCATCATCACCGATAACATGTTAAAACTGACATAGCACTCCAGTTACCAGCTACATTATTCAGATTTTTTTTGTTAAATATATATATAAATAATTATAGAAATTAAATTGAAAACCTACTAAAATTTATAAGTTGATCAAGATAAATAGGCAAATGTGACTTGGGCCTATAAAAGAACATCATAAACACTTCCATAAATGCAGTGACAAATAAAAAATATATTTAAACAATTATTAAATTGTATCTTTGATGGATATAAATTTACTACCATTGACAGGAGATTTCACATCTTAATTCAAAAACTATTTATGACATAACTTAATTACTATGTAAATTACTTAAGTTCTGATTGTTGGTAATTTTTTGAGAAGAGGACATACCAATGTGTTGGGCCTATACATAAGATAGAACCCAAAAATAGTTTAAACTATAATCACAAACACAAAACAAAAATGACAAAAACACTCAAAATTTCACGAAGAGTTTTCTGATTTTCACAGCCCTCCCATCTAAAAATTTTTCTAATATGAAGCACAAATTCACATGAAATTCCAAATAATTAAGAAGCTAAATTATCCAGTAATTATCAAGCAAAAAAAATTCTTTATTTTTTTTTTTCCAGTGTGAGTTACTATTCTTAACAATTACTTAAGTTTTGTCCCTAACTAAAAAAATGAATGCATTGTACTACACAGGTGGCAGATTGTAGCATTATTTTCAATAAGCAGTCAAGGAAAGTTATTCATTGGATATTAATATTGGAAGAATTTTAAGCCATCACGGGAGATTGGAAAGTACATTTAATTGTCACTATCTATTTATTTTTTATTACTTATTTAATCAGCTATATTTTTGGCCCTGTGAGCTAAGTTTGAATGCATGCCGAAGTTGAAAGAAACAAGAATATGATAAGGTATCAATTGTTGTTACCATTCCACATGTTTCTGAGTTTGATGATGCTAGATCACTGGCCATAACAAGCTGTGAGTAAGAATGCTTTTTTGTTAACCAAAATTATTTAAGTCTAAGATAAATTGAGAAAAGATGAAATAAGTTTCCAAAAGTGATTTTGAGCAATTTATGATATTTGGGTAACTGTTTCTTATTGCATATCCAGTTTTGTATTTTAACATAAAAAATTAAAATAAAGAAAGGAATTGGATGTGTTTGTGATGCAAACATGTATAATTACGAAAAAATATTTAATTTTGAAAATATGTATTAAACTTTGAGGAACATAATTGGGGTCAAGTTCACAACTCGATACCATACTTACTATTGGTTGGAAAGTAAGATGAGGAAATGTTTGACATCATGGAAGTTGGGTGATGGTAACAAACTTGAATGGAGGCTCGAAGGAAAATATGGTATGTAATATTGGCAACAGTGACAGTCAAATGGTGCCTTAAAAATAAATACAAATGACTGTGTGAGTTTTGGAGCGATAATAGCAGCAGTTGTACGAGTAGGAGTTAAGTAAAAGAGAAATGGAGTATCTTTATAATAAGTGAATAAATAAATACACAATAAGTACCTAATTAGTAGGTAGTAAAAAATAACGGATGTTTGTGGTAATGAGTGTAGTAATCATGATAAAAAAGCAAGGTTGTGTTTATTAATATTAAATTAATATAATGGTAGAGAAAAAATATGTGGTTGTGATCGTAGTAGTGACCAGGAAAACGATGGTTCATGTTTCACAATACATAATTAATTAAATTGAGAATGGAAAATTTTACTGGCATAAATTTAATATATGCAAGAGAAATATTGAAAATAAACTATTATTGCCATAACACCAAAAAAAAGTAAGTGGTTTTTATGGCTTTTAAATGTTTGTGATTTATAGTTTTTTGATGAGAATTTTTTTTTTTGCTGTATGAGGTGTGTTGTGTGTGTTTCATTTGCAATGTTAGGTAAAATATTTTCTTTGGTTAAGTGAATCATTAAATTTATTAGGTAGGTAATGTAAAAACAGCTCGTCTTCTTATAGGATTGTTTTGTAAGTGTTGAAATGATAAAAATGAAGAGAAAGTTTGGGTAACGGTAAGTCAGCTAATAAAAAAATTAATTACGTTTACATCGCAATATGGTAGGGATATTAATTGAGTCATCAAGGCTGTGCAAAAGTAATTATGACCTGTACGTTCTTATGGTACAAGCGCGGAAATGGGCTTTTATGGACGGGGAAGATTCAACATACTTGTTTTGCACAAGATACTGTTTTTGAGAAAATTAAATTAGAGTACGGAATACCTATATTTTCCGTATAGTGTTCTACACTAGAATAGGTAAGGCTGAAGCATACTTTACAATACCTGAGAATTTAATTCATAATGTAAATATTACAGTAACTGAAGATTGCTACTATGCATCTAATACCTACTCTGTATAGATCAGTACTCTGTGAATGAGTGAGTAATGTAATAGTGTGTGCCTTCACTCTATATAACAGTAGTGAACACACACACACTCTATCTCTCTCTATAGTGAATAAAAATACTATAATAATAATAATAATAATAATAATAATAATAATAATAATAATAATATCTACTTTCTATAATGGTACTTTTGTGTAGTCAGGCACCATCTACATAACTCTGAGCTTGTAAAAAAACAAAGATAAATTATAAAAAGGGTTGACTGGCTTTGTTTACTAAATAATCACAAACAGTTACTTATACCAAAATAACCAGTTTTTATTAACCGTGAAGTAGTGACATTGGAAAAGAAAAATATATTACTTTGTAACCAGTCCAACTGTTTACAGTTATATTATTATTATTTTTATTATTATTGTAACATTAATTGTATATTTCATGGGCCAATATTATGTATTTAACTATTTTATTGTAAAGAGAACAACCAAGGTATAACAAATATAACACATCTTATTGCCATAGATAACACACTTTTAACTTCAGGGTCTTCTAAGAATTATTCTTTGGAAACTTTATTCATTTGGTCTTAGTTCGATTCTCTTACACTCTAACATCCAAGTTTTATTTCACTATGCAGTTTATTATGTTTGCTGATATCGATAGCTCCTTGGTTGCTAGGGACTGAAAGTAAAGAGTTATAAGGAGGAAGAAGGGAGACGCCATCGCCATCTTGCAGCGGGAAGACGTTTCTCGGGCTGGGGCGAACCAAAGCCTTGGTTGCCGCCCGAGAAATAGAAGATTCGCGTCATCCGCGATCGTGTACTACTTAGAATTCTCCGCTCTACGAGTTGAGAGAATTGTATCTGGACTAAATAAGTCCTAGATAGGGAGTATCGGCGACATCGAGTGCCAACTTCCGCGTCGGTCCCGTTTTCGTCCCGTAGTGGTTCCAGACAACTGAGGTCAGCGCCAGCTGCGATCGGCCACGACGATTGGTGAGACCGATCCAGATTAAACCAGACTTTCTAGGACGAGAGGGAAATCGAGTCTTCAGCCAGATACCCGGCTACCTCAGAGCTTCTGTAGTTCGCCAATTACAGCTTACAGCATCCAGTGTTCCAGTGTAGCAGCAGATCACCTGGAGGTCCTGTGAAGAGAGCCTCAAGCCTCCGACAACGTATAGCTAGACCCGGCATGTTATTCAATGTGTTCCAGTGACGTCATTTGCATCTAATTACCGACACCTAGGTTTGACACCTTGGTTGTTCTCGCTTAATCACATGTTAACCGTAACTTCACACCCATATTCAAGAACCCATTAAAATCATATGTTTTTCAGTTATTATTATTTCATTTATATGCAAAGTTCCACTAGTCACACAACAATACCAAATTTCCTTTTAATAATTACTTAATTACTCTCTGGACAGTAACACAGGGCAGTGACGTGCTAGCTGGACTATCAGTCTGGGCAGACCATCCAGTAGCAGCGTTCCTGGTATTTACTGCGACGAGGGTAGGCGCCAAGAATCCCGTGAGAACACACCATATTAATTAGAGAGTGTTTAACACCATATAATACAAGGCAAGGAGATTTATTAGAGTGGCTACCACAACTAGGGGCCAGCATAGCATAAAGTTTTATTTCAACTTATATATATTATATAAATAAACATTTAATTGAAACCATTCCAACATTATTTCTGTTAAAAATAATACGCAAATTAAAATTTTATTTGTTATCTATCATTGCCAGTTTGCTGGACACAACACAAGAAAAATTCTCATTCGCCCACATCTGTGTTCAGGTACATAGAAAAATGTTACTTAAATCAGTTAAATTCACTGCTATTAATAATTTCAATCAATTTCCAGGCTAAATAAACTGGTAGACACACGAGTGTGTGCATCGCAGATCTCTAGTCTTGAGAGTTAGTGCAAGTGGATATATTGTATGTACGGTAAATAAATAAATAACCGGACTATTCATAAAACTTGAATCTAAAACACAACATTGAGGTTTTGGGCAGAGTTTGAACACAATTTTATGTGCATCCGGATGTGATAAATGCCTTAAATCCAATTTGCATTATTAAAATCAGTTTTAAACAGTTGTCCAATATGGCCTACCTACCTTTTCAACATTTCAACTGAACATCTGGACAGTTCTATTTGTAACAGGGGGTGGTCATGTCTGCATGATTACATGCTAACTGCATGAAGTCTTTTTTTTTTGTATTCCTTCAGCTAATTGTTGCACCACATTGGTTAAATGCCCAAAAAAATTGGCTGCAGTTTAGTATTTGCAGTGTGGAAACAGTTTAAAAGACTTTCTTGTGAAAGTGACTTTTTTTTAATGACAAAGATTATAATTCATACTTACTAACCATCATCAGACATGGTCAAACACCATTTCCGGATTGTTTTGGGCATGTACAACATGGTAATAGTGAGGTTAAAAAGGGACTTCACCTACATCACAGCATGCCATCTCCTGGCAATTCCTAACTACATGATTTGTAACAATAAATAGTCCGCTGTTGTCGTATATGTCACACTTTTTACGTACACATCACACATATGTACATACTACTGCAACTTATTACACACATTTTGTGTCTCTTTGCACACTTTATTAAGTATTTTAGGTCCTTAATTCAGAGGTGCCCACCTCCCCCAAACACTATGACTCACCCCCCCCCCCTAACCAAATGATGTGCCACCCCCCCCCCCCAATTTTTTTATGCCATTTTCTCAATGATTTACTCAATGATTTTATAATATTATACTTTTTTAGTATTATATTTTGTCACATTTTGCATTAATTAAAACTGGTTTTCTAATAATAATTTTGTTTGGTCATATCAGGTAATATTTCCATCCTGAACCGACATATGCCAAACTGCTTTTGTTGAGGACAGTGCGGGGTTGCCTATTTGATTTACAAGATCCCTTTCAACTATCAAAGCACCAGAAACGTATTTTAACATTAGAAGCTATAAGTATGTAAACAGGGCCGCAACTAGAGTCTCTGGCACCCGGGGCATGAATGGATTCATGAGCCCCCCCCCCCCCCCCCCTTTACCACTCTTTTTTTGCACATACCACACCAATAAAGCGGGGGGTCCGGTGGGCCTCCCACGGAGGAAAAATGGTGCTATTTAAGCATTTTCCATACCTACGTGTAACAGTTTCTGTGCTACTGTAACTTCCATGCATGAACCCACTATGTCCATAAAGTAGTCAGTATAATCACTAGACTTGTTCATTAAATATGTTGAGACGTTATATTGTAAATCAGATTAGACATTTCTGGCATGCAAGTTAAAAAACGTTTTACTAGTTACCAGTTGTAGTAGGAATTACAGTGCAAGCGATTTCGGCGCCCCCACAGCTTTGCGCCCGGGGCGTATGCCCCGCTTGCCCCCCCCCCCCTAGTTGCAGCCCTGTATGTAAATAATATATACATTTTTCTCGTTTTTAACACCCCCCCCCCCCCCTGAAATTTTAATGACGCAGTCTGCGTCGTTACCCCCCCCTTGTGGGCACCCCTGCTTAATTGCTTCACTGCCAGGTGAGACAGGCTGCTCATCTGGGATGAACCAAACAATTTTTCAGATGGTGTTCTAAATCCCATCATGCAATTCACCAGATGCCTCAAAGATTCAAATAATGTAATAGTTTGCAAGCTTGAAGCTCCACGCTGCCGGAACGACGGAAAATCACATGATGCCATTCAGAAACATCACCAGAGACCTAAACGGCCTCTAATGACATAAAACACATGTTGTGTAATTACATGAACTGCTCTTAAATGCTCCAAATATATAAAAATATTGTGCAAAAATAAAAGGATTTTCAGAAATTAGGTTTACAAGGTGAACAAACTAGGCAGTTCCACAGCTGGTAGCTAATCAATGATGAAATGAACATAAATAAATAGTTTTTAGATCTCTGTACTACTGTATTAGTACAATAGTAAAAACAAAAACAAAAAAAACAATTAATATGTACAGATGTGATATGCAAAATATATTAAACTGAGTGGGAATGTAGTGTAGAATATACTGTAAATATTATATGAACAGTAGGTATTGTGTTATGTACGTACAAGAAATTGTGGTAAATATGTAGTGTACGGATTATCGTCAAAATTTTTTTTAAAAATCTGAAATAACTTTCATTATATGCTCTTTTACGACCTCTTTTCATTACAGCCTGCGGAGATAAGAAATTCCAAATACTTGAGGAGATATCGAATCTTTTAATTTTCATATTTGGGCGATATTTGTTAAAAAAAATTTTAAAATTCCAAAAATACTTTTATTCTGTGCTCTTTAACTTCCTCTTTTCATTAAACCTGGCAGAGATAAGAAATTCCAAATACTTTAAGAGATATCACATTTTTTAATTTTCATCCTGTGCACTCATGCGGAGTTCAATATTGTTGCTTGTTTACGAGTATGATTTTTCTTTTTCGCGACGTAGGTGAACGACTACATCATTTTCTACTAATGGCAAAGGAATTGTACCCGCCTCTAACTTAGGTGAGTTTTTAACGTTTCAAATTTTAATGTTTTATTTGTTGCGCAAGTAATAAGTAAAAAGAAAATTACCTGAGTTCCTACTGTTCATCCTTTGTCCCGGTTTGTTAGGTCAGGTCAGCTACATTATAAATACTTTAAAACTAAACAACCATTAAAATTAATTTTATTATTTTTAATGTCCGTTCAGTTTCAAAGTATTTATAATGTAGCTGACCTGACCTAATCTACCTTTGTCCCGTTTTGTTAGGTCAGGTCAGTTACATTATAAATACTTAAAACTATACAAGTAAAATTAATTGATATTATTTTTAATTTCCGTTTATTTTGAAGTAGGTATTTATAATGTAACTAACCTTACCTAATGGAAAATTTCTGTTATTTAGTCATTCACGCACACACGGCAAAATATAAAATGGCGGCGATCGAATTATTACATAATCTTGTATTGCAAAATTAGAACATCAATATCGCTAAAAGTAATTGGAATTTCTTATCTCCGCAGGCTGTAATGAAAAGAGGATGTAAAAGAGCATATAATAAAAGTTATTTCAGATTGAAAAAAAATTTTTTGACGATAATCCGTACACTACATATTTACCGAAATTTTTGGACTATAGTATACTTAATACCTGGGATGTTAAAATAATTTTTAAAATAAAGAGTTAAATTATAAAATGTGGTATTGCAAAATATATTTAACTGCGTGAGATTCTATTAAGCACAATGTGGGAAATATATCTTCCGTATCATGTTCTGTACTTAAATAAGTAGTGATGTAGTATAGAATATGATGCCCAAATGCTAATTTAATAAACATAATTTGTGCAAAACAAGCATGTAAATGCTCACCACCCAAAACCCCACATTCCCATGCTTGTCCTGCAAGAATGTAGAGGTGTTAATGGTGATATTGTTATGGTATTGTGATTTAGAATACTCTCCATAATTGTTCTGTGGAACATATCACATTGTAGTTTAATGAAATTTTTTTTTAAAAAGTAAGCAGTTGATAGTTGATTGTGTTTGTAATTTGAAAATGTAAATAAAATAAAAATAAAAAAAATTTAAGATATGTATTATAAAGTTTTGATATAAACTGTACACTGTTCACTGTATACTAACATAATTCCCGGGAACAATTGATCCGTGTAACGTAACCAATTGCATTTTTAAGTAAAATGTTAAAATAAAGTAATTATTTGAATGTGTTTGTGATGTAAAACTGTAACATAGGAAAAATATATTTGATTGAAAAAATGAATTATAAAACTGTAATATAAACTGGATACCAAATGAAGAACAATTACCCGACACTTACTTTAATTTTGTTTTAAGTTGATTGTATTTAATTTTCCTAAGAGGATGAAACAATACAGCATCATTCTTGCATCGCTTCAGGGACGACACAAATTTCTCCATTAAATACAACAAAAAAATTAGAATACTTAACTATGTCTATATTCCAAACTAAAATTAACCTAAACAAACACACAGTAACGCACGTTTTAAAAAATAATTGATAAACCAAAACAAAGGGTGGTTTCCTAATTTGAAATCTATAAATTTTATTCCAAAATAACAGCCAACAATAACATTTTACAATCAAATACTGTCGTTTGACAACGTTAGTGTTCTATGGCTTTGGAATGATGAGTTACTTTTCTATGCTCTATGATTGTCGGCCATTGCCGTTTTGTGTTTGTGTGTTATAATTAATGGTTAAAGAATTTGTGTGAAAATCCTCAATATGAAAAGAAGTTCTGATCGTGATACTCCACCTCCACGGAGCAAAAGATCTCGTTCAAGTTTAGGAAGGTACGACGACAGCTCGGATGAAAGGATTACACCGGAGAGAATACGGCGTCGCAGCCGTGGTAGATCACCAAGCCCAAGAGGTCGATACGCCGAAAGCTCTCATCGGGATGATTATGGACGTTCGAGAGATATATCTGATAGAGGTTATCCTAGTTATAAGGTTTTGTGTGTGAGTGCTTTACATCCGAAAGCTAGTGACGATGTTATTAAAGATACGCTGTATAGGGAATATAAAAAATATGGAGATTTTAGCATTAGAATATCTCACGATGTTGATGAAAGGGTTGCTTACATTTGTTTTCGCAGCTCGGAAGACGCACGTGATGCTAAACATAGTAAACCTAGAGTAATTATTTATGATAAGGTTGCACTGGTTGAAGCAGTGTATGAAAGTCGAAGTGCAAGTGATTTGTATCGTAGGGGTAGCAGTAGACCAAGAAGTTTGACCCCTGACTATGACAGATATTACCATCAGCGGTCCAGGTCTCCTGGACCGGATAGGCATAGACCCAGTGAAAGCAGGTATGAGCGCTCGTATGGGCCACCGCCTGGTTTGCCTCATAGAGATTTTCGTCGAGAAGGTCCGCCACCACCACATCATGACTTTTTGAGGGCTCCTGTCCATCATGGCCCTCCACATATTCCACCAGGTCCACCACATCATTATGGGCCACCTAGGCACATGATGCCTGGTGCTTTTAAACCTCATCCTCACTTTGATAAGTTTGATAACAAAAAAGATAAGTTTCCAAATTATTTGCATCATGTACCTCCGGAGGATGACCCCTTAGCAACGCGAACATTGTTTGCAGGAAATTTGGAGATAAATATCACAGAGGAAGAACTGCGCCGTATATTTGGTCGTTACGGGGTTGTCGAAGACATTGATATAAAAAGGCCACCTCCTGGTACTGGAAATGCTTATGCTTTTGTTCGTTTTCAGAATCTTGACATGGCTCATAGAGCAAAAGTGGAGCTTTCAGGGCAGTACATTGGTAAATTTCAGTGCAAAATTGGTTTCGGAAAAGCTACTCCAACTACAAGAATTTGGATAGGTGGTCTTGGACCATGGACATCAATTTCACAGTTGGAGAGAGAATTTGACAGGTTTGGTGCTATTAAAAAAATTGATTACGTGAAGGGAGACACGTGTGCGTACATTCTGTACGATTCTATTGATGCTGCCCAGGCAGCAGTTAAAGAAATGCGCGGATTTCCTTTGGGGGGCCCAGAGCACAGATTACGAGCAGATTTTGCAGATGTTGCACCATTTGTGTACAAGCCTAGGCCTTTTCAAGATGACATGGGTGCAGGTGGGGATTTTAGAGTAAGAGTCCCAGGTAGAGATGATTTTGGTTATGATCCAGCTTATGAACCTTGGCCAGAAGCAGATTTTGGCTACGGGCCACCCAGAGGAGGTTTCAGAGGCCGTGGTATGCCTTGGCACGATCGTAGAGGAGGTGGGCGGGGGATGTACAGGCCGGGAGGTTATCCTGGGGACATGTACATGAAAGATGAACCTGATTGGGTCGTTAGGAGGCCGCCTCCAGATGCAGAGTTTGAAGTGCCGCGCCCTCCGAGGAGATCCGGCTCAGCAGAACCAGGTGTTGATCGTTCAAGGTCGCATTCTCCGAGACATCATTCTGTAGAAAGCGATTCGGGCTCGGATGGCCGACGCAATGGATTGCTGGGATCTGCACGCACTTTGTCAGAGTTAGCAAGAAAGTGTGCTGCGGTGTGGCATGGAGCGCTCATCTTGAAGAATTCGCTGTTTCCTGCCAAGTTTCACCTTACAGATGGTGATGCAGACATTGTGGAGAGTTTAATGAAAGATGAAGAAGGAAAACATCATTTGCGAATCACTCAGAGGCTGAGATTGGATCCGCCTAAACTGGAAGATGTTTCTAAACGCATTGCATCGTCAAGTGCGCACGCCATTTTCATAGGCTTGTCTGGGTCCACTGCTTCTGTAACAAATGAAGATTCTACTGTTCAAACCAGACCATTGAGAAATCTTGTGTCTTATCTGAAACAGAAGGAAGCAGCAGGTGTAATTTCTTTGCTAAATAAAGATACGGATGCAACCGGAGTGTTATATGCTTTTCCTCCATGTGCATTTTCTACAGAGTTGTTGAAGCGAACGGCACCCAACTTGTCAGAAGAGGGCTTGAAGGAGGACCACTTGGTCATAGTAGTGGTACGAGGGGGCAGTGCATAGGCAACAGGTATCCTCTTGTCATTTACATTTGCCTAATTACAATTTTTACATGCATCGTAATACTACTAACACATGTTAAGTTGAAACTTGCTAACTGCTGATAAGTAAATGTTTTTATATGCCAATAATTTGTCTACATCTTAAGCATAATGCTTCGGGTATTGTTATACCTATTCTTGAAAAAATGTAGCACAATAGATAGTATATATTTTGGTTGGTGCAGGTAGCTAGATTATTTGTTTAGGTGTAATGTTCATTATATTACCACTGTAATTATGTCTCATTTTCTTTATAAAATACAATGTTTTTGAGTATTACTTGCAATGTTTATCTACACACATGTTAACTACTAACATGAAGCAATTTTATGTTTACAAAAAATTGGGCTTATTTAAATTTTCTTTTTGCAATGGTTAATTAAATATAGAGAAACAATTTGAGCGTGGAAATCTTTGATATTGATAAATATTTTAAATCAGATAAATTTTTTTGTAAGACTGAAGAACATTATAATCTAATTTAATAACATGTTCAAATTAGTCTATTTTTAATCTTTTATCAGTCAGAGGTAAAATTTAAGTTAATGCCATATTTTTGAACACATGTTTAGTTACATTTATGGTTAACCATTTGTGATAATGATAATTACGTATGGATGCTTACATTGTTGGTTAACAAGCACAAGACTTTTAAATTATGTTTTCTTATTGTTTCATTTTTGTCTTAGTGAACTGTTGTGCTGGAAGTGGTAGTGAATGATTGTAAATGTTCTTCAGTGTTGCAAGTATGTACTGTAAATGTTGAGCCTGTTGCCCAAGTTACCTAGCATCAGCCAGGCTCCATGGGACAACAGCCACGTGTCCAGAACTAATTTAAAATGTGTGTAGTGCCAACTTGTTTGAGGGAATGAGTGAACTTGCGAGTGGCGTGAAACTTGAACATTATGGACCTAATTTGAAAAATATTTGTTAACGTATGATGCGGTGTATCAGTGTTGTGTGTACCATTACAAAGTTTGTGCTTTTTTTTTGTTTTCACCAATGACAAGTGCTTTGTTTGCCTCAAAATACATCTGATGTCTGACTTGCCTGTAAAAGCTCTTTTTGGCTCCAGTGTTGAACAGTGTAGTGAGTTCGGTATTGTGTCAAATAGAAATATTACTTGCAGCATTGAAATTTGTTATTTTATTTCCCTGGTGAGCTTTTAAGTTTGGTGTGTGAAATTTAGTTTTTTTAGGGGTTTAATTAACGCCAGTTCAATAAGCTACAGAGTGAGCGAGTGCCTCTGAAAAGAAGACTGTTGTGTGTTGGTGAGGTAACATTTTGGATTAAAATGTTCAGTTCAGCCACATTAAGTTTTTTTTTTTTTGTAATTTAATTAAATTGTTTTTTACGATGCAGAAAATATTGTGTCCAGTGAGAGTGTTAGGCAGAAGTGAATCCAAAATGTTATGACTAGTTGGTTTTCGGTGTGCGATGTTTCTGTTTGGGTGCAGTGTGTCTACAGAGTTAACACCATTGGGTTAGCCTCAGTTTTGCATTTTAGTGAAAATTATAGTTTTCAGACACTGGTGTTGTACTCTTAATAGAGTGTAAAACTTCTCGTAAGGTGTAACAAGTGGAAGTAAGTTGTGTGTCGACTAAGTTCTTTTTACAAAAAGTTGAGTTCAGTGGTAATTAAGGTTTCAGTGCCAGTGAAGTCAGGGATTCTGTCGGTAAGTTTAAAGTGCATAAACATTATAAGTGTGTGTTATGTTGGTGGTGTGAGTGTATTTCATAATTTTTTCTTTAGAACTTTGTTTTATACATAAATATTTTGTTGGATCAACAGTAATAAAAGAGGTTAGAGTAATATGAATTAAATTTTAGCAGTAATTATGTATGATTGTCAAATTAATGTTTTGCTAATTCGTGACCCTTAAACATGTGAGTATATAACTCTTTTTTTACCAGCTTTTATAGTAATCATATTAAATTATCAACTTTTTTAAAGCTAAGCTAAATAGGTTTAGAGTATGGTACTTAGAAAATTTACATAGCTTCTAACATCAAAAGGCTGAGATATTTATGTAAGGGAAAATGCATCAGGCTATAAGTTTTCTAAATAAAATAAGAAGGATCCTGTATGGGACATTGCTGACCATAATATTTTGCAAGGCACTACCAGTTATAAAGTTGATAGTTATTATTTTGTCAGGTTTCTTCATCACAAGTCTATCAACTTACATGCCCCTACCATATTTAGTCATCATAGTACAAATGGTTCATTATTTTAGGCATGTGACATTGCAGATAACTTTTGCCTCTCATAAAAATATTGAATTTGGAAACTAAGAAAGGGGGGGGGGGAAGCTAAAATTAGCAGTTGTTTAAATGTGTATGATAATAGTAATAGTGTGAATATTAGCTAGAGAAGAGTATAAATATGTCTACCTGTAGCTTTTTTAATCCCTTCTTATCCCTTTTGTTTAATAATTTATTTTAAAAGATGAACAAAAAATAATATGCTACAAGTTGGTGGTTATGCCTGTGCTCACTCTCTGATTGTGATTCGAGAAACAGAGTGATGTAGAGTTGTGATACCGTTCCAATTACTATTCTTTTCTTTCTCTTAAAATCCTTTATTAAAATTTATTTTTCTTCTAAAGTTATATAATGTTATAGATATGTTTAATTATAGCAATTTTCAAGAATTTTAATGTTAGTTTATTAATGTATCTAACAATACAATTCCCCCCCCCCCCCCCCCCCTTTTTTTTGCCCATAGTCGCAAGTAGTTTTAGGTTCCAGTCAGGATTAAAAACCTCTTTTCAGTTAGACTGATCTAACAAGCTTCAGTCATAGCCATTTTCTATTTGCTATTTTTTTGAGAATCCAGTTGCAATTAAAAACATGTGTTTGCAGGCTTTTAATCATGCTTGTAGTGATTCTTAATTAGGCTGACGACCTAACCAATCTCTTCCATTAAATAGGGAACCGCAGGACACAACCGTAGAATTGTGTATGCTTTGTGGAAGAACCATAGCTAGTGAATGCAATGCAAAATGAAAAGGTAAACAAGATTTAGCAAGGTAAAGAAACTTACAAAAACTTATACACTTTGTAGGATGTAAAAATCCTTAGACAATTATTGATCCCAAAATTATCCAAACACTAGTATTTGTCTGGAAATATATGACAAATATGGAATTGCATATTTGAATAATTGTGAAATATCATAGAAAAACACAACTTAACTTGGCGCTTCATAGTCATTTACACATCAAGTAGGAGCATCTACAGTATGTTCATAATAAAGTCAAGCTGCAGTTGTGGTGAGCAGAAATGAAACAAAAGCTTGAAACTTGTGCAACATTGGACAGTATCGCAGAGTTTCTGTAGTATGATGTGCAAAAGTGTGCACGTGCAGGTAATGACGCAACATCGCGAACACGATGATGAAACACTACGAACACCACGAATTGCTTAGCAGCAGTGGATTAGGTCACGTCAGTCGAGATGTGAACGGTACAAAGGAAAGTTCAGTGTGTTCTGTGGCTTGCTAAAATCGAAACTGTGGCCAAAGTTCAACATGAATATTGTCGTGTGTACAAGTAAGAGCCACCACATAGGAATAACAATCTGTGGGATAATCAGCTCAAGGTTACCGGCAGTTTTTTGGACAAACCCTATTCTGGTAGGCCATCGGTAAGTGACGAGTGTGTAGAGGCTATACGGGAGAGCTACCTAAGGAGCCCAAAAAATTATAACAACAAAGATAAAGTAAAATTAAATACTAAAAATATAGTCAAAAACTAATGACTGTTTCAGAATTAGGCCTAATCAAGACTACGTTTCGTGCGGTTTCAAAGAAACGTCTCCGTTTTTCATGTTATAAAATGCAGCTGTTGCATGTTATCAAACCGGCGGACAGATCCACACGCTTCATGTTTGTTACAGATATGCTTAGTGAGATTGACAACGATGAACAATTTATGTAGAAGATTGTGTTTGCGAATAGGCCATATTCCATGTCTGTGGACATTTTCATCGCCGTAACGTCCGAATATGGGTCGCTGAAAATCCTGGTGCCTACGTTTAGTACGAATGTAACACCCCTAAGAAAAACCTGTGGTGTGCCCTGATGCATGATAAAGTTATAGGGCCATTTTTGTCACAACTGGGAAATAGAAAAATTTACAGGTGGAAAGTAATTATTTTTATAATAATCATTATTTGTCACATGCCTACGAATGGATTTGAAACCTTGGTAGTAGACATAAACAGACACAACAATATACACAGAAACAGAAAAAATAGCAATAGTGGTAGTAAAAAAACAACAATGAACAAGCAGTAATGGCAAGATAAAAAAAACTGACAACAGAATAAGACTGGTACTGAAAGGCAGGCAACAACAATAAGCAGATAAACTAAACAATACAAACTTGGTTAACACTACACAAAATAGTAACAACATTTCTATGAAAAACATTTCAGGAGTTGAAGATGATATTACAAAATCTAACACAAAATAAATTTGGGAAATGATAGTTCAAATATATTTATTTATGGGCAGAAGATAGAATTTTTTTTAGGATTTATCTTATTTCCAGTTTGCAGTAAGAAACATATTAGTTGACATGATTAATAAGTGTGTACAATATTATTATTTTTTAAGGTACATAGAAGAAGTGCTTTATGACTAATAAAAGATGGAATTTTAGTGCCGTAGTTTCCAAAATGTAACTGCAATTAAAGTTAAGATTATAACAATTATTTAGCTGAAAGAGAATTTATGATGTAATTTAAATCTGCTTTATTAGTGTTTTATTTTTTTTTGCATTAAAAATTATTTAATTTGGATACTTTTGAGTTTTTCAATATCAGAATTATTAATGCTGTTCCAAATTTTTGATTCATATTCAAGTTTGGATATAACTTAGAGCTATTTAAAGGGCTAGAGTTGAATCCAAATTCAAAGTATTATATGTAATAAACTTTGAGACCAAGTTTTCTATTCAAGTAAGTCAAAAGTGATTTAATATGAAGGTGAAAATATAGCTTAGAAGTAAGTAAAATACCTAGATCTTAACATAATGCCACCTAGAGATAGGTATATTTTTCAGTTAGTAGTCAAATGTAATTATATGGAATTTTTCGGAGAAGGCTATGGTTGTTGTTGTTGTTGTTGTTATTATTATTAACTAAGTTAAAAGATATAGGCCTCTAGTTGGAAACATTATTTGTGTATGGGAATGACCTTGGCAAACTTCCATATGAAGGGCAAAAGAGTGCAAAATGTAGAATTATACAAACCTGTTTTTTTTTTTTCCTTGCAAAGTTCTACAGGATGAATCCACAGTAATAACCACAATTGTTTCATTAATTGGCCTACTACCATCAGGGCACAGTTGCATAGTGATATAGCCTCCCATTAAGGCATTCAAAGTTCAATTTCTCATATCCAAGCCTTGACTTAATGAAAATTGGTAATAAAGTAGATTTTGCAGTGATATGCATTTTCTTGGTTTCACCAACCAAGTTTAAATATCTTGATTTGTTCTGTTTTGTGTTCTTCAACGCAGTGGCGTAGCCAGGATTTGTGTATGGGGGGTGTTAAGAAGCATGGACCCCCCCCCCCCCTGTATTAAAGCGGGTGGTCCGGGGGTCCTCCCCCGGGAAAATTTGGATTTTAAGGTGTAAAATAGTGCTATTTTAGCAGTTTTCGGTACTTAAATTTAAATATCGTAATGGTAAAATTTTTATTAATTTTAATATGAAATTTGTTTGAGTGATGAATAATAAATTAATTAAAGATTTGGTGCTAAGGGGGGGGGGGGGTGTTTGAACCCCTAAACCCCCCCCCTGGCTACGCCCCTGCTTCAACGCACTAAAACTCGATTTGCCCTATAAAAATGTAATTAGTATTAGCAGGCCAGTTGTTTTTTAGTTTTTTTAAAAGGATACAAATGATTGTCATACTTTTAGTGTGTAGTCATTTCTATTTGTGAAAGAAAGAATAAAACACAATTTTTTTCGGAACTTTAACAATATAACAGTAATGTCCAAACAATCTGCCTTCAGGTATTTAAAATAAATTTAAAAATAATTTTTTTTTAGAATTTTGACCTGATAGGATGGTTCAAATTCAGTTGAACCACTGTACTGTAAAAAATATATGTTCTAGAAATGAAAGCAATTCCCATTTTCTGAGTATAACTGTGCAGGTTACGTTAAGTATGTCATCTTTGACGAATATATATTTTTTTTTTTACTAAACCGCAAAAAAAATTTGTTCATAACAAACATGATTTATCATGGCAAATCAATACCTTTAAAATTCTTTATATTGGCAATAGAACTTTTCCTGACTACTGGCAGTCATTGTACAGGTAAGTAAGAGGTTGCTTGTCTGTTATGCTTTATTTGCTCCTTATATTTTCACATGACCGTTATTTTTCAAGCAATTTTAGGTGCTAAAATCTCATATTTTGCAGTATTTTCTCAGAATATCACAAATGTACACATTCTTGTTTTTCTGAAAGAGTTTCTAACAGAAGAGTAAAGTTGGGCTATTCCACCAATTTTGAGACAACTCTGTAGAGGTAAATAGGGCCGTTAAGAGGGAGGGGCAAAGGGGAAAATCCCCAGGATTTGAGCACCAAAGAAGTCTGTCTGAGTTGCAAGATTTTTTTAAATTCACTTGTTTACCCTTATAGTAGTGTGAAATTACATGTCTGTTGGTAATAGACTTGTTATAGAATACACGCAGTTCACATTTACAGTTATGACCACAGTAACCTAAAGTCTTGAAACCCCAGAACGCAACTTAAAACAGAAGTGTCGCTGCTGCCCCTGCCACATCCTCCCCTCTCTGCCGCACTGTTTGCATCTCTTGCAATACGTCTTGACGCTGGAGCCAGTGCACCGCGCGATTAGTCTAATTGCCTCACGGCAGCGTCGTAAGGGGGAGAGAGTCCAGGCACTGGTGAGAAGCTTGTGGTACAATTTGACGAATGCCTCAATCGTTTTGGCAATTATGTAGCAAAATAAGTAAGACCCTGCTGAACTTTTGGTTATAAAATTATCATGTTATGTAAATTTGTCTTTTTTTTATATAGCCCATCGGAAGTTAAAACAAAAGCCCTCGTACATTGTCAGTTGAAAGAGGTATAAACCAAGCTGTGGCCAAATTGAATTTTTGTGCATTTTTTGACACGAATGATCTGTCAGAAGTTAATTTCAAAATATCTATATTAGCTGGAATAAACTACTTTTACACATCACTCCTTTGAGAGAGTGAAATCGTTTAGACATACAACATACTATGTCACTCCCTGCATCTACATCAAAAAAGCAACTACTTTATTAGCTAAAAACTTAAACTATTCCATTAATAACTTATGAGAAACTACTTTCCATAATTTTCTGCAAACTTGACAGTGTGTTTAACCTATTTATAGTTTTGGCATTACACACCATTCTCCGTTAGCAATTTGCGTAACTGTGTTTTCATAAAAGTTTTTTGTATAAGTGTTGTGCATAACTGTGATTCCTTTAGCTATTTTTTGCCAAATAATGCTCTTAAAACTTAGTTTTCGTAGATGAATCAAGGAAAATGTGTTTTGGCTGATTTCATTTTATCTAACTTTGTTTAGCCTAATTTTATTTTACCTAACAGTTTTACTCTGAAACAGACTGGTTTTATGCCTACCTACCTGTCTTTGTCATACCTCTGTTTTGCCTAATATTGCTGTGCTTAACTGCATTTTGACTAAGTAACTTCATTTGCCCTTAAAATGTTTTGCACAACTGCGTTTTTCATAATTTGGTTGCATGTAACTATATTTTTGCTTTAAAAAAGTTTCTATTTGGGACCTTTGTGTGAGCCAATTAAAATACATAGATTTAGACACACATTACCAAGTTTTAATATTGCACATATAATGTAAAATAGTTATTGGAGACAGAGCAAACAGTTTTTGCATTGTGCCTGTTTGGAAGTTAAGAATTCACGTGGACAAAAAAAAGTGCTACTTGGAATCTATGACTGTATACTTCAAATAATATCTTAATTCATTAATGTTGTTACACAATTTGAACAGCATTACTTTGAAGGACTGGTGTAATTTTAATTGCATCAAAATGTGGCAATAAAGGATTAAAATTATACTCAAAATTAAATAAAAACAATGTAGTGTATTATAAATTTATTCAGGGTGTTTACCAATCATAAAAAAAACCGGGAAGGTTGGGGGAATTTGATGTTACCAGGAACTAATCAGAGGGAAAATAAGTGAATTTATAGATAATTCTGGGAATGGTGTTTTGATATAATGCTTTCCTTTTTATGGCGGGTGAGTCTTAAGCCGCTTCATTTTTTTGCTGTTACACGCTACCAGGCCAATGGTGAATTTCTTTGTGTGTGCATGCATGTTGCTGGAATCATAGTGGTGTGATGCATAGGATGCATTGCGATAGAAAAATATCTGGATGCACGCCCGCTCCTTCTTCCTTAATGTTTTAACAGCCACCGGTTGACAGCTAAGACAGTTATATTTTCCCCCGAGTTGACAAAAAAGGTCGCTAGTGATGAAGCAATGCCACGGTGCTTAATCTTCTTAATGTTTCTGGATTGGTATATAATTATGACCCACATCTAATTAACTAACATTTTAAGAAAAATTTATTTCATTTTCTTTATAAAATTTGTAGCAAATGGACTTAGCACTCATTAAAAGATACAGTTGCTCCACACATTCCGCCGTATTTATGCTCATTTTGGTGTCTGTTAGTGGTCCAGTGTGCTTTTCTTGGATATATTTTATTTTCAGAAGATGTCTGCTATGAAAATTAATTTATATTTCAGTTTGAAAACTTGTCGACTTCGTGCCAGAGATTACTCAATACAGACTTGATGTGAAAAATTGCTCATTTTGATGTATAGGGGTTGGGAGTGAGTTAATCACTCCATAAGTTTATTATGAACCTATTCCCCAGAAACATGAGGGTCATAACAGGTCTTTGAATATTAGTTTTCTGTGTAACTGAGAATTAAACATAACAATTGTTTGCGGTCAGCGCATCGTATTACTAATGACTGATGAGTTTTTTCTGGTTTGTCCTTTTACAACATTTATCTAAGTATGTCAATACAAATAATCATTGTCAAGGCTACCAGTGGTGCTTGTGGCTCATGCGTAATTGGCATAACAAATCTTTCCTTTCAAACCTTCACAAAATCAATCCTAACTGTAGTGATGACTTAGATTTTAAATTAAAGATATCACTTAGGTTACACCCGATGAATATTTACATTTGCAATGTTATGAATATTTACATTTGCAATGTTTTCATAGATCCAGTTAATAATAAATAAGTCTACACGTTACGGTCCGTCATGAAGAATGCGACATGTCGTGTTGACCTGCGCATGTGGAAACCTTTAGCTAGAATAAATGAGCTGTTTGCCCGCCAGCATACAAGTTAGGTGCAAGTCTTTAAATGTGCTCTAGGCATGGGTGTGACTAGGACTTATTTCAGAGAGTGAGGGGGAAATGAATTAAAATTAACAAACATGGATCTTTATAGTTTGTGCAAATATACTACTAGTTTAATAAATCTTTAAAATAATTCAAAATATAATATTTTAACAACTGTCCTGTTTAGTCCACAGGGCATACTACATGTTGAGTTTACAATACAGCATCTTGTCCGTCCGTGTGTTTTGACGTCTGAACGGGTTGTGGTGTACAACCATGACCTGTTTCATCACGTGTGACCCGCAGCGTTATATATGCTCATCTATTACATACGTAACTTCAGTCTTACAAATAACTGGGGGAAATAAAACAAATTATCCGGTAAAGGCTGAGTGTTTCATAACTACAGTTTGGTAGAAGCCATGATATTGGAATTTATCACTTTTAGCCTATACATCAAACTAACAATTAAAAATAAATTTATTAGGTGATGTAGATACTATGCTTACAGATAGTTCAGGCCATTAGGGTATTTGCAATTTAATTTATATATATTTACAATAGTAATTTTATGCATATCACAGCATATTGAAACCATTTTTTTTAATGTATGAACATTTGATGTTACCATTAAGAAAATGTTATTTCAATCAAATATAGATGTTTGTTATGATTTATATAAAAACATTGGCAATTGATACTACAGCTGACGTAAATTAAAATTCAAGAGAATTCTTACTTTAAAAATTTGTACCTTTAAATATCAAGTTTTAAGGATGATTAATATCAATACAGAATGTATAGATGTAATGTTCAACATGTTTTATTATTTCAGAAGCAGTATTCATTCTTGAAATCAGTTTTAGGAAAAATAATTGTCCAAAAAAATGAAAACGTTTGAAATTTGACTGCAAATACAGGGATTCTAAAGTTTCAGCACATTACATAATGCCTGAAAGTAGACAATGCCATACTGTGTCCGCACAGCTATAAATGCATTGTGGTAACTTAACTGCTAGATATTGATAATGTTTTATGTCAAAACTATCAAATATCTTTTGGATTAAACAATTTCAAAATTCACGATTTTGTATGCGTTTGTTTATAGGCAAGCAAAATATAGTAATCTCAAGTCAAGTTATAAACAAAAACTGATGTGTAAGTATAATTTATTTGTTGGTATTGTTTACTTGTTCTAGTCAAAATGTTACTATTTTGAAATGGCAACTTATCTGAGATTCTGTTGACGTAAATTTGCACATATTTAAAAATACACACACACACACACACACAGATATATTTTCCGATTGTGGTGACAAATCTCCATCTGATGCTATAAACTTGCTTATTTCTACATTTTTCACTGTTGATATTGGATACAAATAGTAGTTTTAAAATAGTTTAAAAATAAGCATAGTACGTGAAACTGATGATGGCAATTTTATGTGGCACATACTTACTAGTGTTTGTGCTATTCTTACAATGTCTTGCCGACGAGACTGGTAGAAATAGACGCACTGTCATGCCTATTGTCATCACCATGAAACAAAGCATTTGGTAGGAATTTGAAACTAGGTTTTCTTCAATAAGTGCTTAATATACTTATTTGCAAACATGGGAACAAATCTATAGGATGTTTATTATTCCCATTTCAATTTAAGATTTTGCACGCAAAGGTGGGCATTCAGGTTTTGGATTTTTTTTTCGAGGGGGGGGGGGAGGCCCAGGCCACCCCCTGGGGATTAAAGCCCATATTTGCAAGCATTTAAGTTTTATATAATTTGTAGTTGCATGCTGTTAAAATGGACTGAGACCATAAACAAATAGTGTACCTTCTGTAAAGCTCCAGTAACACTGATAGAGATTGAATTCATTGAGAACTTTTAACAGCAGACAGCCCAGATGGCCATAAAACAAATTGAACAAAGATTTTATATATATGAATGCTATTGTCAAAAATCAAGAAGTTGAAAATTGCATACTTTCATGTTTCCCATGCTTGTAAGGGAAGCGATTTTGTTTCCTTTCCTTTACACAGTGCTGTGTGTTACTGTGACAGTCTTATAGGAAAAATGAACGTGTAATTTCTGATTTGGTTCATACTTAAGGTTTCATTAGAACGAAGATTAATGTAAAGTGTGGGTAATAGCCTGAAAATGAATCAACTGCTGTCAATGGTAAGTGAAAACATTTTATGAATACGTGTTTATTCTTTGTGACCAGTTTCAAAATTTCAGCTTTATACACCTTAGTTTAGAAGCTTTTATAAGCAAGGAAAAGAGGATTAAAAATTAATCATCATAGGAGTCCCAGAAGATATTAAATAATTGACTATTATCTTTTTATTATTTATAGTTTGTAGTCCATACAGTGAAAATAAATTGCTAGGCATGTTTGTTGGATTTTTATTTTAACAGAATGTGTCTCAGATGAGGGATAGAAATTGTTGATTTTTTCCTTCACAATGTCATCAACATGTGTGCAACTCATTACAAATTTTCTGAATGTGTGTCTGTTGAAAGATAGAAATTAATTGTCTTTCCTTCATAATGCCTTCATGTGTGCTACTCATTACAAATTTTCTAAGACTGTATTAAAGTGAATCATTTGACACCTTCTAGCCATTTAAAGCACATATTGCCTCTTAATGAAAGGTTCATTGTTTTGCATCATGTTTTGAAAAAAGGGTTCTTAGTTGACGTATGGCCAAATTATTTTAACCATTTATTGAAAACTTAAGTGAGACTCGTGCAACAAAGCTATCTATGCAGTTACAGCTAGAGAGTCAAAATTTGTGAATAACAATTATTTTAAATTTACAGATGTGAAATATGTAGCTAACTCAAAGCTGCAAAATTTTTGAATTGCAAGACTTAACTTCTAGAGTCCCTCAGCTATACTAATCTCTGTAGTTCAAAAAGCAGCACTTATATACGTATTTGGTCATCAACATCAGGTACAAACTTAAAATTACTCTACTCGATGTTGACTTACAAGGTTGCATTTTACATTGTGTGCCACATAGGTTTCCTCAGTGTGTCCTCACAAATCTGTAGAAAATTTCCCTGACATTCCCATGTTCAAAATTACAAATTTGTAAAATAATTTACATTTTTTGTAATTTTCTAAAAGAAATAAGTCAATCCATCCTCCTCCATCCCTATAGCTGTACTAGTTCAAATAGAAACTTACATACACCATTTTAGAGGGATTGTGACAATACTCTAAAACACCGTCTGGAAAAAAAGAATGTGTTTAAAGTCTAGGTGAAGGCATACCATTTCCCCCTCAAATTACTATCACTGAGAAATTTACATGACTTTTCCAGGTTTTAAAGTGAATTGCCTGGCTTTTCCTGACCAATTTCAACTGCCCTGACTTTCCAAAATGTAGACACCCTGTAAAATTTTTGGTTGCTTAAGCTTTTCGAGCAAGTTAACTAGCTATTTTACTGAGACTCCACTTGTTTCAAGCAAACTTGCTAATGTAATTAGAATTGCTTGCCAATATGTTTTTATTGGTCGAAGTCTTGATAAGCAGATGATCAAAATTGTAAAGAGTGAAACTGTGAGAGTTGGCAATTCTGACAAGTGAGTGAGTGTGTGTGAGAGAGAAAGTGGTGTGGAGAATGTGTGTGGAAGCATGGGAGAGTTTAGTGGAGAACTGAAGATGTTTGAATTGTAAACGTAGTGAATAGAGTTTGATGCTAACTGGGATACCATTATTGATTTTATTTATTTTTTTTATAAACAAACCACTAACTTGATGGAGAAAAATTTCTTGAAAGTTATTTATGCAGATTTTTAGTTTTGAGAGTAGATGCATGTAATATTTGGTGTGGTAACCTTCTATAAGGGTGTAACTTGTTTGGCGGGTCAACCAGCAAGTCTTATCACACGGCTCATTACAAATCTTCAAATATTGCAGTGCTGAAAATTTAACACTTGGTCTGTGCTATGCCATACTTCCAAATTTTTTTTTGGGCATAATCTAGAAATTCTTCACTCACACTCCATGACATTTCAATCCATGCTGACCATGAGAATGCCCCTACGAACAATATTCCTGATAAAACATCTACCATCATGAGTAATGTGTAGTGAATATTTATTGACAATTGTTTTGTTGCTGCATGACAGTCCTTTCCTGGTCCAGGCAAGGCTTTTTTTTATGAGGTGTTCAAAGAACTTTAACAATTGTGCAAGTATAATATGCAACTGTTCTGTGAATAAAAAAAATTCAAAAGTTTAGAAAAATCTTGTTTTTCATTAACAGCAATACATTCTAAATTTACATTTAAAAAAAACTAACCTAAAAATTTGTACTGCAATTGTGTTTTGGCCACAAAACTGCAGATGCACTTTGTTAGAGAAAATAGTAAGGCTAACCTTAATGGTCTTTCTCTCTGGTACAAAGTCACATGAAACTCCCACTTAACATTCAATTATTTGAACGTACGTTTGCCATGCTCCATCATGTCTGAAATACAAATTACTCTACATTCTCACAAAATATATTGAGTTAAACCCAAAATATATATTAATTATTAAATTTGTTTGAAATTCAAGATGTTAAAAACATTGTATAGTAATAATAACATATTTTTAAGTGAATGTTATCTTCAACACAATCCTTCAAATTATCTTAATTTTATCACCACTAGACTGCAGGATTTGCATTTCCATTCTTAGGAACTCCTGGTGCAGGTCCAGAGTGTTGATTGGCTCAATTGGCCTCATTACCAAACTACGGCCATAGCTGGCACAAAGACAGAAGTGGCCATCATCTCAGAACACAAAAGATCTCCACTCTAGCCTCTCATGAACTCTAACTTGACACCACTCAAGTCACCATTGGCAGTGATTAGAGTTGGTGGCATGAACTATACAGAATGTCTGGCTCAGAGCTGTCCCTCAAGTAATCTGTAACAGTTCGCTGCATCACTCTGGTGCCAACTGAATCTCTATTGGCTGCTGTAGATATTCAGTACGATCCACCCCAGTCATGCGGCAAAAACTGTGGTCTTCCCTCTCTGTAGTGGCCCGTGTGCAGCCGGACTCCGGTCTTCTTGAGACGGTGCCTTCCCATCACCATTGTTGCCAACACTGATGCATAGTGGATATTCCCTGCAAAATCTTTTTGCAACGTCACAGAAAGAACATTCAACTTATCCTAGCCCTATTGAACGGCTTAGTTCAAACTCGGTAAGCTGCTGATACTGCCTCTTCATTTCCTTAAAGGCATGTTTGACTCACACTTACCTCATAACTTCACCAACAGACAATGACTCTCACCAAGTCAACAGGGAATGTTTAAAGCAAAGTTATAGCGGCACTCTTAGCACCACTCTTCGTCAATTAGCGCGCAAATTTGAATAGGTGTCATCTTTCAGACAGGGTTGGGAAAAAAACAGTTTTTTTTTAAAAAAAATCAAATAACATGTTTTTTATTGTTTTAAACTGTTTTTTTTGTTTTAAACTGTTTTTTTTTGTTTTAAACAGTTTGTCATGTTTTAAAGAGTTTTTTTTTAGTTTAACATTTTTTTGTTATTAATATTAATCAAAACCACCAGAATATGTTTTGCACATATGGTTTCAGCAGAAGTCCCATCAGGTGTAAGGTATATTGCTACACATTTTTGAATATGGAATTCCCTGACATTGCCCGGTTTTCCCTGACTGTAGCCATTCCGGATATTATTAAGTAAAAGGCAAAAAGTTCACCTTTCAAGGAGTACTTATTCAGTCCTGTAACACTAAAAGAGATTAAACCTCTAGTATGGTGGATGGCTTTGGAGAAAAGTACTCATCATGCAACTTTGAACCTGGCACATCAGATACACAGTGCAGTGGCTTCGTCAGCTGGTATTGAACGTCTTTTCTCCACATTCGGGTTTGTGCATAGTTCTGTAAGGAACCGGCTAGGAACAGAGAAGGCTGCCAAACTTGTAACTGTTTTCTGTGGAACTGGCACCCTAAAAGGTATGACTGGTTTGACCCCAAGCAGTGCTGGTATTTTATGTTTACGTGAGGAATGTGTTTCACTTCAAAACTTCTTATCCTAGTCTGGATATTTATCACAATTGGTGACTTACAATGAGACAGTGATGCTTGCGATGAAAATGTCAATATGCAGTTTTCGTTTTCGTAAGGAATAAAACTTTTTTTAAAATACACATAAAAAAACATGTTTAAAACAGAATGTTTTAAACATTGTGTTTTAAACTTGTTTTATTCAGAGTGTATTGTTTAAAACAATTTTGAACATATTGTTTTAAACATTTTGTTTTAAACGTGCCAACCCTGCATTTCAGATGTGTCAACATGCTTCCGGTATTTTGTTTATCTAACACAACTCTTTCTTGGTGTTGGGATTTCATTTTCTGCCTAAGAATTTAAATTTTAGGATTCACTCAAGTTTTTTTATAATTTAAAACCAATTTTTTTTATGGGAAATACTAAAAAAAACTTTAAAGTGAATACCTACTACTTAAAAAAAGGCTAAATTATGCAAGTAAGAGTGTGAAACCCAATTTCATCAAATAGACAAAAGGTTCATATCTTTGATACAAGTATTAGGTTATTCTAACGATAAAAATAACATTTTTTGCTAGTTACATTTTTATGCACTAAGTATATTGAGAGTTATACATAATATGCTATTTCTGATCCCAGTTAAGAGTTACTGCTTACTGATCAATTTTCACCAACTACAGAAGTCACAACTAACATAAGAAATTACAGTGAAACCCCTTATTTACACTTTTCAGGGGAACAGAGACAAAAAGTGTAAATATAGGAAAGTGTTAATTGAGGGAAACACATTTTTAAAATGTAACATACCTGGTTTAATGCACTCCTTTTACTTCAGTAGTCAGAGACATCAAAAAAAGACACCATGAACGAAATATCTTTAAAAAAATCCTACATTAGGCCTATGTAAACAAAAATAAATTTACAACATATAACTTATAAAATTGTGTGAATACAGCATTGAAGCAATGTGTGCCATGATAAAAATGTTACCATAAAAAACGTATTGTAGGCTTACATGCAAAAACTTTCAAGCCTAACTTAGGCCTATTTCTTTGTAAAATAATCAGAAATCTTGGTTTGCTTGCATCTTTGAGTGTTCATGCACATGATCTGCTGCTCTAAAGTATAAAAATTATCAAAAACACCATCACAGTTTTCACCAGCAGATACTCCAATGTAGTCTCGCAGAGTTTGAAGAGCAGCAAGAGCATCTTTACTCGTGGATGTTGTCACTTCATCATCATCATTTTCGTCAGTATCCTATTGAGAAGTACTGACATGGCTTTCTACAATATCTTCTATATATTGCACTTCCAAAGAGATCACCTAACTGTCCACGTCCACATCCACGTAATCTTAAAATAATTTCTCCTGCAACACCCTCTCATGTCCTTCAACATCTTCAATGTCACTGTAATCATCTTCACTGAGAGTGTAAGCCTTTTCTGGGAACATAAATCCAGCTTTTGCAAAGCAGTTTTGAATTGTTGATGTTTTCACTTCTTTCCAGGCTCTTGCACTAAAATGCAATGCAGTCAGCAGATTTATCTTCATCAAAGAAGGGTCTTTTCCAACATCAAGCATTGTTACTGCCCTTGAAACTAGGTATCTGCGGTAGAAAAACTTGAATGCCTGAATGATACCCAAGTCAAGGGGCTGTAGCTCACTCGTGCAGTTTGCTGAGAAGAAGACAATATCAGTGTTGCGAAGCTGGATGGTTGCTTTGTGAGCAGAGCACTGATCTATGAAAAGAAGAACTTTCCTATTTTGCAAAGCCATTTTTGAATCAAATGCATGCAACTGGCTCTGAAACAAAGAATTGGTCATACAGGCTTTGGTGTTTGCTTCGTACTTTGTTGGGAGTAACTTGATGTTTTTAAAACATCGAGGTTTCCTCACTTTGCCAATGATATAAAGGGGGAATTTTTCACTTCCATCTGCATTGGTAAGCAATAACACAGTAATCCGTTGCTTGCTGAGCTTACCTCCGTGACACGTTTCCCCTTTAAAACTAAAGGTTTTGTCTGGTAGAACATTGAAAAACAACCCTGTTTTGTCAGCATTGAAAACATTTTTCGGGTCGAACCCAGCAATTTTTTCCTGTAGCTTTTCCTTCCAATGTTCCACCACAAACCACCTTGTAAACAACATTGTGACGCTGCTTAAACCGATCAATCCATCCATTGGAAGCTGAGAAATCTTGAATTCCCAGCCAAGAGGCAATAACACGTGCTTTTTCTCTCAGCATTGTACCATTTATTGGTAAATTTGCGGCACGTGCACCAGAAAACCACTTAAGAAGAATATCTTCCAGCTGTTTGAATTTCGAGTCCTTCACATATTTACGTTTTTTAGCACTTGGCCCACATTGTGCGGCATTTGCAGTGATGATTTCTCGGCTTTTGATGATGGTGTTAAGTGTAATACTCCCAGGGATTGAAAGTTCTTTCGCAAGGTCCACACGTGATCCAACATATTCGTCGAAATTAGCAATTATTTTAATTTTATTGGCAATGGTGATAAGTTTTTCGCAGTTTCACTTTCTCCATTTTCTCACAGATAACTTCAAAGAGTTAACGATGTGTCAAATACATTTACCGCTATAGTCAATGATACTACCAGCGCTCGTAGCAGAAAGCTGTGGAAATAGAAGTCATTGTGAATTGTGCAAGGTTACTTGCACTGTTCACGGTGCGAACGCTGTCACATTCGCAGCTTTTGATGTATCTTTCTTCTATGGCGGCCATGTTTAGATGTTTGTAAATGCTGAACGAGACGTTAATAACAGGAATGAAGAAACTTTTCCGACGTAACAAGCGTAAAAACGACATATACCGCCTTATGGAAAATAAATTGGGCCAAAAACAAGGGAGGTAAATAACGGGAAAATGTTAATACCGTTAACGTAAATACTGGGGTTCACTATATTATTCAATTATAATGTTAACAGAAGAGGACACAAATGTATCTTTACTAATAAAGTATCTCATATGCCTTTTTCAAGAAAATAAACTGATAAGTTAAATGAGTTAACAGAAAACACATTTATTTAAACCAACTTACTAGATATTTATTTGACAATTATGTACATCAAAATTGAAAATGCATAGTTGTACACTGTCAATCATAACAAAAGTTTTCCACAGTTAACAAAATGACAATTATCATGTACAAAACTACAATCTTAGCAAAACTTAAGAAACAACTGATATTACCTAATTTACGACAAAAAACACAACTTTCTTGTTGGTACTTATGGTTAAGCAACAAAGAACATATGCATGTGCAAATACACAGGAGAAGAATTTACATGTATTTATAAAATAAATTAATATGTAATAATTATTTTCATCACCATCTGCTCACCACCAATGACAAAGAAATTATATGGAATGTGGGAGCAAAATTACACAGGTGAAGTTTTTATAAAAATCACAGTGATATTTATAAAAGTAAAGTGATAACATATACATACAAGTCAACATACTTTAATCAGCTAACGTCTAAATAGCTAGTTCTGATGTAGTAAAATTTCCTACAGTATTTTAACAGCCGTATCTGTGTTAGGATTACCACAAATTGATGCTACCTCCTGTTTGGCACTTACAATATTTGCACTAAAAACCAAGAGTTTTATTTTGCAAATGACAAACACTCAAGCAGTAGTTATTCATGGTAAAATAAAAAGAAAACCCCATTCACTTCTGGAGCACTATCACCACATTTTCTAACATACTTTATGCTAACAGCCGAAAAAAAAGCTTATAAACAAATTACTGTTTTATTACATATATAGTAAAAATCATAATACCAAATGAAACAAATCAACACACATCTGAAATCGGTATCATATCACTAATAATATGTAAAAACAAAAGAACAGGCCACTAGGCTACTGAATTAAAGTCAAAAATTAAACTCAAGTACTCACATGCACGTACTTCGAGACACACATGCAGCAGACATGTTGCATCGGTACCCAACAAATAATAATTTTTTCTTGCACTCTCCTATCAGGCACATACATGTAATCTGCATGCCTAAAGATGATTCAACCAGAGAAACATAACGACAGTGCACTAAACGTGTTGCCTTTGCCTTTCTCTGTGCACTCCAATCTACAGAGCACCCGCCTGTGAGTGCTTGCGTTTACATCTTCCACTCTGAATGCGTAAAAACAGTTAAATGAGGAAAAGTCACTGTTCAGCTGCAACTGGTCGACCACATTCTTCTGCAACGTTACCATCCAATGCAATTCCGCTTCCATTCATAATGGTGAATCCCTCTGTCCATTCCGCCAAGCCACGTTTTACCAACTCGTAATTTACAAAGATAGCCTGGGGGAAAAAACACACACGCACCCACAAGAAATTAATAAAACGTTCACTTTAACAAACAATTAAACTTCAATGAAGTGATGAGACAAGCAGACAGATAAAAGGGTCAATGGGATACAATGCACAAATGCAGATGTTCAATTACTTTTTACGAAACAACATAACCTCACTACTAAAAGAGATGATGTGGTAGAGTGGTCAGATCTCTATCCTCACACAGGTGTTCCTTTCCAGGCAGGATTTTTCACAAGTGGGAAACAAGGTGGACGTTTCCATGACATGTGGGATCTCTCAGGGTACTCCCGTTTTCCCCATCTATTCATTCTGTCACTAATCCATACCCTATCTCATCTCTTATCATGCTTTCTTCAGACTGGCTGGAAACACTGGTATATTCTTCAGGTAGGGCACCCAGCTCCTACAGGTATGAGTGTCAGCCCTTTTCCATCCATGTAGACCCTGCCTCAGGCAGGAAACTACATGTCGATTTACATTTTTCATACTTTATTACTACATACCCACAGGACCAGTCACCAATTTATATATAAAAAAAAAAAATTGAACTCTTTCACGGAGTGTAACGATAATTTATGATCTTTTTGGTATTAAAGAAAGTGGTTCAAATTATTATTTGTTAATGAAACAACCATCATCTGAAAATATATTTAATACAAAAGCACATATCAAAAATTATTTAAAATTTTTTAGGATATATAGTAATAAATGAAAAAAAACAATACCTATTGCAGAAATTGTTTATTTCTCTAAAGATAACCAGTCTAAAATTAGGTCACCATATGATAACTTGAGAAATATTTAATAATGGTAAAAAAAATCCACTTGGAACATTATTTTTTTTTGAACAAATAAGTTAGTAATTGTATTGTGAACATAACATGCAAGTTGATTTGGGGCTCTCTAGTAACTGAAGTTATACTATCTTTTATAATACTCTTCCTATTAGTATTATTATTCGTAACTGTAAATGAATATACGTACATCAACTGAAATTACAATCGTAAAATAACAAACATGTTTTTGTATCCAAGTTTATAGATGAGGTTTTTTACAAGCATTATCACAAACATGTTTTTGTATCCACGTTTATAGATGAGGTTTTTTACAAGCATTATCTTAAAAGACTGCGGAAGTTAATGGAATCAGATAAAAGCAGGGAACCGCAAACACAAGAATTGAAACCGGAACCACTAACGAACACTCTGAACTACAGCTATGGCAAACACTCACCTTTGACCTCACTATAGAGAACAGGTAGACAATGGGCACACTGTTCTCCGCATAGCCTACCACCTGAGCCTCCACCACCTGACCCTTGGTCAATTCCTCCAGAACATCAAATGCTTCTTTGCTCCATTCCTCTTCTACACCTGCCACAAACAGTCAATAAAATTAGCATCTCACTGCGCACTTACAGTATGTTATGTATCACCATTGAAGGAACTTCACCTCTCACATTTAAAAAATTGCAAATATTATATATATATATATATATATATATACATACACACCTATATGGGGAGAGGGAGAGAGAGAGAGAAAGAGAGAGAAAGAGAGAAAAGACAGAGAGCAAAATTATTCAAATACATAAAATGTATTATTTCATCACATGTTAACACAATACTTTTGTCCAACAAACTTAAACCTTGAAATCTATTTTTCAATAACCAAATTATGTTCTGAAATGGGATGACAAAACTAATTATTTATGTACATGCCACACATTAAAACAAAGTAATTTTTTTTTGCATTCTTTTGACTTTATTCAGACAAGTTTTTTTCAAAATAATATCCATTAATTATAATACTGATATTTTAATACAGGTTGTTAGTGTTAAATTACATTCTAGAAAAGCAGGTACCTATGTCAAAGTTATGTTAAGCATAAAATATAAAAATTAACAAAAATCACAATTTATTAAAAACTATGTCACATCTAACCACAATGTACTATTTACAAGGAAAAGTAATGCTAAGAAATGAGCTTTCATATTTTATTAGGTTGCCATAAATCTGTTTTAGACTTGTGGAAACATAAATAAATAAATAAATAAATAATACACTACATCTACAGGCCTAATGACCTACATACAGCACATATGGCCTGCATTTAACTATTTACAAGGGAATAGGAGCTTGTGTTTCACAGACAGCATGATCTTTAGAGATGAAAATGCACGGCACAATTCGGGCATACTAGGGAAGGAGTATGTATAGAGTAAGGAACTACCATAACCAGAGGCAAATATTCAATGGAACCAAGCGAACAGATGGTTCTCCTACTTTCAGGAGGGATAAAATGCCCTTTTAATTAGAATTAGAATTTATTTGAATACATTATTTCAGTTAGAATTGCTAGTTTTCCATCAAACACACACTACATTTTTGAGACAACATTCCTTCTTTATTTGGCTCTTAAATGCTGCAATTCATTGTATGCTGTCCACGCTAGAGCATGACTAGTTGGCGGGTTGTAAAAACATTAACTTAATAATGACTTATTGCAGCAAACGTCTTTGAAATCCTTAATACACAAAATGGATTGTTGAAATGTAGTAAGAATGTAAACTCGTCCCTCAGCAGTTCTAGGCCAGGCGGGCTGTACAGTGAAAGAGAACCGAGGACTGGCTTATCTTCCTTTAGCCATCCCAGCAGCGGAGGGGAAGTCTGCGAGGAAAGAATGTCATAGTAAGAATAATCATATTTGCTTCAGTCCGTACTATATATATCTTGTAAAAGTTAAACATTTATAACAGATGCTTGTAAACAAAAAACGTATGTATATGTGTGTGAAATAAAGGCATCTGATGTATCAATGTGTTTATATCATTTGAACTGAAAATATAAATTAGTTACTATTTTAGTTACTATCTTAATGTTTTAAAGTAAAAAAAAAAAACACACAAAGTAGCCACATATTTGGGCCATTTCATTCTTAATAAGACGTAAGGACACAAAACTACTCTACCTAACCTGTGCAACAGTACTGTGGATCTGCCAGATAGAGTACGTAAAATAGTGAAGTTTTTTTTTTACTACCAAACATGTTCTACATCCTGAAAATAAACATACAAAATGCAACATGCAGATGCAGCTCACCTCCTGCAGGGCTTATGTTGGCGAGGTAGGCTTCAGCTGCTTGGAAGGGGAGCAGCATGAAGTCCTGGCGAATCTGCCGCAGCACGGAACAGTCGACTACGTCGTAACCTCCGTAGTCCAGCAGACGGATGGTGCTCGTGCCGTCTTCCGCTTCGTCCGTCACCACTTGAGCTCTGCACCAGTCACCCATCACAGGAGCGACGCAGATTACATCCGCTGCAAACAAACATCCACAGAAAATCAGGTTGTGTACTTCCCTGCCACTTGCCGATAATAAAGATTAGAAATAACTACCAAGTGCAGTACTTTAAGGCTCTGTCTTTCACACCAGGTTCATTATTTTATTTTATTGTCACTTATTATTTGTAAAAATTTGTAAAAATCTCTTTCAATTTTTTTTCCACCAAAAATTTTATCACTATACATTTCAAAGCAACAAAAAGTCACACAAGTTTCTGTACATAGCTCACTTGAGTGATATTTTAAAGCTTGCAAATACTGTTTAGAACAAAACTGGTAAGAATATTTGCAACTTAATGTATATAAGAGAGCAATCATGATAAATTTACATGAATATCCCTTAGGCACATAATAAAATATGCAATACACAAAACTATTAGAAGTATAATTGATTTACATGGTGTAAAGTATTAATATATATATTATTTTTAATTAGTAAAATATAATTGAATAAAGTATTCAATATTTTAAAAAAAATTTAAGTAAATAATATGCATTACTTTCACTAGGGGGAAAAAAAGTATTACTCTCAGTAAGATTTGAAATGATTTTGTGTGACACCCTCAACACTTACAAACACTTTCAACATCACAAAACAAAAAATATACTGGACCTTCTCTGTCAGCGAATCACAGATATCTTGGGACTTCAAACTTACTGTACTTACCTGAATATTATAATACTGCCTCTATCGTAAGCCCAGGACACCCCATTATTTTAATGCCCATCTACCAAAAATAAAAATAAAAATTTCTTCCTCTACATCAGAATTCTCACCCACTCGCTTTTCTAAATCAACTTATTTTTCCACCTTCCTTTCGCAGAATCTATACTGGCAAGCTGCTGCACAGTAGTTAGTCTGTTTGGCATAGTTTACAACTTTAAGTTTGTAATCAGTACTTTTGAAAAGAGATTTTTCTGTTTTTGAAACCTAAGATGCAGATGTGCCAAGTTTTGTGACAGACACAAATAACAGGTATGTAATTATAGATCTTCCAATAAACTACAATGTAAATTTTTGATTAGCAATACATGCCAATCATACAATCCAGCTTAATGTTACATTTACGAAGGAAAATATTTTGAAGCGTAGACAAGCATCCCAAAAAGAGAAATATTTATAGATAACATTTCTTTAGGTACCATAAGCAAAAACTTGTGCTTCTATTTGCTTTTCTTTCAGAAACTTACGGTTAAAAGTAATGAAACACCTCCTAATTCAATCGCCATATCCTTTTCTATGTTTGTTGGTTAAGGCTAGTTTTGGATTGAGAACATAATAACATTAAGAATAGTAGTATCCTTAAGATATTACTATTTATACTACTGAATGTTGTTTATGATTGTCGTCTAGGAATTTTGCCAACCGTTATAGTGCAACACCGGCTTTCGGTGCAAGGGGTTCTGGGTTCAAGTCCTGGATAAAGACATGGGTGTAAAATGCATTCTCGAAATAAAGCTAATAATGAAACATATAGTAAAATTGTGTCTGGTTGTCGGTGACAGCTGTTGACTTAAGAATTAACAGAAATAACAGAAATTCTTAAGAATTATGTGAAATCGCCAATCTGAGCACAGTAGAATGTGTTACTGGCACAAAATACTGTTTGCTTAAGGAGATCAAGTTAAGATATAATACGAAAGGAATAGAAAATAAGAAATTATTAGCAGCACATCAAGAAACAGTAATCTTCTATGGACAAAATTGCATGAAATACCAATTGATTTTTGATTGGGAACTTAATATCTAATATGATTCAAGACACAAGGTCAAGCAGCATAAAAATAAAATTAATGCTTATTTTATGGATAGTCAAGTATATTTACACAATTTTGTTTTATTTATGTTTAAGTCAACTCAGGTTTTTTTCTTGGTGCGCAACTCTAGACCAACCTGTGTTTTTGCGAGCAGTTTTTATGAATAAAAACCTTATTTCTATTCAGATTAGTGCAGTAATATAAATGTATTTATTATTGTAATATCTATCTAATGTTCAGGATGAATTTGAAGCAATAGTTAGTTGGCAATGGCAAAGGAAATATAGTTCAAGTACCTCAAAAATGAATTATGAAATGAACGTTCCATTTAAGCTTACCTGATGAGTAGGGACAGGTACTTTTCGCGATCGCGAATCACAGTCGTTATTTCGCGAATTTGGCTCTTTTTTTTTTACGAAAATGTGAATCTTGCGATTTTCCACTGTTTCGTCGCGAATTTGGACAAAATTTCATTATTTGAAGCTTAAATTGCCACAAACACATATAATTTAGATATAATTCATCTTCCGTTCGTAACACCAGCGCACCAATAAAAAATAAAACAATAAAACACTACATAAAAATACATTTCACCGTGCCGGCAACATTACTAGGCAAAACTAGGTAAACAATTTATTTTCTCCAACCATAACCACAAAAACCACATTCTGTGGCAATAAATCACGGCGAGGTTAACGACCACAGATGACGGTAATCCAGGACCATTTATATTTTGCATTTTAACATTACAAGCTTCAACATTTGTTTCTCGTGCCATGAAGTTATCAAAATAAAACTAGTTTCTCAATAAACGTGTTACCAACGTAGCAGTACGAGAATGCGAGAAAGAACATGAACGTTTACGAACAATCAATTGTTGTTTAATCATACAATCAAGCGTGTTCGGTAGATAAAAAAAATACCGCGTTCAGAACGCGTAAATTTTGATATCAACGAAAATGACAAGTGTTTTTTCTTCATAATTTACTTAACCATAAAATACTTTAGGCAATTTTAAACTGCAACAAACAAATTGATGGATGTATGTGATTTTTTTTCTTCGGTTGTTAGGTTACTGCACATGCGTGCATTTATTATTGTTCGGTGGCTATTCGTTGCGGTAACTGAACGAAGTATGACATAAACACACTAGATAGGGCCTAAGAATTTTCTTCTGATGGTCTCTATTCGACAGATAAGGCAGTTTTATTTTGTAAATACTGTTATTGCAGAGTCAATTGGAACCGTAGACACTCAATTGAGGGACGCACCACAACGCCAAACGTACAATAACGCCGAATGCCAAATTGACCACAACACCGGCACGCTATAAAACTGCTGTGTACCACAACGCCGAATTACCACAACGTCGAAATACATAAAAGCCGAAAAATGTCATTCCAGGACTTCCACAAAGGTTAGATTAGGTTAGGTTTGACTAGGTTAGGTTAGACTAGGTTATGTTAGGATAGACTAGGTTAAGTATGGTTAGGTTATATTACGCTAGGTTAGGTAAGGTTAGGTTTGATTGTGGTATTTCAGCGTTAGGGTACATTTAAGAAACACACACAAATTCATTCAGTTGTTATTTCAGCGTTATGGTACACAGCAGTTTTCTAGCTGTCGGTGTTGTGGTCAATTTTGACATTCGGCGTTATTGTACGTTTGGCGTTGTGGTATTTCGGCATTGTGGTAACAACCCCTCAATTGTTAAGCACATGAGCAGTGAAAAGCACAAAAAGTCACGCACTTCTTCCCCCGCTACTGTAGCACTGCAGCATACTAGTGGTGTTTGTGCGCAGCAAGCAAAAAAAAAAGGAAAACTGAAGTGCATCGTTTTGCTATGGAGACCACTGAGGTGTTCCTCAAAGCGAACATCCCACTTCATAAACCTCAGGACCCCAGTATTTTAAGCTGGATGAAGAAATATGTTGAAGTTTTGTATTTATGCCTACATCAATATCTGTAATCATGGAGTGGCTTAAATTTAGAAGCTCTCAAAACCAAACCCAATTTAAGCTAGTTGGAAATGAGCATTTTAAAACTTAGGGCCTACCTAAGCTAAACTTACCAAATATAAAATAAGACTCACCTAAACCAACCAAACCTAAAACTAAAGAAACCTAACTTTTTGGCCTAGCATACCACCTGAGTTAGGAATATATTTTATTGACAAAACTTCCCTCTAAACCCAAAAGTTTTTACATTCTGGAAGAGTAGCTACTTTTAAGTTTGAAGGGTTTTCACTTC